>NC_140345.1:25692786-26428060 GCF_963514085.1 Chelon labrosus
GAGGTCACGTTGACACCTCGTCTCAGTGCGACATTACGCATCTCAGTGGTTCAATTTGCACTGATTAAAGAATGGCACAAAAAAAAATAAATAAACCTCTATCACATTGCTGATCAACAATTTGAGTAATCTCTATTAGTACATCCATACATTTGAGAGTGTACACGTTTGGTTTTAACAGACAGCAGCATGTAATTTGTTGTGTCTTGCAGCGTATCATTCAAACAAAATAAAAAACATTTGCATTTTTACTCCAATAGCATCCTCCCTATGTGGACTTTGGACAGGATTACATTATTTCTATAAACAAATTCTTATTGTGTTGAATTTTTACAGTTCGACGTTGTTTTTAATTTAAATCGTATAATGTCTTAAACGGTGTCTTGCCTCTGGGATGTTCTACGTCTCGTTTGGCAGGTTTGTGGTTTGATTCCCAGCCCCTCCACGTGTCAATAGGGTCCTCGGGCAAGACGCTAGGTGATCACCTTGCATGGCAGCCGATTAACAAGCACACACACTACAGTTTCCATGGTTTTGGCAGGTAGAAAAGCATCTCTTTTACAGCAAGGTTAGTTGTGTCATAGGTTAACAGCTGCTTCCCCATTCTGCAAATACCACTGAGCATGTGCTCATTCAGATATACTCTAACGTCTAACAAGAAATGGGTGTTGCTGAACATGCGGATCAAGCCAGATCATTGTAAAACACAGAAATAAGTTGTTGTTTTTTTTCTCCCCAAAGATAAATAACACGCCATATCACGTTGAGACACAAGATGCCATAAATACTTAAGACCGCAAACCCACTGATTAATCTAGATTAAAACACTGGGCCTTAAAGCCAAGAATGGGACTACTGGACATTTGTTTGAGCATTTTAAGTCACAAAACTGTTCATATTATTGAACATACCATGTAGCTGCCATTTACTGTAACAAAGGTTAAAATTTAACCTTTAAGTTTGGTAATATATGGGTTTGCACTGTCTGCCACAGAGATTATTCTATGAAAAGTTAAAAGAAAAATAATGTAGCTCTGACTTTTAATTGAAAGATATATTTGTCAGGCATTTTATTTCACTGTTATTTTGCTTTCTGATCAATTAGCTTCTTTGAGTTTTGTACTAATTAGCACATATTAACAGACATAGCAGGGGGATGAAGATACTGTAACCATCACACCTGCTAGCGCTGCTTTGCCAAGTGTAGCGAGAGCCTGGTATCTTGCCATCGATTTCATTATTGGTCAACCATAGACTGTATATAAAAAAGATTAACGACAGGACGGCTCATCAGAAGTGAAGCCGAAGCAAGGAAGCAAGGTAATGCTGATGTATGTTCAAGGGTCAAGTTTTCTGATAAGTTCTGTTTTAGTTATTTGACGCTATAGAAACAGAAAGTGACTTTATGATGACCTCTGCAGGACATAGACCGCAGAGTAACCTACATACGTAGCCTACGTCGGTGCGAGACATTAATACTTGCGCGGCTCGCTCTGTAACAACGGCGCCCAAACACTTGACTAATACAAAGAAATTATGGATTAAACACTAACTGTCGAAGGTAGAGAAAAGTGTTAAACAAAAAATATGAGTGAGTGTCGAGAAAGTGTGAGCAGGTGATCGATATACTAAATACTAAAGCAGAAACGCACTACTACCAACTGGACCAATCACAGCTCTGCGATCTGCAATGCAGAATTGCATCGCGGAGGTACACGTAGGTTACGTAAGGGTCTGCACTGTTGCCGTAGCTTCCGCAATAACTTAACGGAGGACTCTAAAACGCATTCGAGAGTCCCTAGCTTTGCCAAATATTTATAATACAATATTTCTGATGCAACACCTCTACGCTGTTACTTCTTGATAGGATCCTATATCCATGTTTATTTGATGTGTTTGACAATGTCAGCCGAATTAGGTTTGCAGCCACAGGGGCCGGTACAGTACGTCGTCTCTCTCAAAACACAGAAACTGCGTGTACATCATCCTCAAACAAAGTGCTTACCTTTGTGCAAAGACCCTGTCCCCCCTCTGGCCTTAAATCCTATTATGTTTTAAGACGGAGATGAGAGGAGGCACTGAATATGTAGGAATGTAAAGCTGGAGCAGCTGTGTGCTTCCCTTCTAGGAGACGGAAGGAGAGAGAGAGAGTCAGACTGACATAGTGGGGGATGAAGGGGAGAAGGTTACAGCAGTGGGAGATGATTAGCATATTGCTACAGGGACTGAGTTACTTTTCCTCACCCTGTGTTTGGGTTGCACTATGAAAAGAAAAAAAAAAGAGCAAGTGTGCTTTGTTATTCATAAGTTTGGTTCGGGGAAAACACGCTTTAATGTGATTTAAAAAATAAATAAATATTAGCAATAGCAGTGCATGGTCTTGAAAATGTGCCCGAGGTTATGGTCTGTGTGAGAAAGCTTTTAGAAAACACTAACAGCCTACGACCTAAAGTTTAAAGCACTTTAATAAACTCGACTCCAGAACAGGGTTTCAGAATCAATACTATGCATCTTTATAGCTGAATAAACTTAACCTAATGCTGAGGTTAAAGCACAGTGCTATGGATTGATACAGCATTTACATATTGACAAAAACGGGCATCGTCAGTACCATGATGGTGTCACTAAATGACCACCTTACACATGTTAATTTTTATTGGTGTATTAAAGCTCGACTTTAGCAACCCGTTACTGAAATAATGCCCAAGGCAGCAGATGTCCTCACTTGGATGTTACGCACCATAGTACAGCATCTTTATGTTATTGTGTCTAACAATTAGAAGCTCAGTTCAAGTTTGGGAAGATTGCAATACTCCCTCCATCCCTGGGAAAAACAATGCACAACTGTTTTTACATACACCGATCAGCCACAAGATTAAAATCACAATCAGGATAAGTAAATAACACTGACCATCTTGTGACAATACAGTGTTCTGCTGGGAAACCTTTGGACCTGGCATTCATTGGTGTGGATGTTACTTAGACATGTAGCACCCACCTAGACCAGACCAGGCACCCCCACCATCGGAGGGCAATGACACTCCTTGATGGCAGCAGCCATCCCCAGCAGGATGCAGCCTGACACAGGCAGACACACAAAAACACTTTAGGAACAACTAAAAAAAAAAAAAAAAACCATGAACAGCACAAGGTGTTGACCTGGCCTCCAACATGATTGACTTGATTTTGACATTGGCGGGAACTCCTGAAAGAAGATTTTTTTGTTGTTGTCTTTCCAATTTTGGTAAACCTTTGATTGCAATTCCATGTTGTCTAATCCAGAGCCATTATTTGTAGCTAGTGCCTAGATACTGCTTGTACCAGCTGTCCTGAAAATGGAGAACCCGATTTGACAGTTTCTGAAGCGCAATGTTTAGCTTGAATTCTCCTTCGGCTGCCATCCCGCCTGAGCATATCACATAAAATACACCAACTACCAACACACACAACCATGTTTAGGCATTGTACCGAATAATAAAATAAAAATGCACTTTCCCCTCGGTAAATACAAGACACCGCAAGCACGAATTAATTATCATGCAAGTGCGTGAAAGAGAAAAATGGAGTCTTCCACCCCCCCCCAACAGTCAATGCTATATATCTGTTTCATAGATATGAATTGTGCTGCTTCAGCCACTTCCGACATCCAGAAGTGACTACAGCCTATCAAATATTGGCAAGAGTGCGAAAGCCAAAGTTATTAGAGATACTGGATAAGGAGGAGGGGACTTGTGGTGGAGAATGACATGTGTCAACAGCTTCTGTAGCAAAACCACTGTGGAGGGACAGCGGAACAATATATTACATTTTTGAATCACCTTGCTTCAGCGTTAATATAGCAAGCTGTGCACTCATTTATACATACACCGATCAGTCGTAACATTGTGACCACCTTCCTAATATAGTGTAGGTCTCCCTTGTGTCTCCAAAACAGTTGTGTCTCATCAGAGAATGGACATGGGTCTTCTGAGGGTGTCCTGTGGCGTCTGCCAACTTGATCTGTTTGGGATCTAGTGAATTTGGAGGCCAGGTCAACACCTTGTGCTGTTCTTCATGTTGTTTTTGAGTTGTTCCTGTGTCAGGCTGCATCCTGCTGGGGATGGCTGCTGCCATCAAGGAGTGTCATTGCTATGGGGTGGGGGTGCCTGGTCTGGTCTAGGTGGGTGCTACATGTCTAAGAAACCAATGAATGCCAGGTCCAAAAGTTTCCCAGATGCAGAACGTTGAATTGTCACAAGATGGTTTAAATGTTACTCACGTCTCCTGTCAGTGGTCATAATGTTATGCCTGATTGGTGTATTTGTGGTAGTTTTTGGTCAGTATAAGGTACAATAAATCCGAGATGGTGGCAGCCTACAGCTGATAATGTACCACAGCAACCACTGGCACCTGTGCTCAGTGCACCAACTCAGTAATCCATGAATGACTTTGAGGTAACTAATTGGTGTTTAGTTATGAAATCTATTTGAAATATGTTTTGCTTTATACATTAGAGGCATAGAATATATCACATGAATACTTGTTCTGGGTGAGTAGGGAATAAAGACAGCAGGCTCTATATCGAAGGGCCAGGGGGAACTTTTTTTTTGTCTCGATAAAAAGGCAGAGAAAGCCAAACCAGCGTCGTATTTTTCATCCTGTAACAGACATCAGGGGACAAACTGATGCTGCAGAATCCTCCATGCTTTCAGCGCAGCAAGAAACATTTCATTTATGTCGAGAAATGGAGCATTCGCGCCGATTTCATTTCAACAAAAGCAGAAGACGTTTGGATGTGAAAATCTGAATTCCCGGTCGCCCTGCGCCGTCACGTATTTCCCTTCTCGTCTTGCTCCGCGCGCTCTCCGCTGAGAGGCAGCCCTTGAAAAAAAAAATAATAAAATAAAACACGCCGTAACTGAACAAGCCACCAGAGAACGTTTCCCCAGCTACTACTACTACTACTATACTACTACCAGCACTGCTCTATCACGTTTTTGTCCACACATGAGCGATTGCATTTGTCGATACCTGCAGTGAAAGCAGCCACAGTTTCATCGTTTCCACGGTGACATTTTGATAGACGTGCATTATTTGCTTTGCCGGGTTTCACTCCTCACTTTCTTTTACCAGCATTGATTTTTTTTTTTTCCCCCTTCTGCTCCCGTGGGGTCAAAGGTCAAAGAGGGAAGCAATATTCCCAGCCACCTTGAATGATGCATTTGTTCACAACAGATAAACAGGTTGACTATTAAGTGGACATGCAGTGGGTAATGGAAGTAATGAAAAGTGCAGGTTTAACAGGCTTCAGTTATCTTCTCCCTGCAACAATGCCTGTGCTGCCAGGCTGATGGATGACTATTCCACCTTTCCATCTTCCTTGCAGTAAAAGATTTTTTTTCCCTCTCACCTCAGAAGCCAATTTAACTGATGCTGCTACTTAAATACACATCCCGTACTCCTTGTCGTCCTGCACAAAGCTGAACAGCAAGCATATGTTATATACACTATATATGCATTTACAGATTTAGTTTCTGAGTAAAAGCATTAACACAGTGCAGATTGCCGCTTCTTCTTCTTCTCCCCTACCCCCAACCCACCACTGTTCTGTTCTAATCCAGGGGCCGGTCCGCTCTGCCGTCATGGTCCTCACTGGGATTGGCAGTTTAATTAACTTCATATCTCTGCGTGCCGCTGGAGCAGCCACTTCTCTCTGCGCAAGAGCATGCACATGTGGGAGCCGTTATCTGCACGTCTGTTATGCGGAGATCTCCTGAAGCTGTAACAGTTTAAAAAGGTACGGTCACATATTCAGATTCAGTCTTCCACTGATGATTGGTGAACTTCATCGCTGAGTGGTAATTCAGAGCCCAGAAACATGTGGTTTAGACTTAAAAAAAAAAAATAAATCACTTAAACTTTACACTGGCTTGGAGAAAAAAAACATGCATCATGTAGGATGTAGAATTGTTTGTTGTGACAATCATAATTGCAGTTCTGCAGTTGCCCTCAGCCGCTGAAAGAAAAACTACATCTGAAATACCTGAAGCATACATCTGGAGACAGAAGAATAACATGCAACACTACGGTCTGTGGAGAGATAAGAAAATACACGATATGCAAAAAATAAAAAAATAAATAAAAATCCTCGGGGAAGACTCGCTACTGAGTACTCACAGAAAATAAGCTCAGTCAACGGGTGCATGGCAGTTTGCATGAGTTGCATAAACAAAACTGAAATGGTTTGTGGAAATCTCATGTTTGTCTTTTGCAAATATGTGACAGAATCAACAGGTTGAATGCATGTCAAAGGATCATTTCATCCAGTACGTAAGCAAGCTTTGGGGGAGGTCAGTCTGTGATCTTTACCTTTATATTTAAAAAAAAATATTTACTGCATCAGCACAGCACTGAACGCACTGAAACTACTTCTCATATCAGCCACATATTTTAAATAAATGAAATTAGAGTTACACAAATCTATAATTCTGGCCGGTTTGAAAAATGTATTGCGTCCATCGGCTGATTGGGGCCATTCTGTGTGGAGTTTGCATGTTCTCCCTGTGTCTGCGTGGGTTCTCTCATAGGACAAGCGGTTACAGAAGATGAATGAATGAATAAACACTTTGTTTTATCCCCGGCAATTAAAAAGACATGGAGAGCAACAACATGGACAAAACACACAGGACATGAAAACATCTGCAAAATATAAATGACAAGGGAGCGATTGTGCACCATGACTGTTCCTGACTGCCAAAGTGCTCAGTGCTAAAGTGCTAAAGTGCCACATGCTGTCTGGTTTTGGAGTATTGGATTGGGATTCAGATTTACAACAAAATCTGCATGCAAAACTTTGAAATTTGCTATAGAGGTGCATTATGGGAAGTGTGCATGTTTTATTTGTGCAGCTCGACCCATGCTAAAGACGTCTGTTTATACATCTGCCTTAGTTTTTTCCACTAATGCCCTTTTTCACGTCCCATGGGTTTGTAGAATGTGTGATTCTCACAGTTTTAAATCTGTCACTTTTGGAATCTTTTGCCTTTAACTTTGTGAGTTGACATGTGGTACAGTTTATCACATGCACCAGAAACCCCCTAGGAAAGGTCCAGACACGATGTGCAGATATCATTATCTTTGCAGAGAACATGCATGCTCCCAGGAGGATATATTTTCCTCTTTCAGCATCATAGCCGTCAAGCTGTATCTACAACTTTTGTTGAAGGAAAAAGTGGCTGTATTTCTATAAAAATCAGTTGTGAACAATGGATCAAAACCCTCTGAAATTTTGCAACTCCAGAGGCAAAAATTTCCTCAACAGCAAATCCGACCAGCTCTGACACCTTTCATTGCTCCCATGGGGGGGGGGTATCTCAAACCTTATCACACTGCTGTTAAGAACTGAGCTGAAGCTGCAAAATTAATAAATAAATAAATGTTGATATAAATCCTTATTTCCCCTTTAACCCCAACATAATGGACAGCCATGACGACAGTGCACTCTGCTCTCTAGTCGAAAACTCCGGCCAAGATCGATATCTCTCTTAGCAACATCATGTAATTACCCCTGATAGCGCCATGGACTCGCTGACAAATAGTCTGATGGCCCCTGGAAACCATTTTTCTTCTTTCTTTTGCCGCCTGGTAACGTGTAAAATATTAACCAACACCGTGAAGCAAAATAAAGAAAGATGGGCAAATGTATTCACTTGTGTATAATATATAGTATACATATGTGGAGGAGGATTAAACCCATAAAATGCTGTTAACTAGCTTTTCTTTGAGGTTCCAGTCAGGTAATGCCCCATTTCTAACTCTACTGCACTCAAATGTGGTGATAGAGAGATCAGAAGTGGAAAGAAGAGACAGCAGCCTTCAGTAAGGAAGACATTAGGTCAACATTCATCACAGAGATATTCCCTTATATCAACTGATGAGTCTGTTCTGGGCTTCAATACTCCAGACCAACTCCCAGCTTATCAAGAAGAGAAAGAGAGACACGGGAGGAGGGGGAGGATAAGGAGAGAAAGGAAGAAAAGAAAAATCTCTGTAATTAAACTACACTGGCTCCTAATTAAATATTACGTGGTTTAATTAGGAAATTACTGAAGCCAAATCCATCTCCACAGATGTGCCATCGGAGTGGATTGTGGGCAGAGGTAAAAGCGGGGTGGGGGTTGGGTTGGGGGCAGTCGCTAAAGAGCCGGTCAACTACTGCGAAAATGTAATTTCCTCCCATTGTCCAGAATTGTCATTTTCATTAAGGGGGGAATTAAAATATGAGGCAATTAGAGGGCAGCTTGTTCTTCAGCTGAGCACCTGACAAGAGGTGAACGACTGAAGGTGAGATAGGAGGGACTGAAGTATGGCCTCGGGTAATTCTGAACCAGGGGTGTCAAATTCATTTTGGTTCGGGGGCCACGTACAGCCCAAATTGATCTCAAGCGGGCCGAACGAGTAACATAAATTTTGTGGAAATAATTACATTATGAAACGGTTTCCGTTGAGCGACCTATCATTTTTAGAAAAAACATTTTATGAACAACCTGAAATGTCTTAAGAAAAATAAGTGCAATTTCAGCTCATTGCTGCCACGTACAGTCTAGTTCTGGGTCTCAGTGTTGCATTAGCTGCGCAACTCTTACGAAAACAGTGCACCCCCTAGTGGACAAATTAAGAACAGCATTGACTTTAATGGAAAAAATTACAGTTAACTTCTATATCATTTTTGCGGTTTGCAAACTAATCCAGATTGGACCCTCTGGTGAGCCAGATGCTTGACACCCCTGTTCTAAACAAATTAGAGTAACTACTATCAAATATCAGTAGGAGAAGTCCAACTTCAGATGAGGCAGTGCTATGAGGATGTAGGTATAGTGAAATAAAAACAGCTTACAGCGTATCCAAGGGTTGATCGGTCAGCCTGCTCTTTTGTCATGAAAAAGATACGACAGGAATTAACCATTTACTATAACATTTGCTGCAAATGCCCATGTTCCCACGCATTTTTTTTTATGTTTACGCTAAACATTTCCTATATACACACCTACACGTTTCAAATTGACCGAAATGTAGTAGTTGTAAGGGAAATAATGAAGCCCGTCATCAGACACAACGTGATGAATGAAACGTGCGTTTTTTTTTGTGTGGTCCAGAACTAATGGCACCATTTTTAATTTTTTTCTGTAATATCTTTGCACAGTGTGATGGCGGTCTGCCTCCTCACTCTTGTCGTGGTTGGGGAATGGTCAACGGCCTTGGGTAGACTCCACTTTTTGGGGCCCTTGTTGGCAGCAGAAAAATGCTGAGCACAACATGACTTTTTCCTGCTAATAAACAGAATGAAACCCTGATCTGAATGGAATAAATACATTTGTTTCTGTGCCTTTTTTCCTCTCCCATGTGTGACAAGCATCAGGTAAAGTGAGGAGTTTCCAGGAGGGACCAACAACAGAAAGAAAAACACTGGTAGAAAGGCAATGAGCTGTTCAAATAAGAGTTTGAAAAGATTAAAGCAGCCAGAATCGATTTGGGCAGCACAGTTGAAAACATCTCGGTGACTTTTCTACTGAATGAATTCTTCTGCCGTTATATCTAAGGCATATTCATTGCTCCACACCAAGTTAATATCCGATTGATGTTTTGCTACAAGTAAACAACCATTTTATTTCATTTAGCTCATGTTGGTCTAATTCTTCCTTTACATGTTGCTATCGGTTTGACAAATTAAGAATGAATATTTAAACATCCAGCAATTGCATTAGCGTGCCGTTTGTGATCACCCAACTGTCTTTTTGCTCTATTTTTGGTCTACACCAGTGTCAGTTTCGTTAACAGAGACACACACAGTTCATTAACGACCATTTTTTTGCAACTAAGATGAGATGTTGACGAGCTAAAACTAACATCTGATGATAAAAACCTTGACGAAATGTTAATGAGACGGGAATACAATGTTATTTGAATATAGGACATTGAAAATACACAATCTTTTTGTGACCGTCTTTCAAAATGTGCGTCCCAGTCATTAGATTGTTGCTTAGACAGCTCTTCTCCTGGGGTATTTTGGCAGTTTCAACAATACTAAGTGTATACTACCCTTGGCGGTAGCCTACCGAAACTAGCAAGCCACCACAAGCCCTGTGGCTACCATACATTGTATAAAGATTAATTGGGAAGAATACGGCATTTCAAGGCCCATCACTTGGTTATTTATGCAGCCTCCATCACGGTAAGCAAGCCAACTATGAAGATAAATAAGTCTCATCTAAGTACTTCACAAGTTGCCGTTTTGCACTACATGAAGTTATTGCCTCCTGGCTTTTTACTGACACATATTTAAACATTGTACAGTAGAGTGTATAATGTGTAAATTTTAGTTTGTGATATTAGAATTTATCATGGTTGTCTGTAGATCAGCGATGGTTGCTGTACTGGATGTTAGAGGTTGTGAGTGAACAAATAAAATCTGAGTAAGCAGCCCAAAGACTCAAACCCAGTCTACCTCAGGGAGGAACTCAGGTTGGTCCATCACTTTAAGTGTTTTCTCAGTAACGTCCAGTTCTAGCCTACCGCAGCTTGACTTTAATCTGATACAGAGAAAAAACAACAACTCTACACCCGACTGGATAGTCCAATCAGAGCCATTATTTTATTTTATTTTTGGCTGTTAAACATAAAAAGTTGTGGGTTTGTGATCGTATGGCTTCGTATGTCAATTGCAGGAATTAGGCCATTGGTTGCCGTGTGCCAACTCCAACAAGAGATATTAGAGGTCTTAGACAAGAGTATCCATGCAAACAAATGACATGATTGATTCACTCAGTGATTCAGTGTATCCCTGCACATCGTCTCACGACTAGAGCTCAAGTGACATGAAAACATTCAGATAAGGTGGGAAGTTAGGACCCGAACGCAGAATTAAATGTAAGACAGGAGCAGAAAACAAAATATATAGAAGCACAGCAAGGTAGGCAAGTAAAAGCCAAAGGAACAAAAGCAAGAGAAAATTAACAAAAGTAGGAATTACTAGAAAAGAAACAACAAGCAGGTAAGAAAGCACAAGCAATTCAACAGAGACAATGTCACAGAAGACTTGCTGAAGGGAAAGCCAGGGTTATATAGACACACATGGGCTGATTGACTGATGACAGACAGGTGAGACCAGTGAGGGGGAGGAGCTCGAGACACGAGGCAAGACAGGTGAGTGGAATCACAGAGGCGGGAAAAGGCAGAAAATCAAACTTAAATGCAACAAGAAAACCATACTGATTAACAAAAAAATACCAAAACTTAGACTCAGATACAGTTTAATGATCCAGAAGGGAAATTGCTTCATCACAATAGCTTAGTTGCACATAAAAAATCCTCTTAAAAACCAAGAAAAGAAAGATAAAATATAAGTAAAAGCTTGTAAAATAAAATAAGGATAGTATCAGCAAAAATATACAGAATTAGCATATGAACAAATGCACAAGAAATGGAGATGGAAGAACGTATATTATATACATAGGAATGACAGGAAGGTGCAATTGTGTCCATTAACATGAATAACATGGAGTTATCTGTTACAGAAAGGTGAGTTGTTGTACAGGAAGATAGAGTTTGTTATGTTCACTGTGGGAGTGGAGCTGGATCAGTCTGTTGGAGAATGAGCTCCACTGTCCCTCTATGGTCTGGTGTAGTGGATGAGAGTTTGTCCAGTGTCCTCCTGTCCCTCACTGAGACAAACATCTCCATCACTGCCAATCACATGTCCAGCCTTTCGGATCAATTTGTCGATCCTACTTATGTCCTTTTTGCTGGTGCTGCTCCTCCAACAAACCACAGCAAAGTACAGACTGGTTGAAAGTCTCCAACAACTTGCTGCATACATTGAAAGACCTGAGCTTCCTCAGGAAGTAGAGTCTACTCTGATCCTTCTTGTCCACAGCATCACTGTTGTCCCTCCAGTCCAGTCTGCTGTTCATGTGGACTCCCAGGTACTTATAGTGGTCCACTACTTCCACCTCCAGGCCCTGCATGGTGATGGGCTCTGCTGGTGTCCTCTTCCTCCTGAAGTCAATGACCAGCTCCTTGGTCTTGTCCACATTCAGGAGTAGGCATTTTGCCTGGGACCACTCCACAAAGTCTCAGATTAGTGTCCTGTACTCAACCTCCTGTCCATCTCCAATACACCCAACCACTGCAGAGTCATCAGAGAACTTCTGCAGGTGGCAGGACCCAGAGCTGGACTGGAAATCAGAGATGTAAAGAGTGAACAGAAATGGAGACATTACGATCCCCTGTGGTGCCCTCACATTACTGACAACAGTATTGGACAGGGAGCCCCCCAGCTGCACAAACTGAGGCCTGTCAGAGAAGTAATCAGCAATCCAGGAGACAGTGGAGGAGCTGACACCCATCCTGAGCAGCTTCTCACTCATCAGAAAGGGCTGAATGGTGCTAAAAGCACTGGAGAAATCAAAGAACATGATCCTCACAGAGCCCTTCCCACCAACGCAAGATCATGATAGCTAACTTGTTCAGGGATACCAAGTTTTTAATGTTTGAGATAAGTGTCCACCACACATCTCAGTTTGAACCGGGCTGAACAGGGGGTGATCAAGGCACAGTACAAGATGTGCTGGTTTGGCACACAAAACAGACTCCGCATTCTCCAAATTATAAATTCGGGGACAAATGGAAATTGTCCCAAGTCTTAAATAAGTGGTGGAGGTTACAAATAGATCTTTTTACTCATTGGTCCCAAACCTCAGGCGCTAGAATCACCAAAAGCGCTGCAGCTGAATGTCTGATCTTTACCTATTTGCTTTATGTTGTAAGCGATCTGCCTGTTCATGTAGGTCAAGTTTACTTACTTTAAATTGTAGTTAGTTAATTTTTTCTATCTTATTTATTCATTCATGGATCTTTCATCACAACTAATGCCATTTGAAGCGCATATTACTTTATCCTATAGTTAAAACTGGAAAAGGTATTTAGTTCTTTTCTTGTCTCACACCCTGTTTTTGCAGATACTTTCTACCAATTATGCTGCTCACTTGTGCCTTAAATTGCCACCCGGGGACAAATAAAGTTTTCTGAATCTGAATCAATAAAATGTTGTGCCAGCTCCTCCACTTCACAAACAGATGTGATTTAAAGATGCACTAAAGATGAAGTCGTAGCCTGTGGTGTCTAAGCAGCTTTATATTAGAGCTGGTTTCAGTCAGACATGATTAGTGATCACTGAGAGGAAGGGATCAGGCAGAAACTCTCTGGCCACCAAAGAAAAAGAAAAGATGTGACAGTTTCTACTGCAGGCATAACATTATGACCACCTTCCTAATATTGTGTCGGTCTCCCTTGTGCCTCCAAAACAATTGTGACTCAACAGAGAATGGACATGGGCCTTCTGAGGGTGTCCTGTGGTGCCTGGCAACAGAATGTTGTTAGTGGGGGGGGGGTCTTTGAGGGGAGGGGCATCTGTGGATCATCCCACACCTTGTGCTGTTCTTCATGTTTTTTTTTAGTAGTTCTTAAATTGTTTTTGTGTTTGTCCCTGTGTCAGGCTGCATCCTGCTGGGAATGGCTGCTGCCATCAAGGAGTGTCATTGCTATGGGGTGGGGGGTGCGTGGTCTGGTCTAGGTGGGTGCTACATGTCTAAAGGCGCTGCCGGTCATTTTGACAACTGTGTCCGTCGGATCACGCCGTTCATTCAGCATGCACTCACACTGCATGCCGATCTCTACCAAGAAATATTAGCATCTGGGAGCTCACAGAACATTTCCGCTTTTCCGCATTCACCACGCCCACTTCCAGTTTATGACCAATCACAGAACAGTAACCAGACACCACACGAGAAAAAAGTTCCGCCTGGTTGATGTGTCGAAACAAGTTGCGAGAACTCCCAAACGAGGGCTGCTAGAACAAAATAACATCATTTCGGTGCAAGAACTTCTCGGTGCGAGAACAAACTTCTCGCTTCTCATGGAGTGTGCAACAGCCTTAAGTAACATCCACACAAATGCCATAGAGGACAGCATCCTTGTATAAATCTCTAACAGTGCAAAATGTATCCTGGCAACTACAAACTTGTGCAGCAAAAGGTCACGCTGGACACGCACTAGAATGACTCACTACCATTAACTGTAAACAAATCATCCCACTGATACTCTGGCAGGCTACAGTTACAGGCTACAGACGCCGTTCGCTATCATCACATAGATGTTCAGTAGCTCTGCCTCGTAACAATTCTTGCTGGGCAATTATTATTATTATTATGCATTTTATTACAACTGGCACTTACATGTTCTGTAATGAGCAGTCAGGACCCTTAAAACCTCTTAAAACAATAAATGTCTATAATCCCTGATTGCTTGTGAAATAGCACACACAGATTGCTATGCGCAAATAAAAGTATTCAAAAATGGGATTGCAGGATGGAGCCGTAAATGAAAACAAATGTGAATTAAAGCATTATTGCCACCTGACACTTCAAATTATATCCATCCATCCAAGTATTTAAGTTATTCACAGAAGTATTTTAAGGCAAATAACTAGGAAACTACTTTTTTCGACTGTCCTCAACAAATTTTTTTATTCTTCCAAAAACTGTAATTGCATTTTTTTTTTTTTTTTTTTTTTTTTTTTTTTTTGTGAAGAAACAAATTGAAATCCTGACTGAATTAAGGTCCTCCATAAGATAGGCAGAGGGAGGCACATGGCGACAACATCAATGGGCCAATTTTTATAGGCTGTGAATGAATGCCAATAAGATAATTATGGTTAAGAAGTCAAGTTTCTGTAAAATGCTGCGAGTGCTCTGAGCAGTTTGATAAAGTGTGCAGACACACCTGAATCAATGTAACAAACAATAAAAAGAGCAGCCGTCCCCCTCCCTAAAGAAATAAAATCTGCACCCACTGTATAACAGCATTATATAAATTTTATTACATTGAGACCTCCGAAAACTCATTTCAGTCTGGAATTGCTGTCTCCTTTTATCATATTTATGAGGTGAAACATGTCCCGTTAAATCAAACGCCGTATATTGTCTCCTTCTCCCCCTGACTCGGAAACGCCGTCTTACAGTATGCTCGCTGTTACATCTTTCCTTCATGTAGCCCACCTGGAGTGCAACCGCACCAATACTGATCATTTTAACAATGTGTGTCTAGACACTGTTCATCATCATGAAAGCCGTGCGAGTGTGTCAATGGTTGTCTTTTCTTCTCTGGGGGTGGTGGCCGCTTTACTCACCGCTGCGCATGTGAAATCCCAATAGGTGACCCACCATGGATTTTTCTATCTCCTGCTGGTAGCTTAAAGGCTGTTCTTTTTTCCACCCCTCACCATCAAAGATGAACACAAGAGGGGAGGACAAAAGCCATGGCCAATCGGACCTACATTTCACACCCACAAAGACGGGTCAAACCCCGGTAAAACTGGAGATTTGTTTTATCCGATGGCTGACATGATCCCTTAGGCTTTCTGTTGGGAGTAGTTCAGTGCTCTGGTTAAAACAGGTTAAAGCAACACTGTACCATAGACTGTAGTTAGCAAGATAGATGGCGGAACAGCTTTTTAAAAGTGAAGCCAAAGCAAGTAGAGCTCCCCCTGGTGGCTGGCTGCAGTATAGGTCATAAGCTCCACCTCCTCCATGTTAGTGGATGGGACTTGGGCCAAACTAAGACTAAATTCGGCATTCATGTGGCTGTTATGTAGACATGTAGCACCCACCTAGACCAGACCAGACCAGTCCAGGCACCCCCAGCTCATAGCAATGACACTCTACACACTATGGGATGATCTACAGAGGCCCCTCCCCTCAAAGGCCCCCCACTAACAACACCCTGTTGCCAGACACCACAGGACACCCTCAGAAGAAGGCCCATGTCCATTCTCTGATGAGTCGCCACAAGGGAGACCTGCGCAATATTAGGAAGGTGGTCATAATGTTATGCCTGATCAGTGTATATGTGGAACCTTTATAAAAGTGAAAAATTTATTTGTTTACACTTTTTATTTATTTGTAATTTAAAGGCTATGCTGTGCTTTTTCACTAACACATCCCTAATCACAGATTATTTGCCAGACTTCCGTGCTCTTTCCAAAAGTTGTTTAATGTGTTTATGGACTTTCATTTATTTTTATTTTTTTTACCGTACCTTCACCGTGGGACTCATGTTATATCGTAATGCAAAGTGTTTAACCTTTGTCAAAAGGTAGCCATGCCCTGTGCTGAATAAAACGTAACCTTTAAGAACTATTGCAGCATTAGCTTTCCTCCACTGAAAGTTTGCCCTGCACTCACTCTGACATTTCAAAGAATAACAACAGAAATAATATGCTCTTGTATCTATTTGAAACATGCACCTCAGACTCATTTCTCATTTCTTTCTTTTTTTTTTTTTTTTTTGCTGGGTGGTTTCAATTGTTTTGGAATCAACAGCTTCACATTTCATATCATGCTTTCTTTGAATGTGTCGTTGAAAAATGATTGCCAACGGGGAAATGCTCCTGTCCTTGTGAACTCCTTCTTGCGTCTGGATCTCATTTATTTCTCTTGGGTGCATTTCAGACGTGATGTACATGCATGGCACTCAAAGAGGGTCATTTAAGGACTTACAGAGAGAGAGAGAGAGAGAGAGAGAGAGAGAGCAGATTATTGAGTGTTTTATTCACACTCTTTCTAACTTTTTCTCACAAAATAAAAAATAATAAATAATTTCAAACCAGCCGTGAAACTTAACTTTGACCTCATTGTCCTACGCAGACCCTAACACTGTAGCCTGACGTGCACCTCCCCAGAAATGTAACTACCTACTACGTTTTTTTACAACCTGGACCTTATTTCTGGCATAGAATATGATCGTTTACTCACCCATATAACTTTGGTGTCATTTGGAGTCATTCGGATGATATTTAGATCCGCGTATATCCATATAGTGGGAGTAAATGGGGCACCGAAACGCAGCCTCTAAATAACGCATTATCTACCGTGAAACTGATTCATTTCACCAATATTTTGTTATGATACGCTAGTGCTATTCCCCATTGAGTCAGGAGTTACCTGTTATCATCATCCAGGGTCTGTAGATTGACCTACTAACCTCTGACCTGGATGATGTCATCTCTGAGCGCCGCTTGTTTACCTGTAATTTTCTGCTGCTAGCAACATGGCTGAATATTTTTATGATTCTGAAGGAAGTGGACGACGACTTTGTTTATGATGGACGTCCTTACCATTTTGAGCTCGCAAATAGATAACAGGTAACTCCGGACTCAACAGGGAATAGCACTAGCGTATCATAACAAAATATTGGTGAAATGAACGAGTTTCGCGGCAGACAATGCGTTATTTAGAGGATGCGTTGCGGTGCCCCAGTCACTTCCGCTATATGGATATACGTAGATCTAAATATCGCCCGAACGACTCCAAATGACACCAAAGGTATATGGGTGAGTAAACGATCGTATTTTAAACCAGAAATAAGGTCCAGGTTGTAAAAAATGGTAATTCCCTTTTAACAGTCATGGCTTTGTCAGTTGCTGGTCTTTGCATTGGTCAAACTGAAGCTATTTCCCCAAGGATACGGGCGGCTCCATCTTACGATTTTAGAGCCAGTCTTGGAAAAAAAAACAAAAAAACATTATTTGACATGTATTTTAGTGTTTTAGTTTCGCCCAAGTCCCATCCACTAACATGGAGGGGGTGGAGCTTATGACCTATAGTGCAGCCAGCCACCAGGGGGAGCTCTACTTGCTTTGGTTTCACTTTAGAGGAGCAGTTCAACTGTCCATCTTTATACAGTCTATGGTCTCAACAGCCAGCGTTAAGATGTTAACAGCAGAAAGCTAGTCCGTACAAAATGCTGGCACACATAGTGGTAGTTGCTCCCTTATTGTTCGATGGCATGTTTGCTTGCAATGTATATGGATCCGCTACAGTGCAGGTGGCGGCGCCTCTATCCTCTAGAGAAGAAAGTTCTTTAAATCTGACTTATGCCTGCTTTTATATTATATACCCACATCACTTTATAATTTGTTC
Organism: Chelon labrosus; assembly: GCF_963514085.1. NCBI lineage: Eukaryota > Metazoa > Chordata > Actinopteri > Mugiliformes > Mugilidae > Chelon > Chelon labrosus. The sequence goes on from NC_140345.1 coordinate 25,710,801, forward strand.
ATACACATCCTCACACACCACTGGCATGAAGCTGCCATGCAAGGTGCTGTCTGACCATCTGGAACAATTAGGCTTCAGTGACTTGCCAAGGACACTTAGACATGAGGAGAGAAGAGGCAGGGCTTGAGCTTGCTCCAAGATTGCCAAGACTTCTTGCATATTTAATTTAAAGCACAAAAAATATTACCAGAACTCATTTGCATGTATGCGCTGCAGTCATAATTCTTTTTCTTATGTCTTTCCAAAATATGTTTTGACACAGTTTCTCAAATTAATATGTGTCTAGACACCACTATATCACACCGTCCTCTCCCAGCATCCTCACCTTGACCTGTCTGACTCTTCTGCTGTTATTCCTCACATTTAAGTGGAGGGTTTACAGAAATACGGCTCGCTGATTAATATGTCATAAAATGCATTTTAAACTGTTTGGGTAAAAATAAAAAAAATAAAAAACAACCCTTAGCTGTGATGAGGACACAGACTTTGTGCTCTGAGGCTCAGTGCTGCAACCTTATATGACAATGTGCTCATTACATTTCAGCTCATGCATTGTGGCAGCACTATATTTTCACTCTGCCCTTCGCAGCGTTGGGAAGAACTGACTCCTTTTACGCACACGGATACAATTAGTTTAATTAGTTCACCCACATTTTAAGATTGCAGAGCATTTCACTGTAGAGATCCCATTATAGCTGCTGAATATGCCCCTCTTTCTTAAGATTCATTTTAGATCAGTCACTGATAATCACTAGGTGATAAAGAAGCCACTGCTTCAACTCATTTCAGAGAAACTAATCAGTGCAAACGTACACTTCCACCGACAATTGAGTCGGCCCAAAATACAGCTGATAAATGTTCTGAGTGTTTAAAAATATGGTTAATGAAGCAGAATAGATATATATCGAACCCTCTTATGATTTCAAGCTAAATTAGACTTACAGACATTCAAACCACTGGTATAAAGGACGTCCTTGTAATATTAAATATGTTTGTATTTATAACTGTCTCCTTAATTGATAGACTTAAACTTAGAAGTGAATAACACTGACCATCTTGTGAAAATACATTGTTCTGCTGGGAAACTTTTGGACCTGGCATTCATTCATGTGGATGTTACTTAGACATGTAGCACCCACATAGACCAGACCAGGCACCCCCACCCCATAGCAATGACACTCCTTGATGGCAGCAGCCATCCCCAGCAGGATGCAGCCTGACACAGGCACACACACAAAAACACTTTAGGAACAACTAAAAACAAAAACATGAAGAACAGCACAAGGTGTTGACCTGGCCTCCAAATTCACTTGATCCCAAACTGATCAAGTATCTGTGGGATGATCCACAGAGGCCCCTCCCCACAAAGCCCCCCCACTAACAACATTCTCACAGGACACCCTCAGAAAGCCCATGTCCATTCCCTGATGTGTCACAACTGTTTTGGAGGCACAAGAGACCTACACGATATTAGGAAGGTGGTCGTAATGTTATGCATGATCAGTGTATAACACGTGTCAGAACTACTTTTATAACTTTGTACATCAAAGGATTTTTCCTGTCACAGTCCTCAGTCACACACGAAATTATTCAGACCAGATGTTGCAGAGACATCGTGTTCAAGATGAACGCTGTATGAATTGACTAAAGTGGCCCGCAGTGTGCAGCATAAACACGACCAATACATTATTTTTTTCCAGCTCTTTTTTCAAAGTCATTCCAAAGCTGTTACATCAACGTGCTATGAAACTAATATTCTGTGGTGTTTAACTTCGAAGTCAGAACCGTGACAGATCGGTGAAATTAAACGAATGTCTTGTTTTTCTGTTCGGTTTCTCCGTGCAGCAGCATCTCTCAAAAAGCCGCTGAGCAGTGATAGGAGCACGCGTGCAGCCTGACGCGCTTAAACGGGAGGTGAAAGGTTTTCCAAATAGCTCTTCCTCGCTGTTCTTTGGCAACTCACGTAGCTTCATCTGACTCTCCTTGACACATGCAGATGTCTCCCCCCCCTCCAACCTTTTAATCTGCGGTAATTAATCAGGTAGAGGGGCTGTGCTCCGTGAAGTGGCTCCTCAGAAACCTCCTTATTATTCAAACATGGATGTGGAGAAAAGGGAAATGAGGACAGCACTGGAGACAGTTCCTCAAATATAAGTTTCTCAGGATAGATGGTAAACTACTGTGTATTCAGCTTGATTTGTTTCTTTTACCATGTCAGTATGCAATCTTGAAATATCCACTAGTTAGTAAATAGTTATATGATCCTAACAAAATCATATTTAACATAGATATTTAGAAAATTAGAGTTAAAAAACTGAATCTGCTTCAGTCAATACGCTCATGCGTGCCTCAAAATATGAAACAAGGATGTTCTTGGGGACCTTTTTAGAGCATTTCAGCTCCTTATTTCTTCATTTCACAGCTTGCAACCGATGGTTTCCAGCCCAAAAGTTGTTCAAAAACCACAGACATACAGTCGAGGCATAGAAATTGTACACCAACTAAGAACCCTGGAATAAGCCGATACAGATACAGTATCATAAACCAGACATGTATCCATACACTGGTGCTCAAAGTCTTTCCTTTAGTCGTTCATATCCACTGTAACTCGCTGAATGTGTTACCCTCGGTAACCCGCAAAAGAAAAATCCACCTCATCACCGATGCCGCACACGTTTTGTTTAGTTCATATGAATCCAGACGTCTTAAGGTTTAATTGGGAATTTCACGTCACCTGCAGATGACAGGGGACGTATTATTCCCCCCCCCTCCAACACCTGTCGTCCACCAAGGTCAACCTCAGTAAGGCCTCGCACGCGGAACAAGAGGGGCTGCCTGATTTGCATGCATAATGTGGCATTTCTGTGTTAAATGCCTTGTCAAAAGGGAACACTTTTTTCAGGAAAAAAATAAATAATAATGGCATCACTTTCAATGGCACAGCTGGGTATGTTCCTTACACTGCAGAGAAGTCCAGGCTCCTCCTGGTCTGTGTTTTTACTCTGACAGCCTTTTTTTTTTCCCCAGGAAGGAATGGGTAGGAGCTGGAGTCTGAATATTAATGAAGTTCTAAACTTTGAACAATGTACGTGAGATATTAAAAGCCTGCTGTTCTAAGTATTAAATTGAAAGCGTTCGCCCCAGGCAGCATATTTTCAGAAGGGAAATGAAGCTTAGTCACTGTGGCGGTATAGTGCAGGCAATGAAATGCCATTTTAGCCCAATGAACGTGACATTTTTTTTATTTTTTTTTTTCATTCTTCCGTCTACCTCCCTGTACCTCTCATAGAGGAAGTTTAGAGGCGTGACCTTTTCTAGTTTCCTTGAGGCTTTGCTCGGGCAAAATGCCCTTCGATATTTTGCTGCCGCATCTGAGCTAATTGAATCTAAAAGATTGCGTGTTGGACCCGGGGCTGTGGTAATGAGAGCAGAGCTGCCGGCACACAAAAGGTCTGTAAATTGATAGAAAAGGTGGGAGAGCCTTCTGACAATTTGCCTCAGACAGAGCCTCCAAAGGGCAAGCTCCCACCCCGCCTGATCCTCTGCGGGAGCCAAAAGGGCACAGGGGGACGAGCGTTGAGCTGCAGCCTCTAACCCACTGATCCAGCAGTCCGCTTCATCAGACATCATTCTGATACTCAATAGCACATTCACAAGTGAAATTATGGGAGCAACAAAGCTTAAATCGGGTTATTTACTCTTGCACAGCGGGGTTAAGACATATTCAATCATTTTAACCTGACACAATGGTTGGGCAGCCGTCCACATTTGCTGCATTCATTCCTCTTGTTTTATTGCACATAAAGCTGAAAGCTCTTTGTTAAGATGGTTTTGCAAACTTATTTTGCAAAGCCATTTATTGTTGTGTGGCTGTGATGCTGCTCTCTGTTTGGTTTCTTCAGCTTTTTTACGGAAAGTAGTTCTCCTTCCACTTTTATTCATTAGAGTTGTGAAGGAATATCTCACTGTTTTTCATGGCCTATTCATGTTGACAGACTAAAGGATTCAGAGTGCTGACCTATAATACCTGCTTTAATGATCTGTCTTAGCAGACTATTTATTCATTAATGAAACTTGAGAAATTGTATCCGTCATTTCATTTAGTGGAACATTTTGGTGTTCCACCAGGCCCAAGTGTACTTGTAATTCCAAAACAGGTCAAACGTCCATCTCTCATACTGCAAACTAACCAATTTGTTTGACCTTTCCCAGAAAACATCTTACATGTAGTGGACATCTGACTGAACTGCACACTAAGAAGAGGACCTCGCTGTGATTTGTTGCATTAACCCCTTGACGCCTGATTTGATTTGCAATTATATATAAAAAATAAATAAATTATTTGTTGAGATTGTTAAGAGGCGGGGTCCACCCTGGACAGGTCTCTGGTCTATCACAGGGCTAACACATAGAGACAGACAACCATTCACACTCACACCTACGGCCAATTTAGAATCACCAATGAACCTAACCAGCATGTCTTTGGACGGTGGGAGGAAGCTGGAGTACCTGGAGAGAACCCACGCAGACACAGGGAGAACATGTAAACTCCTCACAGAAAGGCCCCAGTCGGCCAGTGGATTCAAACCTATAACCTTCCTGCTGTGAGGCATCAGTGCTAACCACTACACCACTGTGCCGCTCCCAGGCCCTCAAACTATTGTATAAATATGATAGTTTCAGATAATCATCGTATATGTGGAACACTGATGTCGTCCTACAGAAAAGACGAGCAACAACAAGAATTTCACTTTGAAACAAGACTCCAGACTACTTACTACCAACTCAGCTGATCATTCAGACACAAGTGGACACGCAGACACACACGTCTTTTATCAGATTTGACTGGTGACACTATTTATGCAGTTTCTTTTTTGTCCCTGTCCCCGTTGATTACAGTTGTGCCTCCGTCCTCGTTCATTTACACATTGGCCTGGTCTTGTTCACTCAAAATAACCGTGTTACCTTGAAGGCAGCAGCGCGGAGAGACTCGCCAATAAGGGCTCTGTGCCCAATCCTCCCAGAGTAGTATGGTAACCTGTAAAACCCACTGCAGTAAACCCGCCTGCTGCCACCGACCGTAAATGTGCATTCCTGATACTCTCCCTCAGTTATTACACTTGGTCTGACATTGGCAAGACACACAGGTTTAAAAACAAACCCCGAGCTCTTTTAATGGCGGCCGAGGTTATGATACAGCACCGCTGAACATCTGTCCCTCTGGTGCAGTAGATGGAGGGAGAAACACAGCTCATTGCTGAATAAAGACATACAAATCCCATTATGAGCAGACTGCCCTCACATACATTGAGACTTGTAATCAGGTAGAGAACCACAGAACTCCTGCTGACCCCCGTCTACCCAAACTAACCTCCTCCTTCCACTGGAGGACACTGGACACTGATACGACCAATGAGGATGAGAGAATTGAATAACTCTTTATAATAACTGCACATTATTATGCATTAATAAAGCATTAGTAAATACTTAATTCATCATTTATAAAGCATTACTCTACTTCCACTTTCTAGGTGATCTCATGAACCACTCATAACTCCTTAAAGATTTGTTCGTTTCATTTATAAATGATTAATTGATCATTAGTAAAGTAGGAAAATACAATTATTGAACAAGTTATAGATGCTTATGAACTAAGAATAAAGCATTTATAACTACATTTATAAACTGCTTACTAATGTCTCAATGTAGGAGGGATGTGTTTCCATTTTATGTCCTCATATGGACTAGATTAGATTAGATTAGATTCAGCTTTATTGCCACTGCATATAGTAGGTACATACACAACTAAATGCAGTTTAGTGCAAATAGCAAAACCCAATAATAAGGAACAAACCACAACTATTGTACAGGCTGTGACTAATGCATTAAGTAAGTAATAAATTTTAGTATTTAATACTATCATACACCGATCAGCCACAACATTAAAACCACCGACAGGAGAAGTAAATAACATTGACCATCTTCTGACAGGTCAGTGTTCTGCTGGGAAACTTTTGGACCTGACATTCATTGGTGTGGATGTTACTTAGACATGTAGCACCCACCTAGACCAGACCAGGCACCCCCACCCCATAGCTATGACACTCCTTGATGGCAGCAGCCATCCCCAGCAGGATGCAGCCTGACACAGACACACACAAAAAAACGCTTTAGGAACAACTAAGAAAAACAAACATGAAGAACAGCACAAGGTGTTGACCTGGCCTCCAAATTCACTAGATCCTAAACTGATCAAGTATCTGTGGGATGATCCACAGAGGCCCCTCCCCTCAACCCATAAAAACCAAAGCCCCCACTGTTGCTGTTGAAAAAAAACTGCACTTAAACAGCAGAAGTCATGACAATACTGACTCGGATCAAAAATGTATATAGTGCAATACTTTCGTCAGTGGTTCGTTGGGTCGGTCACCACTGAGCTACCTCATTTGATAATAGTGACTTAACAGACATTCATTCAAATGGAATCTTCTCCACTTTAAACCCTGCTTGTATAAAAACTGTTTTTCCTACTCCACAGGATCAATGAAAAGCAGTGGCAGAAGAGTTTAGAAAATGGCAGTAAGTAAATAAGCCAAGAAAATTCACTGCAACATGCAAAACCTCTGCAGAGATCCCTTCAGTCGCTCTCTATTTCTCTATTTCCATGTTCAGCTGGGTGAAAGAAGAACATGGATTTCTCATCCCAACCACTCGCATACAAGCAAACACCCAGGAACCATAACAGGAATCTACACTGGTCCAGCAAGGATATCTGAGATCTGCCTGGCGCCAGTAATATGCAGCAATGTGAGCAGGCACCAGTGATTAAAATGACATCAGCACCATGGAAACTGTGCATCGTGCTATTCCCTCAAGGAAAATCACGGGCCTATTTCCAGCTGTATTTCACTCCAGATAATTTAATATGAATTTCAGTGCCGCAATTAAGGCCTGATATGTGTTTTGCTGAAGAGCACGGAAAGAGCAGAGTGGTCCAGCATTTACATAAAAATAATGATGAAACATAAGAAAGTAGACATATAGGCAGAAGTTACGGGCAGAAAAAGTAATTATTATTTCTTCCAGTGGGCTGTAGACTCCACAAAAAAGCACCATTCATCAAGTCTTTAGACAAAGAGGGAAAATGATCATTTAGGAATTGCAGTTCCGATATGCACGGACTATAATTCAACTAACTGTGATTTTCTAAACTTCCTGCTGTGACATGTGAATGTGTCTTCTGTAAAGGATGCCCGTTGTTTGAAATATCAATGTTTGCAGCAGTATTGGTATTTCTCTTAAGTGGAACATGGGGAGACTCGCCTAATACATGTTTCTATCACTTTAGAGGACATAACATTGACTTTCATTCATTTTCTGGAGCCATGCATCCTCCCTAAAGTTTAATGATTTATGCAACAGGCTGTCCCTCTAATGTCAGTAACACCACTATACATGCAAACACACACACATTCAAACCGTTTTACCCATGTGCACTGCTGTTTTTTGTTTTTTTTTCCTCAAAGTGGAGCACTGCAAAAAAATCAGCTTGAGTTGGATGAGACTAAAAGCAGCGCTAAGACAGACTCAAAGTCTGGCTCTCTAACTGTTGTGGAAATACAATACAAAGGGGGCGCTGTGACTAAGAGTAAAGCATGTGCACTAAGTGCCTTTCTGCGGTTCAGACTAGCCACATGAGTCCAGGGAAATCATGTGGAGCACCTTCTCTAAAAGGCTCAGATGACTTCAGCTACAGAAAATCTGTTCTCCTCATCTTTGTGTGACAGATGACACTGGACTGATTGTAACTGGCACATTTAGCATGTGGATTTATCTACCATTAAGGATTATGTATAGTATGCTGAGCACCTGTACATTGCTGCTATCTGTCTGTCTGTCTATCTATCTATCTATAACAGACCTTTTTCCAGTGACATTAGGTGATAAATCTCATCTAAGAGAAATTGTATGGAAAGCTGTGGACCATATTTCTGTTATTTCTGCAGAAAACACAAGTGAGTTCCTTGCTTTTGCATTGATTTGAAAAGTATAAGATATGTCAAAATATGTGAAAATATTTGTTTAGTAGAATTATATTTTATTTCCCACTTATTATATCATCTCATATCTTTATTAAATACACATCCCTTCTGTTGAAAACTCAAAAGCATATTATCCAACTGAGTGCACATTTAGATAATTAATGCAATGGGTTTGCAGAAAACCATACTTCACATATATGTTAGAAATTGAAGCGATAGTTTCTGTTCGTACGTTGCTATCTGATAGTGCCTTTGACAGTTTATGTTTGACAGCATTTTGGATCAGATCAAACATACTTTTTAAGGCTCTTTTAGAGTACTGTGGGATATAGATGCCGTAACCTACACACGTAGCCTACGCCGGTGCGAGCCGTTTCTACTTGTGGGCTCGTCAGTCTGGCTCGCTCTGTAAAAACGCCACCCAAGCGCGAGTCGGCGCTGTGTCTGTTTTGCCAGTCAGATTAAATTTTGTTTCTACTTCCTGCTTCAATGTTGACTGAAATTTCGTCGAAATGTTTGTACCTCCTCAGTTAACCTTTCCTCGATGTGTTTCATCTTTATTGAGCCAAAACTATCAATTTGAAAATTGCAGAGATGGAGAAGCAGACGGAAATAGTAAAGTGGAAACACGCTACTACCAAGCGGACCAATCACAGCTCTTGGAGTCTGCGTTGCCATGACTCGTAGTTACATTTCTGGGGAGGTGCACGTCAAGCTACAGCGTTAGGGTCTGGGCTGTCGCCGTAGCTACGGCATCAAATTGACTCAGAAGCCTAAACCACCTATTAGCCCTCTGTCATTTACACGCTTGAGGAGTTGATCTTCTTCCTGCACTGCCAAAGACAATTTAATGGGGACATTCATGAGTGGTTCACAGAACCATTCCTTTGTATTTGTTGCATCATCTGCTTTTAGGAAGTTAACAGACAAATCCTGCTGTCAACAAAGCCGGTTAAATACACAACCAGCCCCGGATGGCTCAGCCTCAGTGTCTCACAGCACATGTCAAATATGTCTACTCGCCGCCTCCACAATTCCAGTTTGGCTTGCAGACACTTTGTGTGTCAGCACAGATTAGTGACTCTCCCCTGAAGTAACAAATTGAGTTCAGTGAGCGAGCTAAAGATGTCAGGTAGGCAAATTTTTCTGTTCGCTCCTTGTTGCGTTCTCTAAAATGAATCTCTGTACAGCCTCACAAATCCTGTCAGGTACGCTCCACCTGATGAGGGGAGAAGGTTTAGCACAGAGAGAGTTTTGTGTATTCCATTTATGAAAAGTCGATAATGTTATGTACCTCGATCAGGCATAACATTATGAATAGGTCTCCCTTGTGCCTCCAAAACAGTTGTGACTCATCAGAGAATGGACATGGGCCTTCTGAGGGTGTCCTGTGGTGTCTGGCAACAGGATGTCGTTAGTGGGGGCCTTTGGGTCCTGTGGGTTGAGGGGAGGGGCCTCTGTGGATTAGGCTTTTTCAGTTCAGTTTTATTTATATATCATCAATAACACTACAAATTGTTTCAAGACGCTTTACAAAATCGGGTCTGAAACCTCCAGAGCAAGCATGTAGGCGATGGTGGCAAGGAAAAACTCGTTTTAACTGGAAGAAACCTTGAGCAGAACCCAGCTCATATGGAGGGACCCATCTGCCTGAGGCTGGCCAGCTGTAGGATGCCCTTTTCCACAGATACTTGATCAGTTTGGGAACTAGTGAATTTGGAGGCCAGGTCAACACCTTGTGATGTTCTTCATGTTTTTTTGTTGAGGCAAGCTGCATCCTGCTGGGGATGGCTGCTGCCATCAAGGAGTGTCATTGCTATGGGGTGGGGGTGCCTGGTCTGGTCTAGGTGGGTGCTACATGTCTAAGTAACATCCACACCAATGAATGCCAGGTCCAAAAGTTTCCCAGCAGAACACTGAATTCTCACAAGATAGTCAATGTTATTTACTTCTCCTGTCAGTGGTCATAATGTTATGCCTGATCGGTATATTTTATTATTCAGTTTTTAGCCAAATTGTTTTCTCGCGTCCAGGTGGTAAATGCTTTATTAATGGTACGTATAGACATCTATGAGGTAGTTAACTTTGGTCCTGATACGGCTGACCATTCATTGTATTTTATTATTCTCTTCAGAATGTCAGAAAGCATCTGGTCCCTGCTGTTGACAACATATTTTAAATACTGTTAACTGGTCCAAGGTCGATGTTATTAAAGCCCTGTAGCATGCCCGTATTATAATCTATCCTTGGGGTAAATTACGGCCCTGATATTTACAGTATAACTCACTGTGTGCAGTTGTGACTTTATCTATCTCACTAACCCGGAGTGGCCACACAGGCTGACCACGAGGCAGGCCGACTCATTACCTCATTTTATAGCCTGTCACAACACTGACAGCTCCAGGGATCATACCCGACATCAGAGTACAGAAAAGGAAGCAGGTGAGTGGTTTCATAAAAACTAGATTATGTCTGTCAGATTTTGTTTTGCATGGCGGTTTAGTGTCTAAGTGGAAAATAGCAATTACACACACAGTTTGTGCGCCGTATCACACCGCAATTACAGCTTCTCCTCTGAAGCCCTTTCATAAATACCTCTGTCCGGGAAACTAAGACTGTTAGCAGAAGTGATGCCGGCTGGATAGCTTTCTGATCTGCCGTGGTTGTGTGAAAAGCAAGGGTGATTATTTAGGAGGAGAGAGGCATGAAAGTCAGTAAAATACCAATTTGAAGGTCACAACCTTTCGTTGATCTGAGCAGATGGACCGGTTTGTGATCTGAACCTTTACAACGGGAGGGTCGATGAGTGTGAGTGATGCTACGCTGCACATCCAAACAAACAGAACCCCAAAGACGGGAAATGTCTCCGGTATGAAAACTGTGAAAACCAATGAGCCCCATTATGCCCCGTTCAACTGCTGCTGACCGCTGCAGCCACAGCAATGGGGCCAGCGAAACAGGGTTAATCCACTTTGAAATGAGAAATGTTTATAATGTAGCAGCCAACATAACCCTGGAGTTTGCATCTTATTTGTATAACAGCACTCAAAAGGTAAAAGCTAAGCAAGCTATAAAAACATGTTTCTTTTTTCAACATCAATCTTGGGACTGGGACTCATCTTGTCACTAAGTATTTGGGCAGGCAAAGTACATTCATAGAGCCATACACAATAAGAACAATTTGTTTGTTCTACTTTATGAGAAATGGTTTTCTCCTTGGACATCCATCCATTGGAGTGGACTTCATTCGGCATCCTTTGAAACGCTTGATAATCCTTGAGCAAAGGAATCAGGAGCACTTATCGTCTTTTTTCCAGTGCAAGGTTGGATAAACAAGTCTTTTTTTGTACTAATGTAAATGGATTATGTTTACCCTGTTGGTGAGGTAAGTCCATATGAGCAGACCCCCTCTGGACGCTCCACAAGATTTCTTTGTAATTTTATATAGACCGATCAGGCATAACATTAAAACCACCGACAGGAGAAATGAATAACATTGACCATCTTGTGACAATTCAATGTTCTGCTGGGAAACATTTAGACCTGGCATTCATTGGTGTGGATGTTACTTAGACATGCACCCACCTAGACCAAAGTGTTGACCTGGCCTCCAAATTCACGAGATCCTGATCAAGTATCTGTGGGATGATCCACAGAGCCCCCACTAACAACATTCTGTTGCCAGACGCCACAGGACACCCTCAGAAGGCCCATGTCCATTCTCTAATGAGTCACAACTGTTTTGGAGGCACAAGTGAGACCATTAAACTACTCCTTTTGTGTAAAACAAAATAGAGAAAGGTCAAAATCCAGGTATTTTTTATATTTTTTTCTAATCTCAGAACATCTTCTCATACAGGTGAACATGTTTTATTGGATTGCTTGGGTTTTGTACTAATGGGTGCGTTCTCAGGTTAAGCTTTAAGAACGTAACAGGAAGCATTATAGAGACGAGAAATTCTAGATAAAGTTGAGGTTGTTTGCTGACTGCAGTGAGTGAGTGGCACGATGTCATTTAAACAAAACACACTGGTTTAGATCATGTGGGTTTCTTTCTATTCATTTGAACAAATTACATGTTAGATGCAATTACTGTACCTCATTCTATTAATTTTATAGACTAATATACTGAGGGGGCGGCACTAAGTACTTAGTGTTTCAAGAGCCACCCCATTGACATTTTCTTAAACATGAGATGTTGAGTGATTCAGACCATTTATTTTAGAAGTGCAACAATAACCATTATATTTTTTCAGTCTTTTAATTAGGAGGCATTCACATGCAGACATGATTGCCTTTTCTTCTTTTATTTTACCGTTTGGAGACACTGGTAACGTCACAAATAGCAGAGAGGTGTTGCATTACAGTGAACAGCAGGGCAACGAGCTGAGGCCGATATAATCCCCGAGCTGCCCCCTCTCCTCTGATAGAGTCAGCCCGGTGGATCTCATTTCAGCCCGTGCCGTTACGTGCCGTGACAGCCTCGATACAACTTTTAATTGCATCCCTCTGAGGTTTTTCTCTGACGCCCGAGTCAAATTGACTTTGGGCTAAAAGTCAGATGGTGTCAGAGATTTTTACTGCAGTCCCCAGAAAATAATCTTTTGTCAATTTGATCTGTAGCCTACAAACAGCGAGAGATTTACACGCTCGTCCACCTTAAGCTCATTCATACCTGTCTGTATGACGGCCAAAGAGAGCTACGGCATGCTGCAAGTGAGGAGCATGCAGCATGTCACCTTCGCAAAAAAAAGGAGCAGGTAAAATAGAGACACATTTACTAAGATGAAACTATATCCAAGTTACTAAAACAAGCCAACAACAAAAGAAAAAAAGTCTAGCCTCGTGAACATCTATGGATGTCTTTCTTCTTTATCTCAACTGGTTGTCAGTAATTACAGATGTCACCACTGATATCGGGAGATAGGTATAGGAGTCGATCCAGGCATTTTTAAAATGATTATTGACCTCCAACAAAGCCTGATCTTTTGTAGTTATTTATTTTAGGTTTGCCATGAATGAAAACCACATCTTTGTAGCATCACAACGACTTATTCCTCCTCATTTGCTTGTGTCAAAGCTGTCAAAACAAAGAAAAAAATAACTAAGAAGAAGACCACTACTTCTATTTTACTGGCGGACAGCTAGCGTCAAAGCTGCCTAGAATTGAAGGAGACGTGAAGGATGTCGACTGTGTGGAAGAGTCGGTCAGTCAGCAATTTGTAAATTACGCAATGTGGATGTTTGGCGAGGTGGTAGTAGTTGATCGTCATTCAAGACTAAAAACTTGAATCGTCACAGAGATAAGAAACGAAAAAACAAACAAAAAACGGAATACATCGAGTACATTCGGGCAAAGGCTGCTTTGAAACAACAATCACTGAACACTGCGTTTAAAAGAAGAGAAAAGTTTCCTGGATACAGCGCCAAGGTGAGAGGCTTATGCAGCTGGATGACCAGAACATTTCTGGAGTGGAGAACACAGGTTTTCTGGAGCCACGGTACGAGCTACCCTCTCCACACTACATTAACTTTGACAGAAATATTTATTGGACTGAATCCAGTTGCATGGTGCACACGTGATCTGGGAGAATACAAGAAAGATAAGAATAAGCTTTTAGTAATCTCCTGGGGAGGACATTTTGTTTATTTAAGATCGAATAGGCCGACACTGAATATTAAAATATAGGTATAGGACTCAAACAGTTTGGGTTTCAAGCAAACATGGTTTACTTGCAGAAGGGTGGCGGGGTCCACCCTGGACAGGTCGCCAGTCTATCACAGGGCTAACACAGAGAGACAGACAACCATTCAAACTCACACCTACGGCCAATTTAGAATCACCAATGAACCTAACCAGCATGTCTTTGGACGGTGGGAGGAAGCTGGAGTCAGTTTGCATCTGTGTATCAAACCAAATTATCACACAGATGCTCAAAGCAAATTTCAAAGCAAAAGTCAAAGTGTGGCTTGTGCTGCTTGCACCTCCTTGCATGCCTTGGCACTGGGAAACTGGGAACTAAGTATTTTTAACAGTTCGATAACAAAGGGAGGACACATTGTGATGGCATGAACGTGTTCTGTTATATAATGAAAATGCAAAGTAGTGATTGGCCCTGAATTCCTCTCTGAAACACCACAGCCAGCCCAGCGGGTAATGTGAGACTGACAACTTCACCACTTGAGGCGTCTGCAGAGCTCTACACCAAAATGAAGACGACTTCGTATTAGATGTGTTGCAGTGACGTAATTATCCCTTAAGGAGACATGAGGCTGCATCTGTTCTCTAAGTTAACACTGGTGGTAGCTGCTGTAATGATTATATTTGTTATGGAAAAGCAAAGGAGGAAGTCATGTGACATGGAGATTGAGGTGGATGGATGGAGAGAGATGGATCAAAAATAAATAAATAAAGGTTCAGTTCCCTCTGACTAGATAAGTGTTGATCTCTTTTCATTTCTCATTAGCCTCGACCAAAGCAACGTGAAGGAGTGATAAGTGGTGCTTATATACAGGGGCATGACTTTAGATCGTCACAACTGTCGACTGAGGCGCTGAATTTGGTGCATTCTTCAGTATTCCTTCAGGTTCCTTCAAGGTGATGGCTCAATAGTTTGCTCTGACTAAAAGCCTAATAATTTGCCAATTCTGCTTTGCTCATTATAAATACCTTGTTATTTCAAATCCCAGCTCTTCAGTGTTTAATTAAAATGAACATTTATATTGCTTTTTTTTTTTTTATATTTCAGGTTTCATTTGTAATGTGCAGCAAGAAGGCAGGAACCAAAAATCCAAGAAACATACAGACCATATCACCATGGACGAACCGAAGAGGAACACAGGACACAAACGAATGCACGGGGGGGGGGGGGGGGGCAAGCAAGGAGGAACATCACTGAACACCAGGGAAACAGCACTCTGCATCGCTTCGCAAAATTAAAAACAAAAACTTTTAGAAAGTTTGGTTTAATGTGTGATGTTTGTAGCTTCTGTGCGTTTTCTAGAGTAAAAGTGCATGGAATGGACTTCCACTATCTAGCAGAGATCTTACAGTAGCAGACATGCTAATATGAGAACGGTAAGACTATAGAGAAACCTAAGAATCAGTCCGGTGATTGGTACAGCAACAAATGCAGCAATAAAGTGTAATCTGTCCAATTAAAGTGAATGACTCACATTCTCCCTGTAACTGTCCTCCCACTAGCCAGTTAAAAATGAAGAGATACTCTCATTTAGCACCGTCTGACAAGCTGTTGTGACAGCTTACGTCCAGTTCTGCTCTCAGATTACCAGCGTTTGAACAGAGCGTCTCTCTTAATCAGTGGGCCGATCCGTAAGCTGAGTAAAGCTATGTACGACAGGAAGTTTTTTGCATTCACTCTGCTCATGTGAAGATCATATCTCAGATACTCACAGCTGAAACGATCTCCGTTAAGTTTTTGTCACTGTATTCTTTGTTCATACTGGCTCTGACATTTTTTAATATTTGTCATCCTGTTTCACACAAGAGGTTAATGTTAATTTAAACAACCATGATATGTTATCACCATATAAGTTTCTGTGGAGATGGTATTAAATAGTTGCCAGTTTAACCAAGAGTCAAGAGAGTTCAAGAGTCTGACGGCTTGAAGGAAGAAAGTGAAGAAACACTGAAGAAGACTGAAGAAATGGCAAATGAAACCTAAACAAAGAGCTGAACGATGCTGAAGTGAAAGTGAATGTAGCACACTGATATTATTATTATTATTCTATTTAACTATTTATTTCATGATGTAAGTATGCCCAGTTAAATGAATGTACTTTATAGCCTTATTTTGGTAACTCATATTAATTGTTGCTAGACTGCACCCTTAAAAAAAAATAGCGCTGCCTCTTTAACCCTTTGTCAGGCACACTCATTTTAAATTGCGTGCCTGTGCCTCTCAGTGAGGTTCAGAAGCATGTGGTTTTCACCCTGCCAATCAGAGAAGATCAAGGCAACACTTTTGGGTTAAATCAGGATCAAAAGTGGTCTGTAAGGTCCACCTCTACATGAACGTTGAGCGTAACTGCTTTATTAGGTACCATGAAGAAGTGTCCTAATGTTGTCTAATGTGAAAATGTGTATGTTGACAAGTGTCTGAATCAGCACTAATGTTCTAGTGGTTTAAAATGGAAAAACATCACAAAAGTAAAAAAGTCGTCTTATACCCTACAACAGTGGTGAAAATAAATACAGCCCGTGGGGCCAAAACCATCATGCCAGAGGGTCCTATCTGGCCTGCGGGATGAATTTGCAAAGTGCAAACATTACATTGAAGACAAGTTTTCCATTGAAAGTAACTGCTATTCCAAGGGTTCACACAGATTTAGTGAGAGTTGAGGGCATAACAAACACTAAACAGAAATTGCACTTCTTATTCTTAAGAAATGTCCGGTTGTTCATTACATGTTCTGTAATAGTGCAGTTCATTAAATGACATTTTCATAATGAACTTCTTTGCACTAAAACATATGGAGTTGTCGTTATTTATACGTTAATACGCTATTGTGTTACTGGTCCAGTCCCCTTGAGATCAAACTGGTCTGTATGTGGCCCCTGAACTAAAATGAGTTTGACACCCCTGCTCTACAACAACACTCTAGGTTTGAAATTTAGAATTTCCAAGTATTTCAATGAGTGCCCTATAAAGGGTTAAGAAAAGCCTGCGAATGTGTGAAGCTGAACTGACGGCAAAGACAGGAAAAAGTAGATAGTAGAGCGTTTGTTTTGCTGTTTGTCTTGGAGGTGCAACATGAACTCTTCCATTAAACAGTGAGTTCATGTCATGTTCATATAAAAACAATGATTTGCAAATCATTAAATCAAATGTAGGATTTTGTGCTTTCGTGTCCAGCTTATAGAAAACACACTGTACTGTCCACCCATGTGTGATGCTCACTTATCTTAATGCCATTGTGGTGTACAGCACTGTTATCCCACAATTCATGTCCAACATCAAACTTTGACTGTATCCATAGCAACAGTGTGATAACTAACATTTTTAAACCAGTCTTCACGCTCATCAAGGGTCACGTAACATTCATTTGAAATACAGTGGAAAAAAATAATAGTAATGTTTCGCATCACTTTCTTTTTGTTGTTGATTCTGTTGTAATTAGTCAAAAAAAAAAGCCCCATTGTTCAGTTTTCACTCAGATAATTTCAACATCCGCATCACTTTACATGTGATTATAAAATGGTAATAATAGACAAGAACGAATTATAAACTAGGAATAAATCAGAGAGCGGCATGAGAAGACATGTGCCTTCATGGTGATGGGATCAGGGTGGCACCATTGGTCGACAATAAAAGCATAGACACATACTGTGCATATTCTCTGTATAATTTTTGAAATTCCATATGTGTTATAACAACTGTCACAAAGTAATTACTCTGCACGGATTATTTAATAAATCATTCTGGTTAATATTGTCGTAATGTAATTGTCTTCAATATGAGATGAAATTCTGTCCAAATAAAATGAAAGTATAGACACAGAAATTGTTTCGTTGCAGTCGCTCCCATAAAGTCAAACAGTCAAATACAAACAGAATAAAATAACAATATGAAAATATGTAAAAAAAAAAAAAAAAAAAAAAACTTAAGATGCATAACAACAAAGAGTATTTACAATTTTAAGTATTTCCAATTACAGTGAGCATTTATGCAAAGAATATTATTCAAGAAGTGACAAGATTTAAGCAGTTTAGCTACATCATTGCTTTCCCTTCTCCCTTTATTATTATCATCATCATCATCATCAGTTTGTCATTTTAATGAATTAATTTGTGTCACTGGGGCGGCACAGTGGCGAGGTGGTTAGCACTGATGCCTCACAGCAAGAAGGTCACCGGTTCGAATCTTTCTGTGTGGAGTTTGCATGTTCTCCCTGTGTCTGCGTGGGTTCTCTCCGGGTACTCCGGCTTCCTCCCACCATCCAAAGACATGCTCATTAGGTTAATTGGTGATTCGAAATTGCATGTGACTGTGAATGGTTGTTTGTCTCTGTGTTGGCCCTGCGATGGACTGGCGACCTGTCCAAGGTGTACCCCTGCCTCTCGCCCGATGACAGCTGGGATAGGCTCCAGCAGACCCCCGTGACCCTTAACAGGACTAAACGGGTATAGAAGATGAATGAATGAATTTGTGTCACTGTGTCTTAATTCTTTTTTTTTTTTTTTTGAGCAGGAAAGCTGTCCGGAACATTTAAGTACCATCATGGTCATTTAGTGCCACAAACAACCGAATAATCTCTTCAAAATAATATTTGCGACCGATGGTGGAGCTGTGTTAAATCACTGCATTTTCAAAAAGTAATGCTGTATGCAACACTTTTTAAAATCTAAACCATGCAGTAGTACCTTCATTTTGTTTTTAAAATACATAAAATACATTTCACATATAATTAATATTTATTGTGCCACTCACATCATGAAATACTGTGAATTGGGCCACTTGGAAGTGTAATAGATTTTCTCCCTTGGTTTGAAGTTCCCGTTGGCTCAGTTCTGATAATAATGACATGAAATGATAATAAAATAATAATAACAACGTAGGAGGAAACGAGGAGGAGCAGGTGGTGGATGTGGAGGCTGCTGGTGAATAAGGGAGAACGAGGCTGGAGAGAGGAGATTGCGTAGAAAGAATGGGGATATTGAGGGAATAGAGATGGGATTGTTAGAAACAATGGAAGAGGAAGAGAAGTGATGGAACTGATGAACCCCACAGTGACACTTCAGTGGGAGTGACGTCCAGTGAAGAGCCCTAGAGACAAATGAGACATATGCTGTCTCCATTTGCTATGCTAATGCCAGCAGGTATTCACCGGGGGGAGATAGGGCAGGGTTGGACTTCACGTCTCCAGAGAGACATTGGAGAGGACACCTGGGGTTACGCTGTGCCACTACCAACACACAATATGCTAATGAGTCTCAGTATTATCCCCGCATGTTGTAATGTTTCAAAGAATGAAAAATGGCCTTTTGTTGCCGCTACTGGAAAACCAGATGGCTCGCCATAGAAAATAAGGTTTGCCTGAGTGCCGTTGCTCTCTGTAAAATGCATGTATTAATTATAAATCCCTGCCTCTAATTTGCAAAAGCCGTACAAGGCCTTGCACTCCAATATATTAATCATTTATTGGTTCCAGAAAAACACGCGCGTTCCATTCGCAAATATTCAGAAGCCTGGATTCAGAAGAACCTGCTTCCTGTCACTGGAAATCACGTTTCAGGACAAGACTCCACCAGCACATAGTCCTAGACTGATTCTTGCCTTGTCAGATGAAAATTTAAGAAAAGAGATGTCTGTGCAACAACGTCAAGACATCCAAAGACAGTTAGGAGAGGTGTGGTGCTCCACTAGGAAATAACCAAGGACCAGAGGCAGACCTGATCCCTGAAGACGCAGGCACATATGAATATAGTGTTCTTTAACTTGATTGATTCTCTAGTGCTATTAAAAGGAATTTTATACGTGTTCTTTTTCAACTCAGCATTCTTTACAATACACCAGGGATGTCCCGTTCAGGTTTTTTTGCCCCTCGATCTGATACCAATATTTTAATATTCAGTATCAGCCGATCCGATGTTAAATAACCAAAATTTAATCCCCTGGAGATTCTTAAAGGCTTCTCTTATCCTACTTGTATTCTCCTGGATTATGTGTGCACCGTGCAACTGGATTCTCTACTCCAGAAATGTTCTGATCATCCAACGCCATAAACTCTGTGATGCTCTCCGATATATTTCTAATATTTTGCTATAAATGACGACAATCTCAATCATGTACATACATGTTGCTGTACAATAATTGATCATTCCAGTCTATTCTGTTGGTGGATGGAGTTACCCCGATGAGGCACAACATTATGACCACTGACAGGAGAAGTAAATGACTTTGACCACCTTGTGACAATACAATGTTCTGCTGGGAAACTTTTGGACCTGGCATTCATTGGTGTGGATGTTACTTAGACATGTAGCACCCACCTAGACCAGACCAGGCACCCCCACCCCATAGCAATGACACTCCTTGATGGCAGCAGCCATCCCCAGCAGGATGCAACCTGATACAGACACACAAAAACGCTTTAAGAACAACTAAAAAAAAAACATGAAGAACAGCACAAAGTGTTGACCTGGCCTCCAAATTCACTAGATCCCAAACTGATCAAGAATCTGTGGGATGATCCATGACCCAAAGGCCCCCCACTAACAACACTGTTGTGCCAGACACCACAGGACACCCTCAGAAGGCCCATGTCCATTCTCTGATGAGTCACAACTGTTTTGGAGGCACAAGGGAGACCTACACAATATTAGGGAAGGTGGTCATAATGTTATGCCTGATCAGTGTTCATCTCCATATATGTCTGTCTCTGTGTATATACTGCTTATAAAATGTAACATCAATACACGTACCTTTAAAGTAAAACTATAATATTTTGGCCGATGCTAAGTATACAACAATCGTTTGCATCAAACGTGAAATCAAGTGTGAAACCAGCGCGCCCTCCTCCTTTAGTTGTGAGCTTTACAATCCAAAATAAATCAAAGGTGGAGGAGACTGTCGCCCATTGTGTTCTGCAGCCTTATGAAAACAGAAATTGTTTCCCCAAAAAGCAGTTTGATGTTTGCTCTGTGATCAGAGGCCATTTGGTCTCCGCACAGACCCTCTCTGCCGCTCCTGATCAAACCATTTCCATTCCTACTCAGGTAAACACTTGAATTCTGCTGCCGCTTGCGTTTTCGGCTCAGGATGTTGCTTTTTTTTTTTTTTTTCTTTGTTGAGAAGATTTGAGAAATGCAAAGAGACAGACCGGGGAAGAGTTTGACTTTTAAAGATGGAACAAACTGCCACACATGTGTGATTCATCGTGGTTGCCCTCCCGAGCAGAGAGATGCTGCGCTTTGTACTCCATATACTGTCAATGTATTATTCAGTAGTTCACGGTGAGTGGTTGCTCCTCTGAATGGCACTGGGAGGTCAATGTCTCGTGGAGCACCATTACCATCTCAACCCAGGGCTGTGTGTGCATATGAGGGAGAAAGAGAGAGAGAGAGAGAGAGAGAGACCTCTGACACATTCAAATGTAAACATTTTTCAGGCTCTCCGCTGGGAGATTTATTCCATTTCTTCAATTCCACCTTTATCTACACAGAGACTCGCAGAGGGACCATTCTCTTTCCCATATGTGCAAACAAACACAAAAACACAAGATAAATAAGTATTCTCTGGTGTAGACGAACAAAAAGAAAAAAGGTCTGAAATCAAGCACAATAGCAGGCCCTAGTTTACAGTGATATCTTCTACATACAATATAGACATATTTCATTACATTTTTAATTTACTACCAATTTCATGAAATTGCAGATTTGCATATCCAATTAACTACAGGGTACTGCTTGGCATGGACGCCATGCCGTAAAGTACGCGCATAGCCTACGCTGGCGAGAGACATTTAAAGTTGTGCGCTCGTCAGTCTGGCTCGCTCTGCAAAAACTATTTGCAATCATTTCTGATATAAATTAACTAACTTACAGATTTCATTCATTTTCAAACGCTAGTCGGTGCTGTGTCTTTTTTGCCAGGTGGGTTAATTTTTATTCCTTCTTCTTGCTTCACTTTCAACAATGGCGACTGAAACACTTTCGCCGAAATTTCACCGAAGACGACTCGTACAAATGTTTGCATCTCCGAAACTCCTCAGTTAACCTTTCCTTGATGTGTTCCATCTTTATTGATCCAAAACAATTCACAAATTGTAGAGATGGTGAAGCAACCAGAAATACTAAAGCTGAAACACGCTACTACCAAGCGGACCAATCACAGCTCTTGCAGTCTCCGTCGCCACATACGCCGTTACATTTCTTGGGAGGTGCACGTCAGGCTACAGCGTTAGGGTCTGGGCTGTCGCCATAGCCATCAAATTGACCCAGAAGTTTAAACTGCCTATAACCTAGAAGCAGGTTTACATAGTTCAGAGGATCCCAATGAAAACTTAAAACATCCCACCTTCTAATCAGTTCACTGGGAGATCATGCACTGGAAAAACTACTACAATCTTGAGAATGTGGAACGTTTATAATACGTGGGATGGAGAGGTATCCAGAGACACATTTTAATACCAGGTGTGACCACAGGTCCTTAAATCTGGCCACTTGCAATCGGATTGTTAGGATGTTAATGCAAGGTCTGAACTGATGTGATACTAACTGCAGATCGAGCTTTTTTTCTTGAAATAAAATGGCAATAACAAGCAAAAGCAGGATGCAACGAGGAGTCCACACTGCCAGCAAAACAAGTTCAAACCAGATACAACGACTTGTGTTGGATTCTCATCCATGTTTGGGCTGCTTTTTCTTCTAGCCCTTGAGACATGTTGGATTTTTTCATATAACCCCATCAGCCCCTTTTTTCTGTATTTAGTCCTGTCTCTCCCTCTGTTCTTGGTCAGTTCGTCAGTTTCTCATGGATATTCTCACACCTGATGCCTTGCATGTTCCCTTATGTGTTCTTGGGTATCTCATTGTGTCATGGTTCTGCAGGTTTCTTTTTTTTTTAACCATTTTCTCTTGTCTACCACCTTTTGCCAGGCTCTGTTTCTGTTTGGATTTATTCTGTCTTGTCTTTGCAGCTTCTTCTACACTGAGGGACTCATTGAACCCTGGTCACAAACTTTCTAAACTGCTGCCATCGGGCAGAAAGACGGGAAGAGAGCCACAAGATACAGGTCGATAAAAACCAGAACCAACAGACTGAAAAATAGTTTCTGTCCGACAGCTACTAATGTATTAAACGCTGCTAAATCATAATTAATTCATATTCCTTGAGGGACTGTACAATAACAGTGGAAAGTAGATGTCAGTGTGTGTTTGTCTTTCTCATCGTAGCATATGTTTTATATTGTACTTTATTATGTTTAACTTTTGCACTGAATGGACTGCACTTAATTTCGTTGTACATAAGGATATTCTATTCTATATGCCCAGTTCTATAGCCGTAAGCACTTACTACTACATAGGGAGGTACATGATCAGGCATAACATTATGACCACCTACCTTAGTATTGTGCAGGTCTCCCTTGAGCCTCCACAACAGTTGTGACTCATCAGAGAATGGACATGGGCCTTTGAGGGTGTCCTGTGGTATCTGGAACAAGGATGTTGTTAGTGGGGGGCCTTTGAGGGGAGGGGCCTCTGTGGATCATCCCATAGATGCTTGATCAGTTTGAGATCTAGTGAATTTGGAAGCGAGGTCAACACCTTGAGCTGTTCTTCATGTTTTTTGAATTGTCCCTAAAGCGTTTTTGTGCCATCAAGGAGTGTCATTACTATGGGGTGGGGGTGCCTGGTCTGGTCTAGGTGGGTGCTACATGTCTAAGGAACATCCACACCAATGAATGCCAGGTCCAAAAGTTTCCCAGCAGAACATTGTATTGTCACAAGATGATCAATGTTATTTACGTCTCCTGTCAGTGGTTTTAATGTTGTGGCATTCAGAGCCTTTAGATTAGATGAGAAGAAGCTCTAAGAATCTGGTCACACATGGGTGTGATAAAAAGTCATCGGCAAAACATTAAACTCATTGTTTGCCGTAGAACTAACTAACGCAGGGATGCAACGCCCCCAATGTTGACTAACTGCCCTGTGGCACGTTGTTACGGCAACATCTTGAAATCCTCAAATCCATATTTATTCAGACCACGCGTGGAGACGTGTTCAGTGGGATTTTACAGATGGGATTAGTGCTGACGTCGAGTTTAAGTGGCTGTAAATTGTCAGCCACCTTTTGTTAGAGCAGCTGAGCCGTATTGACTGTCAGCTTCAGCCCTAGTATTAACTCTCTTTGATTTCAGGTCCACTTTGAAAAGAAAGACAGAGTGCTTGACAGCGACACAAAAACGTCCCTCCATTGTGTTAAACTGCATGGCAGTGCGGCCGAATGCTAGAAGCTAAGTTAATGAAAAAGCAAACACAAGACGTACAAACAGACCCACTAACTTTACATAGATATAATTTGAATTTCGCCAAACATGGTAATTAATTTTGTGATCCCAACTTTAATACTTAATAATTATAGTAATCTCTCATTCATATGAAGTGGAAAGACATTTAGTTCCTGTGCAGGACTAAATGTGAATTTGATAACAAAGCTGCTGCATTATGTTTTATGTGCCTAAACCATGTGTTATAGGGGTGACTACGAAATATTCTGTCACCATCTTCCCACCTGCAAAGGACTGCTTTTTTAATTTTTTGATGTGACAAAGCTAGCAACACGGCTACCGTGGATTGAATGTTGGTCTCCGTTATGATTGGTATCCTCTGTATTGAGTTTTCTCTTTTAGCCAGATAAATTATTTTACTGAAGTTACAAATTTAAACAGGATGTGACTCTGTAGTTGCATTATTACGCCTGGCTCGTTCAGAGCATAACGAAGAAGAGAGATCTGCACAGTAACAATTTTATTAAGCTGACAGTGTGTTAATGGTAAAAAAAATAAAATAAATAAAAAAGCCCAAGGGAAGATGAAAAGGTGCTAAAACTACATGTGGCTTATAATCAGCACAATCAATCCAAACCAAATGAAACAGAGTTGGGTGCAAGAATAGCACAGGCCTTCCAGATGGGAGAGAGAAACTTCCTAGCATTCATACTGATTCCATAACTCGAAGATTAGGACATGAAGGAGGAAGTAGAAGGTGGGCCGAACAAGCAATTACCACCACTCACCTATACGTCCACTATGATTATGTACTCTTGACTGCTTCAGTGCTTGAGTGTGTTTCTTTTCTTTTGTAAACTCCCCAGAATGTGTTTTCTTGAAGGATTTGAAGTGTTTAAAGTTGTATACAGATATTACTGTTACTATGTCGTAGATATCTGACTGAACTTAACACTGAGATGATGACCTCACAGTATTTTTATTTTTCTTTAATTTCATTAACCCCTTCAGACCTGATTTCTTTTTTTCTACTTGGCAAAAAAATGTTTTACCCAGCTGATATTTACCAAAACACCAGGTACAGTGAATGAAGAGACGTACAATAATTGATGAATGTATTTAAACTTAATTTAAACTGGTGAAAAATGCAAAACCAAACAGAAAACCTAATATAAATGTCCTTTAACATGTGCCAGCAAGTGAAAACCATCGAACCAGACTGTACAGTACAAGATAGTGGGAATGGTATCAGTGTACTTCAGATGGAATATAAATTGGTGCAGAAGGGTGGAAACATGTCTCTGTTTAAGAAATCCAATGTAAACTTCGTAAACTTGAGTTTCCAGAGCCTGCGATAAACCAAAACCATGCCCCTGTAGCATAAAAACATCTTCTTCCTCTTCTACTTCAATAGTGGCTGGCTAGCATCAAAGCTGCCAAAAAGATAACAAAGAAGATTTCTTCTTCTGCTTCTGTTTTAGTGGTGGTTGGATAATATTGAAGCTGCCAAAAATTGAAGAAGATGAACGAAAATCACGTGAAGAAACGTGTGCTGTGTGGAATACTTTACTCAGTCAGACAGAAATCTGTAAAAGGCTGCATCGAAACAGCCAAGGTACGAGCTACCATCTCTTAGCTTCATTGCACGTCTGATATAGGAGAATACATGTTTGACCAAAAAAAAAGCCTTTATGATTCTCCCGTGGAGGACATTTTGTTAATTTAACATCGGATCGGCCCTTGGATTGGCCAATACTGAATATTAAAAAACGGGGATTTGGATCGACGGGCAAAAAACAATTGACCAGGACATTCCTACTGTTGGCTAGCTCAATGAAACAAAAATCTGACTTGGGAATCAATGACATCCTAATGACACTGATAAAGAGTGAAAAAGCATAAAGGGAGGAGCTGGGGTGGAGGTGGGTTGCAAAAGCAACTATCTGAGTAACCAGCAAGGGTGGGAGGGTACAGATTTAAATAAAGCATCCTGAATTAGATCTGCTAATGGATGCCTCAGCTGAACTATCAGCTGATGTGTGCTGGTTTATAGATTAACTATCCACTGGGCGCTGTTGAACTGAGCTTGACTCCGTGGCCTGCCTGAACTAACGCTACGCTCAATTTAAAACAGTTTCGAGTCAATGAGAGCTTGTTGAAATGAGTTAAGATCAGATTGCCAGTTAGCCACTGCAGTTTCAAAGGCAGGAGCAGAGGAAAAATAGGAGTGCACCATCAACGTACGTATGGTACGGTCTTTCTAGTCACAAACGTTATTGACATGCAATTAAAAGGAGAATATGTCACAGAATGATTATATGGATTTTCCTATGCTACAACAATGGTTATATAACTCTAAAACCAGCTGGTCGCTTTATGTCCAGTACCAGGCCTCACCAAAATGATAATTAACATATATTCTCAACTGTATGAAATGCATTGGTTTTAGTAAGTCTGGTTTATTATGAGCCCGAAAGTTGTCCAAGACTTTCCAACTAGTAGTCACAGTACTATTCCTAGATAAGAATATTTAGAATATCGGGTGAATTTTATAGATTTCATATGCTTTTATTGTAAAATGCTTAATACAACAGTCATAACTTAGCCTGTTCCCTATTATTGGGTTAATTTTGCACCTTTTTGCCATTTGCACTTTTCTAAAATCTGAATCTTGAATCTAAAAAAGGTTGTAAAATCATTGTTGACTTTGTTTTAAGGTGCTCATGAAGATTATTCGAGGTGCTATATGAGCATTACAGATTCGGCAGTGCATAGTTTTCTGGCTGAGGCAATATTTCTGAGCAAATACTAAATATTTTTTTTGACTATCATACATCTGTTTAAAATGACTGATTTCTCATGGCTCCCCAAACTGTTTCCTTTTTTCTTCTTTTTGCACTTAATGGAGACTATGTGTCTACCGACTATGTGTTCACGTTACATTAACTTTTGCATATTTTCTGTTTTTAACAGCCTTTGTTATTCTCCACTGAAGTGACAAATTGGGAGTTATTGAGCAAGTAGAAGATGTGGTTTTTGCTATCCACTCTTCGTAGTTTGTTGCCAGAGATGTCATACATTTCCAGTTTTATAGATTTGTATATAATCTGGGTATTGCTATTCCTATTCTTCGACCTAGGGGCCAAAACACAACAATTCTCATGACCAAACTCACAGATTATAATAAATTTGCTGAGCACTCTCATTCTGACATTTTTTTAGGTTAGACTGACCTCCATGACCTTCCATCATCCACAGCCTTACTAAAACTAATTTCCTAAGAAGAGCTGGATCGGTGTTTTGCTGCAGATTGTAGTTCGATGATTTCGTTACATAAAAAGCAGGATTATGCAGCTTTGAAGAGCTGCCCATTTGGTGAGGAGGAGGAGGTGTAAGGAGAGTTCTATATGTGAACACAGAAGCAACAGATATACACCTGACACAGGATCTAACGGATGCTCATCATCTTAACTCCGTCGCCCAGCAACAAACTGCAGTGTCACAGCCTATGGGGCATAGCAACAGAGAGGCTTCTCAGTGGTCGTACAGCTACCCCCGTAACTGACTGACCACATCCCTTCAGTCAGTTACTGCCACAAGCATGCACACACACTTAAAAACACCCCGTGGGGGGGGGGGGGGGGGGGACTGAGAAATGATCTCCTTTACCAACCACCCACATCAGTGCTGACCTCTACAGAGTCCCCGAGGGAAGGTTTTTGCTACAGTTGACATTGATCACCCACCACACACCATGGCTTTGATTGCAGGTTGGAGGGGAGGGTGGGTCACAATCGATACAGTAGAGTTCCTGCAGCTCACTGATATCAGAGGTAATAATGTGTTGGAAATGACCAGACCAGCTTTGTGTCAGATACGGTTGGCTTTAAATGCTAAATTTCCTTACACTTATGGAAAGAATCGATCAGGCATAACATTATGACCACCTTCCTAATATTGTGTAGGTCTCCCTTGTGCCTCCAAAACAGTTGTGACTCATCAGAGAATGGACAAGGCCTTTGAGTCCAAGGACTGAGGGGAGAATCCTCTGTGGATCAGGATCTAGTGAATTTTGGAGGCCGGGTTAGGCTGCATCCTGCTGGGGATGGCTGCTGCCATCAAGGAGTGTCATTGCTATGGGGTGGGGGTGTCTGGTCTGGTCTAGGTGGGTGCTACATGTCTAAGTAACATCCACATCAATGAATGACAGGTCCAAGCAGTTTCCCAGCAGAACACTGAATTGACACAAGATGGTTAATGTTATTTACTTCTCCTGTCAGTGGTTTTAATGTTGTGCCTGATTGGTGTATATATGACTCTGGTAGACTCCAGACGCGTTTTGCAAAGAAGCGTCTCCTGTCGGTAAAGAGCATTATTTATAGAAAATACGTCTACATGACGAATGTTTCTTGAAGTGGTCAGATAGTTTCAGGTCTGATTATTTTCCACTCGGTTATATTCCAGACGCTGATCTATAATGAAGTCAATGTTGTGATAATGACTGTTCATGACGGTCCATTGTCCCATCATCAGGGCCCTTGTTAGCCCTGACTATAGACCATCTCCCAAAATAGTTTGGTGTCCTTCATAACAATGTCACAGTACTTCTGCTCGAACTAATGGCAAACAACTGACGCAGCTATAATTAACGTGGGCTGAAGAACCTCTCGGCAGTTAAACATGAGCACACAGCAATAAAATAATAATGACTGATGGTGTTTTCCTGTAACATGATGAATGCACATGTTACCGCAATCTGCTCGTACTAATGCAAGCGATTTAGAAAATAAATGCCAACATATAAAGAATGGGCGTGCAGGTAACCTGTGCTGCGTTCAGGTGCCGTTAATCATTTCAAACAAAATTCATAATCCGCCAGCAAACAGCTACATCCATAACATAAATGCGGCCGCCATTAATTTGCAGCATACGACTTCACTTGTCCGTCGCACATAACGCACACACGCACGTGACACTCACACACAAATGTCTTTAGTGTCTTCATTAAAACTAATGAAGGTCCAAACCGCTATCATCTGCAGCCTCTATAGCTGGCTGCGTGCAATTAAGATTTATAACGTGCTGCAGGAGTAATTTATACATTAAATATCTAATTGCGCGCCTTTAATGTATTACGCCTCAGATTAGACCATATTGCCTCTGCTTTCTAAGAATCTGGTTTCTGTCTTGTTTCTTGTGTTAGGTAAATGTAAGCAATTAATGGAGAGGGGGTGTCTGCTGGTGATTAACTCATGCTGTTGCTGCAAAAAATAAAAAATTTAAACTCACTTGAAATACATTTGATGATCAAAGAGAAGAGGAAAGCACAAAAAGAAAAAGAACAGCTCTTTGTTATGTGCAGTTAAAGAAGCAAGATTTTTGAGTTGAATTTTAATTTCTTGGTCTTAATTTATAGTGACATTTTACCAGTTTACCCCAGGTTTCATTTTCCAACGGCACAATCAAACACAAATTATTTAATTATTTAATCACAATCAAACACACACACACACACAAAAAAAAAAACGCTACAGCTGAGAGGCAGGGTAATCCAAGGACCAAACGCAACACAAAAACTCTGTAAAAACAGGAATCATAACGGAAACACGAGGATACAACAACAAGCTGGTAACATCACCAGTGTTGCCAGATATTCAATAATTATCGAATTTATACGATAGTTTCAAGTTGACGTTATTGCAGTTCCATGCAAATAGAATAGCTTTGATTATAAAGGCACTGTCCTATCGTGTGATTTTTTTCAAGTTGTTTTAGTACGATGCGATAGTTTGGGTCAAAATACGATCATTTTAAAGCAACAGTACGATATTTCTTCATTCCTCATCTGGAAACACTGAACATCGCAGACGATCTGACAAAGGGAAAGGCAGGGTTATATATACATATGCTCATCACACATGAGGGCTGATGGTTTAACGAGAGACAGGTGAGACCAATGAGGGGAGGAGCATGCAGACAAAAGACAGGAGGCAAGACAGGTGAGTGGAATCACAGAGGCGGGAACAGACAAAGTAGAAGTAGTAGAAACTTAAATCCTACAAGAAAACTGATTAGAAAATAAAGCAGGCAACGGCAGAAAAACCAAACCACACAATTTAAAACTAAAAAACATGACATTATCTGCTGTTAGAATACACGCATTCATATCTACATAAAAACACTACTGTGCATTCATCAAACACTTCAAAAAATGGAAAACAGTTCCCCAAGGCATTTATCTCTAGTTTATTCATTTCACAGTTAATGCATTTTGTATTTTTTTATTTTTTGTGTGTGTGTGTGAACATGTTCACAGCTCTGCATGCAGATTTCCGGATTAATGACAAATAAAGCTTGAGAAACCAGCACCAACTTCACACGTCCACAAAATCTTTTTTCACTGTTCAGATCTAATTATTCCCCGGTAGATCTTCTTTACTGAACTTTTGCCTAAGTTTTATTTATTTGTCTGTCCGCTTTGTATCAGAAGCACAACATAACATATAGCAGCAATTTTATCGCCTCAGACATGATGCAAATTTAATTATGTGTGTCTATACCAGGAGAATATTGAACTGCTTTTATCCCTGCCTCAGTCTCCACCAGCTCTGTCTGGCTCTAAATGCTCCACGCTTCACAAGCTAGCGGCTAACTTTGTCCGTCTGTCAAATGTCCTCTAAAAAACAGAATTTCTGTTCTGCAAAGAAATCCACTTGCAGAGACTACAGCATTATTCCACACTGATGTGGTTATGCATCATCTTTCCTTAAATTTA
This sequence comes from Chelon labrosus, assembly GCF_963514085.1. Taxonomy (NCBI): domain Eukaryota; kingdom Metazoa; phylum Chordata; class Actinopteri; order Mugiliformes; family Mugilidae; genus Chelon; species Chelon labrosus. Next base: position 25,741,590 of record NC_140345.1, read on the forward strand.
AACAGTGCTCTTTTGTGGCCTATAAACCACACACAGGAGAATCTGTCCACTGTTTTTTGATCGATACAGACCAGCCAGGTCATGAGATCTGGCCCCTACTTGGTGTCTTCTTTTAGGTTTCTTTGGTCGTCGTCCTCTTTAAATCAAATGACGCCTAATAAGCTCAAACCAGATGGGATGGTGCATTGTTGTAGAATGTTGTGGTTGAATGTGCCTTGAATTATAAAATGGTGACGGAAAAACAACCAATGAAGACCCCACGAAGCTGGCTAAGATACTGACGAGAGTGTGGAACGCTGTGATCATCTTAAACCGAGGGAACGTCCCATTGGAGGGCAAAAGACTACTGCCCTGAGGTGGCCGCCATCCTACGAAGAGCAAGATCACTGTAGTTTTGCAAAAAAAAAAAAAATGTGGACAGTTGTTGTGTCATTGGATGCACGAACTGACGAAAAGACTAGCCTGGGCTTTGTTTCTAATCCCGTCTGAAAAAGAGAATGCAGTCAGGAGATGATTGTGGATTGGTGCTATTTAACGTACCTCTGTCCCTGGTTATTCTAACATTACGAGATTAAACATTAGCTAATGTTTAATCTCGTAATGTTAGCTAATGTTTGCTTTAACAACGAAGGATTTTTGTTCTTCACCTCCCAAACGGCAGCATTATTGACCCATCCAGATTAAAAGTACATATAACTGTCTGTCACTTTCATCCTGACGGAAGCATAAGGTGGATTCTCAACGAGGTAGACTGAAATTGAAGGGAAATAAACCGGCTTTTGCGGCATCTCTACAGGGATTCCAGTGTGAGTCACCATTTTGGACTAATGCCCCGCGTATAAATATAATATATGAAACATATTTTAGTTTAACACCTTGTTAAATTAATTCCATTTGATCCTTTTTATGTCTTTTATAGTTTAGTCCAAACTTTTGCCCGTTTCTTTTTTTCTTTTTTTTTTTTATGTTTTCAGTTCTTAAAGCTGCAGATTTAACTACTTGCCGTTAGCTGAGCCGTAGCAATATCTAGACACGATGAACTATGAAAGCTGGACAGTATGGGAGCACTTGTATTCATCAGTTTGAGACCTCAGCCTTAGAACAGCATGGAGCACTGGGGATGGCCGGGGGTCATTTGGATCTCATTATTGGGAACAAGAGTCATCTTTGCTAAGCCAGCACAGAAACCCTGTGACTCATATCATTTCTGTGATTTCTAATCAGCATTATTACTATGAAAGCTTTTCTGGCAGAGCTCATTCTCCTGCCCCTCCTTCAGCCCCCCAGTAAAGACTCACATCAGCATTGATGAAAGCAGCGGACATATCACTGGTGAAAAGGTTTACTTCTTCTTTTTAACACGGGCCACTTAAACCAGTCCTTTGGCCTCTATAAAAAGTGACGACCGAAAAGCGAGTTTGTCTGGATCCTAATTAATCCTTGATCGAATCAATTGCAAACCCATTTACGGCGGTTAAGGACAACAGCTGCAGCCTGAAGTGCTTCTCAAGACAGTGTGGTCCGAGTGCCACCAGCTTAATGTTATCTCCTGAACATGCCTCGCTAAAGAGGAACGCTCGTTTTTCACACCAGTGACATTTGTAGGATAAACTTTTCTATTCCTCTGCAGCCACCGTGTCTCAAGTGATCGGGTAACTGATGTCTGAGTTATTATGAGTGTAGCACTAAGCGCTGTTGTTGATTCTTCTTTAATGAGTTTCCCAATTATGTAAGCAATAATATCCATTACACGTTATCCACGAGAGCCGGCTGTGGATCAGGTCTGCACGGTGCAGCATAGTGAGACTCCTGGGTCAGACTAGGCATCTTATCGACAACAAAAAAAAAAAAAGGATTCAGGTGTGGATCAAAGTACATTCTGTTCATTTATTTGCATACCTTTTGTTTTGTATTGCTATCCAGGAACACAACCAGCGCTTTTAACATTTTAACTCTAAAAGTGTGTGTGTGAGCGTGTGTGTGTTTGTGTCGGGTGATTCCTGACAGGAACATTAATCATTGACTGTGGGCAGACACAGATCAATGTGGAAAGGTTTGCGTCCAGCCCCTGTTGGGAACATTTCTCAGTCAGAGTCCTGGAGTGACAGGCTCTAAATCAGGGTTTGTTTGTCGGATCAGTGGCAGGTTTTAGCCGTTCTTGCTGGTGACTAATGTCAGAAACGCTTAAGTGCGGGGGGATCCCCAAAATACACAATTCTCACTGGAGGCTGGGGGGGTTGGACTGAGTCTGGAGTTTTATTGTGGTTTACTCTGCTCTTTAGGCTTTAGGCAGAGACCCTGCAGACTGTATGTAATGTATGTTTTTAAGTGCAAATGTCTTAAATTTAATATAACTCTACAGTTATATGACATTATTCTGTCTCATTCCCCACTTTTTGCCTTTCTTGGATTATAATTAGTGTTTTTTATTACATATTCTGTAAAGAAATACACAACAAACGTACCTATTAACCGTCTGAGCATTTTTATTGTTCAAAATGTTTTAAAACGTTTTCTGGTCATATTACTAATGAATCAAATGCACTAATGTTCTGTTTCCTGAGTTTAGGCGGGTCCCCTCTGGACACAGACTTCGCTGTCCAGGCAGCAGGACCCAGAAAAGGAAGATGACGTTTATTCCCAGGATGGTCCAGCTCTTAAATGCACACTGAACACTGGCCCACTTAGGAACAATTTAACCATTTATTTTATTTTTGATATTTTTAAAATGTTTTCAGAAATGCACTTTATAAATTATTTGGGAATGTTGTACTGTATGTGCTGTCTTTCTGTCTATTGATTGTGATTGTGTCTAATTTTAGCTACTTTACCCTTTAAAATTGGCCTTTGGGGACAAATAAAGGGATTTGAACTGAATTGAAATGTGGGAAAAACAAAGGGTTACTGCAGAAGTCCTTGATGTGAAACAAAACATAACTTTTACATGCAGCTTATCATATTTTTACCTGGCATTCATTGGTGTGGATGTTACTTAGACATGTAGCACCCACCTAGACCAGACCAGGCACCCCCACCCCATAGCAATGACACTCCTTGATGGCAGCAGCCATCCCCAGCAGGATGCAGCCTGACACAGGCACACACACACACAAACACTTTAGGAACAACTAAAAAAAAGGTGTCAAGGTGTTGACCTGGCCTCCAAATTCACTAGATCCCAAACTGATCAAGTATCTGTGGGATGATCCACAGAGGCCCCTCCTCTCGCAGGCCCTCACTAACACAACTAACACACACTTTACACATTACACCCTCTCCTACACACTGACATTACAAACAGGATGTTCAGGTCCACAGATATTATTGGATGTTTCACAGATTGATTATTGCTGCCTTGGTTTTTTATATAAAAATGGGGATCTGCATTTTGTTGAACCTGTAACACTGCTACTGTGGCAATGTACGTGACCTGGAGCACCCTGACTTTGTATTGTGCACGTTTTCTTTAATAATTAAAGCAGTTCCCTCATCGGTCACTGCGGTATCAGAGGTTTTACTGTATAAAATATATATTTCACATTGTCAGTCTCACTGGTATCCTGTCAGATAAACCCAGATGTTTACTGGATGGACTAGTTACTGGTTACTAGTCTATTAACTGACATGGTACAACACGTAGCAGGCTACTATTCACCTCCAGCTTCCAGTCTTTGTGCTTGGCTGGGATAAACATGTTGATGTTGTAGGGCCTACAGGTGCGCAGAGAAAGAACTAACATGTTGCAGCACATTTACCCAATTGGAGAGTATTAGAGGGTCTGCTTCATGAAGGGATTGACTTAGCTCACTGTAATGTTGCACTTTTGTATTCCTAAGTTACCAAAGTTGAATTTACCTGCTCAGATATTATTGAATAAACACAGTCAGTTGTCAGGGGTGCAGCAGGACTGCAACATTCTAATTTATGTGGAATAGCAGCTGTTTCATCACAGCATCTCAACATTCTATAAGGTCTGACCTCTGTTCCTCAAAGGAAGATTTTCAGTCAGTTTTAGCTCAGCTACCGGACCAAAGCAGATTTCGAGACCTGGAGAAATTTCACGACTTCGCGAGTTTTCACGATTTCAAGAGATTTCGAGATTTCAAGACATCAGCGTACACCGAGAGAACTAAAAATGTTTCGCCTGCGATTCACCAAGGTTTGTTTGGCACACTTCCTGCACAGTTCTCACAAGTTTTTTTGAGTCTTCAGTTTGGCGTTTGAACTTTAAACCGTACTTTAAACGCTTTGAACAAACCTTTGAACCAGTAATGTGTGTGTGTGTGTATGTGTGTGTGGCTTCATCAGCTGTAAAGACATTTAACATTTATGTCAATTTTCACACGATTGTTCTTTGTTCTTCACAGAAAACCCGTGTGCAAAAGTTTGCGCCAGATGAGAAGCTCTCCAGCTCTCAGACGAGGTGAGTAAATACTTCTGAACATTCAAGTACAACATAACTGGAGTCCATCTTTGTAGAAAACCAGCCAACTTTATTTGCAGTTTTGTTATTTGCAGTCTATTGAATTTACATAACAACCTGTTGAGTCTAAACGACAAGTACTTAGTGTGTAAATGTATAAATACCAGATTTTGACGTGCAAATTCTTGGACTCTTGGATAAGTTTTTTCATTTATTTTTCATATTTATTATTGAATATCAAACCATATCTTTTTTCTATTTTATCACCAGTGTCCCAGTGACCCTCGCCACCCCGGCTCCAGCTCCAGCTCCAGCTCCAGCGCAGCCAGCTGAGACTGGACAAAGCCAGAAAACAAAGAGCAAATGGAGAAATGGCCTCTTCAGCATCTTTCAAGTATGTTTGACAGAACCAGTCACAGCTCTGCGTTTCAATTATGTTGCAACTTTTGTGGTTGACAGTGTTTTCTTATCATATTCATTTTCTTTTTACTCCACAGAAAAAGAAGAAGCCAGAGGAGACCCCCCCAGCTCCATTAGAGAGGTAAGACACTGCATACTGAATATCTTTTGAAACTTTCTACGGCCATTTTAGCATCATTCATGGTCACATAACAGTGAAGCTCAAGAAAATACCAAACCGGGTTTCTCTTTGTCATTAGCGACACCTCCTCGGACCGCCAAACTCCAACCGGACTGGCCAAGGAGTCATCTTGCGGGTTTTTCAGATGCTGCTGGGTATGTGTCACATAAGTAACCAGATATTTAACAGCCATGACTAAATGAGAACACAAATCATGAAGACCACTGTCCTCTTTGTGTTTTACTGAACCATGAAAATTTGTCTTTCCTTCAAACAGAGAAGAAATCGGGTTGCTCCAGCTCCTGAACCCAAACCAGAACCAGAACCCAAACCTTTCGTACAGAAGGAACCTCAAGGATGGTAATTAAACTGTCAAAGACTGTTTTCTTGTTTATATTAAATTCTCATGTCATCATTATCCCTCTGACGGCTTGTTTCTTCTTTCAGTAGCAGGGCTGTCAAAGCAGACACGAAAAAGAAAGACTGCACGGGGGGATTCAGCTCTGTATCACGTCCAGTAGAGTTCGTGCCCCTTGACGTTCCCGACTACGACTCCTATCTGATGGAGCCTTTTGAGATTATGGACGAGTCGGTGCCGTCTGACTTCACCACCATCATGGAGCAGTTCTTACTGCAAAAAATACTCGAGGACTCCTTTAACACGTAAGTACAAAACTACCTCCATACTTTTAACTCTCATTCTTAGATTCCCAAAGCTCCGCATTTAAGGCCAATAATTAGTTAGTTCAATTATTACATGTTTTACTGACTGTTGTTAACTGTGTTTTTTATCGCTCTGTAGGAAGAAAACCAACACCAGGGATGCCAAGAATTGCTCAAAGGGTACCATCGCCAAATTTGGGTCAGTACATTACAAGAACCATAGCAAGACGAGAATTCATCAAATCACTGTTAGAGAATAGGAGCTCTGTAGTGATGAAGTTGACACAGGCACTGACCCGTTTCATTTCTTATTTCAGATTTCCAAACATCGGGCAGACATGCTACCTCAACTCCAGCCTGCAGAGCCTCCTGATCCTAAAAGACTTCTTGGCAAGCATCAGGTCTACGGAGCCGATCTGGAGCTCAGTCCCTGCAGCTCAGCTACTGAGGTACAACAACCATGTCACACTCATGTTTCATCTCAAACCTAGAAAACCAAATGAACAAACGTTTCTTAACAGCAAAAACTGTATTGTGTTTGCTTTCCAGACAACTGTGCCTGATAAAAGATATGCACGCATCCCCTAACGCAACAGACAAACACCAACTCCTGCGCAAGTTTAAGGAGACAGTGGCGCTTCAGGCTCCCGATTTCAAGGATCATCAACAGAAAGTGAGTCATCTGACCTTGTTTTGTTATTTTACCCTGTCATGATGGTGTGCTCAGTTTATAAACTCCTCTGTGTGTTTCTTTTCAATTCAGGATGCTCACGAGTTCCTGACATCAGTCCTGAACCAGATTCAGGATCTGTCCCCTCTGTTAAAGGAGGAGGCAGCACGGTTAGGGACATCATACACCTGCCCCGTGGAAGAGAACTTAGTGTTCTGGATGGAGAACACCAGGACATGCAAGACGTAAGACTACACTGTTCAACACACATTTACTCTGTTAGAGAGTCACATACAAAGATGCATTTTTTGTATTTTAAATGTATTGTTCCTTTAACATGCAGGTGTGGAGACCAAACTACAGGACGTGAAAAGTTCACCAATATTTCACTGGGCGTGATTCCTGAGGGCTCCATTGAGGAAATGCTGCAGGCCTACCAGAGGGTAAGATCCACCAGTCCTCATTCACTCACATCGTCAGTGATCTCAGGCCTCGTGACCCACACACCACTTCGATTTGTGTGTGGGCATGTGGTGTTATTGCAGTTTCTAACACCTGTCTCGTTCTTTTCTGGGATGTCCTGTAGGAGGAAGACTTAGAGTGCAGCTGCGAATGTGGAGGGAGGATTTCTAGCCGAAAATCCCGCCTGGACACCCTGCCAGGGTAAGAGACACTATTCATCATAAAATAACCTTCCCACAAAAGACGCTCCCAAACAGCGGTCCCATAATAATCGAGCAATCTTCGTAACTGCCTACTCCTTTTTAAACATTCAGCCTTTTTCTTGTCTTGCTACAGAGTCTTCATCATGCAACTGAAGCGCTTCCACGGCATGGAGAAGGTGTCTGATCCCGTCCAGATTCAGAGGGACGTGGTGGTGTCCTCTAACGAAGTAAGGAAACACAGAACGTACCAGATAACTAACCGAAACGTCAGGATGGTGTGTGAAAGTAAACTTTTGTTTTATGTGTGTTCATCAATCTAACCGTCATTTATTTCTTCTCAGGGTGGAGGCTGCTACAGTCTGGTCAGCGCCATCAGCCACTTCGGCAGCATACAAGGAGGTAAGAAAATCACACAGTGACACTTCAGTTGGAACTTAACACATATTTTTTTGCTGAACAGATCGTTGGGTTTATACAGAAACTAATTATTATATATTATTATATTGATTTTTGTTGTTTTCCTGGACTATTTTAGTGACTAGTAGCCTTTGCCTTGAGCTTCAATAATGTCTTGCTTTCAATTTCTTAGACTTAACTGTTTTAACAAACTCATGAATCATGAATGAATCAAATTTTGCGTTGTTCTGGTTCCGACAAACACCGCAATCACTATTTTGTCAGTCTGTCTTCGTAACTTGAAGCATATGTCTTAAGATATGAACAAGGATCTCTCTTCTTGTAGGACACTACATCGCTGACGCTGTTCATCCGGACAACTGCCCGGAGAAGCCCACTGACCGCTGGATCACACTAAGCGACTTAAACGTCACTGAGACTGTGGGCTCATCTGTGTGTAAACAGCTAAAGAAGTCGGCATTCATACTCTTTTATAAGAGACAAGTAAGTATACGACACCATCACATCTTGAACTGAGGTTCAGAAGGATAGAAAGAGAGGCACAGTGTTTACTGGAAGTGTTTTCTTCTTTGTCTTTAGGTCTAGAGCTAGATGGATACGGGGGGAGTGGAAGTGATTAGCAAGAGGAGCCCCAGGATCCCTCTGATGACGAAGGAGCAGCCGCTCTCGCTCTTGTCATCAATCCAAACTTCAGGAGGAGGGACCTGAAGGAGCCCCAGAAAAGACACCTTTATTCCTGGCATCCTTGTGGCCAGCAGAGCAGCCACAGGGACAGGGTAAGTAGGTTGTTAATTCTCTCATCTTCAAGGGAGACTCCAGGACCTGAATCCACCAGGACCTGAATCCACCATGTGGAGCGGAGGACCACCTGGAGGACACTGCAAGCCCACTGCCACCACCATCGCACCCCCTGAGGGGAACACACACCGATGGCCAGGAGCAGCTGCAGGCCCCACCCCCCCACCCTCAGGAGGAAGGGTCCCACCAGAGAGCCTGGTTCCTCCCAAGGTTTCTTCCTCTTAGAGGGAGTTTTTCCTTGCCACTGTTGCCCCATAAAAGCTGGACGATGAACGACCCAACCCATTGATTTGTTAAAAGAAAATTCATGAATTAATTTGAAATCTAATTTTTAAAAATCGAATTATACATATTCAATAGGGACGCACTGAATATTCGGCCACCGAAAAAGTGCATTTTCGGTTTTTGGCCGAAAGACTTTTATCACCGAAACAACGCGGCCGAGACAGGATGTTGTGATAACGCAAGCAACAATCGCAGCCAGCACAGGCATGTCTGCTGTGTGGATGTATTTCAATATATAAAGTATTATATAAATATTATATAAAGACCCACTGATAGCAATTTGCAAAACATGTTATACTGAAATTTTAAGAGGGGTGCATCTGCAAAGAATTTCTCCATGTGGGGTTTAATTTATCACATGAAATCCAGACATCTAAGCAAGAAAGTTTCCTGGTGATGATGCCAAGGCAGGGGTGCACAGTACGTCGATCGCAATCGACCGCAGGCAGCGCGGGTAGATCGCGTGTCATTGGAAAAATGAATGGGCTAATTAATACTTGAAAACTGTGTGTATATTTTTAACTCACCTGTAATGGGAACTGTCAGTGGGAGCAGTGATGCTGCGCTTTATTCTGGAGAATAGCTGGCAGATCAGGAGTAAGTTTAGTGGTCGAGATGTGAAGGACATCACAGAGATGGCTGTCGGCCATTCTGGTTCTCAATCTGCTCTTGTTCAGAGTTAACGGAAAGAATGTCTGCTCACATATGTATGTTGATCAGAACAGACTCATCATTTTTTTTGCATGACGTCTCATCAGAGGAAACTTGGCTCTGTCCAAGCTCCGGTAGAAAGCAGGTAGCTGATGTTGATTCTTCGGGGAATCATAACACTGCATTTCGATCAGTTCATGTCCCCTTGAGACTCCTGAGATCAAGCAGTTCCTCCGTAATGCAAAAATGCATCTGCGCTCTCATCACATGTCATAGAGTGGGATGAAACAAGATGGCGCCGCGGATGGACGCCTCGGTACTGTTGTACTCAGGGCTCGACAGTGCGAGCACCTCGTCGCAAATGCTAGTAAAAAATAGTTCAGTGCGAATTGTGAAATGCAATTAGTAGCACGTGTGCGACTACCGAATTTTACCGTTCAATAAATGTTTTATGATGTGTTTACACGTAGACAAATGTTCATCTTTATTTATTTTTACTTTATATTTGCAACATACCCTCAGTTCGGCGGCATAAATCCACAGCCACGCACAACTTCAACAACAATCAACAATCAAGACTACCGTGTTTCTTAAAGACACAGCGCTATTTTTCTAAAGGTGCAGTGCACCAATTTTTCTTGATAAAAATAAAAGCAAAGATGGATAGGGCTTTTAACACTGTAGCAACAATTAATATGACAATTAATGTGAAAGTACAGGTTTAATGCTGACTGGCAGAAAACATTCCCGTAGGGAAGCAAGCAGCTGGAAAGTCCGTTTATGTCACAGGCGAACTTCAAACAAGATAATTTAGTGAAACACAGTAAATCACATAGGCATTGTGAACCCTGCCTGTTGGATGAATGTTCAATGTGATAACACAGGCCAAATAAGCTTAGGTCTGTTGTCAGTACTTGTTACAGTATTATTCTCTGCACTTTTTGGAGAATTTTACTTGCTGTTTTGATACTGTCTCAGTTACACTGTGCACATTTGCACCTATAAATAACTGACAATACATGAGTTGTTATAGTATTATTCTCTCTGCACTCTTTAGAGAATATAACCAAAACTTAAAAAGCTATGAATTTAATTGTTTTGCTTATAAATGCCTCCTTGTTGACCTCATATCACTTTATTAAAGAAAAACACATTATTTGGTAACTTTTCATCGTGCCCCTAAAATTGTTTGTGTGCTACTAGATTTTTCAACTTAGTAGCACACGTGCTACTTGGGAAAATGCTAAGCGTCAAGCCCTGGTTGTACTAGAGAGAAAAGTTGCCGTAGTCAAATTCCTTGTATGTGTACATACTTGGCCATTAAAGCTGATTCTGATTCTGATTCTGAGTAAAAATCGAGAGAACAAGCTTTATCTGACACTTGATGTTTTAAGTTAGCCGACAATTCTTCAATTCACCGCAACTGTGTCTTTGGACATGCTAACACTGCTGAAATCCTGCATTTTCTCCGGGGACATTATTCCCACGACTTTAGTGAGGTACTGTTTTATGAAGTCGCCATCTGAGAAAGGTTTCCCATGTAGGGCGATGAGTTGCGCTACTTAATAGCTGGCTATTGTGACATTTTCATGACTTTTGTTAGCACTGAAAAAAATGCTGTTGCTGGGCTCACAGGCTAGCTGTGATTTGCCCCACATTCTCTTCCTGCTCGGCGCTAGTGTGGGACGTGAAGGTCTGATGTTTAGTTTCGTGATGTCTTCTTGCATTGTACGCTTTTACCACGGCAGCAGTTTCGTTGTAAATCAAACAGACACATTTTCCCTTGGTTTCTATGAAGAAATGTTAATTTATCTACCGAGTCTGAAATTTTCGGCATTTACTTGCGATCTTGTGTCTCTTCATTTCCGCCATTTCTGGTGACCCTGAGCATTTTTTTTTTTTCATTGATTGCTGGCTTTGTAGATACGCTGCCTTGTTCAAGACAGTGGCTCCACCTGGTGTTAAGACTAAGAAGTGCAACACACTTACACGCAAATATTATGTGCGGGCAGTAATCTATTGTATTTTTAGACTTTGATACGGGCCAGTGACAAACGGATGGCAGGCCGCAGTTGGCCCGCGGGCCATAGTTTGGACATCGCTGTTTTAGATGTTAGTCTAATAATTTATCTGCTCTGCCTCCAAAACAAACAATTTGTAAATTGTTTTGTTTTTTCACGTCACCTTATTTTCGGTTTTTGGTTTCGGCCAAAAACTTTCATTTCGGTGCGTCCCTAATATTCAATAAACCAAATTTACCAAAAACCAAACTAAATTAAACTAAATTTATATTTTCGGGTCAGAGGTCCTCAGCTTTTTCGGCTTGCTCTCTGGGGAAGGTCTTTATATGGAAGGAACAAAAAATAAAGACCTAACAATTAAAAATGTTGTTTTGAGATCATTTACTGTTTTGAATGTTCAGACATTTTAGGCTTTCTACAACTTTACAGGAAGAAAATATAATGTTTTAGACAAACGTCTCTTCTATTTTGATTATAAACAAAATATTCACAGTTTTGTTTTGGTTTAACTATGGGTCCTGCTTCAGTGGTAACGGTATTAATAAAGATATTCAACTTTACTTAGAGAAGACTTCCCCGATGCAAGACGTCAGAAGGACTGTATTTCTACACATGCATCCCAAGTGTTTATGTAATAATTCTCATGGTCAGAAACAGAAGACAAATGTTCTGCACTGCTGCTTTAAATTGGGTCTCTGTAATTGAGAGAGGCATCTAGTTTTCCACAGAGAGACATGAGTCTGAGGTAAATTCCCAAGGACAATTTGTGGCGTTTATTAAAAGCCAGACATCAACAACAAGCTACCTTGTATACTCTTCCTGCTACATGTGATTAACAAGCACCCTAACCCTGATCCAAAAATGTTTACATTCTCTATAATGTGCACCCCCTTATATTGCAATGATTATCTCAAAGGAGCCTTTAAGCAGGTGATTGGGCCTACCTCCCACTTTTGCATCATGCCTGGGAGGATAACCAGGAAGAGGTGAGTACTGACTTCATTTTAATTTGCTGAGCATGCGATGATGTCAATTTTGGTCAAATTGTCAAAAGAAAATTGTTTTAAACTAATAAACGAAATACTGGTGAGAAACTGTCAACGGTCCTGATTAAGACTTTTTTTTCACACACAGAGGATGACCTGTTCATCACAGAAACACCATCTTTTCATAGATCCCAAGTCATAGGGATATGTGGCAAACTTTCTGGTGTGACAGAGGCTTTATTAAAAGCCACTGACAAACGTGGACACTTTCTAAAGTCTTACGGTCGCAGCTTCCATTTCCTCAATATGTTGAGGAAATATGCTCATAAGCTATGGCGTACACAATAACAGGAGGTTTTTCTTCCCAACGCAGACCCTAACGCCGTAACCTGACATGCACATCCCCAGAAATGTACCTATGTGTAAGAGCTGTGATTGGTCCGCTTGGTTGTAGCGTATCGAGGAAAGGTTACCTGAGGGGGTTTGGTGATACAAACATTAGTTTGACTAGTCTTTGGCAAAATTTGGCGACCTGACTGCCAAATAAACACAGCACCAGCTAGCATTTAGGTGGCGTTTAAACAGAGCGAGCCAGACTGGTGGCCACACATTTATAAACGGCCTGGTGTCGGTTACGTGCGTAGGTTACGGCATCTATGTCCCACAGAGGCATAAACTCCACTTCAGCCTACGCCTGGAACTGGCAACTTTAACATAGCCCTTCAATGCATAGCTATGTCATCTGTTTGGAGCATGCCTAACTACATCGCAGACATTAATTGCATCAGTTTAGCTATTTGTTGTTAGTTTTTCACAAATTTCTTGAGAAAACTGGCAGGAACCCACGTGTTCTTCATACATTATATATAGCATGCAACTGGATCTGTGCTCTATAAAAGCTCATCAAAAATATTGTTTTCTCTCTATGCAACATCTTGACCTGGGGCTACACTCTGCCTTCCACTCTTCCTTTATAACAAATATTTGTCAACCCCCCCTCCCTTTTCATTATTTCCATAGTTTGGAATCTAGAGGATAGGAATCTAGAGGATAGTCAGCAGGATCCCCCTGACAAAGACAGAAGCTGCTATTTCCAACTGTATCTTATTGATTCTATTTGATGAGCACACATGTAGGTCCTGAGCAGGATGCTGCCGCCTGGGGACAAACACTCACACAGAGAGATAGAGAAGAGTCAGAGCGAGATATGAGAGTCTATATGTCCGTTCATGCACAAACACGATGCACAACAGGAACACACTGAGCCTTAATTTCCATGTAATTGGATATAGGCCTCTCCTGCAGATTAGCTTTACAGTAATTAGTCTTCTCATGTGGAGGGAACACAGCCAGCGTCTCTACATTGCATTATTAAGCCTCCCCCTTATTAACACTGGTAAACAATAAGGAGAACCACAACAAACACACACAACACGCGCTCGTCACACAGTCAAACTGCTCTTTCTATATTTATTTATTTTTTATTATTAGGGATAATCTGCAGTTTCCTCTCACGCCACAGGTATGCAGTTTGTTTGGGGATTAAAATAGCTTGCGAAAGAGACAAGGTATACAATGGCAGCAGGTCTGCTTGTGGTTCGAGCTGTTCTCTGTCATTGGAAGCGTTGTTCCAGAGATAAGCTCTTGGCTATTATAGCCCAGGCCTGCATCCAGCCTGTCTGCCTTATCTGGTCCTGCTATAATAACCAAGCCACATCGTCAGCCTGGACATGGATAAGGGTGTGAGTACGACAATGAATGTGTGTATATGTGTGTGTTCAACCAGTATAGCATTGAAACTATTTATAATGTTGTTTTTTCCACTACCTACAATATTGATCATTTCAATGCCTACAGCAGTTCCTGTTTTCTTTAAGTTACAACTGCTGGAAAAATAAAATTTGGTTTGGTGTGAACTGGGACACAGTGCTCTGGTAGCCACGGGTTTTTGATATCAACAATTACCCATAATGTCTCTGACATTTGTCTGACTTTTAGAGCATGAAATGCTCATAAGATAAATATAAACTCTGATGAGGTGGACCCAACAAACGGTAACCCAGTCACAAGACAACAAGAGTGTCAGCATTACACTAGGGAGCAGCTAGAACAGTGTGTTTATGGCAAATAAAGAAAAAAATGAAACACTTGGGTAAAGTTAGAGAGGTAGTACTGAGTCATTTTGAAGATGTCACCCAGCATGGCAAAACTGATTCCTCAAAAAAGTTCAAAATGGAGAGGCCACTTAGAACTAATGTGACTGAAGCAGACACTGCACTGTAGTGATTAAATTACATTGCATCAAATGTATGAGATCGATTACAGCGTTTAGAACAAGTTCAGTCTGCTGACTCATCATCATAAAAGGTATTATTTACTGCAGAAGTAAAAATGTTCTCCAAGTTTTTCTAATCTCAGCCTGGCCTGGTGATGGGGATGAGGCTCAGCCATCATGGTGTCCCGGATACATTCAAGACTTACCAACCTACTCATCCATCACACACTATGGGCCTGTTCAGACTTTAATTTAACATTAAGATCAGATCTGGGCAATCCGAAAGCAAATGACCAGAGTGAAATACAAGTGTGAATGCCCCCATTGAGGTTGCATTTGAGAGATCCAATCTCTGACCACATTTTGAGGAGGTCTCGGTTGTGTTTGTGTGAACACACAATGCGTCTTGAGTCACATTAAAGACCTCCTACTCAACAGGGATAACCAGTACTGCTGAGGTCTAATAATAGTAGAATCATGCAGTGTGCAGTTTAATAGGCTACTGAGCAGTACAGCCTCCAGGGATCATGAGTTGGGTTTTAACTTTTAAATTTGCAAATTATAGCAACAAGGCAACATATGCTAGCATGTGTCTGTGTGTTTCTTTAATCTTTGTGCAAAGTTTTTCCTCTGCTCCACTTTCAATTAGAAGTCCTGTCTAATCAGTTTGCAGCTGGAGTCGCTCATAATTGCCAAACACGGGACTTGTAAAATGGAAGCTGCAAAAACAGATGTCCTCATGAATTAGTGAGGCACCCATGAAAAATTAACAGACGACCTAGGACATAAAGCCAGGGGGGCTTATGCTCATTTAATTCTTCCTTCAACATGCAATATGCTGCCTCCAGTCATTGTTTTCACTGTCTGTCCCCGTCCAGCTGCAGCAGGCCTGCTTTTAGATGTGACAAATTAATAGTGACAGAAATGTGTCTGTGGAATAAATAACAACATAGGCTCTGGGGTAACTGGCTCTATCAGACTCACTGCTAAATGGCACAAAAGTAGTTTTGGACAAGTTATCTGGAGAAGTGCTTGTTAACTATTTGACTACTTGTCTTACATCCCTCAACTCCACATAGTTCACTCCACCTGTACATCTACAAAGCCTTATTCAACTCATTTAGTCTGTACACTGTGGCAGAAATACACCATTCAGGCATAACATTATGACCACTGACAGGAGAAGTAAATAACGTTGACAATCTTGTGACAATTCATTGTTCTGCTAGGAAACTTTTGGACCTGGCATTTTTTTTTATGGGATGTTACTTAGACATGTAGCACCCACCTAAACCAGACCAGTCACCCCACCCCATAGCAATGATACTCCTTGATGGTAGCAGCCATCCCCAGCAGGATGCAGAACGACCCAGACACACAACACTTTAGGAGCAACTCAAAAAAACATGAACAGCACAAGGTGTTGACCTGGCCTCCAAATTCACTGGATCCCAAACTGATCAAGTATCTGTGGAATGATCCACAGAGGCCCCTGCCCTCAACCCTCAGAACCCAAAGGATCCCCACTAACAACATTCTGTTACCAGACACCACAGGACACCCTCAGAAGGCCCGTGTCCATTCTCTGATGAGTCACAACTATTTTGGAGGCACAAGGGAGACCTGCACAATATAAGGAAGGTGGTCATAATGAAACTATTTTACTTAAAACTAAAACTTAATGTTGTCATTGGAAATTTATGGTCAGTATATCACAATATTTTACCTCTAGTTTGCACATGGCTTCGCTTTTGTGCAACCATCATTAAATCCAATAAGCTTTCAGGCCTGACGGTGCTCTCACAGCTGCAGCTTCTGTCACATTATGGATCTCCCTCACAAGTGGACTAATCCTGTTTGACAATCACACTGTATTTGTGTGTGTTACATCCCCAGCTTGACCAAGTCGAATTTAGGGACAAACACATGAAAACCAAGGAAGTCAAGTCAGGATGTTAGTGCAAACTTAAAACACTAAAATAAAAGTAACAGAAAACTGCCCAAAGCACACACAGTGGGGAAGGATTGGACCACGCAGCTGTGCCAAGTAAATGAAAGCAACACAACAACACAAGACCTGACTATCAAACGTCTCAAAGTTGAAAGCAACAAACGAAAGGCCCCAACTAAAACAAGGTGTACTCAAAAATACATGACGGAGCGCATAAGTCTACACATCTCAATAACCAACAAGGCAGGTAACAGAAATAAAAGTAAGCAGTCGAGAAATAAAGCAGTAGAGAAGCAGAAAGAAGAGCAAGCAGCAGGAGCAGAGAGGAGAGAGTGGATCCTCCGGCTGAGTCCCTTTTCATGTAGGACCATGGTTGGGATTGGACAATCTGGCGCCGAATCAACCAATCATCAGGCACCGCCAGACTTCCCAGGTGGAAATCAATTGCGGAATTAACCCTACAGAAACAGACAGGGGAGGGGAGAGAGACAGAGAGAGTGAGAGAGAGAGAGAGCGAGCATACGTTGCCCCATGCCGAGCGCACCACAGTGGGCAAAACCAGTCGAGTGAGACCACAACGATATCTCTAACGAGTGGATGCAGGAACTGACGTGATTTTTTTATTTATTTATTTTTTAAATCCATCCAGGGAGTATCTGTATTGATTAATGGGTGGATGGATTTAAATCAGATCTTTTCTTTAATCCAGTCGTAACTGTTACAGGGGGAGACCAGTAGAAGTCCAGAGACAGATAAAATACCTCTAAATCTGAAAGCTCAGACACTGGAGGTTTGAAGCTTCTCTTGGGAAACGTTGCTGCATCCAGTCGACACAATTTCTTTCTGTGACACTTCTCAGTGCCCGAGCACATATATGACAGAACCAATGCACTTCAGTTGAAAGCCAACAGCCTTGTGGATGACCCCACACAGCCCTCACACACACTCTTCATCCTCCTTCCATCTAGGATAGGGTAGCAGAGCACTCAGGCCCACGCAACCAGACTGTGTAACCGTTTCATCTCTTGAACTCCCTGAAACTGGACTGAACACACACAAAGCACACCCCCACTCACAATCAAATCATAACCTAAGCTCAGCCCTTTGCCCGTATCTTTGCACACACGAAACTGCCAATCAGTCAAAATGTTTAAAATCACCCTAAAATGTCTCACACCTAATTTAATGTCTTTGAATACACATATTTTATGTTTTCTCCATGTTCAATGTCACAGTCAATAGATTTCCTTTCAGAGTGCCTTTCAGAATCACCAGTAAAAAAGGCTTATAGAAAACTACTACTACTATTGAGTTGTATTAAATCTCCATTTTAAACAGTTCAAAGGAGGCCAGTGTTGTTGGTGTCACAACACATTTGAGCTCTGAAGGCTAAAAGCCTTGTTCTCAAGCCAAAACAGCTCAGCAGCTTCAGTAAATGCAGTGGCACGTCATGTCTGTATTTGATGATTCTATTGGGTGTCTCACGCGATTAGCTAGCTTAAATCTTATTAAAGTATATCTGAAAGGCATTTAAAATGTGTGTGTATATGTGTTGTGTACATGTTAGTCAGGAGGTTCAGAAGGGAGTTTTATTTTGATGCGTCTGCACGTGTATTCAAGATACATTTAGAGGCTTTAATGCCTTGAGAAATGAAAACTGAACACATGAACTGTACATGCATGTACAGGCACATGGGATATAGTTACTGTATGTCAGCCCAAAGTCATAATAATCCTCCCATATGTGATTACTGCACATGTAAGTCAGATATCATAGACGTGTGGTGCTCTAAAAGCCTCAGGCCTGAGCCTTTCCACCGGTCATTTCACCTGGATGCAGGGAGTTGCTCTAATTCAGTACCATTCGCGTTGGGTCATATGATCTGGATCACAGTCTCCATTACACATCATTCTAAGGGTGGGCTTGAGGTCAGGGCTCTGTGCAGGCCACTAACGGGACAATAAATAAAACTAAAAACATTTCTTTATGAAACGCCTCTGACGGCTTTGTGCACAGGAACATTCCTACACTGACACAGAGGAGAAACCACACAGACACACTACTGTTCAAAATGTCATGTTGTGTTCTTAAGATAATATTTTTGGGGGACGGAGCTAATTTGGAATAATCTGAACCTGTGATAATAACTAAAGGTTTTTAACGTGTGCAAAACCCTATTCACTGGTTATTAAGTACTACATGAGGATGTCATGTGATTTAGAAAATAACACCCCCCTTGTCTGAGTTTCATGTGACGTATTCGCACATAAAATACGATGTGAGAGAATTAAGGAACTACCTGGCAGTATTTACATCAGCTACACTTGTACCGATGTGATGAACACATTAATGGACTGCTAAATAAAATCCAACACATCTAAATATGCTGCCACCTAATCATCCTTCACTTCATTGGATGAACCTGCATGCATCTTGACTTTACACCCACACAACTGTCTCAACTTTAACTTATACATAGCCTTCCTAACGAGTTGGCTGTGGCTCAGCAGGTAGAGTGGGTTATCCACAAACCAGAGGGTTAGCAGTTAGCAAAAGATGCTACAGATTTACCTTGAGCAAGACCATGGACACTATTAAGATGGACGGTGGAACTGCTCCTCAAAAGTGAAGCCAAACCAAGCAGAGCTCCCCCTGGTGACTGGCTGCAGTAATAGCGTGGTGTAGCCTCAATAAGTAGTTCCCAGACAGATCAATGAGGTCAAGCTGGACTGATGGAACATCAGCTGCAAAGTGCGATTATTGGGTTGGAGATAATAACTCTCTGGCACAGACAGGAACGTATTTCTTCTAAGAGGACGTTTTACCACTGGGAATGGGCACCTGAAAAATGGCTCTGGCATATTAGAAATAATGCCATAATGCTATGACACGGACAAAATGAAAAAGAAGAGTAAATCTTGCTGTTGTATCATGTAACAACCTTGTTATTATGAATCTTATCGTATAGGAGCCCTGCCTATAATTTCCTGGCTTTCAAATACAGTCTTTGTTGTCTGCACATACTCTGGCTTCAGCGTAGTGACGCACGGGTTTTTGCAATTTCTTCCAACATTAACCCACATGCAGCAATTTAACACTCCACGGGACGGCGGCCAAATGTTCTGTGCTGCTCTTATGACCTGTTCAGGCAGCGACGAGCTTATGGTCTATTTTAAGCAAAAATCGTGACCCAAAATCAAGTTATTTTGGGGCCTAAACCCAATCTAACACTCATTCATGAATTTCTATAACCGCTTGTCCTCTGGAGGGTTGTGGGGTGGGGGTTGGCGCCTATCCCAGCAGGGTACACCCTGGACAGGTTGCCAGTCTATCGCAGGACTAACACCAGAAGAAGGTGAAGGGATGGTGAAGGGCAGCCCTGGCTGGGTGGGATGAAGAACAAGGACAGGGGGCACAGGTCCAGGTCAGCCAGGATGAAACCCAACGAGTCCGGTTGTTCTTGTTTCTGCTTCTTCTGTTGTTCCTGTTACTTTGGAAACCAGTATAGGCATCAGATTGATAGGAGGGTCAGAGAGGGTTAACCCAGAAAGAGGAGGTGCAAGGCCACCGCATGCAGGTTAAATCAGGTGTATGTGGAGGAATGACACTGTTTGTACAATAAGTCTAAGCCTGGGGCTGCAGGAAATGCAATTATTGACTTCAGAGACAACACTGAGCATAAAAGCGATGTTATCACAGCAAGGCCGTTCAGCCTGAAGAGCCTCACAGAGATCTTGGATTAGTGTTTGACTGTCATCTTAAATGTGATAATAACACTGAGACTATCGACAGACAGGGACAACAGAGAATCCATTCGAGGAGGAGGCTGAACTCTTCTAACACTAGTAAGAGCGTTTTAAGTCACTTTTATTGTTTGCTTATCAAACGTATTTTTCTTTTATCTGTTGGTTCAATTGATTATCCATTAGGGACAAGAAACTGAACATCATCAACATCTGCTCCAAGATCACTGGAGTCACACAAAGAGACTTGAGTTTCCTCTGAGAGAATCAGGTCAAATAGAAGGCAAAGAGTGTTATCAGCCAGCCTCACCTTGTTCTGTCATGCGAGTTCATGATGATGCCTTCAGGCCCCCACAGAAGAACTAATAATGACCCTGCAGCACCTTCTCAGCAGCTGTCCTAAGGCCCTGGCTGATGGGCGCTACCACTGGCTCCACGACCAGGTGCTTAAGGCAGTTGAGCAATCAGATCCAGCAAACTGAACTCTGAGAATAATTTCATCTTCGTCCTCAAAGCTGGGGAGAATCCCTCCACAATGTCAGACAAGACAAAGTGTCTGTACCTCGCTCCGCCCCAACATGGTCATCTGTTTGGACTCCACCAAGCATGTGATCATGTGGAAACTTGTGGGGATATGGAGAGAAAATACGGTGGAGGCAAGTATCAGGAACTTGTGGAAGAGTGCAGAAGCGGAGGCTGGCGGGCTCGCTGCGACCCCATCAAGGTTGGCTGCCAAGTCTTCTTGGGTTGCTCTCTCTGAAAGGTGTTGGGAGCGACCTGAGCAGAAAAAAGGGGAGCATTATTGATGCTCTGGATTATAAGAGGAGAACCTTGGCTTGTTGCTGCTGGGATGCAAGCCTGGATCTGATCAACCCTGATTGGGTCACCTGGGTGAGGAGTCCGAAACCCCTGATGACACCAGGAACATCACAGATGATGCATCTCAGTAGGGCTGCAACAACGAATCGATAAAATTCGATTATTAAAAGAGTTGGTAATGAATTTCATTATCGATTCGTTGTGTCGCACGATTATTATGCCACGGAGATGTTTGTTGCATAAAAAAAAGTTGAGTTGAGCGCGGAGCGGACGTAGAGGAAAGACCATCGGAGAGACCGTTGTTTTGAAACATGGCGGAGGCGGAGAAATCAGTACAACCTAAGTCATCCAAGGTGCAGTACGCCGAAATTAAACTACAAATGAGACCTGGAAGTGGAATCCAGTGTTCAGCCTGGTTTGTAATGTGTTGCTGCACCGGGTATGGTACAGTTGTACGGCGCAGGCGAAGCGGGGAGATTTTTTTTGTCACGTAGCGTTTGTTAGCGATATGGATTTATGCCTTTTGGATTCGAGACTTCTCCTGTCACATGAACCTCGTTGTCAACTTGGGAAATGGGCAAGATGTAAGTTTAATGATTGCTGGCTTTGTAACGTGAAGTTGGAGAGAAACTTAGCCACGTTTGCTAGTAGTATGCTTCATCATGAAGTAGCAAGGCGTCTCACGGCATATTACAAAATATAATAACAGATAATAAAACGTTCGTGGCTTGTAGCCTTCACCAGCATCCACATTACGGAGATGGAGGAAGTCAAAAAAAAGAGACGGATGCAACAAGAGTGACACCTGCTGAACTAATCGATGAAAACAAAGGAGGCGCCGCCGTGTGGCGTAAACTGGTACTGCCCCATGTAAAACACTGGCTGTTACAGCTTGAATGAAGTGATTTCGTTGATTAGCTGAAACATGCTGAACAATCCTTATGAGGCGAACTGCAGACTCTACCGATTTTTTAAAAATGATTGAATGAATAATTTTTTAAATGATTACTTTAACAGCTCAGAGATGTTCAAGGAGCAACCTGTTTATGCACTTTCTGCTCTGTCAGCTCTGTTTTTGAATAAAGGGTTGGAAATTAATGCTTTTTCTTTTGTCCGATTCATCGGTTAATCGAAAAAATAATCGACAGATTAATCGATTATTAAAATAATAATAATAATAATCGTTTTTTCGATTTTTCTGTATGTTGCAAACGTATTGAGAAATTGACAATAAAGAAATCTTGAATCTTGAATCTTGAAATAATCGTTAGTTGCAGCCCTACATCTCAGCGTATCAAACAGATTCCCTTATGTATTTCAACTTCTTACTTCATTAGTTTTCATCTTACTGTCCTTTACTGATATCTGTATGTCTGTCTGTGACTTGTTAGGTTGACTTGTTACTTACTGGATGTGGTGTGATTGTGGACAGATTATGCTGCGAATAAATCACCCTCCCTCAGTTCAATAAAACTGTTAAAATCTAAAAAGTAGCATATTTGAAATAAAAATATTTGTGGGGTCTTCAGGGGTTTAATGGGCCACAGAGCACGTAATGCCTCTTTGAAAAGCTCATTTGGTGTTTGGGTGGTACGACTCTGTGGGAAAGGTTAGGCTTCAGTGGACTGTGCAGCTGCTGCTGGTCATCGGCCTCCTCCATCACCCACGGCCACAGAAACACGACAACCAGTTGAAGAAATCAGCGAAATGTCATCAGAGAGCCAGTCCATTAATGGCTATTGTCAGGCCTTTGGAGGACGAGGGACAAGTGGAGACTAATGCCGGGTGATGGTCTAATTAACGGCATGAGGTTAATGTGTCCGGATGGATACTAAATGATGTTACAGGCCACTTTTTTTTTTTTTTTTTCCTCACTCTACTTCACTGCACCACTGAAAGCACTGCAGCTGAAAAAAAAAATGAACCTCTGGAGCGAGGAAATTCAAAGTGAAGTCATCGAAGTCCGAACAGTTATTACACCACGAGTCAGGAGTTCGTGAGCGGTAAGAGAATACGTGGGCGTGTTTGACACAGCGGTCATGACAGGC
The DNA here is from genome assembly GCF_963514085.1 of Chelon labrosus. NCBI lineage: Eukaryota > Metazoa > Chordata > Actinopteri > Mugiliformes > Mugilidae > Chelon > Chelon labrosus. The sequence continues at coordinate 25,764,586 of NC_140345.1, forward strand.
GCTGCTGTCCTAAACAGAGCGCTGTGAAATCTCTAAAGGTCAAACTGCCCTCATCTCCCAGCTGAGTCTGTCACGAATAGACGGTGAGACAGTGATGAGAGTGTCAAATAAATCGTTTCAACGGCGTCTTTAGTCAGCCAAAGTTACTTTCAGGTTTTTCTGAAAGCTGCATGGGAGTAGTGAGCCAAGTGTTAATGTATAATATGGTGTAATTTATTATTTTAAAGCATCTGAAGCAGGTACAGGGGGTTATTAGTGGAGCAAAAGAATTGGCGAATGTGCTGTGTGCGGATATGAAAATACCTGAATGAAGTGTAAGTGAGCTTTGTGAATGTGTGCATGTATCTGGAAATCTGTATTGAGATTTGTCAATGACACAGATTTTTTTTCATCAGATCAATAAAGAATCAGTAAAGTCGACTGAGGAGGTTTGGAGATACAGACATTTGTATGACTCGTGTTTCGAAATTACGGCAAAAGTTTCAGTCTCCGTTGTTGAAAGTAAAGCAGGACTGGCAAAAAATATGAAAAGAATGATTGGATAGGGTATGTGCATGAGGACTGCCCCGTGTCTGACCGATGGGGGGGGGGGGATTCCTAAAGGGATTTCCTAATTCCTAAAGGTTAATAATTAAAAAAACAGTTAATAATTGGTTACACAGAACTTTATTACATTAATTTTAACACCCTATACAACAATATACACACATACACCCTATACACACACCGTACCAACAAAAACAGCCTACTTGTATCAAAAACTGCCTTGTATAAACAGCCTACTTGCTGCACAGTCTGCAACTTTTGTTAGGGCACCTCATTTTGCGGGGCTTCCTAAAAAAAGATTCTAAAGCCCTATCATATGGAAAGGCCTCAAGACAGGGTCCATTGATAGAGATCCTCAGGCAAGTTGCCAGGTGTTCTCCTTGGAGTTTGTTCCTGAGGTCTGTTTTTACCTGAAGATAAAGCAAAATGCTATCAATAAAAAATGCACCAATATAAAGGCATTGGGGATTTCAATGTATTGTAATTACCCTGTTCATTGTTGAAAAATCCCGTTCACAGTTTACAGAGGAAACCAGAGCAATGCTTGCAAGAAGGCTGCTATAGTGTTTTGACCTCGACAACCCAACTAGGCTAGCCTACATTTTACCGCAAACTTGCGACTAGTTAACTTTCTAAAGAAGGCGCAATCGCTGGTTTGCTAAGGGTCGGGACCTACAGTAACATCAACACACTGAAACTTTTGTATTCAGAATATAAAATATTTTATAGCACTTTTTAATCTGTGATTGTGTGTTAAAAGTGTTCACGAGATACCAACCTTTCGCCAGCCGTCTTCTCTGCACCAAATAGGCCACGTCTTCCACGGATGATCCAGACAGACGTGGTGTGCACGGAGGGGAGGGGCTGTGTGTGTGTGTGTGTGTGTGAGAGAGAGAGAGAGAGAGACGTGTGAGTGACAGAGAGACGAAGAGAGAGCAAGGAAAGGAAATGCAGCTGAACGAATATGCTGCGTGTTTTAAATAGCGTAAAAAAAGAATAACGAAACGCAGTATGTGACGGTCGGTGTTGAATCTTTTTTCTTTTTTTTTTGGTCGGTGTTGATTCGTCTATGTGTGGGAAACACTGACATTATTTAACCTGTGTGCTGAAGTTACCAAATATGGTCCCTCGCCACATAAAGGGTTAACCTTTAAGACTTATGGATTATACATAAACTCCTACTCAGTATATTCACATCACTCCAGTATGACAATCGTATGAACTCATCTTCGTATTGTTTTTAAACCAGTTTCTAAACCTCCATGAATATATAATATGCTTATAAACTCACTTATCTTACTTAACCTGTCTTTAAACCAAAATATCTGTTATATCTACCTCACAGTATTCTCATACAAATGATAATAAATTAACACAGAGCTCGGATATTGGGATATTTAAATTAAAGTGTCTGAGAGATTAGCGTTGGCTATGGTATTAGCATGCTAATGGAGTTAGCCGTATCAGCACGTATTTGTCAGTTAGCCAGCTAACCAGAGCTAGCTACACTCAGCTAGTTCATGTTGCTAAACTATTTATTAATTTCATCTTATCTTCCACAGTCTGTTTCGAAAAACAACGAAATATACCTCTGGTAACTTATCTCCCTCATGCTAATTTTACAAAGACAGTTACTAGCTTTTACCGAACGTATTTCTATGACGGCCCGCCATCTTGCTCACTTAGCGTCAGGCAACCGTTACTTAATCATAGACACATCCAACGGCTATGTTTAATTTTCCCGCTAAAGCTCTACAGAGATATTCAACTGTTGTCTGTTATTAAGAGTTGATTATTGTCAGCTTACCTGTAGAAAACATTAAATAGACACTGTTAGCATCAGGAGCGCTCTCTGTAGAGTTACTCATCAGTACTGACGACTTCTTCACACTCAACTAGCGTCAGTTACTGATGTGAGACTTGGAGCGTCCTAACACATCGACTGTAGATAAATATGGACGCCACAGAAAGTAGCGCTCCCCCTGGTGGCTGGCTGCAGTATAGGTCATAAGGCTCCACCCCTCCAAACTAAAACATTAAAATGCACATCAAGTAAATGTTTGTCAAGGATGTTTTTTGACATTTTAGTTAATATAATGTTGATGTATAGTTCAAGTGTCAATTTTTTGGATACGTTTTTTTATGCTATAGAAACAGGATGTTGCATAATGGTAAATACTAGTTGCCACGCCAACCGCTCCATAAAGCTGTTCCGTGGGCCCGTGAGAGAAAAAAAATATTTTTTAAAAAAAAAATAAGTATAACCCAACATTTCCTTGTAACTGTAACTCGAGCAGAGCGTAGTATTTTAACAAAAAGACGAGTGAGTCTGGTGGAAGTGTGGTTGGGTCATCAATATTATGGCTCCACTCTCGGACTGTACTGCGCAGACTCTGGCTCCAAACTCGCAAGATGGCGCCGCCCATATCTCCAGGAAAATAGCGTCAGTTTGGCCAATGCAAGCAAGTGGCAAGACGTTGTTTATATTTATATACAGTCTATGGCTTAACAGGGTAACACTCACTCAGAACATCTTAGGAGTCTATGCTATTTTCCTTGTTTTCAGACTTCAGCTTTAACTCAATAAAAGAAGTTCCTCTACGTTCTCAACAAGAACAGAGTTGGATGAACAAGGTCATCAAAGGCCTGTTGAACAGGTAGAGGAGAACATGCTCAGTGTCTCTTTCGCCTCCCCTCCCTCTCCATCCCCTCCGAAGCAAGCTGAGAGGGCAGCTCACCAGGCCCTGGAACAACAAGAGGTCCTGTCAACATCAGCCTGAGGGTGCTGAAAGTTTCTGACCTCTCCTTGAGAGTGACCTTTAAAAGTGCCATTATGTTTTCCTTCCCAATCATCTAAATAGGGCCCCGGGTCTTGTTAGTCCATAATAACTGCCTAGGGACATTACCAAGATGGATGCCAAGTGGCGAGACGTGCCTTTAATGACTTTGACCTGGTTCTTGGCCCAATCTGTCACCTCATGTACTGCGAACATTAACATCACAGGCCGTACTATTGGCGAACAAATTTTTATTGGAATTTTGGCATAAACGTTCTCCTGGACTCAGGCACAATCTGATTTTGGTGGTCAAATGTGGAGGTCACCTCACCCTCATGCCTGCCCCACTCTTGTGAATGCGATCAATACCTGAAGAGCACCTTGAAATTTCCTCTTCAAATTTGCCACAGGTATCCACTCAGACAAGGTCTGGTCAAGGTCAAAGGTCACTTGACCCCATAAACCATGTGTATGGGCTTAACCCTCCTGTTATGGTGCGGGTCAAATTGACAATAAAAATTGTTAAAAGTATTTTTTCTGGTATGAAACTTCTTCTTGGTTTAATTAGTGTAGTCAACATATGACATGGATGTTTATATTATACAGATGCATGTTTTTTTATGAAAAACAAGTAAATTATCTTCATTAAGCCATAATCTGTGAGAGGTACAGAACACCATTGCACTAAATATTAACTGCAATGCTTGGTAATTGAGTTATTAATGAGATAAGCAGTGTTTCATGAGATTTTTCTGTTTCTGACACTTTTAGATAATTAAACATGCCCAGAGAAACGAATATAACAGGAGGGTTAACTGAACTTGGCTCTGGTTGTCTGCCACCCACGCCATGACAGCAATACTCAGCGTCACTTTATTTTTGGACAGGACTGAGTTTGCTATTTTCACCTGCTTCCTGCCTTTTTGTTTTTTATTGAATTTGCACACAAGGTCCAGTAATTAACAGAAATAATAGAATCCTCTAAGCACTGATGCCTCACAGGAAGAAGGTTCTGGGTTCGACTCCCATCGGTCGACTGGGGCCTTTCTGTGTGGAGTTTGCATGTTCTCCCTGTGTGGGTTCTCTCCAGGTACTCCAGCTTCCTGGAGCCGTCCAAAGACATGCTGGTTAGGTTCATTGGTGATTCTAAATTGGCCGTAGGTGTGAGTGTGAATGGTTGTCTGTCTCTCTGTGTCAGCCCTGAGATAGACTGGAGACCTGTCCAGGATGTACCCCGCCTCTCGCCCGATGATAGCTGGGATAGGCTCCAGCCCCCCCGAGACCCTTCACAGGACAAGCGGTTACAGAAAATGAATGAATGAATGAAATCCACAACTCTTAATATATCATACGTTGTGCAAATCAAACGTGAGAAAACAAGTGGTGCTGTTTTATTATATAGATATGCTTTTATTAGAAATAAGACACATTCATTTTGTGCTCTGAAAACTGTACATTAACAAAGAGGCGACCCCAGTAAAATAAAAAGGGAAGTGGTGGTGGTGGTGGGGGGAGGGGGAGGGGGAGGGTATGTGTGTGGATCAGTGGTCGAAGGGGTTTGGAGGTCAGGTCAGGTCAGGGGTCGGCGGTCAGGGTTTTTGACAAATACAGAGCTGCAGGAGTGACTGGCGGTGATATCAAAACACACACTGTTACATTGCGATACAGAACACTCGTATAGTCCAGTACCCTGAAAGGACAGGGGGGTGGGGGTTGGGGGGGGTGGGGAAGGGGAAGGGGGGGTGTGAGGATAATCATGTATTAGAATAATCATGTTCATATTTATAATAATGATAACAACTATCCCCAAGCACAGTAAGAAAGATATTTATAGGCTAAAATCCATTCTGTAGAACTCTGTTGAAATAATTACAATGCTGTACATCAGGACTCCAAGTGAGCCTTGTGCTTTCTCTGTGTGCAACCACCGTACCTCACACCTGCCACCTCTGCCTGTAATATCACCTTTAATCATCATATATTTATAGATCTATTCATTTACCCATCTTCCATTATTCAACATACGCAGATACAGGTACCGTTTTTATCCTTAGCGTCTCTGAAACACAGCATTTACTGCACCAAGCCTGCTCGTACGTCGACAAACTTGACCCACGTGTTTGTTTCTGTGTCCACGGTTGACGGCCGATCAGAGCGCAGAGCTCGGCAGCCAGCGTCTTTTTGAGGTGTCTGTCAGTGAGAAGGCAACCTGCCATTTTGGCTCAGGGTGATCAGGTCTTCATTTTTCTGCCCCAACTCAACCCCTCCCCCGTTTGTTTAGTCACTGCAGGGGCACCCTTGCCCCGCTGGGATCGAGGGGGGCGGGGGATGGGGGGGAGGTTGGTGATATGAAGTTGCAGCCAAAGTGATTGGGGTGAGTTGCTGAGGAGGGGGGGAGGGGAGGAGGGAGCAGCACGGAGCGGCACATGGATGTATGTCTGGAGTTCTGCCTCCTTGAACACTTTTAACTTTTTCCTCCCGCGGCTGATTTTGAGAAAGAAAGAAAGAAATCCAGAGGCCTCTTGAGCTGAGCCGCGTGAAATATCAGCGTTCGTCGGGGAAAGAGAGAGAGCGGGACAACAACGCAACAATACTCTGAACAATGAAAAACAAAAAAAGGAGACATAATCATGATTATTACACGGTAACCATTTAATACAGGGGTAAACACTGGCATGGATACCTATGCTGTTTAATACATGACCGTATGATGCACACGTAGTAGCTCAACGCGCCACCATGGCGACCAGTCTCCCGTGTGAGTCAGCAGACCATATACAAGAAGATGACGGCATTTTGCTGACATCGAAACATCAAACGAAACGACACAGAAAGGGGGGGACACGATGTTCCCGGTCTCTCTCCTCGCGTCACTGCGGCGGGCTTGATCCAGTCTTTGAGTAGAAGTTCAGAGCAGGGCAGTGTGTGTGTGTGTTTGTTTGCGTGTGTGTGTGTTTGCGTGGCGAGTCTGAGAGCAAGAAAAAAAAAAAAAACAGGGAGGAGGTTGTGGGGTGTGAGGTAGGAATCACACCTCCGTCTGCAGGTCCATGATCTCCTGGCCCACCAGAGGAATGGTAGCGCTGTTCTTTTCCCACTCCACCGTTTGCAGCTCCAGGGGGGAGGCCGCCACCGTCTCCAGGTCCTTTCTCACCCAGGACGGTGGGGAGTGGGTCTTCCGGATGCCCTCCCACGCCCTCTTACTCGGGGTCTGCTGCTTGTCCTAAAGGGAACGGTAGAGAAGGAAAAAGCTCGTTTGTCTCAGACTTTTGTTTTGTTAAATCTTTGTCTTACAAGTTTCTGAAGAGATGTTTCGATCATCTAAAACATAGATATGGTGGAGAGAAGATCACTCTCATGTCTGTTGAGATCTTTGTAATTAGCTTAGCTCTGCAAAAGCTATGTTTTACACATTTACTACTATTAACTAAATGGAATACATTAACGGTTTACTAATTATTCTCTGAGCATGAAATGCACAATTTACGTTGAAAAAAATTTTTTTTTTCTTTCTTTTAGGTTCTAGAGGTCTCACCAAAATATGAATAAAACAAGATTTTTTAAAGTACTGCATTTAGTTTGACTTGACGCACACAGAGTGAACTTTGGAATGGACATAAATGGGAGGATAGGAGGACACTGTAAAAACCTAATTTCAGACATCTGGGTCTTACTGAGACGTGCATAGTTCTGGTTACTGATCAGGTTGTTTCATGTGAGCGCAAACTGTAGCCGCCTGCATCCACGCACCAAAGGGCTAAGTCCACACAGAGCTGACAGAACCAAATTTTAGTTATGCAGGAAGTTACGAACTTGAATTATTTGGCCTCAGTGAAACTCTTGCCCCAGTTTCACTCATCAAACTAAGCTAAGTTAATCACTCCAGCTGTCAGCTTAAAGGACCAGTGTGTTGGTGTTGGTGAATTTTGCAACCCCTCCGCTTTTAAACGTGTAGGAACTACGGCAGTCATGAGTTTGATGTTAAAACGTGAAAGTCCCTCCTTAGAGGGACTGTCAAAGAAGGGACCGAGAAGCGACGTCAGCCCAGCCGTTTTAAAAAATTACAGTCCCTCAAATGGCTACTTGAGTCAAAATCCCTTGACGTTAATCTTCAAATGGCTACGATTACAGCAGAAATAAAAGTGATTACATGTCTGGTACAAAGGGTTACGGTTCATGTCAACTCTACAGGAGGTGAATTTTAGTTTCTACTTCCTGCTTCACTTCCAACAATGGCGACTGAAACTTTCGCCGGAAATACTAAAGTGGACCAATCACAGCTCTTGCAGTCTGTGTCGCCGTAACGCGTAGTTACATTTCAGGTGCACGTCAGGCTGTGGCGTTAGGGTCTGGGTTGTCGTCATAGCTACGGCGTCAAATTGACGCAGGAGCCTAAACCTCCTATAAGGCTTAAAGTTTACCACACAAGCTTCAAAACTGCTCATCAGGAAACTTTGGGTGATGCCATGGAGTGTTTGTCCATCTTTATATACAGTCCATGAAGAGGACCTACTCTCTATGTGGCTTAAATGGCTAATTTGAGGAGTTTCAGTTGCTGGATAGTCTGCAGAACTTCCACACACTGGTCCCTTAGCACACAGCCTTCTAACAGAGTTCTAATCTGTTTTTCAGCAAGAAAGCAAACTTCAAAACCTCTTAGAACCCCATAAATAGCTGTAGGCTTGGGGATTCAGTGTAAAGTAGATATACTGCGTGCACAAACTAACTATATGTACTAACAAGCACTGGGATGCATGTACAGTTGTGGCTAAAGTTCATACACCAAACACATCTTGTGCCACCGGTGGAGAAGCAGACCTCTCCGCCTCTTCCACGGTTACATGATCATTATATCAGAATGTTTGCTGGTGCGCTCGCGTCTGACCAGTGAAGTTGGACTTTGACCTGACTCCGAAGCTGTGAAACAAACAAGAGCTCGGAGGCTTTGGAAGATGAAAGGAGATGGAAATAATCAGCTGTCATGAGATGAATGCAGCTACAAAGCCGACATGGGTTCTCTTCTGTGCCTGAATTTGTTCGACGATAGCTACAAACCAACCCAAGTACGTAGCTAGCTGATATCTCTGCTAAGAAAACCACTGAGTAAAATCTTTACCCCTACATAGCTAATAACAATACCTTGAAACCCAACCTGGAGAGTTATCGTTGGAGATTTTGGAGGCTTGGGTGGTATGAAACCAATAACAACCAATGAGACAAGCAACTGGGTTGGATGCATAATGTAGGATGTACATTATGTATTATGTATGAAATAAAGGCTCTTTAATTCTCCGATTCTCTGGCTCTGTAGCCACCATCAATAAGGTTACTGGGTAAGTCGCCTTAAATTTCATCTTAAGACAAGCTAAATGTTTAACAGTATGGTACAGTTTACTTTAAGGCATGTTTAAGGTTTATGTTTTGAGGAGCACTGAGGATAGCGTTAATGTAAGACTTTTAAATGGGAAATTAGGGTTTTCTAATCCAAGAGGTGTTACAAGATTATAGTCTTGGTCGTCTGGAGCAAAACCAATGGAGTTCTGTGATTCCCCAACATCATATGTAACACAAAAACAGTTAATTTACGTATGAATCAATGTATTTTGGCATAAATTGAGTTTGCTTTAATGACTTTTGTTCCAAATGAGCTCTGTCCCATATCTCCTATACCATCTATGCTACCTTCGCTAACCAAGGTACCATAGAAAAGCAAGCCCTGTCACTTTTTCAGCATTTTGGAATCGTCTTTGCTAGTGACTAGATCAACATTTGCAGTGACAATTTATTTTCCTCAAAGTATGTAATTGTAGTTCATTTGTTGAACCGCAAACGCCCCTGCATGCTACTGCGGTTTGTTCTGGGGCCGACACTGTGAGCAGATTAAATATGCAGCACGCCGTAAACCGGCAACTCCAACCGAGTGTTGTGCTCAACTAGGGGAGGAAAGCGGGAACATTACGATAGTTGGGGAGGGGGAGGGGCAAAACAGAATAAAGTTAAACTCTTTACACTCATGTTGGTCTTGTCGCTGCTGGCTGAGGACACGCTCCATCTTTTGGCAGCTTTGGCATCAACAGGTGGAGATTCTCTATCCTTGTCTGCATTGTGAATCTTCCTGTTCAGGTCCTGAAACATGTCCTGGTGGCGTTTCCGGGTGTGCATTATTTTCTACACAGGGACATTGCACGTTACGGACAGGGTAAACAGCACAGGCTACCATCAATCCTCCTACTTTACCCCTTTCACATTGAATGCCTCTAACACTACATGCTACACGCAAATTTGAAAAAGAAATGTATGCTAGCATCTAGAGGTCTGAGCTAAGAGACATAGCAGCTTTTTTTGGCAAACTCTAAAAACCTCTGTAGGAATCAAAGAGACTAAAATTACCTCAAAGTCAAGCTCTGCATAGCGTGATTTTCGTCTCTGGGGGGGGGAGATGAGACAGAGAGATTAAAGATGTGCCTTGATATCGTGTGCCTTGTGAGCAGAAATGCTCAAGAGTTTCTTAATTATTTCATTGTGTATCTCCACATCAGCCAGCTTCGAGAAAAAGCGTGTTCCTAGGACTCAGTGGAGAGGAGTGAGTCATGAGGGAGGAGACGAGATTTGCTGCTGGTCATTCTGACCCCGTTGGCACAAGTTTGGAGTTAACAGATTGTGACCGAACGACCTTTAAGCCCTTCGTCACGGAGCGGCGAAGGAAAACCTGACCTTCAGGCCGCTCGGTTGCCGTGGCAGCTGCCGCCTCGCACGGCATCGTGGAAGTGTGTTTTGCCCCGAAGTGAAAAGACACCAGCAGGCAGATGTCTGGGCCGCTGTGCGCCGATCGCCGTGTCGTCTCATTCTGTCTGCGCTAGGAGCTGAGTGAAAACTAACCTTTTCAAAGATGCTGTCCCTATTACACGGGGCCAGAAACTACTGTGATGCAACGTTTGTTGTTGGTAATAATAAGGCGGGAGGAGGTGGTGGGGGGCTTGGTGATGTTATGTTTAGCGTATGACATGAGCAATGAAGAAATGTAGGCCAGCAGTGCTTCTCTGTGGAGTCCTAATGAATCTTTTTCCTCATATCCAGTTTATTCATGTACGCCTCCCTGCTTGATCATAGCGGTTATTAATCCCGTCGTCTAATGCTGCCTCGGTCTAACATCGTCCGTTATCTTACTGCGTGGATGGCTGCGGTCCATGCAAAATAAATAGACAGCAAGATGTCATGATATGAGGCAGAAACACAGCAGCAAATTGATGTCCCTGTATTGAGAGAGTGACAATAAAGAGGAGCTATGACTTAAAGAGAGCGATGTTTACCACGGTGATACCACTACCATAAATTCTCAAACAAAAACCTGAGATTACCTGAATTACAACATCACACCTGAGGAATTCGGCATAATGTCCAATTCCAGAGCACTAAATCCATCAGAGCAGCAAGAGTCGTGTTGTTCTCACCACCCTGCTGTTTAACAGAAATAGTCTTTCATTCAGTAATTTATTTTTTCTGCACTGTTGATAAAAGCCACCACGTCCTGCAGATGTTTTACATTAAAAGCCTTCCAGCCTATAAGCTGCTTAAAGTTCAAGAAGAAACTGCAAGTATTTATTTATTTTTTTAAATAAATTACTCATTTGGAACGGGATTTTAATTACAAACTCTAAATCGTGTTCTGCTGGGACTGGCAGCTGAATTGGTATTAACAGCAAATACCAGCAGGAGCAGGAGATACGTACAGGAGCAGGTTGGAAAATGGACGATAATCAGGTCAACTGAAAATAAAAGGCCAGTCTCTGCTAGAAACCACACCAGACGTTTGAGAATTTATGATAAGTAGCACAAAGCACAACTCTGCATGCATGTCTCGTTTTTAAATGTGAGATATGAGGCTTATAATGCATTTCAGTAACAGTAATATGCTAATCGGTTTCTTTCGGCCTTACCTCCAGTGAGCTCATGGACAGTGTGGAGACGGTCTCACTCTTGGACATCACGCCGGAGTTTCCAGACTCTCCTCCGTCGCACATGCTGTTGACCACCTGGGAGTCTCTGGGCATGTTCTGCAGGTTGTGTGCAGGCGAGTCTCTGTCAGAGCATGACACACTGACCTGGTCAGCAGGCAGGCTCTTCAGCCCAAAGCCAGGCACTGGCTCTCCACTGGGAGGGTTAGCCAGGTGGATGAGCCTAGTCTGAGGCAGCTGCTCAATGCTGATGTTATACTTGGCCGCCTGCTCGTCTTTCCCCTTGGCTGGTTTCAGGGTGCCCGTGCTGTTTGTGGGTAGAATGACATACCCCGCGCCTTTGCCAGGGCCTTCGTTGCTGCTGCCTTCGCCATTCCCCCGGGGCAGATCTCCATCCAGCTGCTTGAAGAGTTCGCCGTCGCAGATGTAGATGGACTTGGCGCCAGGCAGCTCGGTGCTGATTCCCTTGGCGGCACCTTTCTCCCTGCGCAGCGTCAAAGTATGGCTGGTGTAGTCGGCCACGTTCTGGAGGTGAACCTTGGCCATGCTGGCCGGCATGGTGTTGAAGTTCGAGCCCTTCTGAAGGGTGAGGGTCCCAGATGAGGCCTTCTCCTCCCCCTGGAGGGATGAGCGCTTCATTGTGCCTGGATCAGAGAGACAGAGAAGTCATGTGAAGTGAAGCGTCAAACCCACCGCAGAAATCTACACCGATCAGCCACAATATTATGACCAGACAGGAGACGTGAAGAACATTGACCATCTTGTGACAATTCAGTGTTCTGCTGGGAAACTTCTGGACCTGGCATTCATTCATGTGGATGTTACCAGACCAGGCACCCCCCACCCCATAGCAATGACACTCCTTGATGGCAGCAGCCATCCCCAGCAGGATGCAGCCTGACACAGGCACACACACAAAAATGCTTTAGGAACAACTCAAGGAGCACAAGGTGTTGACCTGGCCTCCAAATTCACTAGATCCCAAACTGATCAAGTATCTGTCAGAGGCCCCTCCCCTCAAAGGCCCCCAAACTTCTGTTGCCAGTCACCACAGGACACCCTCAGAAGGCCCATGTCCATTCTCTGATGAGTCTCAACTGTTTTGGAGGCACAAGGGAGACCTACACAATATTAGGAAGGTGGTCTTACACACACAAAGTAGTCTTTAAAGATCTGCATGAGTTAAACTTTGATGACTGGTCAGACAAATCTCCAACAGTGAGCTCTTGTTGTGAGAAAAATATCTAAAACTTTGCAGATGGCATGGATGACATTAGGGCTCGTTGCTCAGACTCATTTCACCACAACAACTGTTGGCTTATGGCAGCATGCGGATCCCATAGCATGTTCAATCTGTGAAACAACCACAAACAACGCTCCAACTAAATATCCAACCCTTGTTTTCTCAGGTTCCTCCTCTTATTTGACATACACAAAGACAAAAAAAACAATAATCTCTCTCTCTGTTATTTTCTTGCCGTCTGTCTATGTTTCAATAGCTCTCCTGCTCTAGATGCTTTTCTTGATATCCTGTCTCGAGAGATAATCAGATTGTCACTCCCAGCAGATTTGAGAACAGAGCCAGGATCTGATGCAGCACTGTCGAGAGGGACTTAATTATACAGCAGCGGCAGGAGAGAAGGAGCAGGAGAGACTCAGACAGCCCTATTTGTCAGCGTATAACTGTTCAGCGCACGTTCATCCCAGTCCCACCAAAACCGAGTTATGCCCTAGTAACGTGCTGCATCTCCTGTCAAACCAGCTCCTTCAGCGAAAAGAGGCTGCTGTGATGCTGACTGTATGATCCAACAGCAGAGAAACATTCCTCACATCTGTTCTGACGATGCTGAGGAATCTGAAGCAGTCAAAATACAGACAGGACGCACAAAGAGTCAGAATCTGCAGCTTCTGAGCAAACACAAAATCAGACAACCTACCTGATCTGCAAGCCATATCCACGTCTTTCTCAAAGTCAGTCTGAGGACATAAAATGAGAAATATTATATTATGTGTGCACATGCTGCCAGTTTGTAATAGTGATTGCCGAGAGGTGAAAATAAACGCATATGGCTGTTCATACCATGAGCTGAGCGTGGCCATTCTGGAAAGATCCTCCTGAGTCTCCGTTAGTATCTTCCTGCCGGTCAACCACACGACACTTGACTGCTTCCTGAACCTGCACAAAACCATGAGAGCACAGATACTGATACTGACTGAGTGGCCAATGTTCATTCATTCATTCATCTTCTAACCACTTGGCCTGTGAAGGGTCGCGGGGGGGCTGGAGCCTATCCCAGCTGTCATTGGACAAGAGGTGGGGTACACCCTGGACAGGTCACCAGTCTATCACAGGGCTAACCCATGGTCAACGTTGACAATGGGTTGCGTTGTCTCAAATGTATTAGACCTGCCTACAAGGTGGCCGATAGCCGAGACATTCTTTTTGGACATCCACGCTTCCTTTGGGGTGAAGTATTTTGATTTTAATGACCAACCAGATCATAGATGTGTAGTGATGCCACTGCGACAAACTTGTTACACCGATTTGCCACTTTTTTTTTTTCTGGTATGATGAACATTGTAGGCGGCACAGTGTCGTGGTGGTTAGCACTGATGCCTCACAGCAAGAAGGTTTCGGGTTCGACTCCAGGCCGACCTTCTGTGTGGAGTTTGCATGTTCTCCCTGTGTCTGCGTGGGTTCTCTCCAGGTACTCCAGCTTCCTCCCACCGTCCAAAGACATGCTGGTTAGGTTCATTGGTGATTCTAAATTGGCCGTAGGTGTGAGTGTGAATGGTTGTCTGTCTCTCTGTGTTAGCCCTGTGATAGACTGGAGACCTGTCCCACCTCTCGTCCAGTCACAGCTGGGATAGTCTCCAGCCCCCCCAAGTTCTAGGTCTCTAATCCTTTAAGTTATGACACTTTGTCCAGCAGTTGTCAAGATATATTGCTGGGGACCAAAGTATTTAACATACCAAGCAACTGACATAGCTACTTCTTACACTGTGGGTAAAAATTTGATTCAGGTCTCTGCCAAGTTCTTTTAAACTGAATTCCACATCGTGATACTAAGAATCTCAATGGGAACGGCTACACAGCATTTACAGCCTTGAACAGATCCCAGAGGAGGTAAGTCGTTAAGGGTTGACATAAAGTACCTCTCTGCGTAGGATGCAGTGGACCATGACTATGACAAAGCCTTCCAGTGAATCAAATACAGCAAAAAGGATCTGGAAAAGCGCAGAACGCCGGTCGGTGATGGCCAGGACAGCTGACATCCATGTGAGGGCCAGAAGTGGCAAAACCACACAGGAGCTCCACAGTGACGCCCTGCAGGACGGGAGGGGAACCACAGTCAAAGGAGAGCACCAAAAAAACCTTCAACATAACACAGAGGGCAGGAGTACGACTATGCTGTAAGACATAATTCTTTCATTAGCTAGGGTTATTAGATGTTTTGACATCTAAGGCATTCTTCTACACAAAAACTACATTACTTTATAGCTTAAAATCAGCCCTCTTAATGCCCATCATTAACCCTGTTAGCATAGTGTTAGCAACCTTCAAGTCTTACCATGCATAAGTAACGTAAACGTCACAACGAATAACTATGTTACTATCACGGACAGGAAAAAACATACATCCATTATCTGCAGATATATATGTTTGTAGTTCACATATATTACATGCATGTATGTTTAAAGATGGTTCAGTCAAACCATAGAGGATCTAGCGCCACAGGAAAGAGAGGGAGGGAGCGAGGGTGAGCAGTGAGGAAAAAAAAACAAAGTGTAATGAGGCTGAAACAGAATGCAAAGACAAACAGGAGAGGTAGAGCAGAGGAAGTCAGACAGCGAGAAAGAAAGAGAGAGTCTGTCATTCCAGCCATTTGTGCCCCCACTCTCCTTTCTTACTTTTTACTCATTCATTCCATTCGTTCTAATGTGGGTGTTAAGGATCCTGCAGTTATATTTCAATCAAATCCTCTAGCTAAACACATTTTAAGGGTTTTATTCACAGAATATACCAGAGGTGGAAAAAGTACGCAAGAAGTAAAACATCGTACGCAGTTTTTTCTCCAGCTGATTTAACGTTGCTGTTCTTTTCTTTTTACAGTGTAAAATTGTTTTTTTTGTCAACAAAACAAGCAGAAAGAGACGGCTTACGGCCACAGCGCTGCTAGAAAACTTCCAGTGTTTATGATTGTTGCAGATCACTGACGAAAGCTTAAAAACACCAGCGACGAAAAAACAACCCAGCAAAGTAAAAACGAATTAGTTGCTGAGTGAGAACAATTAACACGTTTGTGTGGAAAAAAAACTCTCCACTTGAAAAAAGGACTTACAACACTACTCATAAATCAAATCAAACGTGTTTAATCCTTTTGTTTGTTCTTCTGTTTACTGCCGGGACTGAAAGAGAAACAAATAAAACGGAGACGCGGCGCTTCATATTAGATTAGAGCCAGAAGTGCCAGGAAACACAATTTTCTGCCTTGAACTGTCTCTACATCATCATCATCCAGTAATTATGACTAATGTCTAAAGCACGTGGGCACGCGCCTCCTGCAACACGCTGCTTATTAAGCCACGATGACACAATCACTATAAAGATTTAATGCAGCAATTCACTGCTGTCTATCAAGCTGCAAAGACAATTTTCTCATCAACAGGACAAAGAGAGTTTCATGAATCTATTTTTAATCAAAAACCTTTGAAGGAAATCACTTACATTTTATAATATAGTCTGTTGTGACGCTGTTTTGTTCAATGCATCGCATTTTCTAAAGCGTTTTTATCTAGTGTGCATTTAATTAGCTATTCTGCTGAGTAAAATGTGAATCATACATATTTACCTCCAGAATATAAAAGAATAAAGTGTAACAAAAAAAGAAATTCTGCAGTACTTAACTGAAAGTAGTACTTTCCACCTCTGGTATTGGGCTATCATTGGGCCTACACTATTTGGGTTTTCAGCGGTTGTTGGGAAGAATAGTGATGAAATCAAGACGGGATGAGCTTGGCAACTACGAAAGGAACTTGCACCGTATAGAACCAGAAGGAACTATATTAAACCATTTAAAACGTTGCCTGATGTATTAGGATTTACCCATTAAATCTAGAAAGTGAGTCTGTAGTCAGCACAGGAAGTATGTAGGGATAATATCCAGGAATAGGTGGTGCAATCAGTATTTATATGAGATAATATAAGATTTTTCAGTTCTATTAGAGCTACTCAAAGAAACTGTATTAGTCAATTTTTTAGAAACTGTTGCATGTTATACAGTAGATCTACCCAGAATATAAAGATACAGATACACAATAAAAAACATATAATAGACATCCAGAGTTAAGAGTCAAGACAGGCTGACGCTGGCAACGAGAGAAGCCACAAGACCGTGATTAATTAAACCAGATACATATTTTGCATACTGTACATATTCAGTCAGTCAGTCAGTACTGGTAACACATATAATGTATATGAATAAGAGTAACTGCGATAGAGTCAAGATACGTACGACACATCTGTTTCTTCAAGGGTTTTTCTTAATTTTTTTGTATTTTACACTGTAAAAAATGCTACATAAATGGAATTATCTAGTCAGACAAAAGGGTAAAGAAAACATATATGATATTAATTATAGGCTTTATAGTAGGCTTTACTTGCCTTGATCAAAGCTTTGCAGTATCTGAAGACCAACTGATCAATGGTTCCTAGGGTTCAAGTAGCAGAAAACTCCAAAATAAACACAAGCACTGGACATTAGGCCAGTGGAAATCTGCACTTTATCTTGAGGGACGGATGCGTCCACATGCAAGATTTTAATTCCCATCTTTTGCATCTTTGTGAAACTCAGAGAAGGTTAACTGGCAAATCACTAAGTCGGAAATGTTTGGCTTAGAAGCAAAGTAATAGGAAGTTGCATCAGATAACCTGGCCTAACCCCAGCTGAGATGAGTCCTGAACGAGTTGAGTAAGTGAAAAGCTGAACAACAAACACATATAAGAACTCCTTCAAGACTGTTGGAACGTATCCAGGAGTCACCTGAAGAATGAGTCGAGAAAGTTTGCTAAGCTTTTATCAAAGCAAAAGCAGAAATAAATCACTATGTGTATTTTTAATCACTTACTTGGTTGCAGATAAAGACAGAATCTATTTCTCTTTTCTATCGACATTAAAAATACAAATAAAACCCCTTGAACGAGCAGGTCTGCCCATACTTTTTAAAAGTACTGTCACAGTGCCAAACCCCGTTGTGAATATACTGTGTACCACAGTGCTAGATAGTGGTTGATTAGGTTTTACCAACAGCAATAGTGTGGTCGTATTGTACTTCATTCGCGACATGCTTCTGTCTGTTGGACAGATGTTGATGTTGTCAACATGATAGCATCCCGACCTTGCAAGATGCAGCAGGAAAACTTTACAGGTGTGTGGTTGAAATCTAAACGA
Organism: Chelon labrosus; assembly: GCF_963514085.1. Lineage (NCBI taxonomy): Eukaryota > Metazoa > Chordata > Actinopteri > Mugiliformes > Mugilidae > Chelon > Chelon labrosus. The sequence continues at coordinate 25,782,313 of NC_140345.1, forward strand.
AGGACTCTGAAGATGGTCCGACTACTAACTGAGCTATTCAGTGTTTTTTTTTTTGTGCAGGCAGCAAAACAAATAGATAAATAAAGAACTAACTTCTACAGCTCTAATGAGATTATCTGAGATTAACACAGTACTGCAGCAGCTAGAAGTAGAAAACGATGGCCCAGATTGAATACAATGGTAATTAAAGCCAGGTACCCACAGATCACGGCTAAGCACACTAAAACCGACACAGTAAATGTGTATTCCTCTAGTCTGTGAAGTCCTCCAGGTCCTGGTATATCCAGTAGCGCTAAAGAACGACAGCTGGACTTCAAGAGTTTTTTTAAGACGTTTTATCACTTATCAAAGTAGCTTCTTCAGTTCTAAAGGAACTGGTGGGGAGTTGGCGTTTAAATAGGCACATATGTGGGTGTTACCCATCAGAAAATCACTGAGTTGGATGAGTGGCGAAACGTCTTCAAGAAACTCTACAAGTTCAATTGCCTTTTTTACTTTTAAACACTTTTCTATATTCCTCTAGTCCTTACTGCATACATCATATGTGTTCTAACCCTTTATGTGACTCTTTGTAACATAGACTGTATATAAATATGGACAACACATCCCCACTTCCTTGCACTGGCTAAACTGACGCTATTTTCCCGGGGATACGGGCGGCGGCATCTTGCGACTTTGTAGCCAGAGTTTGATCAGAGTGGAGCCATGTGGAGCCACGATATCGATGACCTGACCACACTTCCAACAGACTCACTCGCATTTTTATTTAATTAATACTACGCTCTGCTCTACCTCCACCAGTTGCAAAGAAATGTTGGATTATTCACTGTACTTGTTTTTTAAATATTAAATTTTTTTTACAACTCTCACGGTGTAGTCGCCGTTAACGAAAACAAAACTTACCCTTGAGCATGCATCAGCATATTAACTACCTAAAATGACGGAAACCATCCTTGAAAAAAGTACCTGACCGTATTTTAATGTTTAGTTTGGCCCAAGTCCCATCCACTAACATGGAGGGGGCGGAGCTTATGACCTATACTGCAGCCAGACACCAGGGGGAGCTCTACTTGCTTTGACTTCACTTTTGAGGAGCAGTTCTGCCGTCCATCTTTATACAGTCTATGCTTTGTATCCTAAGACACAGACACAGCCACACATCCACTCTCATTCACTCACCAAGGACATATGTAAAATTATTTACACAGATACAGTTGTTGTTTTTTTCTCAAAAGCTTGCAGAGTCTTTTAAGACTAGAGAGTAAAATGCTCCCTGCCAGGGCATCAATGAGAAGAAAATATGACAGTGGGATAAAGGACAGAGAACCAATCAAGTGAGGGAGAGGAACAGTAGAGGAGAGAACAGAGGTAAGAAGAAGAGTTAAGGAAAAATAATTAGCGGGACTAACATGGCGTTACTGGTAGCTGTGGTGGAAACGTCAGCCGAAGAGATAACTCCGCACTTGGCACATTTGAGCGTCATATTGTACAGTGGCACTGTCATCTGACTGCAAAGTCAAATTAACACGCTGTAACATTCACAAACAGATACAAATGCACCTACACACAGACTCACGCCAATGCATGTGCTCACATGAGCGCATACAAAACAGTCATCCGTACACAGAGTCACAGTGTTCTCGCACAATCTCTCTCTCAGGGCTATGGTCCGGCTAGGAGCTCGGTGTGCGTTCATTTTGGGGTTCACCTGTGTGTGACTTGGGGGGGACAGGGGGAGTGAGGACAATATTTAGTGATTGTGAAGTATTTCCTACAACAAATGGTGTCTGATTCTCCTGACGCGTGACTGGTTTGACGGCTTGAAGGAACTGTAACTTATCTGCTTTGATGATGATGTACGTGCTGGTTGAGCATCACCACCGGTCATCTATATTCAATGCCAAGCTCTAATTACACAGGTTTACACGCACATTTCAAAAAGCTCCACTCTCACAAATTCACATACACATGTGGGGATTTCAATATGTGCCATTTAAGTCAGCATTCACAACTAGTCGTGATTAAAGTGTTAGTGATAAAATACATGCATTCAGTTTATGACAAGAGTTACTATATCACTAGGCATTAAGTCTTTAGTAAACTGTGCTCTCTCTCTGTGAGACGGCCAATCTGTCCAAAATAAAACTGCAGAGTTGATACTAAACCCAAGGTCCTTAAAGTAAAAGACCTGATCTTTTCACATGTTCCACACAGGCACCGAGAGTGACTAAGAGTTGCTCGATGTGAGAATATTCGTGCCAAGGTAAAAGCCGGTTTGGAACTCTATTCGTCGAGACAATAACGCATTTACCAAAGTAACTGCTGAGATATCACGATGGGGCAATGACTCCGGCCAGGCGTTCTATTCCAGATCAGTTTGACTGATGCGGTTTTGGATCAAAATCTGAATTCTTTATCTACCCTGTCTACCTTTTATAGAGCTACCACAAGACGTCAGCAATTACAAATATGCTGTTATCATGAGTAATAGAACAAAAAGTCGAAATACTTAGAAAATATAGATCCTGCCTGGTACAACTATGACTGGCGCTTCTCTTATTTTTGGTTACGTTCCATTTAATTGCAGTTCACTTATTTTAGATCAGGTTAAAGTGTGTTTTTAAGAAATACAATGACTAAATATTCAGTTTTGAGCACTTTTAAAACTGAATGAAAGCTTAAATGCTACTAAAACATTTTTTACAGTGCTGGAAAGAGGACGCACTAGATTCTGGCTACATTTTGAGTTCTGGCAACTATGGCGCAATGATTTGACTGCTGTATTTTTTAATATCCTGATTTGCATCATAGACTGTATAAATATAGACAATGTGTCGCCACTTCCTTGCATTGGTCAAACTGACGCTATTTTACCGGGGATATGGGCACCGCCATCTTTAGTTTGACCCAAGTCCCATCCACTAACATGGAGGAGGCGGAGCTTATGACCTATACTGCAGGCAGCCACCAGGGGGAGCTCTACTTGCTTTGGCTTCACTGTTGAGGAGCTGTACCGCCGTCCATCTTTATACAGTCTATGGTTTGCATGCATAACAGGCATCTTCTCCTTAACCAAAGTAGCTGACACACAGGGTTAAATATTGTTGAGGGCCAATTTTATTAAAAGAAAACTTCCAGAGATGGATCTTAGAGAGGATGGCACTAGTGGGCTCCGCACTTTGTAACTGCTGAAATTGAAGTGAAGGCACTATAACTCCCAGAGTGTTTATCTTGATTCAGCCTTTATGCATTCTGAAAGGCAGTCTCAAGCAAAGAAATGTATGTGTGTGTGTATATATATATATATAGGGAGCCTGACAACAAAGCCCAGTGTTTACTATTGATTTTCTAGATCGGTGAAGCATTTTCTGTTTTCAAATTCCATTATCGCTCCAAGAAATATCACAGTGGGATGCCGCATTGTCTGTGCCAGAGAAATAAAAAAACAAACAAACAAACAAAAAGCTAAAATGCGTCTAATGATGATTATCAAACCACTAAAGGATACAGTATTGACTGTTTGCATATTTTTCTATAGGTATATACTTAATCCAAAAAGCACCAGGTGATTTCTTGCTAAACTAAATCAGTTTAAATTCCCCAAACCTCCACACACACACCATTTACAATTCTATATATCTCTCCACCACTGCTGCAAGACAAAGACCGACGACAACGCCAGAGATATTGACAAGTAATAACAAACTAATCTGTTACCGTACGGGCCTCCTGCTAAACAACAATTAGAGCCGAGGAGCTGAGGGAATCGATTTTTGTAGCCTCTGGACAACCGGATTAAAAATCACATAATGGAAGAAATTCAATTTCAAGTAAAAGGGCAATACAGCTGCTAAATGTACTGCTGCGGGCAGTGATATTAAAAAGCAATCAACACGTTTTGAAATACACCATTTCCCCGGACTTAAGGATCAAGAGGCAAAAGGTGGGAAGGGGGTGGGTGGGGGTTGAGGGGTTGCAAGATGCATCAAGCTAAGTTAATGGATAAATATCCAATATGGACAAACATCACACCGAAAAGGTCTCCTTCGGGTTAAAATAAACTTTCACCAATAAACTTTGAAAGATATCAAATGGAACGCTGGGCTAAGGTAAACAGATAAAACACTTAACACCTGAAACCCACTATGGCAGCTTGTACATACACAGGCTTCTTGATGATTGAATCCAGTGCTGGTTTTATTTGGCCTCCCTTGTCTGTTTCAATTTTCTCACAGAATTAGCTTTTAATTTTTGAGCGAAATGAAACGCAGCGGCGAGAATGGACTCTGAGCCAACCTGCCTTGTGGAGGTGCTGCTGTGCATTTAACTAGACTGCGCATAAATGAATCTTCTTCCTTATTAAAAAATGATGTTGCATTTGCACCCTTGAGGAACACACGTGGATAGAGGTTGGTGTGGCGTCAGGAAATGTCTAAAACTCTAAGGTCTAAGGCTCTAAAAGTTTAGACTAAAGTCTTTTCCTTTGTTTTCAAAACACAGATAAAGGAGATATTTAGATCCAGCGGAGCGCCGCGTATATCCGTATAGTGGGAGTGACTGGGGCACCGAAACGGGGCCTCTAAATAACACATTATCTACCACGAAACTCATTCATTTCGCCAATATTTTGTTATGATACGCTAATGCTGTTCCCCGTTGAGTCAGGAGTTACCCGTTATCATCATCCGGGGTCTTTAGATTAATTACTATTGATATAAATTACAGGTAAACAAGCTGACCATCACGGGTGCTTGCGGCGCTCAGAGATGACATCATCCAGGTCAGAGGTTAGTAGGTCAATCTACAGACCTCGGATGATGATAACAGCTAACTCTGGACTCAACGGGGAATAGCACTAACGTATCATAACAAGATATTGGTGAAATGAACGAGTTTCGTGGCAGTGTTATTTAGACGCTGCATTTCGGTGCCCCAGTCACTCCCACTATATGGATATACGCGGTGCTCCGCTGGACCTAAATATCTCCCGAAGGACTTCAAATAACACCAAAGTTATATAGGTGAGTAAACGTCCAAAATAAGTAAATAAGGTCCGGGTTGTAAAAAACGGTAGTTCCCCTTTAAGTTGTTTGATTCAAAGCAGGAAAAAACAGTCATATCATAACCTTCTAATTTGCACTGCTGTGGGTATTTATGAGTTACAGGCCACTGCCTTCGCCTATTGCACTGATGACGTATCTACAGCATTCTTGCAGGAAGTAATCACACACGGGGTGATGGCCCCCATGTGTGTTTACTGACAGGACCCAATGGCCGGAGGTCAAACCACCAAGCGCTTGTCATATGCCATGACCCCTGCTAACTCCCGGTGAACCGACTCCTTCCTTTCAAAGCTAGTTTATAAAGGTCTTAAAATCCCGCTGGCACTGGGGGACAATTTACCCAACGAGCAGACGATTCTCCAAATGTGGAAATTCACAGAGAGGCAAGCAAAGCAGCTCAGAAAGGATGCCGTGGTGGAATAGCCGCTCTGTAATATGCTTGAGATTGTATGATCCGTTAGACCTGTCTGACAATACCCGTCACTGTTGTCAGTTCTGCTGTTGTACCATTGATGTCAGTCGGGTCTGTTTTCGACACCATCATGCCAGATGTGAGTAATCGTTTCAAAGCTTTTGCCAAGGCAGAGACTAAGCTTGTTGTGATGGTACTATCTCTGTTGCGCTGCTCCGTCCCAAAAATTGGGACACACATTCAACACACATAGAATACATCAATGGCCGTCTGTCAGCGACTCTAAAAGCGGCGTACAGTAAATGACAGTTTGGAGATACGACGAGTATGACCGTTAACAAATTTGAAGCCAGGCAAGGTAGTGTAAAGACGATCGTTGGTGCTGTAAGTCAAAGTGTTGGACCATTGTTTCTGGAAGTGTCCAGTGTCGGATCATTACTTTTTGTTGGGTTAAGGCACCAAAAATCTTTGATAAGAGTTTAAGAAGGGGTCAGGGTTTGTGCCCTGTCACCATGATTAACATACACTGATCAGCCACAACATTAAAACCACCTTCCTAATATTGTGTAGGTCTTCCTTGCACCTTTAAAACAGTTGTGACTCATCAGAGAATGGACATGGACCTTCTGAGGGTGTCCTGTGGTGTCTGGCAACAGGATGTTATTAGTGGGGAGGCCTTCAAAGAGTGTCATTGCTATGGGGTGGGGGTACCTGGTCTGGTCTAGGTGGGTGCTACATGTCTAAGTAACATCCACATGAATGAATGTCAAGTCCAAAAGTTTCCCAGCAGAACACTGGACTGTCACAAGATGGTGAATGTTATTCACTTTTCCTGTCAGTGGTCATAATGCTGTGGCTGATCGGTGTATGTTACAATGCAAACAAGCATCTCCACCTTTTTTTCTTGCCTACAATGGTCTCGAGTCCTGCTTCCACCAGGAGATTTTACAGTGCATGCACGACCGCAGGAGATCACATTCAGCTTTTTAATAAAATTACAACTACTATTGTTTTTCTGATGATGTCTGGTTATAGGATGGATATAGAGTAAAGTTTTCAAGAGTTGAAAGGTGATTCAAGTCAAACTGATGGATTAGCGGTCACTGCGGCCATAAATGCTCACTCCAGTGCAACCTTTAATATCAACACGTGACATAATAATCTAAATACGGCCATGTCATAGCACGTAGAAGGGCAATGGTTAACCCTGTCACTGTCGCTGATGGTCTGCCTCATGTGAATGTTCTCCTTGATACTTCTCAGGCCTGACACTGACTCAACACATCCTCGTACATAAATGAGGAAAGGTGGATTAACAATAACTAACATGAAATAAACTTGCAGGAAGGCGAGGTAGTGAAATGAAAAACCACATTCAGAGGTGTGGTGTGCAGAGATATTAATTATTTTACTATTATGCTCATTTTCAGTCAAGCACCTGAAACATGGTTAACGAACCCAACACTAGTACTTCAGGTGACTAAAACTACTAGTTTGGTTTAGTAGCCGGTGGTTTGGGATATAACAATAGACCCTTTCACACCATGTGGTACAAGGGACACGTCTCCCATCACCAAGAAGCTCATCAGTTTTTATTTTCTTGGCTACCTCTCTCGGACGGGAGATTTTATATGTACTGTTTGACCTTTTAGTCTGGTCTACAAATGAGTACATCTGTGAGCTAATGCTCTTACTTGGTCTTCTTACTTAGTGGGGACCACCTGGATAATGGAGTCACGCTTTAGATGGCCGGGCAAGAACAGGCCATATAGGCTGTTTGTGAACACCAGACCAAATGGTGAATGGTTGCAGAAGTCGGTTTGAGAGGCAAACTGGACTGGGAGGTCGTTCTGGTCCTATAGGGCAGCGTTCAATGACAATAACTCAAATTTTCACCGAATAGACTGGAACAGTAACATTTTTCTTTTTTAAATCTCATTTTTATATGATTATTAAACAGGAAGTTAGTCAGCTGGGGGAGTCTAGGATGCACACACACATTAAACTGGATCGGCTTTAAAGGGACTCTAGTGAACATGCTGTACGGGCCGAAACGTGTAAACGTGTGAAGGAATCTAATGGGACCTCTTAGCTTAAGTGTACAGTGAACAAGTTTCACAGGAATGAAGGGTGAGGTGTCTTGGTATGTGGCATTTATTTAGATGTCCTTGATATATATATATATATATATATTGGGATTGTTGTTTGTGTGTCACTTTTAAATTACCGATTGAATTGAATATACTGTATATCAATGTTGGACAGCCAGAGAACGATCAATGAGTACATTCACATTCAAAAGCCGGAGATCATCTTTGTGATGGTTTCTTTCCAATTAGTGCCACTTGTCATATAAATACATGGTTAAAAGCTCAATTACACCTAGCAAGAGGACCTGCAATTGAGATAACTCTGTCAAAAGTAAATAGCTAAAATAGATATTATTTTTCTTACATTCATATTCAGAGGAGGAAAGGTTAATAAATTTAACCTGCAATCTTACCGGTTCTTCTTTAAGAGTTAATCACTTGCAGAATACAAAAAGCAAAGACGCAATCATGACTACCACACTGGCACACATGCATACCATTTAAAGTTAATAATAATAAAAAAATATTAATATTACTGTGCTGCAACTAGAATGTGTTACTGAGAAGTGATGGGTTCTCTAAAAGCATTCCAGAAATTGTCGTAATCGGAGGCAGTACTGTGTTATTTTCTAGCCAGCTAACAGGAGGAAGCATAAATTGATAGATAGTGAAATAGTAAAGGGAATAGGCAGGAAGTAAGAGTAAGCCAATCGGAAGGGGCTTGCTAGAGGATTCGGCAGGTTTGGCGATGGGTAGGGCTGGTAGCCATACATTAAGAAGAGGGTGGGATGGGCAGGTATTTTTTTACCCAATCACTGATGACATGGGAGGGGGCTTCTGAGACTGATGTGTTCCTGATTGGAGAGCCCTGAGTGAGAGAGAGGGGATTCTGTGCAAACTCAAACATGACATTTCAGACAGCAAAAACAGGTACAGTTGAACAGAGAGATCATTGAAGAAAGCAAACATCTTTTCAGAGAGAGAAAGAAAATAACATTTGAATGCACCAACAATGCCGATGGAGACAGAACAGCCTGCAGGGTAAAGGGGAGCAGAGGGCTTGTGTGATAAATGGATTTTTGGCAGCCATACCTACACCAAGTGACAAATGCTGCAAATTCTATGTACTCTTTGAATATGCATATTCGTTTAAAAACACTATAGAAGTGTGCCATGTGCAAAGCATGTTTCTGGGTTGTTGTAGCTGTTGTAGTTATAATAAATTAACACTCCAGCACATTGTAAATCATGTTTGTTTACGTAACAAAGTTATTATAACTTAAGTTCGGCAACTAGACGATTGTATTTCCCGCACTTACCTATAAAAGTGTATCCTAACCCTCTTTTCATCCCATCCCCACGACCCCATTTCATCAATTTTCATCCTATCCCCTCTGACCTTTTCATCCCATCCCCTCAACCCCATTTCATCCATTTCATCCCATCCCCTCCTACTCTTTTCATCCCGTACACTCGACCCCTTTTCATCCCATCCCCTCGACCCCTTTTCATCTCATACCCTTCGATCCTTCTCATCCCTTATTTGCATAAATTAAGGCGTGATAACTTGTTAGTGAAACAGCTAATGAGCCGCTGAGAGGACCGATCCAATTTTTGGTAAAAATTTAAAGAATCTGCACCTTCGAGCAAATCCAAAATGCCACATTAACTCATTAAATCCTGTTAGCAAGAAAGATAATCACTTAAATCCAAGAGTTTTCCCAGAGTCCAAGAGTACAACTGTTGTTAAATGCATTTAACCTAGTGATAGTTAGATATATAGATAGAAATAAACCCTGCTAAATTTCTAGCCCAGTGCAAGTAATTCAAAGTTGTACAGATCTTGGTCTTATTCTGGGTATTTCTCAAGGAGGGAACCCTTTATTAAAGTTTCTAGTTGAAGTTAATTTAAAGCATGTCAAAGTCGCCCTGCAATAATCCAACTCTGCTAACTCCTGATGTTCTCCTCTTTTAGAGGGCAGTCACGCGTAAGTGGGTGTTGCATTATTAGACACAAATCAAATGGTACCTGAAACATTTTACAGATGTGTCAAACCTTAACTAATACAGTAGGCAGAAGCAGTCAATGCAGAGAGCTCTGATATGTAAGAGAAAAAAACGAGGGGAGGTATACTGGAAAGTAAATTTCCCCTAAGCCTCTGGTATTTTCTGCAACAATACCAAATAATGTGCTGGAGTGTTTCTTAAAGATAATTTAAATATTACCTGCATGCTATACAGCTAAAATCGGGTTAACTCTACATATACTTTTTTTATTTCTGTAACTCTGGACATGGGTTTTATTGGTTATGATGGTTGTGCTCTCAAAAGTAATTGATGAAAATAGTCAATGACAATCCGACAAGCTTAAAATATCAGCATTCACTTGGATGAATCAATGCTATCATAACCAAAAGAAGCCATGGCTAGACTAGTGAAGTAATTCTATTTTTTTAAATGTGTTTAAAGCCTTGCTTCCCTTTACTAGAATCAACCAAACAGGAGAAAAAAAGGACATGGATGGATTTACAGAATTTTACATCGAGAGCAACACCTGCAAACGAAGAGCAGCTGGAGGAAAATGCAACACTTTTGAAACTTAAAAGGAAGCAATGAGATGAGTCATCGTCTTGCTCAGTCTGTGCAGGACCAGTAACCAGATGGCCTTCAATGTGTGTTTTTTCTTTTTGTTCTTTGTACCAATTTTCTGACCCGCATTTAGTTCAAAGTCAGAAGCAGTGATTGTAAAAATAGAACAGGCTACGATTGAACATTCATTTCCTTTTGGTGTCTTGTTTCAGAATAATAGTTCAAATTTAGAGTCATCTTAAACCAATTTGCCAATACGTCGAATGATGGCCTGGTGTAATTTCAGGCCAGGAGCCAATCACTACAGTAGCCTCAGCCCCTGTCTGAGCCATCAGCTGGTTAGAGGTCACTGTGTAAAATGGATGTGTGGTATAAGGCATACCCCGCCCTCTCCTTTAGTTTCATATCAGTAATGCCGTCTTTGGACACCAGTTTGTTAAAAACGAGAATCCCAATAACCATGTTAACCTGTCAAAGAGAGAAGAGGGACAAGATTAAAGAGGAGCAAATACAAGTTTGTTTTCTTCTGAACATGCAGCACTACTCTGGTGATGATGTGGATGGATGGCGAACCGGTGACGACGACGACGATGATGATGTTCACCCTGACGCTAAGACGACTGCGGCATGCACATCAGTGAGTCACTGTACTTACGGTAAGCTCTGCACTGCATTTTAAATATTAGTGACTGGCAGCAAATAAAGCACGAGATGTAAAAAAATAAAATAAAATACTTGAAACGATGGATTGCTGTAGACCAGGGGTGTCAAACTCATTTTAGTTTGAGACCGGATAGTGTATTAACCTATGAATAACTCCAAATGTTGTCCTTGCTTTTAGTGCAAAGAAGTGCAAGTATGTTATGACATTTAATGAACAATCGGACATTTCTTAAGAAAAAGTGGAATTTCTGTTTAGTTCTAGCTCTCAGTTTTGTGTTATGGACTCAACTCTTACTAAAACTACGTGAACCCTAGGAATAGCAGTTAATTGTATTGGAAAAATTGCAGTCAACGTCTTCATTGTAATTTTAACTGTTTGCAAATTCATCCGGCGGACCAGATTAGACCCATTGGCGGGCTGCTTTTTGCCCGCGGGCCATATGTTTGACACCTGTCCTGCAGACTGTAGTAAGTTCCACAAATTTACTAGTTTGCGGATTCGCAGTCGCATTAAAAAAATAACTCGTACAATCCGCTGTGGTGGTGCTGGAGCAGAGTGAACTGGGCCCCAAATGTGAATACCGAAAACAGTGATAGCTCTTTATTAGAGAACCAGCTTGGGCTAAAGATGAATCTGTGACTAATGGATTTCATTAGCAAATTAAGGACACTGTGTCAGTGCAGCGTGTATTCTGCCAGGATTTACTGTACGTCTGTGATTTAGCTCTGATTCAGGCTGAATGCGAGGAGAGTTAGATGACAATTAAATAGGAAATAACCTCTACATGATTTTTATGGTTTATATAAGGCTGCCTTAATCAAACAGTATCCGTGCGTTGGTCGAACATTTATGATGCTATATGAAACCTCTCCAGGAGTATATCTGAGTATCAGTGCTGCGAGGTGTGTTGTTTAACAACTTGGGAGCCTGTTTTTAATATTATTCAATGGACACTTACCAAAGCATTTAAAAGACCATTATCTAATGTTTGCTCCAGTGCAGATTCTTAACCGCCTCCTTAAGGGGACAGAATTATGGCTGTTTCCTAATAATGAGTTTAACCCTTTAAAACCGAACATGTTGCCGGCGGCACGTTTGGGCAAGTGCACTTTGGATTACCATAATTATATCACAGTTTGCACTATTGGAAAAATTCCAACACTGAGACGTTGCTCTTTAGAGCCAATCTGGTGTCATTACGGTAATTTCACTTGCACCTCCAGTAAATTGTAAAATACTGCCTGATATTGAAAGTTGCAGGTATTCTGGAAAATTGTGCAAATGCACTTACTCACAGGACATTTTCTGACCTTTTTATAGTCCAAATAAGTAAAAAAGAGGCTTAGGTGTTGAAGGGTTAAAGGGGAACTACTGTTTTTTACAACCTGGACCATATTTTTGGCATAAAATACAAATTTTTAGTCACACATATAACTTTTGTGTAATTTTTAGTCTTTTGGGAGATATTTAGATCTGCGTATATCCATATAGTGGGAGTGACTGGGGCACTGAAACGGAGCCTCTAAATAACGCATTATCTGCCGCGAAGCTCGTTATCGTATGTTAGTGCTATTCCCCGTTGAGTCTGGAGTTACCTGTTATCATCATCAGGGGTTTGTAGGTCAATCTACAGACTGCTAGTTTTCAGGCAACATGGTTTAATATTTTTCCGATTCTGAGGTTGTGGACGAACCACAGCAGTAGCAAATTACAGGTAAACAAGCCGAGAGCAGAGATGACATCATCCAGGTCAGAAGACATCATGATAACAGGTAACTCCGGACTCAACGGGGAATAGCACTAGCGTATGATATCAAAATATTGGTGAAATGAACGAGTTTCGCGGCAGATAATGCGTTATTTAGAGGCTGCATTTCTGTGCCCCATTCACTCCCACTATATGGATATACGCAGATCTAAATATCTTCTGAAAGACTACAAATTACACAAAAGTTATATAGGTGTGTAAACAATTGTATTTTATGTCAGAAATAAGGTTCAGGTTGTAAAAAACGGTAGTTCCCCTTTAACATTTTCCATCCAATCAAAGGCTACTTTTTAAGTAATTACTGACAGCCTGTGTTGTAAAAGACAGGCTGCCTTAATGAATTATTATTATTAATTGCACTGTGATATCAATATTATTAACAGCTACTTAAAAGCATAGCGCCCAGACATTAACGCAAAGTTAGAAGTGCAAAAAAAAGCAAAAGAAGTTGGGAAGTCTAAAAGAAGTAAATGAAAACAATTAAAAAGGAAAACTTGGGGGAAGTGGTGTTTAATGAGAAAATGAAAAAAAGCTGCAAGAAAAAAGGGATGAGTGAGGAAGAGACGGAGGAAGTGGAGACAGAAAAGAAGAGTGAAGAAGAAAATGAGGTAGGTTAACGAGAAGAAAATCACAAAGCAAATGGGGAAGAAAGCAATATATTGAATAGAAATGGAAGGGTAAAAAAAGAGAAGGAAGCGGGTGGGAAAATAACGAAAAAGGAAATATCAGCGAGGGGAAGGAAAGAAAGAAGGCAAGGTAGAAAATTAAGTAAATAGGAAAAACGGGAAGAAGCGAGTAAGGGAATGAGGGCTAGGAAAGAAGGGAGAAGGGAAAGGGAAAAGGAATGAGGCAACATATACAACATGAGCAAGGAAAGTAAGGGACGGGGGAGAAAATAGAGACATAGGGAAGGAAATAAGCGAGGAAGGGACGGAGACAAGAGAGAGAAAAGAGAGGTAAGGTAAAAAGATGAATTGGGAGTTGAAAAGAGAAAGAGGCAGGGGATGAATGTATGAGATGTGGGCTGTTAGTGGACTTTGTATCGCTCTTATTTATTTATACCATGACAATGGTGCACTATTTTTGCACTATTTATATAACGGCATCTTACATAATTGTATTGTAGTGACAGTGATGGTGAAACTAACACAACTACATTTAGAAAACCTCTGATGGATACACATCTGCTTTTCAGAAGGGACACTTACACGACGGAGGGGGGGAGGAGGGGAGGCGTTTTTTTTTTTTGGCTATTTTGGATTTAGTGCAGAGCTTTTGAAAGCAAGCAAACACAGACTAAAGAGGAAAGAAGAAATACCAAGACTACAGCCGCGGCAGGTCCGACAAATGCATAGAGAAGACCTCCTTCCAGAGACAGCCAGCAGCTACGGGAGGAAAAAAAGCAGGAAAATACAGATGTTGAGAGATATAATTAGAAAAAAAGAAAGAAATAGATAGTGGGGGAGGGGATGTGAGGTGAGGAAAAAGGGGAGTATCGTGGAGGGTTGTAAAGAGGAGGGATGGAACGAGGTGAGAAGAAGAAGAGGAGTGTGACAATAATGAGGATGGTAAAAGATGGATGAGACAGAGGAACAGATAGGTTAATTATACTGCAAACATAAACCTGCGGCCATTTGTAATATCCCGGCATGAATAGTTAAAGAGGAGGAGGTATACAATGATCAAGAGGAAAAGGGAAAATACTTACTAGCTTGGTGTTCCATATCCCTTTGCCTTGGTGAATCCCACAGAGATCGCCACAACTAGAGCAGGGAGACCTGGGAAGAAAATATAAACTGATGTTAACACGAGGGGAAGAGAGAAAGAACAAGAAAGAGAGAGAGAGAGAGAGCAGATGGACGGAAAAAAAAGATAAATTTAAAAAACGACTGATAACAGAGTGAAGGCCCACCCCAGCCAAGGCACAGGAAACGCTTGCGTATGATACGATTTCTGAGGCGACCCGTCACCGCCATGTATGACTGCCACGCCTCCGTCAGCACCCAGCAGAACGAGGACAGGAAGAAGAAATGGAGGAAGGCAGCGATCAGAGTACATAAGACCTGGGATGTCAGAAAAAAACAAAAAAGGAAAAGAAAACGAGTGAGAATAGGGTTATTAAAGTGCATCGCTGCAGCCACGTGGCAGAGATCGGTTCTTACTTTATTCCTCGTCTGCGTCTGTCCGATGAGAATAAGGGCATTGGAAGAGATGATGGAGAGGCAGAAGTTGATGAGGATCACTGAGCGCTCCGACCGAATGTACCTGCAGAAAGATGAGAGAAACCTTTACTATGACTGAAACTAGCAGTTGGACCAGCAGCCAAGCTTCAGTTTTAAGCCTTTCTCCAGATGCTACCAGTGACTTGGCTTCAGAGAACCATGCATTTTTTCATATTTCAGGTGTTATACGACAGTCGTTGTCGTAGGACTTCAAGTGCAACACAGAGCCACGTCATAGGCAGAAGTTCTCAGATGTAGACAACTTCGTCTCATGGTGCAGAGCGAACCATCTTCTGATCAATACAGCTAAAACCAAGGAGATGGTAGTGGATTTCTGTAGGTCATGGGCCCCACCTGCATCCAGTAACCATCAACTGGTAGAGGTGGTTCAGACCTATAAGCACCTGGGTCTACATCTGGATCACAAACAGGACTGGTTGACTAACATAGACTCAGTATACAAAAAAGATCAGAGCCGTCTCTATTTCCTCCGGAGGCTAAGGTTGTTTATTATCTGCAGGAAGCTGTTGGACATGTTCTACCAGACTATCGCTGCCAGTGTCCTCTTCTACGCTGTGGTGTGCTGGGGAGGCAGCACTATGAAGAAGGTTCACCTCACAGATGGACAAGCTGATACAGAAGGTGGACTCTTTGGTAGAAGCAGAGCTGGAATCCCTGACATCAGTGGCAGATGGAAGGACCTTGATCAAACTCCGGTCCATCATGAACAATGTCCAACACCCTCTACAGGACATCATTTGTCCCTCAGGCCATACGACTCTACAATGTCACCCTGTGGTCATGTTGCAAGCTTCTGTAGAGCCAGGCATCAGTCACCTTAGACATGAACTCTAGCATTCACCCAGGCAGTCAGTTTGCAGCCAACTTCTGTTTGTAGGGTTTGTGCATTTTTTATTTTAAAGACATATTTTAGCTTTAGCTAGCTAGCACAGTTAAATTCGTTAAACCTTAAGCTCAGTATTTAATCTTGCATACATTTGTCCATAGAAAGCCACGTCTCAACAGCATTATGTTTAGTATTCATGTATATAAACTGTACAGGCTGCTGCTAATTGTCGCTAAAGCCAATATTAGCGTCATTACGGTAATTTGATGACGGACTGACAAAAAAAGCGTGCTCTGAGGTGCCAGCAGCTTTGAAATTTTGATGTCAACTTATTTATATCTGGAGACCAAACTATTAAGAGTTGTTGTTTATATTCTTAATGTTGCTAGGCTTTTTCTTAAGGAAATCAAATTCAATGTTTTATAAGACTTTTTAACATCAAACCAGAGCCTCAGGAGGTAGAATCATGTTGTTGTTGTTTTTTTTGCCTTGTATTAATCAGAGCTACATTATCTCACCTCCAGACAGACACATAGATGATGATGAGTAGCAGCAATGTCAGCGAAGACACTCCACAGCCCACGATCAGCGTCACAGACGGGAGCTGTGTCTTATCCATGTTCTGAAAATAAATGGAAACAAGTAAAATAATTACACACACCAGTATGTTTATCATAAGGGGGGAAAAAAATCAAACCCATCGCTGCAAATGAAGTCGGTGAGAACTTTGGTTGTGGTCTTGCAGATCTGTGGTGTGTGCATGTCTTTGACAAGAGCTGTCAGGACATGAAAAAAAAAATCCCTGTTGGCTTTATTTGTTGAGAGCTCACCTCCTAACTGGGTCATTCGTGGGTCAAAAGCAGTGGACTACATTTACGTCACCGTCGTTTCTGTCTCTTTTCCTCAAACATTCAGTCAAACTCAAGGGAACATTGCTGCCACTATAACAACAAGTACCTCTGTACACCTCGAATTATTGCAAGGGTGGAGGTTCCCCAGTAGTGTCTTATACTGGAGGTGCCCCACTTCACCTGAAATACCACACATATATTCCAATCAGGCATAACATTATGACCACCTTCCTTATATTGTGTAGGACTCCCTTGTGGTGACTCATCAGAGAATGGACATGCGCCATCTGAGGGTGTCCTGTGGTGTCTGGTAACAGAATGTTGTTAGTGGGGGGCCTTTGAGGGGAGGGGCCTCTGTGGATCATCCCACAGAAACTTGATCAGTTTGGGATCTAGTGAATTTGGAGGCCAGGTCAACACCTTGTGATGTTCTTCATGATTATTTTTTTTTTTAGTTGTTCCTAAAGCGTTTTTGTGTGTGTGTCTGTGTCAGGCTGCATCCTGCTGGGGATGGCTGCTGCCATCAAGGAGTGTCATTGCTATGGGGTGGGGGTGCCTGGTCTGGTCTAGGTGGGTGCTACGTGTCTAAGTAACATCCACACCAATGAATGCCAGGTCCAGAAGTTTCCCAGCAGAACAATGAATTGTCACAAGATGGTTCACTTCTCCTGTCAGTGGTCATAATGTTATGGCTGGTCGGTGTAAGTGATCCACTGTATATTCCGATCCACAGACCTATATGGCAAAATCATTACCCGTTTTACATCGTTATTGCTGTTAAACCTGAGAGTGTGATGAGGTTGTTTGCTAAATGTGTTTTTCTGACCCATCCATCCACCCCAACATTCATCCACTTGGACATCTTGGGCTTCATCTTTTCCAGCAACTGATGTTGCCCCCGTCTAGTGCAACACGGTGAATCTAAGCAGTGACATCATGCCGTTCATGTCTTGCAGCAAGGTGAAGAGTTTAACAACTAGTGTTTAACCACTAGCATTTAACACACTCTCTCTCTCTCTGTAGAAAAACACCCACTCAACAAACCCACTGCAGACTTGTTTATTATGTCTCGTCGACTATAATTTTTGTGGTTCTGGGGACAATGAAACAGGCCACCAAACAACAAGACTGATAATTTGACTAGAGACTCACAGATATGTGATTGTAGTCTGTGAATTTAAGAAGGTAGCCAACTAGGTAGCTTGTTGTAAAAAATGTATTTAAGGTGGTAAGTGGAGATGTAAAGGTTAGCAGGATGACTTCACACACCTACAGACCCACCAGAGAAAGCCCAGAATTGGCTTTGAGGGGTTGGGAAATTCGCTGTTATCGCATGTGAGGCTTTTATTTATACCCTGACAAGAACAGCATTACACACATATACACTCACACTCACACACACACACACACACACACACACACCGGTATCTGGTATCTATGGCCTGAGAGAGGTTGACAGGCAGCTGCTTTTTGGCCTCGCCTCCCGAGCAAGGAGACTTGAAGGTGATGTGCAATACTTTGAATCAGCAGAAACACACACACACACACAGACCTAGTGATGCATACAAAGTCAACATCACCCAGTAAACCTGCACACCTCAAAGAACTGACATCCTGGTTTGATTTTTAAATAAATAAATAAATAAAAATCTAAGGTGGCTAAGGTTTTGGTAAGAGTCAGCATGTCATCGCCTTGCAATGAAGAACGTGGGTATATAATATACATATACAGATAATATAACTGATAAGGCCGTGTCCTGGTGCAGCATTCTGCAGGGAGGACAGGGTTAAATTATAGCAGCTGTATGTGGAGCCGTAACAGCTCATCCTTAAAGCTATTTTGCGTCCAGGTGAAGAAAGTTAAGGTGAGAAGAGGGGGTAGTAGTAATCAAATAAGCTTTGTCTCTTTTGTGGGTGGAGGAGGGTGGGTGGACATGAGGGGACCGGGACATGAGGGAGTCCCTTCCACCCACCCACCTCCCCCTTTCCCACACCTCTAGCAGGAGATAATTGGCTGAGTTTATAGCCTGTCTTGTCTCCAGGTCTGATGTGTGTGCTGGGGCCAAGTTAATTAAATCCCTCTGATTAATCTGCACTGCAGTGAGTTCCTTCTCTAAAAGCAAAGGGTGGGGGATAAAAAAAAAAAAGATTACGAGTGCAGCGGCATGGAAAGGCGTCCGCTGAGACAGACAAACTTTTACTTCCTCTTCAGCCAATGATGGAGCTTGGCTGGAAGTCTCACGCAGCGTCCAAAAGAGAACATTACTATCCACGAGAAAGTGACCAGACTGCATTATTCCACATGAGCAGAGACGGTTACGGCCACTGAGGAGGTCCACGGGACGTCACTCCTCCAAGAAATCTAACACATGATTCTGCTGCCAATAACAGCAACGTGATGTGCCAGATTAAAAAAGCCGCAGTGGGATAAATTTACAGAGCAGTTAAGAAAATTGTTTTTGATCTATATTCTTATCAAAAAAAAAAGTCATTTGTGCCCTCTAATAAGAAGCTGTATATACTGTATAATGAATCAAATCAAATAATAGCTAGGTCTGATTCATATCGTCCTACCTTGACGATTCATCATAGAAAATAGCAAATGAATATTTAACTGCAAGCTGACAAATGCAACCAAACTATTCACAATGAGCAATGTTCAGAGCACACATCAGGAGAAGTCAAAAAATCAGAGTAGCAGAGGTCGATTTGTGAGCGAATGGGAAAATTATACATTAGCATTTCCTGATCTTGTGGAGTCAGATTAAGGCTTTACTCACAATAGGCAGGATTGTGAAAGACAGTTGTCTCCAATCCCTTCCCCCCTGCTGGCCTGTTCTCTACCAGTGGAGTTTCACATCATCACGATTCAACTGGCACAATCCTAGCACAATAGAGTCCATGATACCATTTACCTTGTCGCTTATCAGCGTCCTAGTTTCACGCTTGTGCACGATTAGTGACGACACCACGTGCAAGCCTTGCCGGAGTCCAACTGAACTGTGTCCACCAAACCTAACATCCAGACATTTGTCATATGTCCGCAATGGTTTACCTCGAGTTGTTGCATATGGCTTTACTTTTGTGCAGCTCTTCTCTGTCGTTACACTTTTTCAGTCCAGTCCAATTCAGGCCTGACTGCGCTCTCAAGGCTGCAGCTTCTGCCGCGTTTTGGATCTCCCTCACAACTGGACTCGTTGCACAACCTTGTGAGATTTGGGTGTGAAACCAATATTGCGAGACCGCAGCCAGATGACTAATTCCTTCTATTAAGAGATGCCCATTTAAAAGCTAATTTACTTATGTGCCACCTGTATCAATAAAAGATGGGAAAACATCTTATTCAATTCGTTTCAATTCAATTTTATTTACATAGCATCAACAACTCGACGAATTGTCTCAAGACGCTTTGCAAAACCTGGCCTGAAATACCCAGAGCAAGCATGAAGGCGGGTAATGTAATAAGCAGAATTGCAGCATATAGCACAAGGAAGTAAACAAACACAGTCAGCCTGCTAGAAATATGAAACTATGCACACAACATTGCCCGACTGACTGGCAAAAAACATTCTTATTTTTCATATGAAAGAGTCACATCTGTCTCATATCAGAGCGACTCAGAACCACCGTCACCAAAAGCAAAAGCGAGCATTCAGGTCCAGGACCGGATGATACTCGTAAGGATGCCCGACCACAGAACACAGCCATCACACGACTCAAACGAACTAGACTTTGGGTACAGATCGCAGAGCGTGAATACAGTATGGCATAAGTCCGGATGTGATTAGCCTAGCTTTGCATAAAGACTGCATACAAGAGCAACCGCTTCTATGGCTGCTCTTTCTGGGAGTTAACAGGAGAAAGGTGGGTCCAGCACTGCTTGCTAGCGTTGCCAGCACCCTCTTCTACGCTGTGGTGTGCTGGGGAGGCAGAACTAAGAAGGAGGACACCTCACGGGTGGAGAAACTGATCCAGAAGGCGGGCTCTGTGGTAGGGCAAGAGCTGGAGTCCCTGACATCAGTGGCAGTTGCAAGGACCTTGAACAAAATCCATCTAATAGCAGAAATATTCCTGAAAATATCCCAGAAAAAAACAAAAACAAAACTAGAAACTGACAGATGTGAAGTTGTAAATTAGTGAGATTTAATAGTGACGGGATTTGGAAAGAGACAGGCTAGTTGATTCGCCTTGTTTCTACACTGTATTTGTGCTAAGCTAAGCTAACTGCTGACTATGTTTTGCCTGTGAAATCAAGCAACGGTGTATTTTTTTAGGTGTAAACGAGGTTTTATATAATTCAGCAGATCCACAGAGGTGCCCCCGCATAAATTAAAAATGACTGCATAAATGACAGAATGCAGCCCTGTTTAAACATCTGTTCCTACACTGGTGTGGGTTAAAAGGCCAAGAAGGCCTGTTACTGCAGCTACAGGCTCCTGACAGCACATTCAATGAGAAGAAAAGGCTAATGCGGGCTTAGATATCCACAACGATTCAAGCACATTCATTCTTCCACTTTCCCTTCACCACTCGCAGGTCTAGCAGTGTAAGTAAACCGGGTTCAGGGGGCTTTTGCCTCTGAACGCAGGGCATCACTTCCCCCCCGTGTTTTATCCTCTAAATGTCTGCAACGAAGCCAGACTAAACAAAATGGACACACGAGGTGGCAGTGAGCGAGTAAATGATGTAGCAAGGCGAGGGGGAGAGAGGGAGAGCTAAATGATAATGCTGCATCAGAGCATGAAAAATGGTGTGAGGAAATGACAGAGGGGTAGAGAGTAGCGAGGGATAGGAGGACGACAGAGGCAAAGGGAAAGACGGACAGGAAAACAGACGTCCGGGTGTTT
Organism: Chelon labrosus; assembly: GCF_963514085.1. Classification (NCBI taxonomy): domain Eukaryota; kingdom Metazoa; phylum Chordata; class Actinopteri; order Mugiliformes; family Mugilidae; genus Chelon; species Chelon labrosus. The sequence continues at coordinate 25,803,666 of NC_140345.1, forward strand.
GTCATGCTGGGGCTGTAGGAGGCTAGCTGCAGACAGAGTGGCTGGGCCATTTAGAAGCTACTATGTGCTGCAGCAGGAATAATTAGCATGGTGGCCATGGCTGTCTCGCAAAATAATAGAACTGGGGGGGAGGGAAGGCAGAAGCAGGAAGGAGAATAGCTGCCTTTTCCTCCGTTTCTGGCAGGAGAGGCAGCCACAATTTAGCTTCCCTCAGGGGGCATGAAGCTTCCAGGCTGCAACAGAGCAGCAAACAGGCTGTCGTCTGTACAGGTGGAGGCAGGCTGCAGGGAGGATGGCGTGCAGAGGAGGTCCCCTTTATTAATTCACTCACAGTTATTTGTTGATATTCACGTGACTACACCACGACTAAGACGGTATTTATGCCAGCAGCAGTATGAGGCGCCATACACCGTAGGCAGAGCAGTGCTAAGCTAAACGCTAATGCTACTGCAGGGTGGCAACATGCTCACCATGATAATGTGAGGTTTACCAACGTCATGTTAGCATGGCAACGCTTGCTAATTAAAGTACTGAGCAAATGGACCACATTTCATAGCAACCTATTGAATACATCAAGACATTTAATTCAAAACCACAAATTGCACCAAAGAAATGTCAGAAGATTACTGACGCCACCAGTCAAGCAGAGGCTTCGCCCTCTGTTAATCTTTGCTTGTCAGTAGCTGGCCATAAGAAAAGCGCTATCGGGGCTGAACCAGGCATTTTTAAAATGATCAAATTGAGCACAAAGCCAGCCCCAGTCTTCTGATTTTGTTTTTCACTTGCCCTAAACAAAAGCCAAACTTAATTTCCAGGGCCTTTCCCTTTAAGCACAAAGGGTAATGTCTGCACAAAGGGTCATGTTTATGTGCCAAAAACCAGTGACATTGTTTTATACTGATGTCCACTTAACTTTTCCAAAGACAGTGTGCTAATCTGTCTTGGTCAAAGAAAAGTAAAGAGTCCAGTCTCCCTCCTAGCCTCATCACTGCTGAGTTTTGTCCACATCAAAAGCTAGTTACCAGCAATGAGCCAGGTTAAAAAAGTGGAGCTAGCCTAAAAAGCAGAGGAATCCCTACAACGCTACGGAGGCAGCAACTGGAAAACGAAGGCAGCCAAACAGCGGTTAGTAAATTGTGTGAGAGAGGTAGTAATTGTGAAGCAGAACATCCACAGTAGATGCTTAAGAGTTCCATTGGTCTTTTACAGCTATTAATACCTTCACATTAAGCTGCACATCATAAAGGTATTTTCCTAATGCACTGCAGAGCTATTCAGCTGTCAACCATATCGGCCTACATGAGATTTATTGACATGCAATCAGGATGTACCTAATAAAAAGTAAAAGTCTATACTAAAGTGGTGGACCAAGAGAAAAAGACCAACTTTGCCATCCTTAAGGCTCATTTAAGGTACGCCGTAACCTATGTATGTAGCCAACGCTGGTACGAGCCATTTATACTTGTGCGCTCATCAGTCTGGCTCACTCTGTTAAAACGCCACCCAAACACTAGTCAACTCTGAACCTCCTCAGTTAACCTTTCCTCGAAGTGTTCCATCTTTATTGATCCAAAACAATCTAAAAATTGCAGAGATGGAGAAGCAGCCGGAAATACTAAAGCGGAAACACGCTACTACCAAGCGGACCAATCACAGCTCTTGTGGTCTGTGTCGCCTCTGGGGAGGTCAAATTGGCGCAGAAGCCTAAACCGGCTATTAGAGTCATACTGAACAACAAATACGGGTGGCTATAACTCAGTAAGTAGATCAGGTTGTCCACAAACCTAAGGTTAGAGGTTTGATTCCTTGTACATGGACCACATGCGTTGCGTAAGAGTATGTGCTCTTATGTGAACAAATGATTGGATGTGTCATTGTGACTGTAAAATGCTTGGAGCACCAACAGGTAGAAAACCACGATATCATAAAACAAGACCGTTTACCATTCTGCTTCCACAAGTTTAGATGTTTGTTTCTTTTTTTCTTCAGCTGCAAGCTAAAGCACAACTTAGCGGAGCGTAACCTCCGTTATCCGCCTGTCAACATTTATATGGAACGCTATTTTCCTGCCCAGTAACATTTCTTTAATAGCAGTGATTCTTTTCTAAATGGATTATTTCATCAATAAAATGCCATAAAGAGAAAAAGAAATGTCTGAACCTGGTTTTGCAAAGCCCAAGGTGATCCGTCCAACAATTGCGGATTTACACCGACATGTGACCTGAAACCCTTTTAAAAAAGTAAACAAACAAATGACAGTATTTTATTCTGTGTATAAATGAAAGATCAGGGACTGATTGTTGCTCTACTGCCTTTACCCACAGACACACAAGTTCATTCTGGCAGAGTTCGATGCCCCTGCTGCTGATGCTAGTAGAAGTGTGCAGCGTGTCAGCTTGTGGCCCGTCAAGGTGTGACCTCCTGCCTCCTGCTCGCCCTCAGCACAGACCCTGCCTCGATGACTGAACGCCAGCTCTGGGACGGATCAGTTTGGGCTGTGATTAAGGGTCATTGTGAATTTGGACTGATCTACTGATTTGGGGGTTGATTTATCACGCCTACATATCGTACAATGTCAAATATCCACCACAGTACAACAATGTCTGGCATTTTGATGGCTTTTGCAACACCAGTGCGTGACTTCAGGGGACGCTCCATAGTCTAACCAACTTTTAGCAGACGATAGCTCAGTGTGGCACCACCGCTACCTTATCGTATATTTATCTACTCCACCTGGAACGTTTTAGCAGTGCACCAGTTGTTATCTGTCATCTGTTTTAGCATACGACCCATTCTGCTGACTCTATACAATCAACCAGCCTCCATGTGGAGCACATACGTACTGTATGTAAGCATAAATGTCCTGCTCTTTGTACTCAGCACTAACGAAATTAGAAAACACATACATGCACTTCTAAAGCTAATGAACATTATATTCTGCGTTGCAGTTTATGTATTCAATGCATACATCAGAGTCCTTTATTATTAACAATATGCATCATTTATGTTCTTTAACTGCATTGTTATCCAATAAAAATACTATTTTTTGCATATATTTTGTTTTTTTCTCAAAAATCATAGCCTAAAACCGCTGTACTTACTATCTACCATTGCACCGCTTGTACCCCTCAGCGTCTTCACTTGCATACCTTCACCAGTTCACTCCAAACCACACAAGCATTCAAACATTCTTGAATCAAGGTGGCACAGCCAAGCCGTTCTATCATTTCTCCCCTACCCCCCCCCCCCCCCCACCACCACCCCCCGCTGCCCCGGCCTAGCCTCATCCTCTGGGCCATGCAGGGCGGCAGAATGAATAGCACACTGCCTCCTATGTCTTTAAGAAAGCCTCAGTGCCCATGCTGTTACCAGGGCAACTAGTGTACAAACTGCTTCCGAGGCAATTTCCAGTCTAATAATAACTAATCGCGCTGAATGAAAATTCCCCACAAAGACGCTGCCCTGTCCCCAATGAAACTGGGGCACGTTTGAGTCACTGGGATTCTGCTGTGGTTTATTATTATTTATTTTTTAGATTTTTTTTTTTGGTCATTATTTCACACACTGCTGGCTCTCTTGTGTCCAGCTGCAGCCACGGTGTAAGGGCATTGTATTCCGTATCCTGCGGAATACCTCCAAAATTGGTCTTTTCCCTTTCGTACATTGTGCAGATTATTGAATTGCCATGCAGCACCTTCTCCGCGGGGCCTGGTAACCATGGAGACACCATCGACAGTCCATGTTAAAATATGCTAATATGAACATCAATTGTTGGGTGTTCACGTGAAATAGGAGAAATAGAAGGGAGGGGGGGTGCATGCAGGTATGATCATCGGCTACAGCCTTAACACCATTTTAAATCCCACTCACCATGTGATGTGTGCGAATATCAGTGCATCTGACAGTTTAATGCACAGGTTAGCACAGTGGTGCCCTTCCTGTGAGCATTTCCTCTTGGAACACACACACACACACACACATGTAAAGACTCCCCTCCCACAATAAAATCCTTTCCCTTGTCAAACCTATAATAACCTTTTTGCAGCATGGCTTTGGCATGTCGAGACATAGAGAAGGAAAGGAAGGAGGGGGTGGAGGGGGTGGAGAGGGAGGATCTGTTGATATGTAATGACAATGACGCCCTTTGGAGAAAAAAAAAAAAAAGGCTGATGCATTCACATAAAAAAAAAAAAAAACACAAAAAACACAGCGTCTCCGATACCCTTAGCGTCAAGGAAGTCAAGGGAGGTTGTCGGGACTTACCATTTCGGGATTTAGCCGTGCTAAAATGGCGAAGGTGGACAGTCTGTCACACACGCATTTGGTTCTGAATGAGTCGACTAGCACGGCTTTGCAGCCCCTGGCAGACCAGGATCCCAGCAGAGAGGAGCTGCACGGGAGAAAAACACACGCACACGCACAGACACGCACCGACACACACAGACACAGGGCAGGCAGACAGACACAGAAAGAGAGAGAGAGAGAGAGAAAGAAAAGCGATGCGGTGAATATTCAGACTTCCCCGGCAAAAAAACAAAAAAGGCAAAAAGGAAAGCGGTTCAAATCCCACCGCGTTACACCTGCTATTTAATCCACTTTACATCTCCGCCGGCTGCGGCAGGCGAGGGCGCAGCGAGGGGAGAGGACGCGGTGATGAGGCGGCTGTGAGGCGGCGTGCTGCAGGTCTCTGCCTGGATACATTATAGCAACACACTGCAAACACCGAGAGCAGCCCCACACATTTATATTATTATTATTATTATTATTATTATTTTTATTATTGAGGAGCTATTTATTGTATTTATTATATAGTTAACCTACTATAATTAGTTTATCGTATATATTATTAATACTTGTGTTCGCTAATTAAACTATAATTACGGATGCAAGGTGTTCGTAAGGTGAAGATGATAAAAACAGCCTCTGGTCAAGTTTTTTTTTTTAAATTATTATTATTATTATTTTTTCTGTTAAATGCTAAACGAATCCAATCCCAACTAAATGGATCATATCCACACAGAAAACAGATGTGTAACGCTAACGATGGCTGCATTTTCACAAGTTGTCCGAACATATCTGAGCAAACAAAAAAAAAGAAAAAAAAGAAAAAAAAAGAAACTGTTCAACTATAGGCTATAGTATAATCTAAAAAAGTGGGCGTGTCTTGGAAATCCTAGGGAACCAGTCAGCGTGCTGCCTCAAGTCACCTGCTTTCCAGCGGTGGATGGACATGGCTGTATAAGGTATATGTGATTTTGGAATTTCATTTGGATTGACTGCCAGGGTCATAACATGTTTTTTTAAAAATATATTTATCTCTATTTATTTCAATTCTTCACTGAAAAAACTTTTAAAGTAAGTAGCCTTTTTTCGATAGTGGCTAACGCACAAATACATAAAAACAGTAGTACAGATAAGCTAAATGAACATATAATGTGTTAAAATCGATCTGAGGCGTTAGCTAACATTAGCGCAGAGTTATGTGGGTGTGTCTCGACAACCAGAATGTACAGCCAAGATGGCGGCCACCATGCCTGCACGCTTTGGGCTTCATAGCCGCTCTACAGAAATCCTGTGGGTAACATCACGGTGGGCTTGTCCACTCAGATCATTTGGACGGGCTTTACGTGGCGATGGACAGAAGAGTCACAGTCATACACGTCATCTGAGCACCGCAGATTTGAATTAGTTTACGACAAAATGGCGACACAGGTATTTTTCTCTTTGTATCAGTTGAAACTCAACCCATAATGAAATTCAAATGGAGTGTTACCAGACTCGTATCCTACGCCAGGCTATTGTTCATATGTAATTTAGCATTTTCCAAAGGATGAATTAGCTTGACATTTGTTTAACACTTTATTTCCTATCAAAAATGTACATCAACATGTGTGTTAATTTATTGTATAACAATCACAGTTATTTCACAGTGTATGCATTATCATATTACTAGATGGAGTAGCCTAGAGGCATTGCTCATTTTTCAACAGCCAATCAAGCAAATGTTGTCACAATGCAGCTGAAAACAACGCAGCAATACATTAAAAAATCATTTTGTACACGTTTGTTGATGTAATCAAAGCAGTCGGACGTACTGTGGCTTCAGGGTTTGATAACGTGACACCTCTGACAATCAGACATCGCGTTCGTCTGGGCTCCTGACTCGGACCGACCTTACATTAGTCTGCTTCAGTGCGCCGAGAAAATAAGCAGATAAGTCAAACTGATGAAAACAGGGCTGAGTGTTATGAATCAAACAACAGGCAACAACGGGCAGTTGACCCAAAGTCTCCTCGTACAAAATTTACTTCCACTTGATTAAGTTGAATCTAGAATCGAGTTGATTGAGCAGCAGTACGCAGTACTCGGGCCATGGAACCCAAATTCATTTGTCAGGCACTGACAATAGTGGGCACTTGAAATGTCAATCATCAAAGGTTTATTTTTATTTCTTTTGAAAGAAGCTCTGGGAAATCTATAGTCTTATGTATTCTAATCAAATAAGGAATAAAGAATGAGCCAGTTAATTATGTTAATTTTGTAGATGCATGTGTCTGACTCACAAACGTCTTTCTGTACCTGTCCTCAAAGAGGTCTGAGTCGTCATCGCTTCGTTCTCCCCATAATAGGTTAGGTTTTGAACATTGGAGAGTGTTTTAGGAAACTAATGCGTGAAAATGTGACTTTAACCACTGACTGATTGTCAGAACATAATCTGAAAGAATAAAAAAAACACTGTTCTGCCTCATATTAGACACCATTAAGTCCAATTTAACACCCAAAGCAGTATTGCCAAATATACGATAATTATCGTATTTATACGATAGTTTCGGGGCCTATACGATATAAACGGGTAAATATACGATAGTTTGCCATTTGACTGACAATGAATAAAGTAGTTGTTTCATTCAAATGGATGTAGAATGCATGTAGAATAGCTTTGACTTTAAATGCACTGTCCTAGCGTGTGATTTTTTTCAAGTTGTTTAGCACGTACGATAGTTTGCAGCAACATACGATCATTTCAAAGCAACATATTTCTTGGTTTCCCATCCAACACCACTGCCCCAATGACCAGCAGTCCTCCGACTCAAGTCATGAAGCGAACGGCTGCATTAACCTCCTAATAGGTCCTCAGGGCTCAAAAAATTAGTTCCAGGGTGCTAGCTGACCACTAAAACACTTTGTCTTTTTTATTATTATTATTTCCCCAGACACCCACAAACCAACCAGTCCTCTAGAGACGACATTATCAAGACGCTCGTGGTCTGACGGAAGATTTTTTTAATAATTTATAAAATGGTTGCAGTCACTTTTTTTAAGCAGAGCTGCCAAATATCTAAATTAAAAAGACATTAGAAGGTATTGTAATAGAATACAACATGGGCTTCATGATTAATTGTGCAATAATTTTTCCACTCAATAAATGAATCAATTATTAAAGAGAAATAACTACTGAGACAGTAAATGATGGTTGCAACCTTGCGGTGTCGTTTCTGTGTGTTAATTACTTGAAACACAAACTTCGCAAAGAGTGAGCTCAATGAAAAGGGGTCTTTGAAGTTTCACACTGAAATACAAATCTTCAAAAATAAGATAACAGTAATGAATAGCATTCTGTCAAAAGGAACACTAGTTGTCTGTGTGGAAGACTCTCAAGGTGTTCCATTAATTTGTCATCCGTTGTGTATAATGCCCCCAAGAACAGCAACAATACCAGCAACTTCCCAGCAGGTTTGTCATGGTTTTGAATCTTGACTAGTTCCTGTGTACCTGTTCTTCTTCATGTTTCCTGTTGTTGTCTCGTAAACCCTCTCCACGTGTGTCTATATAGTCCTGCCTTTACCTTTGTTATCTGTCGCCTCGTCTGCAATCCTTCCCCATGTCCTGCAATGCTTGTCTTTGATTTGTTTGTCTTTAGTTCCCTGTTTTTTGTAAGTTTTCATTAAATACATTCTGCTTCCAACTCCTTCCTCATCCCTGTGTCTTGCGTTTGGGTCCCACCTCACTGGAAATCGTGAAAATATTAGAATATTTAAGGCGCACAAACACTCATCTAAGTTTATACTCAGAAGTATTTTCTTTGTGTGTGTGTGTTAGAACCCGGGAGGTGACTCGGTGCTGACATTAGCACATCACCTCAAACAGAAATCCAATATATTACACCTCACTGCTGTTTCTCTGCTACGGCTGACGGGATTAAGCCTCTCGGCGAGCCACACTGTGGCCTGAAGACAGTCTTGCCCTGCCATCTAATCGGATAGTTTAGGTGCTGGTCCAGCAGTCCTGCACGGGAAAAAGTCCTCTGCCAAGATCGAGGCCGCGTGGATAAAGCCAGCACAGAAGAGACGAAATAACGTAGAAAACACCAGCTTTTACACCGGAGTTTAGCATAGATTGCCTAGGATGTAAAATGACATCATTTCCGCCCCCTTCCTCAGTCCTCACAACCTATCATGAAGCAACGTCACCTGAAACTGGCTCTGCTCAACACCCGCTCACTTAACAATAAAGGTCTCATTCTGAACGAATTCATAACTGACAATAACCTGGATTTCCTCTGCATCACTGAAACTTGGCACAAACCTCTGGACTACTTTTCTCTCAACCAGACCACACCGACCGGATACACCTACATGGACAAACCCCGATCTGAGGGGCGGGGAGGTGGTGTAGCAGCATTCTACAGGAAGGACATTAAAACATCCACCATCTCCATCCCTGCTGCTCGCTCCTTTGAACACCTCACATTCAAACTCTCTGGTCCCACTCCTCTGGTCACTGCCATCATCTACCGCCCTCCCAAACCAAACCCCTCCTTCCTCTCTGACTTTTCTGACTTCCTCACCCAGTTATCGGCCATCTCACCTTCCGTTCTTCTTCTGGGGGACTTCAACATCCACATTGACACTGACTGCAAATCTGCCACTGAATTCCTGGAACTGCTACACTGCTTCGACTTCACTCAACACGTCAACTTTGCCACCCACAGCCGTGGTCACATCCTGGACCTGGTCTGCTCCACTGGTCTCACCTTACATCACCTCTCCAGCGTCAACCTCAACATCTCTGACCACTTGGCAATTATCATGGACATCAACATCCCCATTCCCACCGCTAAGGACAAACGGACAATATCTTTCAGAAACCTCAAATCCATCTCCCCTTCAGCCCTTTCTGCCTCTCTTGCTAGTAAAATATCTGCTTCCCCCCCTCCGTTAACTGACAATCCCTCTGACCTCACCAAATTCTACAACGTAACACTCTCCTCCTGTCTCAACCAGCTAGCCCCCATCAAAACTAAAACTGTCTCCTTCACCCACTCTGCCCCCTGGTACACTCCTGAACTACACAAAATGAAATCACAAAAACGACAGCTTGAAAGACTTCACAAGAAAACCGGTTTAACTGTCCATCTACAAGCCTATACAGATTACCTTCAGCAGTACAAGGATGCTCTCAGTACTGCCCGATCCACCTACTACTCTCACCTCATTCACTCTGGCTCCACCAACCCCAAGGCTCTGTTTTCTACAGTAAATAAACTCCTCAAGCCCAGCGACAATACCTCCAACTCATTCACCACTGACAAATGCAACTCCTTTCTCTCATTCTTCCAAACAAAAATCGACACCATTTACAACAACTTGTCCTCCTCTCCTGCCCCCACGGCCTGCACTCCCACTCCCTCACCTGCTCCTCCCCTCCTCACCTCTCAGCCTCTGTCTCAGTTCTCCCCCGTGTCACCAGGGGAGCTGCCCAAAATTATGATAGGCATGAAAACCTCTACATGTGTTCTGGATCCCATCCCATCTCACCTCATTAAGGACTCTTTACCAGCCATCTCCACACTCATCACAGAAATCATCAACTCCTCCCTCAGGTCTGGCTCAGTCCCCCGTTCACTCAAACTGGCTGCTATCACCCCCATCCTCAAAAAACCTGGACTCAACCCTGACATCTTGTCGAACTTCCGGCCCATCTCCAATCTCCCCTTTCTGTCCAAAATACTGGAGCGTATTGTCGCCACACAACTCAAAGCCCACCTCTGCTCAAATGACCTGTTCGAACCATTTCAATCCGGTTTCCGTTCCCAACACAGCACCGAAACAGCCCTCCTGAAAGTCACCAATGACATCCTCCTCTCCGCAGACTCCGGCCAGCTCACCATCCTCATCCTCCTGGACCTCACTGCAGCTTTCGACACCATAAATCACACCATTCTCCTCTCCCGCCTTGAGTCCTCCCTCGGCATCACTGGCACTGCACTCTCCTGGCTCAAATCATACCTCTCAGACCGACAACAATTCATCCACATCAACAACTGCACCTCCTCCACTGTTCCTCTGTCCCAAGGTGTCCCCCAGGGATCGGTGCTTGGTCCTCTCCTCTTCATACTTTACCTGCTCCCCCTTGGCAACATCATTCGCCACCACGGTCTCCATTTCCACTGTTATGCTGATGACGTCCAGCTTTATATCTCCACCAACTCCATCACTCCCGCCACTCTTTCCACTCTCTCCAATTGCCTCGCTGACATCAAATCCTGGATGCAGATCAACTTCCTCAAACTAAATTGTGACAAATCAGACCTAATCATTATCGGCCCCAAATCCCTCAACAACACCACAGACAGTTTCCGCCTCACCATCGACAACTCCACCTTGTCTCCATCCCCCAACAGCCGCAACCTCGGAGTCATCTTTGACAGTAACCTCTCCTTTGATCATCACATCAATCAAATCACCAGAACTGCCTTCTTCCACCTCAAGAACATTGCCCGACTCCGTCCATCACTCTCCTTCTCTGCTGCTGAAACCCTCATTCACGCCTTCATCACTTCCAGAATTGACTACTGCAACAGCATCCTCTATGGCACACCATCCAAAACTTTAAATAAACTTCAGTACATCCAAAATTCTGCTGCACGTCTGCTCACCCACACCCGCTCCCGTGATCACATCACTCCTGTCCTCCAGAAACTCCACTGGCTCCCAGTTCCACAGCGTATTCAGTTCAAAATCCTCCTCCTCACACACAAAGCCCTCCATAACCAGGCCCCTTCCTATCTCACTGACCTGCTCCATCGCCACAATCCATCCCGCAGCCTCCGTTCATGTGACGCAAACCTCCTTACTCCACCACTCAAGACCAAGCATCGAACCTGGGGCGACAGAGCCTTCTCTGCAGCTGCCCCCTCCCTCTGGAACTCTCTCCCCAAACACATCCGCGACTGTACCGACCTTCCTACCTTCAAATCTCTGACAAAAACACACCTTTTTAAAATTGCTTTTAATGTTTAGCTCAGTTTATTGTGTTTTTAATGTTATATTTCACATTGTTTTGCTAATTTGATGTCCTTTTTATGTAAAGTGTCTTTGAGTATCTTGAAAAGCGCTTTTAAATAAAATGTATTATAGTCAATGTCCTGTGAATTCAAGCAACTGGTGAGCTAGCTGGCACGTGATGCAGATTAAATTGTCCTGAATGTAAACGGCAGCAGAGCCTGTGCAGTCTGTTCCTCTATTCAGAAACACTCCATGCCTACTGATCTCCATCCCCTCCTTCTACAATTGTATTACAGTAATTGATGAAAACTCAAGCCCGCTGATCACTTCCAACATCTCTGATGAGCTGAGGCAGCTCCTCGACATCAGCACGGACTCCGTAAACTGACTGAGACAGCAAGGGGTTGATTTGTATGGTCAGAAGGAAAGTTAGCAGTTAGCAGACTGCAGTCTGGTAAACAATGTTTAGCCAATGAGGCTTTCTCTGAAGAATAAAAATGAAAAAAGAAAAGAAAAAAATCACCCGTCTTGGAGTAAATGTCTGAAGTAATGAAAGATCTATTTGTTTCTGACTAAAGAGCGCTGGGCCAAAGTTTTAGGAACTTTAGATTCCTACAATCAGACGTCAAATTGGTCCCGAATTCATTCTTCAACTGAGCGACGGGCCTTCTTAAACAAAAACAAGAACAAGAATTCCCGCATTAAATCCGTAGACTGTATATAAATATGGACAATGTTTCGCCACTTCCACTTCCTCCTGAGTGGAGCCACGATATCGATGACCCGACCACACTTCCTCCAGACTTACTCGCGTTTTCATTTAATTAATACGACGCTCTGCTCTACCTCCACCAGTTACAAGGAAATGTTGGATTATACTTTGTACATGGCAACTGGTGGTTGCCGTTATGTCACATCCTGTTTCTATTACGTCAAATAATTAACTAAAACAAAACTTATCCAAAAAACTGACACTTGAACATGCATCAACATTATATTAACTACCTAAAATGACAGAAACCATCCTAGAATAAAAAATACACTGCAGCCAGACACCAGGGGGAGCTCTACTTGCTTTGGCTTCACTTTTGAGGAGCAGTTCTGCCATCTTTCTTTATACAGTCTATGGGATAATCAGACAGGCTGACTCCCACTGACACTTAAAACTCCATATCCATACCCAAATCTGGATCGGTTGACAGTTTTGCTCTTATGACAGAACTGGGCTGTTGTCTGCAAGCACCACTCATAACAGGGAATGGACGTATGATGGAAGTTGACTGATGGAGGTCTTGAAAAAGAGGGATCAACATCGCAAATACTGACTCTTAGCATAAACTTAATGTAAATGTCAATAAAAGCCTTTGACACTTAAGAAATGCTTGTAACTACACTTCAGTACACCACCTGACAAAAAAAAGACCCAAAAACCCTGAAGCAGCAAAGTTTGTGGGAAACAATCCTTGTGTCATTCTCCAAACTTCCGGCCACGGCAGTACGCTGCACACTGAGTAATGACCTACCATAAAGCTACCCAACAGGACAATATGCAGCATGTGGTGCAGCATGTGGTGTGTTGCTGTAAGAGTGTAAAACTGTCAGATGCTCTTCACACCAACATTAGACCAAAGCCATGAACATTCGTTTGTGTATTTATAGTACATCAGATAAGACGTACTGTAAACAAAAGTAAGTAACAATGTCAGAGTGAGTGACGCTGACAGAAAGAGGTTGCTGGTGTTCTTCTTATTGATTTCAGGAGAGAGAGGAAGTTCCCAGGCAGCTTCACGGCTCTTATCAAGATGACAAGGACGGCTCCTCAGATTTCAATTTCTCAACCAAATATTAACTCATTAATCATAGCTGCTGTCCAAGACAGATTTTAATTTTGCATAGGACATGTCTCCCTCAGCCCCCAGCCCCCAACCCTCCACAGAACCACCACAAGATTGGATTATTTGTCCTTTATTCGTTCCTGTCCTTGTCTCTCCTACTGTGTTGTCTCCCATGCCTGTCAACTTTCTTGACATCTAGAAGGCGACGGTTGTCACAGATAAAACTGCTTGAGACGCAGTTTTCAACTGATATTAGACAAATATATACCATCATGTGTCAAATAAAATCTAGGATTCACATAAGGTCTAATATTCACTCATTATTCAGTGACATGCAGTACACGCCACATGTACACCGATCAGCCATAACATTAAAACTGCTGACAGGAGAAGTAAATAACACTGACCATCTTGTGACAATTCAATGTTCTGCTGGGAAACTTTAAAATCTAATGCTTTAATTTAAGAAGTTCTCTTTTTAATATATAAATATTGTATTTATGCATTGATGATTTATGTTTAAATATTGAGAAGTAAATTTAAATCAAATTTTTTTATTTTATTTCTTCAGGAATCACACTCAACTCTCTGCTGTTCGGGTTATCTTTTTAATATATAAATATTGTATTCATGTTCCTTGTTTAAATATTGAAAAATAAACGAAAATCTAATCATTTTATTTTATTTTATTTTATTTCTCCAGAAAGAACCAGCACTCAAGTCTCTGTTCTTTGGGTTCTCTTTTTTAATATATAAATATTGTATTTATGCTCCTTGATTAAATATTGAAAAATAAAGTAAAATCAAATAATTTTATTTAATTTTATTTTTCCTGCGACAGACTGGCGACCTGTCCAGGGTGTACCCCACCTCTCGCCCGATGACAGCTGGGATAGGCTCCAGCAGACCCCTGCGACCCTTAACAGGAATAAGCGGGTACAGAAGATGAATGAATGAATGCATCATTTTATTTTATTTTATTTTATTTTATTTTATTTTATTTTATTTTATTTTATTCCTCCAGAAAGAACCAGCACTCAACTCTCTGCTCTTTGGGTTCTCTTTTTAATATGCAAATATCGTATTTATGCTCCTTGTTTAAATATTAAATCTAATCCTTTATTTTATTTTATTTCATTTGAACCAAATCAACTCTGTCCCTCACTTTTCTGCTAAGCTCCAGGTCTATAACTTCTTTTAATCCCTAGGCTGAGTTGCGCTGAATGTTCTGCTCTCCGTTTCTGTAACACAAGTGTGCGCACCCATCTAAATGCAAATGTCCAAACCTGCATCGCAATAAGGCTGCAAAATGTTTGCCTCTCCTCCTCCCTCTCCCTCGCTCGGCGGCTGCACTCTCAACATGTTCGCACCCACATTTTTTCGCCTTAAACAAATAGGGTGGTTAAGAAGAGGGCACAAATGAGGAGCGCTTTGAATCTGCTCAAAGAAGCATTAAACTCGAACTGTTCTTCTTCTCGCTGCTCTCTCCCTTTCTCTCTCCCTCAGTAGACTCTGAACTGGTCTCTGTCGTACACATTGATGTGGGTGCGTGGGTTGGCTGGCAGAGGGGGAGGAAAGTGGTGAGCGACACTTTTAATTTTCCACATGCTGCATCAGTGTCGTAGCGGTGATAGCGCTGGGGTTAGTGTTGTACCAGACGAGAACTGCCAAGCTGTCCGGCGCACTCAGCACCTTTCACTAGAGAGCAGCTCACTGATTTTGTCGAGATTAAAAACGCCGCAGCCAGCCGGGTAACTTCCAGAGAGAACACGGCGTCTTAAAATGTCCACTTAGAGGACTTAGAGGAACTGTCTGGTGCTACAATACAAGTGGGTACGCCGGTGTTTAGATCTGGCAGACCATTTGAGAAGCAGATCAAACTAATACTGCACTTTTGGAAATTTAAACAATTCACAAAAGATGGGAGTAAATGGGGTCAATGTCTGAAGTAATGTAAGTTCTATTTGTTTCTGACTAAACAGCGCTGGGCCAAAGTTTTAGGAACTTTAGATTCCTGCAATCAGACGTCAGATTGGTCCTGAATTCATTCTTCAACTGGGCAATGGGCCTTCTTAAGCAACAACAAGAACAAGGAGTCGTGCAGATTACCCATAGACTGTATATAAATATGGACAATGCGTCGCCACTTCCTTGCATTGGCCAAACAGACGCCATTTTCCCAGGGATACGGCGGGCACCGTCATACGAGTTTGGAGCCAGAGTCTGTTATTCAACAGATTGAACATGCATCAACATTATTTTAACTACCAAAAATGACAGAAAGCATCCTTAAAAATATTATTTGTTGTGTACTTTAGTGTTATAGTTTGGCCCAAGTCCCATCCACTAACATGGAGGAGGTAGAGCAGCAGGGTGCAGACAAGTTAAGCAAGCGGGTCTTACCTGTCGCTCTCGTCCCAGGAAATACACGTCTGGTTGGTGGTGCCCTAATGGACGGAGAACAGAGAACACACCGGTATGATCACAGTGAAAGAGTACGTGTTGTCGGTCAGCAGCTTGATATCTGGACGTGGCCTTAAAAGTGAAAAGGGAACCGCGTCACTCACGTTGTAAAGATGAGAGAACTCGACCACAACGGGAGCGGTGAGGGAAGAAGCGGGGCTGGGCTTGATGGTCACTGACAAGACTTTGGAGTTCAGGACGGTGCTGTTTCTAAAAAAGAAAAAAAAAACATTTTCACAGGTCATATACAAATCCTACTTCCTATGATACTGTGACCAAGCAATTTCCCTTATGGATGAATAAAGTCTGTCTAAGTCTAAGTCTAGAAGCAGCAGAGGAATCCAAAATCAACAAAAGGATCACCAACGTTATTATTAACTCCAAACATCTGTTCCAAATCATCTGCCATCAGGACAATGAATTGCTATGCCACATTTACTGGTAATCTATCTTGGGGTGGTCGAGACATTTCAGCGATTACCAGATACATTAGGGTTCGATCAGCTGGGACCATAACACATCTGTTAACCGTCACCTCCATCCAATAGCTGCTCAGATATCTATTCTGGATCACAGCAGTGGAACGAATGAACCAGAGTGCTCAAAAAGTGCGGACTTGAGCTTTCTAGAGTTAAAATAATAACAATAATAAAAACAAATCCACTACCCTCCTCAGTAACACCAACTTTTACTTTTCTACAGTGAATGCTAGTTGAATCCACCCATTCTTTCCATTGCATGCATCACCAAATCTCCTCTGTTTTCCCAACACTCTCTTTTTCTGTCTCTACATGGCTTTCTTTCAAGCGGATGGGCCCCCCCAATATAAGTTGGGTTTTGCTAAAAGGGTTAGGGTTAGGGTTCTTGTCGAAGGCTTTGTGTTTGAATCCAGTCGGTCGATTAGTGGCCTTTCCGGTACTCCGGCTTCCTCCAACCGTCCAAAGAGGTTCATTGGTTTGTTCTAAATTGGCCGTAGGTTTCTGTGTTAGCCCTGTGATAGACTGGCGACCTGTCCAGAGTGTACCCCGCCTCTTGCCCACTGACAGCTGGGATAGGCTCCAGCCCTCCCCCCGACCCTCCATCAGAGGACAATCGGTTACAGAAAATGAATGAATAAATGAAGGGATTGAGCTGAGCCGAATCAACTGACAAACTTGCCCTTGTCACAATTAGTATTGCAAAATAATTTGCAATAATAGCTCCAGGGAACAATGTGACTGCCAGCGACGACATCCATAGATGACACAAGGCAATACAAAAAGGCAACACGTTGCAGAAGGCTTCGCTGACATTGCTCGTCGTTTAGTAAAGGTCATGCAGCTGTCACCAAATGATAAACCCTTTAAATGCTGACAGCTCGTGTCCAGTGCTCTTAGAAGTCAGGCCTGAGCTACATGAACCATGACTGCTTAATTAACTGTGTAATTCGTAACAGATTAGCGGCTCGGCTCTCCCCGAGGAACTTGCCGGAATCTTTTCCAGAGCAAACATACAATCCTAAAACATAAGGCCGTC
Source organism: Chelon labrosus (assembly GCF_963514085.1). Taxonomy (NCBI): domain Eukaryota; kingdom Metazoa; phylum Chordata; class Actinopteri; order Mugiliformes; family Mugilidae; genus Chelon; species Chelon labrosus. Next base: position 25,820,767 of record NC_140345.1, read on the forward strand.
ACAGCACCCGAAGCGGCTTATTTTATAATATTTTGGGGCATTTTATTTTGCACTCTTGCTGCCTGCTTAGTATGCATTGTAATTTCATCTTTTTTTATAGGTGCTATCAATCATGTGGAATGAGCCTATCGGGTGGGAAAAAGTGAATTGCCACTGGAGGTAGTGACACTGAAAGCTTCCAGTCGGCCGAGCATGCTCAGCGGCCCATGCTCCGCTCCCTGGTTACTCCCATCATCACTGTATCTTCTATGCGCAGTTGTCCTCTCGCCAATCCAAAACACAATCAGTCAACTTAAACCTTTGTGTCACCTAGTCTCCTGCCTCGAACTCGTCTCATTTTCCACGAGAGGAGCGTCAAATGCAGACAAGGAGAAGACACGAGGATGAAAGGGAAAAACACAAAGAGCGAAGAGGAGCTAAAGGAATTCAGCAGAACGGCAGCGATCCACGTATTCATGTGGGTCGATTAGACTGGAGAAAGCGAGGGTCTGCTTCATTTCCCTGTTTTCATGTGTCACCAGTTCATTATGTGCGTTCGCCACATTATCATAATGGAACCACTGTAACCACAGCCATAGATAACAGGCTCTTACATATAATTACACAGAGCTATGCTGTGTTAAAATATATGTTAATCATCGTGCTAGCAGCAACGGCAACTTCTTCCAAGAAAATCCTTCTACTGTAGGAGATGAAAGACGAACACGAGGACACCCACTGTTGGTTTACTACTGCTTCTGCATTAAATCCTTGTTTTCATTTAGCTGGGAATATTCATTCCAGCAGCTGATGTAAAATGGCCTGACTGTACCGTGATAATCCACAACACCCACTTTGTAGCGCATCCAGAAACACGGTTTGACTACTTCAGTGGCTACAGTGTACTGTATGTCAGCATGTCTCTGGTTGTGTGTAGTATTTTGATCCATTGGCGTGCAGTGGAGGAGGTTTATGGCTTGTCAGATCATACAATGGTAACTGCAATCCTTCTGAGATTGTGACCTGGAAAGGGACTTTGGTTCTTGTCAAGTACACTAAGCTGATCAGGCATACCATTGTGACCACCTTCCTATGTCTGTGAAGGTTCTCAGTCATCCAGGTCATGGTATATCCAACAGAGGTTCAAAAAAGGCAACTGGACTTGTAGAGTTTTTTGAGAAAAACTCTACAAGTCCAGTTGCCTTTTTTGAACCTTTGTTGGACCACCTTCCTAATATTGTGTAGGTCTCCAAAACAGTCGTGACTCATCGGAGAATGGACATGGGCCTTCTGAGGGTGTCCTGTGGTGTCTGGCAACAAGATGTTGTTAGTGGGGGGCCTTTTTTTTTTTGAGTTGTTCCTAAAGCGTTTTTTGGCTGCATCCTGCTGGGGATGGCTGCTGTCATCAAGGAGTGTCATTGCTATGGGGTGGGGGTGCCTGTAGCACCGCATTATGTAATAACACCGCATTATGTGACAATGTAATAAATTTGCACGCCATTATGTAATAACTGCCGCATTTTGTAATGATTTGTCACATTATGTAATAAACTTCTTGAACGCAATAAGTAATACATTTTGCCGCATTATGTAATACGTTATTACATATTGCGGTTGTTACTGCATAATGCGGGTGTTGTGTTTTTTTTTTTTGCAAAATGTAACAATTGGTGCATTATGTAATAACCAAGCAAAATTGACATTAAAATAGCAAAACAATGTGTATTTTACTCAAAATTAATGCTTACAAATAAGTATTAATATAACGAGGCAATTAAGTATTTAATCAACTAAATGAAAAACTATTCAGCTGCAACATACAGCCTAACACACTGATCACACAATGGAACTGCAGAATAATAAAGTGAATTTTAACACTGTTCTTTACCTACAGTAAAACAGGCCATGACTCACATTTCACACACATATAGCCAAACTAGCAGTATATGGAGGGAACTGCCTATCAGAATTCTGTTTGATTTATGCTGTTCAGGCACTTAGCCTAAGCCACTACTTGACATTGCTCCTCGTGCAAGGTACTGATTGGGACTCATGGTGTCTATTCTGGCTAGGCTAGGCCTGCTAGTGGAAAGGCAATGTTTAAACGTAAGTTATTATCTATGATTTTTTTATTTATTTATTGTACTACAAACTAAGCAGGATTTAGACTGAGATACTGTGTCCTCAATGAACTTGAAAAGAAAACCTTTTATGCTAGTACTGTATGTGTTAGCTTAGCTTATGTTTGGCTATGTCAACACCAGCTAACTAATATAATATAATATCTGACAGTCTCTGTTTCCTTCTCTCTCACACATTTGAATCTATTGATAGGAATAATGCAAAAATATTTTTAAAAGGTCCATGTTTATTGAGTTTATTGAGTCATTTATGCGTAAGTTGACAGGATGCTACGCTACCTTTTTGAATATTTGAGCATTTTAAAGAATTAGCAGTAGGCTAACAGACTAGTAGCCTAGACTAAAGCATCAGTATTACTATAGACATTCATAGTGCTCCACTTTGCTCAAAATGGCTGGTTTTGTTAGCTGTATATAAATCCATATAATCGCAACAAATGCTAAGAACATACTAAGGCTAACTTGCTGTGTTAGCCTCAAAATATATTATCGTTATTATTATTAATAATAATAATAATAATAATAATAATATTATTATTGTTATTTTTATGTTCGTCTACTATTGTTATTTTCTTCTATTATTGTGTTAAATGTTCCAAATGTAAAGCACTTTGAGCTGCATTCTATGCATTATTATTATTATTATTATTAACAAAACAGAAATCATAAGTTAATAGGGCACATTCCCACATTGGTAATGCCATATTAGAGTTTATTAAGAATTAGCATTACCATGGAATATACTGAATATTCAGTAGAACATTCCCTATTTAATTATGACTTCCTCCCCCCACAGATCTTCTATTTACCACTCTGCTGACCTGCACCCTTTGGGTCTCATCTGATGGGTACGGGCAGCAGCAGACTATGAGTGAGGATGTCTACAAGGTCATTGTTAGTAAGCTAAGGGGAGAGTTCAATGTACCTGTAGCTGAACGGACAAGAGCTCAAAAAAATGCTTTAGTGAGGCTGTGTAATAGTTCTAGAACACTGTTCAATTTTACGTTTCCACTTTATTATCCACTACAGTTCCATTGTGTGTGTGACGTGTTAGGCTGTATGCTGTGGCTGGATTGTTTTTCATTTAGTTGATTGAGATATTAGGCCTATTATCAAAGATTGCCATAATATTTGCTGTTCATTACACATTGTTCATCCATGATGTCTGTACCTCTACAGGATGGTATCTGTTCTTTGTCTAAACAAGGCATTATTGGGCATTTAGAGAATAAATCATTTGAAATAATGAACTGTTCGACATCAGTCATTTGTTCTGCAACTATTTTTTGTCTCTTACTCTGGGTTTGCATAATATAGGCTATCCTACATTTTTGTGTCAGAATAATACTTAGTACCATTTTGTGACACTGCCAGTGCTACATTAATGCAGGTACTATTACTGTAGGTGGAAATATGCATTATGAAGGAATGTTAAGGTTACATGGAACATGACATTTATTGAATAGGCGAGACTACATGGTGCTGCTGTGCACAGCCCATGTTTAATTATTTGGTGCTGTATGTCTTTTCTTTACTGCTGCTTGAGCATAGACAGAGATTTAGTTGACAATTTTATAAATTGGTTAACTATCAGAAGCACTTACCTCCAAACTTGATCTCATGACTAATCTGACTGCAAATATTAATTGAAAAGAACCCCTTGTGCATTTAAATGAGCACAACCAAAGTTAAAAGGTGGATTGTTACAATGTAAGCTGAGCAATAGTTGACATACTGTCCTCTTAATTTTCATTTTTGAGTAAAATACACATTATCATGCTGTTTTTAATCAATGAAAATGTCAATTTCGGTTGGTTTTTACATAATACACCAATTGTTACATTTTGCTAAAAAAAAAATGGCAACACCCGCATTATGTAGTAACAACCGCAATATGTAATAACTTATTACATAATGCAGCAAAATGTATTACATATTGCGTTCAAGAAGTTTATTACATAATGCGGCAGATTATTACAAAATGCGGCAATTATTACATAATGGTGTGCAAATTTATTACATTATTACATAATGTGGTGTTATTACATAATGCGGTGTTACAGTGCCTGGTCTGCTCTAGGTGGGTGCTACATGTCTAAGTAACATCCACACCAATAAATGCCAGGTCCAAAAGTTTCCCAGCAGAACTTTGAATTGTCATAAGATGGTCAACGTTCTCCCATCAGTGGTTTTAATGTTGTGGCTGATGGGTGTAAGAGGATGCAACACTATTTTTCTGAGGTCTAATGGACATAGGGTAGGTACTTAAACAGGTTTTACTTGCTCCCAATTCCTCCATTTCATTCTGGCCATTAAAAGATCCCCTCCTAATGCACTCTCAGTGTAAGGACCAGTTTACTGCACATTGGAGCTTCTTCTTAAGACGTATTGTTAGACCCTGTTAGACATAAAGTGCCGTTCCAAACAGAAACACTGGAAGGCGGAATTAAAAACCTGTCCTCACAAGGACACTGGAGAGGTGATAACGTTTAAAAGGAGAGATGACGGGGCATATTTTGGGCCCAGTCCTTCCCTTTTCTTTTCCATTCTCTACGCATAGCGTTGCACTGGGTTATACTTAATGAAATGTTCCACAAACAGCCGCATAAAAAGTGAAGAAAATAAAAGATGAGCGGGCTCCTTTCTCATCTCCACACAGCCGGCAAATCACAGCATGACGCAGAGAGAATGTCAGCGGCTTCAAAAAGGTATGAGGTACAGAGAATGGTCAACGCAGGCACACCTTATCCTATCCAAAAAGTATGAGGGTGCTATCAGGCCATACAACAAAAAGTATAAAAGTGAGCATAAATCCCACTGATGAGATATGTGAAAAAATTCACATACGTACCTCCCTCTGGGACAGAAATGTCATCCAAAATGTATCTGAAGCTATTATGAGGTTTCAGATTAGGGGAGAAGGAGGCAACTTTGGGCTAAAAAGACTTTGGAAGTTATTCACTCAAGCTGACAAACTGAAAGAGACTTGGAAATGTTTAGTATACCCATCCACAAAGCCTCCAAGTGATGGAGGGAAAAGGCAGGGGAATGCCAAATCAGTGTCAACCCACTCATCACTGGGATGGCATGAATGTGTATAAGTCCATTGTAAACCATAAAATAGCTTGTTGAGATATTTAAGACTGACTGATCAACCGACCAACTTCACCCTCCCTAGATCTATAAGAGTAATGGATGAAACACATTCGGTTATATATAATCTCTCTACAAATTACTCCGCTTTCGGGACCTAACCATAACTATACATTTGAGATCACACCAGCCATAACGGCCATCACCATGTTAATGTTCCCTCCCATGAGGAATCGCCAGAGGACACTCCAACCACACCCATCTCCAAACTTCATTTTGACCAAACCTGCACACCTGTAAAGTTGACTGCATCTCACACAGAGACACACAAGCCTAACACCTGACAAGGTGCATGCAATATCCCTGTTCTTTTAAGAGCTCCATGCATATAAATTAATTACAAACTAAGTATCCTAGACCTAAAGCCAGATCTGGTGGGACACATAAAACATTCGCTTTACAATACCAACCAACCTTGGTGCTTGTGTCCAAACATTTTACGACTCACTTTGACATTCTGATGTTGGTGGAGTTTCAAGAAGAAACCCTGCTTTAGCAGACAACGAAGCTTCTAATCCATGGGTGTCCAAACTACGGCCTGCGTGCCAACTACGGCCCGGAGTCCATTTTTAATTGGCCTGCAGTAAATTCTAAACATATAAAGAAATATAACCCACAAATAGAACTTGCGCTTGGCTGTAGCGTACTATTTAGTTTTAACAGAAGGCGGCGCTAGCATCTTTAGCGCTGCAGCTTCTCCACAAAACAAGATTAATCGAAGAAGACTTTTGCTACAGGTGACCAAAAATGGCAGAACCAACGAAATGCAAGATTGTAAGTGAATGCAGAACATTTCAGACACGGGAAACGAGGGGAAGTGTGTCTGTTTGATATGAAACGAAACTGATGCTGTGAAGAAAGAGTTTAATATACGACAACACCGTGAAACCAAACGTCAGACCTACACTGGTGCAGAACGAGAGCAGAAAGTTAAGCTAATGGCAGCTAGTCTGAAGCTATACTATAATTTTTTATCCATGCCAACAAAACACAGGAAAATGACCAACAGCTACCTCTGTGATGTCCTTCACATCTCAACCACCAAACTTCCTCCTGCCCTGCCAACCACCTTCAGTCCCACTGGAGTTCAACAATGAGTTAAAAATATATAATCCACAATATTCAGGTGTTAATAAGTCCAATTACTTACTTGAATAACAAGCTTGAAATATACCATTTCCACCCTTCCCCAACCCATCATCCTGACTAAGAAGCAATCTGAAACTACTACCACAATGGCCATCACTCACATGTATTTATTTGCCAATAAATACCTCACCTGAGTGGCCCAGCCCTTGGTATACTTGTCCCTATGTGGGCCTCAGTGAAAAAACAAAGTTTGCCACCCCTGTTCTAATCTGTCAGATGCAGCCACGAAGCCTTCAGCGGTCTTACCTCTGCAGAGTCAGAATGCTGCCCAGGTTCCTGTACAAAACGATGCCGGTTACGAACGTCGAGGAGTCTTCGGAATCTGTGATGGGGAGGAAGCAGAGGTACGGACACACTGAGCAGGAAGGTCAAAGTCAAATAAGGCAGCCGTGTCGAGAGGTGTGTTCACAGAGACTGACTGTTTCATTCTCTGTCAGTACAGTGGCCTTCCTTCCATTGAGGAGAATGCAGGTCAGCCATGCGGCTTCCACTCCTCCAGCCCCCGAGAGCTCTTTACATTGGAGGTGGCCTACATGACTACTCAGCTATAAACGTTGCCTCTTACACTGCTGTACAGTCACACACACACGGACAGACAGTGCACTTTCACCACATAACTCTGGCACATGCTGACATTTACACGGACAGATATGAAAAGCTAAAAGGAAATTCTCTTTCACAGCGTTATACACTGATCAGGCATAACATTATGACCACCTTCTGAATATTGTGTAGGTCTCTCTTGTGCCTCCAAAACAGTTGGGACTCATCAGAGAATGGACATGGACCTTCTGAGGATGTCCTGTGGTGTCTGGCAGCAGAAAGTTGTTAGTGGGGGGGGCTTTGAGGGGAGGGGCCTCTGTGGATCATCCCACAGATACTTAATCAGTTTGGGATCTAGTGAATGTGAAGGCCAGGTCAACGTTTTTGTGTGCGTGCCTGTGTCAGGCTGCATCCTGCTGGGGATGGCTGCTGCCATCAAGGAGTGTCATTGCTATGGGGTGGGGGTGCCTGGTCTGGTCTAGGTGGGTGCTACATGTCTAAGTAACATCCACACCAATGAATGCCAGGTCCAAAAGTTTCCCAGCAGAACGTTGAATTGTCAAAAGATGGTCAGTGTTATTTACTTCTCCTGTCAGTGGTTTTAATGTTGTGGCAGATCAGTGTAAACCAGGAAATAACAGAGATAGCCCAAAGCTAGCATCACAACAAGTACTACCACTACTTCTGAAGCTGTTCCAACCTGGTATGTGCCCTGGGTGATCTGATTACAAATGCGCAGTTCAAGTGTCATCAAACCCAAGATCCAATGTCTTTGACCATGCTTGGAGTTCATCTGACACGGCAACTTATTTTCAGGTCATCTGGCTGCCTCAGTCTCTTGAGCAGCACCTGAGCAACAAGCACTGTCATTTGAAATCAGCCAATCACAAAACAGCTACACTTCTTATCTATGGGGTTATATTGATGTGTGCATATGTACATTTGGCTCCAGCGCTCTGTAGGTGAGCTCCCCCTGTTGGAGATAAAGGAGGGCGTAAGCAGGGTTGTGCCAGCATGGGAAGAATCTTGTCAAAATCAGACTGCTGGACTACATGAAGGCACAGATAGGCCCGGGGCGAGGAGAAGCCTTCTCTTTCTGGCTGCAATGTCAAAAAGCAAAAATAAATAAATAAATAAAAAAACTACTCCATCTGCACAGCCATCTGAAGACATCCAGCTCTTCTGCTCCAGCACACTGCATAGCAGCCTGAGAGCACACAGCAGTGTGCCAGGCAGCAGGCAGAGGCTGTAGCTCCCGGGCAACAGCTGAGCTCCCATGGGCATCAGGGGGGAACCGAGCAAGACATGTGCATGTGTGAGGGGGATGAAGTATTATGTGTCCCGCTCATGCACTCCTTGGCTTGCCCGTCCAATATGCTCAGCCAGATTGTCCGTGCCCAACAAGAGCTAGCCTGGGGGGGGCTTTAACCAGTGATTCAATAAGTTATGTGTCTGTGTGCGGGAGCTGAAGCAAGTTCAGAGCCAAGTATCTGTCCATAAACATTTGCTTATTTGATGTATGTGCAGAATATTTGTTTGCAAATGTTGAAGCGTGAATACGCACATGTGTGCAGTCGCATGCAAGCTTCGTTACACGCGTGCCTGGGTACGTGAAGTGGTGAAGAAAGGCTAAACGTCAAGTGCAAACTCTGAAACACACTCTATGGCTCAGACTATTTCCTGCACCTTCACCAAAACATGCTCAGCACACCTTAGTTTGCAGGTAGAGTTTCAGGAATATATTAAGGGGCTGCTCTGAAGTGGTTAGTGGTGACAGGAAGCGAACTAGAAAAGCTGTTAACAGTGAATGTGCACTTGCGCTTACTTAATATATTCCTCTCAACAGAAGCACGCTCGTCAAGAATGGAGTAAACATCATACAAATTTAACTACCTACTTTCTGCTCCATCAGATATTGTTATCACATGAACGCACCTTTTGCTGTTCTGTGCTCACACTGACCTTTTAATAGTTTTGCACAACAAGAGAATTTGAGGTCAAGTGCCTACAAAATAAAGAATGTTTATTTTTTTCATTGCAATAACATTATAACCACCTTTCTAACATTGTGTAGCTCTCCCTTGCACCTTGAAAACAGCTCTGACTCATCAGAGAATAGACATGGGCCTTCTGAGGGTGCCCTGTGGGGGCCTTTGGGTCCTGTGGTTTGAGGGGAGGGGCCTTTGTGGATCATCCCACAGATGCTTGATCAGTTTGGGATCTAGTGAATTTGGAGGGCCAGGTCAAGACCTTGTGCTGTCCGTCATGTTGTTCCTAAAGCGTTTTTGTGTGTGCCTGTGTCAGGCTGCATTCTGCTGGGTATGGCTGCCTGATGGGGTGGGAGTGCCGGTCTGGTCTAGGTTTCTCAGTAACATCTGCATGAATGCCAGGTCCAAACGTTTCCCAGCAAAACTTTGAATTGTCACAACATGGTCAATACTTTTTACTTCACCTGTCAGTGGTCATAATGTTGTGGCTAATCGGTGCATGTTCCTTCCTATGCACTTGTATGTGTTAAAACACAACACTTCAGAGTGAGTAAAAAAAAAAAACAGTGTCTGTTGGCTTCCTGCTTGTGGAGAATTCAAAGTGTGTCCCACAGTTTACTCGTTACCCCTTTAATACTGAGAGCCCTCCACTGCTGTGAGTGTGACTCCATGTGGAGAGGCGCTGTAGTGAATGGCAAGTGCAGAGAGACTCCATGTTGTGGACCTGATTAATGTGACAATTAACCCTCTAGGGTTTCTCAGTTTGTACTTGTTTGTTATCTGTTTGTTACATTTTAATTAAATTTTACCTTTTAACTATGTACATTAATATGAGGCATTGCAGCAGCTCATCCTGATAAAAAAACAAACATGTTACTGTCTTGTGTTTTCTAGTATTTAAACTCAAGTTCTGAAAGGATATGAAACCTGTCTTTCCTTTTTACATTTCCAAGAAACTGTTTAGCTAGTTTAGCCAAGTAACAGTATAAGAGAATACATGCCGTTAAGCTTTAGCCTGGAAATCTGAAACCTGAAAGTTTGGACTGGAGCGCCTCTGTTGGGAACTGATTATACGCCAGCAGCAAAGATCTGCCAGGCCAGTGAAATTCTTTGGACGGCGATGGAAAGAAGAGCGACGCCAACGCAGTCATACACGTTGTCTTGGCACCAAAATGGCTCCCAAGTAAGTGTTGAAGAAAAATATTCAATGTGCTTGTTTCAAAGTTTGCTATAGTGGGGTGTTTATTGGTTACAGACACAGAGTGTGGGTCTGGGAAGGTGAGTCGACCCAGAACACTGGCAACGCAACACATTTATACAGATCGACCAAAGGATAGGGGTGCAGTTATGGATGGGGTATGGATTCATATGTAAATGGTAAGGTCTTGAAAGAGAGTCTCAAAAGGCCATGAGACTCCAGGTCAGGTAACAATAGCAAAAGGTAACAAGAACAAAGGGCTAAAACTCCAGGGGGTAGAAGACAGCCCAGACATTACTAAGTTACTTTGTGACCCTCTGGGCAACAGCAACAGTGAATCAAAGCATGTGTATTCTTCATTCGAAACGGATGGGGTCAAAGAATAATGAGCCAAAATTGGTATTCTTCAACAATCCACATAAGCAAACAGTTTAGAGTCAGCTATTGCATCTGAAAGACGTTGGCATTTGTCAAGAGTGCCTTAATTGCTTAATGTCACATGCTTTGTTGCTCTGATTGGTTGTAAAACTATCCAATTTGCGTGTGGAGGTATTGTTTTTTTTCTGCAAATACACCCCATAAATCAAATCCAAACGCCTAGTTAAGCTTACTTTCAAATACGGATGTGTAACAGGAAAGGAGAAATGCTATATTTATACAAAACGCAGCCTTGTTCGATTCAGAATACATACCATACAGGCCTATGCTGCAGCCTTAGCATTGGCTAATGTTAGCTGCAGAACAACTAGCAGAAATCATGTGTTTTCTTTAATACTACTACTACAGTTTATGAAGGTCGGGGTAAAGTCTGAGTCATATGTTCACAGACACATCTACGCAAGTTAAAAATATTTGAATCTAAGTGAGTTTGCACTTACCCTGAACTTTGGAGTTAAAAGCATGCAGTCAAGCATCAGTAAGGCCTTATGTTTCATCAGTAACTGACTGTATATATCCTCAAATGCATCGTACAGTATTTTAAAATACTTTAAATAAAGACTGGATTTCAACCAACATATTCGGTTAAACATGTCTGATTCAGTTTAACTTAGAGTTTAATTAGCCGTGGTTGTTGTCGTGAGCAGGCAAATCCAATTCTGCCCCAATGCTTCCGTTTTATGTTCAGAAAACGCAATCCTCTCTGTTCTTCTGCAGCCTACAGAGCTGGTGCATTTTCTTTGGGCTTATGTGAGAACACGTCCATAGAAATGTGACAATGGACCAATCAATCAGCGTGAACAAGGCATCAAACAGGCGTTTTAATGCGAGCGGGTCCAAGCTGTATGCGCAAAGAGCCGCTGGTATGACATTGCCACCGTGGAGACACTTCTCCCAGCTGGGTAGGGAACTGTCTCTAATTGCTCGTGATTGGCTCCTGTTGACTCCTGATTAGGAGTGACGGCCTCATTAGCATGGTAGCGGGTACGGAGTCAGCTTTAATGGTCGAAAACATTGCGGCTGACAAATAACCCTACTGCTTCGGAAAACTGTGCACCTAGCACCTGCCTGCAGACAGAAGTCAAGCTCAGCTGGTTCTGTCAGCAATAACTGTTAAGAGTGACACAGGGCCTGGATCCAGCATGAAGCCATTTTACTCAGATCCACCAATAGACCAGAGAGGTGGCCAGTAGTATTGCTTTTCCTGGGGAAGCTCGAGCAAATTACAACAGCTTATCGTGTCAACTCTACTGCCAGAGGTTTCGGGTTATGGCTTTGAAATGTCTGCCATCATTGCAATAAAACCAAAGTTTGATGTTGGTGCTGAAAAGTTTGATTTCGGTGGTGAAAAATAGGCAGATTGGTAAGCAGTAATTTAGACAAGATGCCAGAGTCAAAAACTAGCTGAGCTTGAAGTTAATTGTCGCTCGATTTACGCCTTCATCTACATTCCAGACCTCAGCAGTGCTCACGAGCCTTTGGGGACCGACTTTTACAGAACTTCCCAGTGACGCCGACGCTGCCAGAGAAAATGACAATTCAGCCACGGCAGCTATTGGCACCGCTGATGTCAGTTCACATGAACATTTGCAAGAGTAAGACAGAGCAAGACAGGATCCGACTGAACACAATCCCCCGTTGTTTTGCAAACTGCGCCCGCTGGGTTCTTAAATAACAAGCGCAAACATCAGCAACTAATTTGAAAGAACACGTCGAGCTGAAGCCTTCCACCTGTCTTTGGCAATATCTGCGAGTGAATGATGATGACTGGAAATCATTAACAAAAGGTAAGACCATGAGCCAACACCACATCAGAGTCGACTGTTATGAGATGAAAGTCAAATCGACACCGATTAGTCCAAACTCGACCTGAATACATATGCTGAGAACAGACAGCTCATGTGCTACATGCTGTGTGCTGCAGATATGTATAGCCTGTATAAAAACAGGCAGCAACTCAGCACCATCAATAGCATTTAATAGTACTCCACAGCCTGTTGTAAGATGGGATAGTGTAGCCATGTACTGCAGCTAAAAATCAAATAACTTTAGACGATAGTTGATGTGCAGCCTCCTTCTCTCTGTTACCACAGGACGTTTGGTGAAGTTGTTAACTGACTGCCTTCCAGAGGATTTGGATCGTTCCTCTGCTAGCGTTAGCAGATGCCTTTTCAGATGAGTGTGCATTGCAGTAGTACTTTTGTTGTACTCTACGACTGACTTACATATCTTGCATTTTCCTGTTAAAAATGTAAAATTCACAATTTACAAGCAAAGTAAGTGCAGCCTGATTTAATTCAGAACACTCATAGGCCTATGCTGCAGCCTTAGCTTAAGGTGGCTAATGTTAGCTACTCAGCAGCTAGCAGAAATCGGGTGTTTTCTTCAATACTACTAGAGTTTGCTACTAAAATAAAGACATCATCTGTAGTGAAGTATTTCCACACACTTGATGAACCACTGCTAGTTTGCTGCAACGACCCACTCAGCTCCTCACCTGTCTTCTAGGAGGAGGAGTCCATGTTGTTGAAGCTGACAAAATGATGAGTCGACTAGTCTGTACAGCCCCTAGAGTCAACAGTCTTGAGTTTCCAGTACACAGTAATTAATTTAGCTTTGGAAGTGGTAATGTTTGGGAGCTAGGGATGGATGGCGAGGAGGAGGTTATATAGATATATGGTTATGCTTAATTTAAAATGAGTACAAATGGAGCGGAACAGAGTTTGCATGTTCCCCCTGCGCCTGAGTGGGTTCTCTCCGGGTACTCCGTCTTCCTCCCACCGTCCAAAGACATGCTCGTTAGGTTAATTGGTGATTCTAAATTGGCTGTAGATATGCATGTGAGTGTGAATAGTTGTTTGTCTTTCCTGTTTTAGTCCCGTGATAGACTGGCGACCCACGCCTGTAGCGCAGTGATAGCTGAGATAGGCTCAGACCATGGCTTTAAGACCATGGTGTCAAACATGTAAATGCTGCTGTCATCAAACTGTCATCATTTTATGAAACTTATCCTGGCCTTGTTGACGTGCCTTTTTTGTCGTACAGCTGCTGAACAGCGGACGACGTAAAACGATTTTTTGTTATTCTCTCTGCATGTTTTATTTGCAACATTAAATACAAGCTTCTCCGCGTGTACGTGTCTGAGCAGGGTGCTTGGCTTTGCAGATTAATGGCAGTAAACACTGTTTTATAAATCAACTGCTGTTCTCTGTTTCTGCTTTTTTGTTTTGACGGCCCCCTCCCAGCCACACACACACACAGATTCAAGCAAATGCGGGAAGACAGGCCTGCAGCAAGCAGTATTTGAGGAATATGTTCCAGAGATTGCATTAATTTAATATCCACAGAGGCATGCAGCTCTCACCTGGTTTGCCAGTGGACAGGATGTTCTTAGGAATGGTGACTCTGTCCTCAGAGCTTCGAGCCCAGTCCACCATGCCCCTCCAGCCCTTCATAGGGAAGTTGATGTCGGCATGACCCGCCACTGGACGCTTGTGGATGCTCAAAACTGTAACAGAAAGAAACGGACACATTACTCCAGAGTAATACACTTTACAGAGTGTTTTTAAATGTTGTTTACCATGCTGTCCCCACCAAGCTCGGTTGGAACAGTCACTTAAGGTCATTCTTGCAGGAGTTGCTGCTTTTCTTCACAACCTCTGCCAGTCAAATCCGTTTTCAGAGATTGGGTCATGCTAACTTTGCACTCACCACCTCACTGAAAGGGGAACTACTGTTTTTTACAACCTGCATAAAATACGATTGTTTACTCACCCATATAACTATTAGATATTTAGATCTGCGTATATCCGTATAGTGGGAGTGAATGGGGCACCGAAACACGGCCTAAATATCACATTATTTGCTGCGATACTCGTTCATTTCACCAATATTTTGTTATGATACTATAAGTGCTATAGTGCTATTCCCAGTTGAGTCCGGAGTTATCTGTTATCATCATCCGGGGTCTGTAGATTGACCTACAAACCCCAGACGATGTCTTCTGACCTGGATGATGTTTACCTGTAATGTGCTACTGCTAGTTTTTTGCAACATGGCTGAATATTTTTCCAATTCTGAGGTTGTGGACAAGACTCACTAGAATAGCATTAACATAACATAACAAAATATTGGTGAAATGAACGAGTTTTGCGGCAGATAATGCGTTATTTAGAGGCTGTGTTTCGGTGCCCCAGTCACTCCCACTATATGGATATACGCGGATCTAAATATCTCCTGAAAGACTACAAATAACACAAAAGTTATATGGGTGAGTAAATGATCGTGTTTTATGCCAGAAATAAGGTCCAGGTTGTAAAAAAGAGTAGTTTCCCTTTAATAACTTCAGCAGATCTAACTGCTTCTCCCTTCTTTCTTTCTGTTTTCCAGATGACACTGGCCAAACTGTTGTGCATGCATAAAAACAAAAAAACAGTGAATGGAGGTGTAATAAGTGCAGGCTTGAAAAAAAAATAATGTTACTGATTCTAATCTTGGTCCTATGGGAGTTAGGATAAAATAAAAGAATAGCTACACAATCAAACAGAAACCAGATCAATAGCAGTTCAAATCTGGCATCTTCCCACCTCCTATACAACTTGACCACTTTTAAGAGTTTGGAAGGGATGTATGTTGTGAGTTGATGGAGCGTTCTTTGCATGGCCTTGCTCATGTTTGAGGTGTGGGAGGCAAAGAGGAGGTCGGCCTCCCCAGGGGAGGCGCGCTGCTGCTGTGGGCGGCTACTTGGCTCCAGACAGCAAGGTGGCACCGCTATAAACAAGACCTCTCATATGGCCTCAATTCCCACATATTCTCCCTCGACTCAGCTCAAACTCTGCCTTGTTTTTATGTGTAGGTCACGGAGAGCAACGGAGCCGCTGTGATGACTATACCATGTTGTTTTTCCCCTTTGTAAAAATATAGAATACCCACAGTCTCTCTGGGCGATGGAGAGAGGCAGCGGGTGGTTGTGAATGTGGATTTAGAATCTCATGAGACACGTTCTAAAACCCTGCTGCCTTGGGGAGTGCTAATATCCACTGTGGGTTTTTATCTTCATGTAAATACCGGGGAACAGAAATAGAAATGCTATAGAAAGAGAGTTTTGCTGTGCCTCAGTACCATAACAGAGGGAAAATGGAGAGATTTACAGCATAGCATGATTAGCAAATCCCGATTTGAAAAACAAAAACTAGTCTTGAGTGCATATCTTCTCATCTCTGACTTCAGATCAGGTGCAGTTTAACTCCCTACGTCTAAATTGTTGCATGTGGCCATGTATACTAGGGGTTGCACAGACTAGTCAACTTCTCTGCGACTACTCACTGGTCACATGACAACAACATGGATGCTTCCTAGAAGACAGGTGAGGAGCCCAGTGGGTCACTGCAGTAAACTAGCAGCGGTTCATCAAGTGTGTGGAAACACTTCACTAAAAACGAAGCCCATACTACGGTGACATGTCAGTCCTGAAATGCAATGCACACTCATCTTAAAGGGCATCCGTTAAATGCTACTGATGGTGCTGAGTTGCTGCCTGTTTTTATACAGGCTATACATACTTGCAGCTCACAGTATGTAGCACATGAGCTGTCTGTTCTCAGAATATGTATTCAGGTCAAGAATATAGATTTCATTGCTGCTAAGCATCATTTTCTACTTTGACGTCATCAGCAACCAGTCGGTGTGATTTTCATCACATAACAGCCGACTTAAAAAATCTGAAGTCGTGCAACCCCCCATGTATACCATGTATAAAACATGCAAGACTGATATTTATAGCAGTAGGGCCGTACCTAGACCAAATAAGAGAAAGTATTAAAGTATATAAAATAAGCATGGTCATGATACACCAATGGACAGGACTATTATTTCATTATCTGACCTCTTAGAGTCACCTAAAGCCCAAACCGTTTGTATTTTCTATGCATTTTTGACAACCAAATTACAGATTACAGATCTGAGGGTGTCCTGTGGTGTCTGGAAGCAGGATGTTGTTAGTGGGGGGGGGCCTCTGTGGATCATCCCACAGATACTTGATCAGTTTGGGATCTAGTGAATTTGGAGGCCAGGGCAACACCTTGTGCTGTTCTTCATGTTTTTTTTTAGTTGTTCCTAAAGTGTTTTTGTGTGTGTGTCTGTGTCAGGCTGCATCCTGCTGGGGATGGCTGCTGCCATCAAGGAGCGTCATTGCTATGGGGTGGGGGTGCCTGGTCTGGTCTAGGTGGGTGCTACATGTCTAAGTAACATCCACACCAATGAATGCCAGGTCCAAAAGTTTCCCAGCAGAACATTGAATTGTCACAAGATGGTCAATGTTATTTACTTCTCCTGTCAGAGGTTTTAATGTTGTGGCTGATGGGTGTATGTGCTACCATGCGCCCCAACACTGACGCTGATAAGCCAAAATCAATAATAATATGATTGAAACTTGTCACTCTGCTAACAGGACATATAGATTTCAGCGTTGGTTTCTGGATCTGATTTCAGACACCATCGGGTCACCGTCCTCTCTCCTCTCTTTCATGGACAGATATCGTACTTATGGAGATCAATCTTCAGTGAAAGAAAAGCCGTGATAAGAGAGTTTCTTTAATGCGCGGTGATAGCCGTGGAGAACCCCTGCAGATGGAGAGAAGGCTGACCTAGGTTATCGGTGACTTCATACATGTCTTGAAAGTCTTTCATCCTCAGGCCAATGACATCCACAAAGTCCTCCAGCAGACGGAACAGCTCTTTGATGTTCGGCCCCAGCTGAGGAAACAGTGACAACGACAGAAAAAAAAAGGATTATAGATTTATCATAATCTGATCTGCTGTTCAAACCCTTCACGCAAAAAAAAGGGCCTCATTTTTTGTTTTTATGACAAGAACGTACAACATACGAAACGCAGAGGCAATAATAAACAAATAAAAAGACATAAGGGAAGACATAAATAAATAAAAAAGCCACCCAAAGACAAAACCTAGCACTGTCATTTCTTATAATATTCTTCAGCTTTGTGATTTCGTGGGATTTTTAAATTGAATGCATAGAACAGATCATTACAGGAAGACTGGTCTTATCATCCGGAGAGAGAGTCAGGGCTTATGTCAAGGAAATGGTTCAGTGGAGACCAGAGAATCTCAGATCTGTTTTTCAAAGGAAGAAGGGTAGAGATCAACATGGCGACCCCAGGGACTTGAGGAGGAGACCACCTCAGTAAGATATATTCTTTAGCAAGAAATAAAAGAATAGTTAGCAGATGTACAGTACAACGCATAGACTGTAAGTGACAGTGAAACCTGTTTTCTAATGTACCCTACTTGTCAATTCAGTGCCACAGTGGCTCATATTCCACACAGCTATGACCAGAATTATCATGTAAACTTTGTGCATCATGGTCTTCCTGCAAAACCTTAATTCTGGTTGAGCTTGAGCTTTCGCAGTCGAAGGTATTAACAGTCAAATACAGTCAAACAGTCAATAGCCGCATCTCCTTCACGTAACCACAGATTACATACAGTACTGGAAGGAACAAACTTCTAGGTTGGATTATTTAGCCGTGTACTTCTGCCTGCATTGTGATGCTCATGACAAACAGGCGGATGGCTGGATGGCGGCGGGAACAGTGATGCACAAGCGGATGAGTGCAGCAGATGGACGAGTGGGTGTTTGCATTGACTTGGTTACTCATTAGCTAGAGTTATTTCTGTCCCTTCGGCAGTCCTCGTCTCTTTCCTTCCTCTTCTGCCGCTGTCTGTCTGAAAAGACACAGGTGGGCTGCGGGTCCACCTGTGTCTTTGTCGCAGCGGTCCTGCAGCAGGCTCATTATTATTACTGTACATAAAGTTCAACGGAACATATAATTAGCGGTGAGGGGAACTGTGGGAGTTTTGTTATTTAGGAGGAGGGGGTGATACTAACCAGTTGTGCTTCCTCCCATCGTTCCCTGTTCTCCTCCATCAACAGATTGCTGACTGACTGCACAAAGTTCTGTAAAACAAAGAGAAAATTGTTTAATGTTCTACACCATTAAGTATTTTCAGACTAAGGATAGTTATAGTCTCTAGTTTTTTTTATTGTTCTGTGTGTGCATCAAAGTCTTATTTCTATAGTTTTGTGTTTTTGTGCAAAAAATGCATTCTTTGCACCTTCTAGCCTGATGATCGCTAACGTTAGTCAGTTCTTTTTTCCCTCCTACCCCTAAACTGTAAGTGCACCACTAAAAACATATATCAATCACCCTCATGTCCGCGCTGCTGGGGCTGTAGTACGCCCTCCTGAAGATCTCCGTCATGTTCTTCAACACGTCCACAATGGCCAGCAGATCGCCGCTGTAGCTGGTCCCGTCACTGGACGTCACCCTCAGCTTGGTCATCACCTCCGAAACGCCGTCTCCAACAAGGCCGCGTTGTGCTTTGGACAAATGTTCCCGAGTCTAGAAGTCAAGAAA
This sequence comes from Chelon labrosus, assembly GCF_963514085.1. NCBI lineage: Eukaryota > Metazoa > Chordata > Actinopteri > Mugiliformes > Mugilidae > Chelon > Chelon labrosus. The sequence continues at coordinate 25,839,791 of NC_140345.1, forward strand.
AGAGTAGCTCCTGTTAATTTTCATGTCATTTCTTTACCGAAATCTACGTCCTAATTCTAGTTAAGGGCTTTGAGAAATTTGAGATCACACTGAGGCTTCTAGATATGTGAAAGAAGATTGATGCTCACTAAAGTTTGTATACTGCGATAGTCATTGGAAATACACTTCATGTAGGTGGGATTCTCCCAGTAGGCGATGCCCTCCTCATCCAGGGTGCAGCGGCGCAGGATAAGCCCTGTGGAATAAGAGTTCACCAAAGTATAAGTGGCTGTTTCTCACAGAAAACTTTTAATGGACGTGGGATATGTGTGAGCAAGCGCACCCATGGCATTGGGAGGACAGCGTACTGCTGCGGTATCCCCAGCTGGAGTCATCTTCCACACCACGTTGGAGAAGTTGTCCTCACCACAGATTTCGTGAGGTTCTGTTTTCGGAGGAGTAGATACACATGAGCAATACAGGAAGTCAAACATTGTTTTTAAGCAACGTGGACTGAAGTGTTCCCGTCCTCTGACCTGGGCATCTCTTTTCGTTACAGCGGCGGACCTCTTCTCGTTCTCCGGGACAAGGCTGCCCTCCAAAAAAGGGCCCATAGCAAACCCTGTTTCTCTGCTGACTTCCCCCTCCACAGGTTTTAGAACAACCCGACCACAGGGACCACGGCTGCCACTTGCCATCCACTGGGGGAACGGATGCAACACGAGAATGTCATATGTAAGAAAAATGAAACTTGTTAATGAAGACGACACTGACCTACACAAGTCTCGTCAACTTTCGGTCAAAGGTCAAAGTTTTATTCTCATTTCAACCACATTCCTCCAAGACTATGGAGCTACACAAAGACTTAGGACTAAGTACAATTTCTGACAGTTAAGTGAGTGATCGGAGTGATCGGAGAACCCTGATGGTAAAACCAGTCCTTCATGGTGTTGTGTGAAGGAGCATTACCGCCTTCCTTCCTTCCTGCTGCTGTGAGGCTGTACTACCAAGCCTGCTCCCCGTAGATCACACACACCGGACAACCTCAACACAATCACAACACATTTAAAATCTGTGCAATACATGCAATAGTGCAGGAGAAATAAGGGATTATCTTATCGTATCTGAAAAAGACCAGTGTTGCTCCATGACACATTGAGAAATATGAATGTGTGCACGGTTTTCGTACCTGGACACTCTCCAAGGAAGCAGTCGACGGTCTCCAGCCACTCTCCTCTGCACTCAGAGCCCCCGTACGAGGGGCCGTTACACTCCCTGGTTCTCTGCATGGTGCCATTTGAACAGGAGGTGGAGCAGGTGCTCCAGCTGGACCACTCGTTCCAGACTCCATCCACTGACGGCAATCAGGGTCAGCAACGTCAACATCGGCGATAGAAAGACAGAACGCTACGTCAGCTATCTGAGGCAGTTTACTGATTCAAAGAATCGTACAACTTAGTCCATGCCCACCATAATCCCCCACCCCCCATCCCCCCAAACCCTCTCTGCAGTTTCTTCTTCTTTACAATCTCAATGCAGTAACCAGGAGCCGGAAGATATGGAGCTGAAACTTGCGCAGATATGTCCCCACCTTGAATCTCACTCCCTAGGGGTTCTTCCATCCAAACATGAGAGGACCATCATCAGTCTCTTTTTTTTTAATCCTATACCCTCGACCCCTTTCATCCCTTCCTTTCTCATCTCATCCAATCCAATACCTTTCCCTCCTCTTTACCTGGTCAAAATAAATCTCCTCTTACCTACTGAGGTGTGGTCTTGTCAATGAAATATTATTAAATGAAGGGAACAAGACCACGCCTTGCATGTGCTTACCTACAAAGGTGTGTCCTAACCCTCTCTCTCTCTGTTCGTCTCAGTTTTAGACCCCCACCCTCCACATCCCTCTCTTTTCTTTTCCTTTCTTCCTCTTCCACCTTTCACTACAGGAACCAGGAGGACAACGAGCCAAAGCTTCCTGAGATGTGTCCCCTGGGTTCCTTTACCCTCATCCACCCTTCCATTCATTTCCCTCATGTCCTGTCTACCAATAAACTGCTTTGCATCAACTGAGGCGTCGTCTTGAACAGTTGTCGTGAACAACGTGTTGCATTTCTTGAGTGCACTTGAGCGCTCCATATCCACGTGGTGCTCCCAGCTTTCATATCTCCACTTGAACATTAGTTCTTGGGTTATGAAATGGACACGTTTAAGTGTGCTTCAAATAAATTAGTATTATTAATGCTGAAGAGGTGCTTCTGGATCCAAATGGTAACGCAGCAAGGTATCATGAATGAACAAGATGTCACGACTGTTTTAAAAGGTATTCCTGATGGTCCTACAGTTTACGTACTCAAACCACAGACTGTATAAAGATGGACGGTGGAACAGCTCCTCTAAAGTGAAGCCAAAGAAAGTAGTGCTCCCCCTGGTGGCTGGTTGCAGTATAGGTCATAAGCTCCACCCAAACAGGGTTGTTACAGTCACGAATTTTGGGTTACAACATTCAAAACCTGGCAGACATGGGAAGATCTACAAAAAGTATATTAAATTTAAAGAATAGAAAAAGAGAAAAGTTGAATCCTACTACTTTCCCACCCTCCCGCTATTGGCTAATCGCTGTGTGAAGTGGGTGTGATTGTCAAATTGTTGGTGTAGGTAACAACAATCGCTGGACGCGGCCAATAACCCACAAGTATTGCCCCTGTAAAAGCCATGACTGGCAGTATTCTGTAATGCACTGTGAAAACCTCGGAGCAGGAACAGTAGAGCTAAGTGGTGCCTTGAGATTTTTCCTCACCTGGACAAACAGCTATGTTGCAGAATTTGGTCTGTTTCTCAGGGCCCTCACAGGCATCTCCCCCAAACTGTGGGGGGGCGCAGGTTCGCGTTCGGGACCTGTAACCTCGGCCACAGGTCGATGAACACAAACTCCACGGTGACCACTCGTCCCACGCGCCATGAACTGCAATCAGAGCAGCTAGGGTATGATTTATAGACACACAAACACGTATAACCCTTCAACGCACGTCAACAACACAATAAAACCACTGTAAGCCAGTTATGAGTTAGTCTGCTGTTTTTATTTTTTTCCAGGGATCATCTGTTTGTTAAGTTAATACTGGGTTGAGGAGCCTCCCTGCCTGCCTGCTTGTGCGAAAGCCTGAGGAACATCTTGAGAGAGTAAACTGTAGGCAAAGCTCTATCTGTGAGGCGGGCATAGAAATCATTCTTGGTGCAACGGGTTAGATAAAGTCAGGTGGGTCTTGTGTGGGTGAAGCTGGGTCCAGGAGAGGGCTGGGCGAGCGCAGGGAGGTGGCAGGAGGGGGTGAATGGGGTTGGCGGGGTGGGGCACCGGCTTACCTGGACAAACAGCAGAGTTGTTGCAAGGTCTCTGCTCTCTCAGTGGCCCACTACACTGGGTGCTGTAGGAGGAGGACACACAGAAACGAGTGCGACTCTGCCAGCCCTCCCCACATGTGGCAGAACACACACTCCACGCTGACCACTCCTCACCTGAAGCTGAGTCTACTGAGGAGGAAGGATGGGTAAAAGGATGGGAGGATAGGGGAGAAATAGGAGGAAAAGGAAAGGAGAGGGCCATAACTAATTATCATGCAGGATGCTGCCGCTCTGGCCAACAGAGGAAGGGCTGTGGTGTGCGTAAAAGGTAGATTCAAGCTGTGCCGCATTTTAGGAGCCGCCTCCGTCAAAGGCCTAATGCAGCGATTCCCAATGGATAAAGATGTTCAGTTCAAAAGGTTCCTTCAAATGCGTCATGGGCATGATTCGTTGCAGACACATCCACTGCAACCAGAACCTGCATCACCCTGTACGGAAAGAATCAACCTTCTAACGCGTCTTTCAACTTTGTACACCGCGTGCTTCAAAGGAGGCGGCCCCTGAAATGGACCCCAGCTTTGGGTCTGCTTGTCCTTCGTCATCTGTGAGGTTTCTGATGGCATATCCTTCACATTGACTTCCAGGGGAAGTGAATGCCACTGGCTCAGGATATGTCAGTCATCTCTCCACTGGCCACGACTGCCGATCTGATGGGTCGTCGGTGGACCAATAAGGGAAACTTGGGCAGTCTCAGCTGGGGGTAGCAGGACGAGGAGGAACTAAACAGGAAGTCGGGAATCGTTCAGCAAGTTAAAGTGATACTTCGCCAAAAATCTGACAGGAAGTTGGAGGGTTGTGCACTTTGACTTTTTCCAAAAACCAATAGCCGTGGTCAGCTTGGATTCTATTTAGTCCTATGGATTTGTGTAATACGATTCATTTACAATTTTGTTGCAGGTCAATGTTCCTAAGAATGGCTTCTTGGAAACACTGGCATGAATTCAGACTAGGCAAACCACAAACTGTCTGCAGCCATCCTTTCTAGGAAAGCCTAAAAATTTGCTTGTTTTTGCAAGAGAGGGATAAAAACACTGATACCTCTGATTAGCCTAGCTTAGCACTGACCCTGGAGACTGTAATGTGTCCTTTGAAGGACAGTTAGACACTCTTTTCAGACCATTGTGCCTTTGCAAGTCAAACACTGGGCAGAGGAATAATTATTTGTGAAGAAATAGGTCCAGCAGGTACTCTTCGTTGTGTGCAGCCTAAACAAATGAGACGCAGACTACTTCCAAGGCTGCATGCTAATCTAAAGCGAACCAAACTCCAGCTCCACACTTACCGTACAGACATTACACTTACATCTATCTAATCATCTAATTCTTGGAAAGAGATTGCATAGTTGGACAGAGGATTTGGTTGCTACTGCTGCTGATTTTGGGTAGAGTATCACTTTAACGGAGAGGGAGGACTCCATATATATATATATTGTGTTTTACAGACAGGGCGCAGTGTCCTGTTATAACCTCACATAAAATACAGTTCCACTATGTTCAGGTAGGGTCCATGTTGGAATCAGTCCACTGTGGACGAGGCACTATCATGGGAGATTTTGATAGATGTGCATATTTTAAGTGAGTGCGTCTGTCTAGGTTGCGGGTGTCCTATTTTTTTAATATATTTTTTTAATACTTTATATGTTGTACGAGTGGTCACCCAAGCTGCCACAGTGACTGATGCGAGGGATCCCTCTGCGTCCCGTTGTCTTACCTGTCTGAGGGCTCTGCTGTCCGCCGCGGGCCTTGTCTACGTCGTCGCGCTTGCGGCTGTCCACTGAGCGAAGCGATTGGCTGCGAGAGAGGTGGCGACCTTTGCCTAAAGGAGGGTGAGGCAAGGCCGGGGGGAGGAGGAGGGGGAAGGGGAGTGGGGGGGTCGGGGGTTAGCAACCAGAGCTCCGTCATTAATAGCTTATATTTGGGACACAACCGTGACGTGATTGGTCACCCAGAATAGCATCAGCCAAACTTGGGACTTGTGTTGTGGTGTTTGTGTTAATGTGCTGTGCATTTTTTTTTTGTGTTATATAATGCTGTTTATCTGAGTCTTCAAATGTCTCTGACGGCCTGAATAGCTTGTAAAAACACATAAACACATCCACAGTTATGACTTCCCGCTGTTCAGGAAGAAATGTCTAGTGCTGCACAAATTAAGCAATCTTTAAGAAGTGAAACAATTCGGCGAAGGCGCAAACACTTCTTGGTGAACAGCCTCTACATAATAGTTGTTGATTTCCCGTGTCCCTTTAGCCATTGTGGGTTTTAACGATTTTGGCAAACTGTGCATGCATGGTCTTCAAAAAGGTTGACCATGTTTTTTTTTTTTTTTTTTCTCATCGATCAAAGTCCCCTTTCCAACATGCACTCCTTAAGTCAATACACTGACTTATAGAGGATGGATACGCCAGCAGATGAACAAGATGTAAGAAAAGGAAAGCCAAAGAAAGAGAAAATAGCTGTAAAAAAAGACACTTTGGACACATCACACACACTCGTTTCTTTTTTTTTTTTTTTTAAACCACAGAGCTGAAAAACAGATCCGTCACTGACTGACAGACATGGATGAGGAGCTCACCGGTGCAGGACTGCGAGTTGCAGGGACGGCCCTCCTCCACTACACCCTCGCACAGGAATGACTCCTCCGGGGGTGACTGACAGGTCCGAGTCCGTGATTGGATCCCGCCTCCGCATTCACTGCTGCACTGAGCCCACTGGCCCCACACACTCCAGCCCCCTAGAAAGACACACACAAACAATAACGGTAAGTTAGATAGGGCTGCGTTACTGTCAGCAATTGTGTGAAACATAAGTTCATTTTCGGCTGAAAGAAAAACAAAAGCAGCGTTTTTACTAATGATGATTGCTGGGCTGTGCATTGTGTTTACATGAATGAAAGAAATAAAAAAAAATATATATATTATTTGCCCTCAGTGGGTTAAACGATGTAGCGCCATCGTCTGCAACCGCACATTGTTCAAACCTGCACATTTCCATATTTAAATTGAACCAAATATCTCAAGGCTTGTTTAGCTGTATAGTTTAAATAAAGAGCAGCATCAACCTAATACAACAATGCAAAGATTAGATATTGTCAGAGTTTAAAAAGATGATTCTACCAAAAATAAAAACTACAATAGTGGAGTTATACCATATTCACCAGCAAGCCTTTACTTCTGTTATCGTTGCTGACCACAGCTGTTTTTGTTTTTGTTTGCTATAACATAATGTACAGTGTGCAAAGTTTCTATTTTAATCTGATTTTAGTGTTGGCATTACCACATACGGTATTTGATGCCATTCAACACAATATGTTTAACGGCTGTCTGGGGGATCATAGGTTATGTGTGTCGTGGTCAATATACTCAATACAGTCAAGTTTAATTTTGCAGAGAGTATGATGGTACAGTGTGTTGGTGGTTAGCACTGATGCCTCACAGCAAGGAGGTTCTGGTACCGACTGGGGCCTTTCTGTGTGGATGTTGCATGTTGTCCTGCTTCCTCCCACCATCCAAAGACATGCTCATTACATGCATTTCAGATACGGTGGAAATATGAATGTTTCTTCACAGAAAACCAGGGGAAGTGTGTCTGTTTGAAATGAAATGAATCTGTTGCCCGCCTTTAGGAGTATAATATACGACGACACCATGAAACCAAACATCAAACACCTACACTGGTGCAGAACGAGAGCAGAAAGTTAAGCTAATGGCAGCTAGCCTGAAGCTATACAACTGGTTTTATCCATGCTAACAAAACACAGGAAAATGACACAACAGCCAGATCTGAGGTCCTCAGCTCATTGCCCAACATGAGAAACCTTTCTCAGATGGTGACCGTTGCAGATGTCTAGAAACACAAGTTGTGTGTTGATTAGATGTGATGAGATTTTCCACAGAAACCTCACAGCCATAAACTCTTTGTCAGGAAGTTGACGATAACTTTACTTTGTATTATAGAAAAGCAAACTGAGAACCAGAATGACCAACAGCTACCTCTGTGATGTCCTTCACATCTCAACCACCAAACTTCCTCCTGCCCTGCCAACCATCCTCCCACTAGAGATCAACAATGAGTTAAAAATTTATAACCCACGGTATTCAGGTGTTAATATGTCCAATTTCTTATTGAGCTTGCTAGTTTTCCCTTTCAAAGCAAATGCACAGCGGATGAGACAAGCAACAACCTGCAACACCGCTCCTGCAAAGAACCCAACAGACTGATGGTATCTAGCAGTGAAAGAGGATCTGAGGGGAGATTTTTCCTCTAAAACAGAGGTGTGATGAATGCCATTGTCATTGTGAGACTCCCTGTTCGACCATTCTGATTTAATGCGCTCCATTAAGATGTGTGCTGATAGAGGAGGAGCGAGTGAAGTGCTGCCAAATCTCTCTCCCTCTCTGTCTCTCTCTCTCTCCCGCTCTCTGTGTCCTGCATGCTCATAAATGTTTAATAGCACAGACAGATGCCTTTCAGCCCCCACAGGCGACAACAAATATGTATTAATCTGCATGAATAGAACATGAAGTTGGCCAGCATCCAGACACACACGTTTTTTTTAATTACTCGCAAGTCAGTGTCCTTTGGGGTGAGTCCCGGGATGTGGGAGGGCGCCGTGGAGAGCCCTTGAGTCAGTCAAGAGAGTCAGACATGCACACACAAACACACATCCACAGTTCCTTTCTACAGCTGTGCGTAATCCCGCATGTGTCGGTGCGATGAGTCAAACTTTATGGATAGAAGGAGACGGATCGTTGCGCAAAAAGAAGCGCAAATCTGTAAATGATTTCCCTTTCCTTTTAGAGATGGAATTAACGGGACCCGGCGACCACGGTCAGTATCTGTTTGTTGTCAGCAGGCTGGCCGAGTGTCGTCCGAGTGTTTACTTATGGCCGTGAAATTGGATTTGCCCACGTCACTGCGACCGCGCTCATTCAGCACATAACCAGTACAGAGCAGGAAGAAACCACAGGATCATGGTATGTTCTGGAAGACCGGTCTCCAACAAAAGGACACAACACTGGACCTGTAATGTAGTAATCCCAGCATAAAGCTATGTCTGCTAAGGTGAATTCCAATCAGAGGATTAAATACTGCTTGCATACACCGATCAGGTGTAACATTATGACCACCTTTCTAATATTGTGCAGGTCTCCCTTGTGGTGACTCTTCAGAGAATGGACATGGGCCTTCTGAGGGTGTCCTGTGGTGTCTGGCAACACAATGTTGTCTCATCACAGCTGCTATAATGACTGAATATAAGAGGCATCATAGACAGGTTGGAGAATTATGCATTCAGGTAGGAGTGGATACCTGCAGACCAGGAAGACTGAGCTGGTTGACAAGGACCACAAATGAGTAGTAATGCAGCTCCACAGGTCAGAAACACACAGCTCTGGGCCATGTATGAAACCAGTGAAGTAACATAATGGTGACTGGGCCTATGATAAATTGTAAATTGCACTGACAGTGTTAAACTGGTTGCCTGTGGTGACGTCACCCTGCAAAATCCCCAAAGCGTGCACGGTTAGTGAAGTGCATTAAATCACTCGCAGCCGAGAGGGCAGGCGGAACAATTGCAGCAGACTCGCTTGTCGGCTCACCTGTGCATGAAGCGGTTTTTAAACCCTCTGATAGACCTGCAAGTAAATATCACCTGACGGAATGGGGAAAAAACAAACAAACAAACAAAAAAAAAAAATAGGAGGGGCGACCAAACAGCTCTCCTGGTTGGGAGGGCTCCCTGTGAACTGATTCTGTACATCCCACTGCAGTGATGCAGGTTTGATTTCCTCCCTCCTGCCCCATTATTTCCTGTTTTTCTCCAGTACCACGCATCAAATGAAGTCATAAAAGGCCAATGAAAATGTACTGGTTTGTTACGGAGGGGTCAGGTAACGGACAGGTAGCATGACGTCATCTTCAAGGTTGTCACTTCAGTGTGTCACGGCTAATTTGCACATAGATTTGTAGAAAAGGCTGCACTGTCTTGAAATGTCAAGAGACTAAGACGCATTGTATTGAATTAGTATTACCTGCGTGTGTACACCAGGTGATTTAGAAATGACCCCCTTTGAGATCTGATAGTTTTGAGCTTGTTTTTTCTTTGCGTCTCTTCTGTGAATGGGTCTCCGTGCTGTGTATGCATGCCAACACAGCTTCCAAAAGCAAAGAGGGAAACAAAAAAATAAATAAAAACCAACCGCAAATCACAGAGACACTGGTTTGAAGCTGACGTGTAACTAGTAACTTCCATAGAAAAAGGGGAGGTCTTCTGCAGTGTACTTTTTACCTGACAAATTACAGAGAAGTACGCCAGTATTACATATAACTGGGGGTCTCTAGGAGACAATAATCCTCTGAGAAAATGTGACTTTAAGCACCAAATATAGATTAATATAGATTAATATGGCCCAACAAATGCAATGATAAATGTGACCAAGTCAGTTAAGGTCACTGACTGTGGTACGGGAGGGCGGGGTTCGACTCCCACCAAGGGTGTGGAGCAAGTACAGCAGGGGGCGGGGCTTGAATTCCACCCAAGAGACGTAGATAGAATGGGAAGGTCGGGGGTTCGAGTCCCGCCCAGGAACGGATCCGGAGACAACGTCCGAGATCTCTGTCCAGAGGAGTGCACTACCAGGAACAGCTAAAGCCCGATTCACACGGGATTACCTGGACAATGCCAGCCACCCTCTGCACACGACCTTCAGCAGCCAGAGAAGCACCTTCAGTGAGAGGCTGCTCCTCCCAAAGTGCAGGACAAATAGACTGAGGAACTCCTTTGTCCCCCGTGCCATCAAATTGTTTAACCACCACTCAGGACAAAAAGGAAAGGGACTGAATGACGGGTGGGGCAGCCAGTTTTCCTGATTTCCTGTTTTCCTTATATCCTGATTCTCCGACCCTTCCAACTAATCTGCAATAACATGAGTGCAATAACAATATGCAGCTAGTATTTTTCTATTTATGCAATAGCCATGTATGTACAGTCACAATAATAATAATTATTATTATTATTATTCTCTGGGTGTTGGGTAAATGGGGTTAATTTACTGCTTTCTATTCGTGTACATGTATGTCTGACAGTGCTGTATGCGATGGAGATGTCAATTTCCCTGTGAGAACCTCCCAAAGGGATCAATAAAGTTGTCTATCTATCTATCTATCTATCTATCTATCTATCTATCTCTACCTGGGGACGTCATGTGATTCAGAAATGACTCCCCCTACGTCATGTGATGCATTTGCACAGGACAAGCAAACTCTGTGTATAGTTATGTGCTACTTTCACTCCTCTGAGTGTGAGAGGACATTTTACACTTTTTGACAGCTTCTAATGGATGATAAAAAATGTATGTAATATATACTTTGATACTACTACGAACGACCTGGCAGTATTTAAATCAGCCCCACCTTTGCCGATGAACATATTAATGCTTGATTTAATGACTTCATCTGCCTAAATGGGTTAATGGGTCCACGACATCTCCGCTTTGCACCCTAACATCTGTCCAAACGTTGATTTACAGCACATCCTTCATGATTTTTAAGTGACAAGAGGCAGAAAAAAGGCGGGACGCAAACAAAAGTCTTGGAAAATGTGAACACCCACCCCCCCAAAATCACAGAGATGTCGATTTGCACTGGATTAGTTTTATCACAGGACCTCTGTGTTACGAGTAACAAATCACAGACGTGACCGACGGGATTAAGATCACAGACGGCCTCAGCAATTATTACAAATTACCAGAGGTCTCCAGATAAAACTAGACCTGTGCGAATAGGGCTTACGCTCCCAGACCTCTGGTAGAGGGCCTGAGCTGAGTGGATGATATAGAGTGTTGAGTTTCTAAAGATCATTCAGCACCATCCATTACTTTGAGATCAGTTTTGCTAGTTTCCTGGAAATACTCAAATATTTTTTGCAAACCAATTCAGGGGTTGAACATTTTCAATTCTCCTTTGTGTTTTCGTCCTTGCCGTTTGCTTTCCCTAAATAAGGTCACCACTAGAGCCCTTCTTTCAAATTCTGATGGGTGTTTTTCTAAGTAGGCGCGTATACCGTGTATTGCAGTAAACATTAGTTTAATTAAATAATACAGAGTAGTCATGCCAAGTGTTTTTTTTTGTTTTTTTTTTTGTTTTGTTTTTTTTACCGCTTCTGTTTTTTGGGAACTAGCGTGAGCCCGATGCATCGGTATAACCTTCAGCTGCTCTCCTGAATCATCCTGGCTTTATTGTGAACAAATACGCTTTATGAATACAGAGAAAGATTAAGAGCAGTTTGGAGCAAAGGACAGAAGCTCCCTCTGTCAAATGAAGGCTTTGGCGAGGCGAGAAAGGGACGGAGGCGGGTCCATTTACAGATAAGATTCATTCTTCTGCAGAATGAAAAAAAAAAAAAGGATAGAACTTTTTTCATTTTATTTCCTGCCCAATAATCAGGGTCGACGAGGGAGGGAGGGAGGGGGTGAGGGGGAGGCGAGACGATGTGGGAGGGAGTGATGCGGTGTTGTCTTTCTCCCTCTGCAAGGACATTTCATTATGTTCTTAATAATTCAGAGGGGGGTCTTTTGTCAGAACACCCCTGGTAGCAGGAGCGGCCGCAGCAGATTCCAAGGAGCCACAATAAGCCTTAAACCCTTCCTCCTTCAACGCCCACCCCCCCACCCCCACAAAAAAACCCTCCCGATTTACTTCGACCTTCAGATTTCTTCAAAACACACATTTTCCCCTTCAATTACCCCTGTATGAGCTGCACAAGTGGCTTCACGGCTCACTGAGTGCATACATGTGTGTGTCATGCATATTTTTTTTCCGTCAGTAATGAACTTTCTGAAAGTCACCTTTGCCTCCTATTCGGAGTACGGGGTGAGAGGATGGAAATCTCCTCTTACAGCTCCTCTTCTGCACCACTGAAATTGTCAATAGCTGCCACTAACCGCGCACTCACGGGCACATACCTCTTATAGATAGGGTTACTGCAGATTTATTGATTCAAGTGTGTGTGTGCGCGTGTGTGTGTGTGCGCAAGGAGCAGCGATGGGACCCGGGAACGGGTGAAATATGACGTTGACAGCTGTTGTGGAAACAAGCAGGCACTTTAGGAGGGGAGGACGGGAGGGAGGGAGGCGTTAAGAGAGACGGAGACAAGAGGATGAGAGGGAAAATAATCACGAAAACATGAAACGCAGGCAGAAAACGGGGTGACTGGTTCACACAAAGCCGCACAGCCGAATGAAGGATAAGGAGGCGAGTGCTGACACCCAGAGGACAGAAGCAGTCAACTGCACGGCGGAGATAACGGGCGGTGAAAGGAGAGAGAGCGGAGGGAGAGAGGGGGGAGGGGGATGGAGAGAGATGAAGGCAGACAGGAACAGAAAGAGAAGGGGGGGGAAAAAACGTTAGGACAGATAAGAGGAGGGGGGAGATGAGAAGAGGGGTAAAAAAAAATGGTTGGCTTATGTCAAACGGAAGGGAATGTGGAGGAATCCGCGTGAAAGAAGGAATTATGTTTGATTTATTTTTTAGTAGCAGGAAATCATGTTCACTGCAGGATGCTTTTATGGAGACAGTTTGTTGTGTGCTCTGAATGGCTTATGTGAGAAATGCAAAATTTCAGTGTAACTGCTAATACACAATGTATTCTAATAAATTAGGGCTCCTTGTGTTTTGTACACTTGTGGCTGACAGACCTTGTACGGAAATCAGCCTCTTCTAAGTTTCGCTGATGTCGTGGCATAGACTGTAAATAAAGATGGACGGTGGAACAGCTCCTTAAAAGTGAAGCCAAAGCAAGTAGAGCTCCCCCTGGTGGCTGGCTGCAGTATAGGTCATAAGCTCCACCCCCTCCATATTAGTGGATGCGACTAAAATACTAAAATGCACCTCAAATAATTTTTTTTCAAGGATTGTTTCTGTCATTTTAGGTAGTTAATATAATTTTTTGGATTAGTTTAGTTTTAGTTGGTTATTTGACGCTATAGAAACAGGATGTGACATAATGGCGACCACCAGTTGCCATGCCAATCCTGTAGGACTGTAAGAATTAAATAAGTAGCTTACAGTGTATAATCCAACTTTTCTTCGTAACTGGTGGCGAGCGCTTTATTAATTAAACGAAAACGCGAGTGAGTCTGGAGGAACTGTGGTCAGGTCAATGATATCACAGCTCCACGTGGCTCCACTCTCAGACCGTACTGATCAGACTCTGGCTCCAAAGTCGTATTCCCGGGAAAATAGCGTCAGTTTGGCCAACGCAAGGAAGTGGGGACGCATTGTCCATATTTATATACAGTCTATGGTTGTGCTTTTATGTGAACACAGGCAAGGTCTTTGTGTCATGGTGTCGTCGGTCACATCTTCATCTTTACGTTAGCAAAGAACACGACTGTTGACTTCAGGTAACGCCTTCCTTTGTCCATCATCAACTGTTATACGGTGGTTCCAAAAACACATGGTAAATAATTACAATTTCTGCTTATTTAAAGACGCATGGAGATAAAATAAGGTTTCAAATAAGATTTGATCTGTTTCAGCCTGTGATTATAAATATAATAGTTGAGAAACACTAAAACAGAGAATGAAGAGAATCAATTAGAGGCGAAAGTATAATGTTCAAGATCCACAAATGAACTAATTACTATAGATTTCAGGAGTTTCCTCCACTGCTCAAAATATTGTGACCATAAGTAGATGTATATGTTTAACCAGCTGTATTGACATTAATACCAAGTACCCTATATTTAGTATCATTATGTGTCATCTAAAGTAATGAACTAAACGATGAATGAATTAGATACGAAGCGGCTACAAAACAGCTGCGACAAACTATGAACACGCTGGATTAAACATTAAAATTACTTTCGGTCGGATATCGTTCACGTTACTCATGAAATATATTTCATGCAGTCAGAAGGAATGAGTCATTTCCTAAAGTGTTCACTGAACATGTCCATGTATTCATGTTCTCCATGATAACGTGAAGCACTTAGTGTTTAAGTGAGGGAGGGAGTTGTCTTCTGAGTGAGTTTCTGCTCTTCAGTGGAGAGAACAGGTAGCTGTGCTAATGCTAAAGCTAATGTGGCCATTAATTTGACTTACTGAAGGAAATCACTCTGTTGGATCACTGCAGACGAGAGGGACAAGGACAATAACTTCACCATAAACCAGAAAATGTATGTAGGACCAAAAGGGACAGAGGTTCTTTGACCAAGCACCTAATCCCTAAATTGCTCCACAGGCTCTACCCAGGTGGTTGCTGCTCCCCACTGCTCTGCGCATACATGCATTTAACCCATCCAGTGATTGGGTCAGAGAAATAATAAAGTATGATTCTATTTGCTTCTAACCGTGGTAGTTGTAACCAATGGTGGTGCCATTTTACCAAAGCTAAATTTGCACCGGTCCAGCAGAAAGACATTGACAAAGACATGGGTTGAGGTCTTTGTCAGCTACTTTATGCATGTCCTCTGAAAGCCACTTGTTTGGGGGAGTTGTTTTCATCCCTTAGGGTTCCAGCTGTAAGGACTAAATCTTCCGTTGGCTCCGTGGCTGCAGGCCTGTTAAACTCTGTCATATTTTTTATTCTTTAACTGGCCTCTGGACTTGTTTCAGGCCGGCTGGACTGCAGGGAAATGCTTCTTCTTCTGTCCTCCCGAGGGAAGCTTAAAACATTTGTCGTTTCACTGGTCGATGACGCTTTGTGTTTTTATTGTTAATTTATGCATACATTTTTATGCATCATATTTATAAAATACCCCCAAACATCTCAACAGGTTGGATACATTACCTGTATTCAAGATCCTAGATATAAATAACCAATAAATACAATTAATCCCATCGACCTGTGTATTCCTGTAGAGTGGGAGGCTTAACCTGTGGGTGAACCCACTGCAGAGCACCTGGCACCTGATCACCTCCCCTGCTGGGTCTTTTGTGACATTAAGCAGACAGTTAACCACGTACCATGCCAGCATACAGCCTGTGGATGTAACCCGTGTCTGTTAGATTCAGAGTTCATTTGGCACGGCTGCATATTTTCATGCAAAATAAACAAAATGCAAATGGCCAACAGTGGAACAGTGGTGGAACTCGACTGTTATCCGGTGCAAGGCATTAGTCCTTTCAGTTCCCTTGAATATCTTGGGCTTGACTGGGTCGCCAGCTTCAAGTTTGAAAATGCTACTATTTTTTTATTTGAATCATCATTTATATGACTTAATGAAGCATTGTAAGTAAATTCAGTGTCATGGAAACAAGGTAATATATCACTTTGTCACAACAAGAAGCCTAGAGCTGCAACTTCTGACTATATTCATATAGATTATATATGCTTGTTTCTTGATTAACTGATAAACCGTTTTTAAAATGACAGAAACCTTTCCAAACAGTAAAATATGCAAGTGCACCAAGTAACACAGACAGAAAACAGGAACTGCTGTTACATATTTAACAATATTATTGCTTGCAGAATCACACAAGCAGTGAATTAGCAATTAAATGAACCGTAATGTATTCATACACTAACTGCTGCAGGTAAACAAACTGTTTAACCATATGATCGGTGGAGGAAACACACCGGAAGCATCGCTCAGGAGCAGGGAAACAACTTTGTCTGGATGCACAGTTACAAGTAAGCAAGAGTCAGTCTTTAAAGCAGAAGCAATGATCTACACCACTTTACGCTAATGTGTCAAATCACACATGTGATCATTTCAAAGGTTGCTCATAGTGCTGAACACTGAATTGTGAGCTCAATCTACAGCTCACTGTTTAGACCATAGACTGTATAAAGATGGACGGCGGAATAGCTTCTCAAAAGTGAAGTCAAAGCAAGTAGAGCTCCTCCTGGTGGCTGGCTGCAAAATAGGCCATAAGCTCCGCCCTCTCCATGTTAGTGGATGCGACTTGGGCCAAACTAAAACACTAAAATACATGTCGAATACATTTTTTTCAAGGATAGTTTCTGTCATTTTAGGTAGTAAATATGATGTTGATGCATGTTCAAGTGTCAATTTTTTGGATAAGTTTAGCTACGTGACATAATGGCGACTACAAGTTGCTGTGCTGACCCCCCGTAAAGAGTTGTAAAAAAAATTGCAGCTCCGCATGGCTCCACTCTTAGACCGTACTGCTCAGACTCTGGCTCCAAACTCGCAAGATGGCGCCGCCCGTATCCCCGGGAAAACAGCGTCAGTTTGCCCAATGCGAGGAAGTGGCGACGCATTGTCCGTATTTATATACAGTCTATGGTGTAGCCGTCCAGCCTCGCCTTTCCTCTGTTCTAGTTCTCTCTCAGAGGCTATAATGACACTAGTCATGGAGTCCTTTTTTCAAACAGCAGGCAGCTGTTTCTTAGAAGAAAAAGCTCTGAAGAGCCACTGTAGACTACCTGCTCAGTAGCACATAGGGGAGCACTCAGAGGGGTTCAAGAGTTCAAGATTTTACCTTCAAGCATGCGAAAAAAAAGCAATTGCATGTTATGTTGTGTTCGCTACTTATTTCTCTCACACTTAATTTTACTTTTCTTTATCATTTATTTCACTTCTATTAATGCAGTCAGTGAAGGATCAAGGGGAAACTATGAAAACAAGACCTTGGTTCTACAAAATGGAGAATGTCCTTCAGACCTGGTCATCAGGGCAGGATCCAACACATGTCTTAACCTTTCTCGGTCTACACTGACCCAGCTAACAAGAAATAGGAGTTCTCATCCTGTGTTCTCCACTATTTTATTCCTCTCAGGGAGAAACAAAAAGCTGGTGAAACAGCATTTAGAGCATCCCGGGGCTCTAAATCTCGCAACTGAAGGCTGAAAATCTTTTAGGTGGGTTAACAGTTCCTCTAGGCAAGTTCTCTGGGAGTCACTTCTCTGGTCAGAAGAACTGAAACAATATCCGACTTGTGACTAGCTGCAAATCAGGAAAGAACACCGGCTGAATATCAACACACACGCGAGCCCTTCTCAGGTATGCAACAGGGGAGGCTGCTCAGCCTGTGGAGTTAATGGCTTTTTGGGGGATTCAAACATTAATGTCTGGTAATGGTTTTGTTCACACATGAAGAGACAGCTATGATAAGAGCCACGGTGCTCACACCGGCACTTACGGTGAAGCTGATGGGGAACAGTATTATGCAGAAATGTCATGAAAGGAAAAAAAAAAGGAAAAAGGTGTTCGTTGTTGCGTCACAGGGTGCCACGGTTACTACCTCACTAGTATCATTTTGCCAGAATGTGTGTATACTTCTATATGATAATATAACTCAAATAAATCAATTAAAACTGCACCCAGAGTGTTGTGTAGGTCTCCCTTGTTCCTCCAAAACAGTTGTGACTCATCAGAGAATGGACATGGGCCTTCTGAGGGTGTCCTGTGGTGTCTGGCAACAGGATGTTGTTAGTGGGGGTTGCCTTTGGGTCATGGATCATCCCACAGATATTTGATCAGTTTGGGATCTAGTGAATTTGGAGGCCAGGTCAACACCTTGTGCTGTTCTTCTGCCTGGTCTGGTCTCTTCTAGGTGGGTGCTACATGTCTAAGTAACATCCACACCAATGAATGCCAGGTCCAAAAGTTTCCCAGAAGAGCAGTGAATTGTCACAAAATGGTCAATGTTATTTAGTCCTGTCGGTGGTCATAATGTTGTGGCTGATCGGTGTATATGTGTGTGCAGAAAACATGGTGGATATATGACTTTTCATAAAGTTCATCACTGCTTCTCACATCCGATGTGTTTCTCTAGTTTCCGTCTCTCCAGTGAAGTGGAAGCCTCTTGCTCCATGCTCCATGTGCTGCGTCATTTATTCACAAAGTCTGTTCCCACTGTCACATTTCGCTTTCATCGATTCACTGACTTTCCCACCTCAACCAAGTGTAAAAACAATTTTGTGATATTTCTATATATACTCAACATTTTATTTTTTTCTGCATTTGCATCTTTTCATGCACAAGTGGACGGTGCGCACACGTGTCTCCGTACACAGATAGGGTGACGGAGCGTGTCAGTGAAGCTGCAGCCGCTTCGTGCCCTCCGTGTGCGTGTGTGTGCGGCAGTAGGTCACCCGTGTTTTGGCACCACTCAGAGCCCGAGACACAATCGCTGCAGCTACACGCTCAAAAAGCGGAAGAAAATAGACTTGAAGCACGAAGACGTGAACCCGTACGGTGTGAGGATAGTGAGAGATGTGTAGACCGGACTGTGCAGACAACGGGACGGATGCGTATCTGATGCATATCTGATGTGTCACACGTGTGAGACGGACGACTGACGTGGTGTGATGGACCAAAATGTGGAAATGTCACACACAGTGCCTCTGATCTATGGATGGGTGTGTGTTGTTGCAGGATGTGAACACTGTAAGCAGTTGGAGAATTATTATTTTTTTATACATACACCAATCAGCCATAACATTATGACCACTGACAGGAGACGTAAATAAAATTGACCATCTTGCGACAATTCAATGTTCTGCTGGGAAACTTCTGGACCTGGCATTCATCGGTGTGGATGTTACTTAGACATGTAGCACCCACCTAGACCAGACCAGGCACCCCCACCCCATAACAATGACCAGCAGGATGCAGCCTGACACAGACACACACACAGAAACGCTTTAGGAACAACTAAAAAAAACATGAAGAACAGCACAAGGTGTTGACCTGGCCTCCAAATTCACGAGATCCCAACTTGGTCAAATATCTGAGGGATGATCCACAGAGGCCCCTCCCCTCAAAGCCCCCCCACTAACAACATTCTGTTGCCAGACACCACAGGACACCCTCAGAAGGCCCATGTCCATTCTCTGATGAGTCACAACTGTTCTGGAGACCTTCACAATATTAGGAAGGTGGTCATAATGCTGTGTCTGATCGGTGTATATTAACTGAACTATCTTATGTGAGATTCTCTTCTATGTGAATCAGAAACTCACGGACAATGCAAAAAGACAGAACGAGAGGGACGAATATTTTCCGGGACGTGGTCCTGAAAGTTTTGCAGAGATGGTCAGAGCTACGACTTTGACAGAAATGTGACTCAGATGGCTAATCAAATATGCAACCGTCGTGTCAAACCGCCAGCGCGGTCCAATGGAGTGTGTGCCAGAAATGCACTCTATTTAAAAAATACACTTCGCTCTTTTTTAAATATGGCAAACAGACGCTCACACAAACCGATCGGCCGGCCGTTAATCCCTCACTCCAGACCCGGCGCGCTCCCCGTGGCATCTCTTTAACCCTCTCAGCCGCGGAGCACAAACCATTACACCCCTCGTCTTCCAACGGCGGCGCCATCCGCGAAGCTCTCTCTCTCTCTCTTTGCCCAAACCCTTTGTCTATGAATACATATCACACGGGCCACTCTTTGGTTTCAGGTGCAGGTCAGCCAACCAGACATTTCAATTCCGAAGATGGATGCCCCATTTCAGAGGGAACGATAAGAAAAGGCTCAAAAGGTCTTTCACCGCGGGGATCAGATGCTTTTCTTACTTTTTCCCAGCCTGACTGACAGCTCACTGAAATAAGGCTTTTAACATTTTTTTTTTTCCTTTCCTGCTCGACACACATCCATCATTGGGAGGAGGGGGCACAACTGCTGATAAAGCCGGCGCGCTCAGACGCCGATGTTTGTTTGCTTGTCAAACAACGCGATGCAATTATTCTGGAAGTCTCCACCGGCAGTGCTGTGAATCCAGCCCTGCTTTTTTTTTTTTTTTTTTTTTGTATGCCTCTTGTTGATCTCCACAAAAGTTGAAGAACTGCTGAGTGCAGAGCTGGATGCTGTTTACAGGTTGCCTCCCTCCCCAGTACCCCGGACGCGCAATGCATCAGGCTAAAGTGTTCCTATGGGAACTGGCACAACTAGCGGATCCTCTTTCCTCTGTGGACTTGAGTGGATTCCCTGCCCCCTCAAACTCCCCCTCCACATGCTTATTAGGACTAAAAAAATCGCCCCCGCTGTGCTCTGCTGTGTCCACAGCTCTCTGCAGCTCACTTCATTCACTCCACGGCCCGATGAATGCGTCATTGTTTTTCTTCAACTTACTTCGGGAGCGCATTAAAACCGGTCCATTTAAAAACCCCTATGACACGCAACAGTATATGAAACATGTTCAGAGGCATCCAGGGATCGCTAACCTGTGAGATCCGCTGGCACAGACACAAACAGATGCACACACACACACAGATCTCTGAGCAATGCGGTTTATTCTTCCCACGCTTTCCACCACTCTCATACATCAGAAGCCCTCGTATCCCCACACACAGTGTGGGATGGTGACTGCATTGTGACTCAGAGACAGAGACGCAAAGTGAGAGAAACATAAAGAGAGATGGATGAAGGGAGGAGGTGGCGAAGGGATGCTGCAGGGTTCATCGTGGTGGGCCGTGAAGGGAAGGGCCTCGCAGGTCACCGTGGGTGATGCGGCGGTGGATGTCTGGAAATGGAAGCTCTCGGCCTACACCTCCGCCCCTGGTGAGGACGCGCGCGAACTCACTTCTCGACACAATAAGTTTTTATGTAGGTCCTGAGAGTCTTTTGACGCCAGCAGTTCCAATTTAGGAGACTCTTTTCTGACGGTGAGCTTCAAAAGACCACAGTGAAAACGCCAGACACTCCAACGTGATAAATGAATCAGAGAACGCTCTGCATTATTTCTAGGTCCAAAGGAAGCACATTAGCGGCACTGACCGCATTAACTGCAAAATGTCAGACACTCGTCAGAGGTTTGTTCAAGTAAATCCACTTGCAGCCATTGTTGCGGTGAGTCACAAACATGGCTGTGGCTCAAATTTCTAGCACGACATTGCTCACTAAGTGGCATTATAGTGGGGAACATGGCTAGAAGTACATGAACGTGTCACTGGTTGAAGTGCTATTCTAAGAGGGGATTGTTTTTTTCAGTGTCAAGTCACTGCTAGACAAGGAACACAAGTACACAAGTCTCCAATCAGCAAAAGTAGAGTGAAAAATAAAGGCTGTCGAGCCTCGGAAGACGAGGAGCATCTCTAAACCATTCCTCAGGAAGAGGGAACAAGATCAAAATGAGGTGAGCCAAGACGTAGCAGTACTTTAGAGTGAATGATGGAGGAAAAAAAAGTCTAATTTATTGATGAATCAAAGTTTGCAATTTACATACTCTTAACCTCTCTCAGTTCGCCGTGTCAAATTCGGTGAACGCTCCCAACGCCATGTAAACTCGCTCTGTGTAGCCTGAAATATTTGATAATTAGAGTAAAAAGACATGAAAATGTAAGCCATCAGTCAGGAGTCGGCAGACAAAAACAGAAACAAATTTAGCAGCGTGAGTAGCAGCATTAAGACGCGACAAAAGAGATGAAAACATACGACCGCTGCCAACGCTGTGACAAAAATAAAGAGAGAAATAAATGGCCTGACATGACGTTAGCAGCCAAAATGTAGAGCTGTCTGCCACGATGCAATGTGACAAACACAGAAATGGGCAACTGATGGAACTAAATTACAGATGTTTATTGTGTTTTCACTCAACTGGTTGTTATGACAGAGATTTTTCAAGAGGCAGCTGCTGGAGTCCAGTTGTTCGGAACCAGTCTAAAAGCAGTTTTTACTCCTCTCATCTGAAACCGATGAAATTTATGTAAAAAAAGGTGTTCCACTGTGCTCCCAATACTAATAATATAATGCACAAATAACAAGGCGCGTAAACAGCAAGTAAAGTGCTTTATACTACTCAGCAAAAGCACACGGTTTCTAACAAGCATACACAAACAACAAAACAAGCTTAAACGAGATAAATAAAATCAATAGAGGTTGTTAGCATTAAATTATAAATGGACCAATCTCTGAGTGGGTATTTAAAAGGTTTTTAAAATAAGGTGCTGACTCAGCTGACCTTACTGAGGTGGCGTTTCCCGCAAGACTTTGGAGGAAATTCCACAGGTAAAACAGTAAAAGCATGGTCCATGTAAACAGAATTATCTTGAATGTATGTCGGCCAAAATGAGGGATTTATGCTTCCCTAGTTTTGGTTTCTGAAGCAGGTGATGTTGAAATAAATGCAGCCAACTGCAGGGAAATAATGAGTTATAATTCTCCAGTTGGGAAAAGATAAATGTGTGGACAGCTCGAGCTATGAGGCAAAAAAAATGAAGACTGAACCAGTTTCTTAATGTGAAGTTTAGCACCAAGGCTTCTAGCCTGTTCTACTGTTGGACATTTGGTCTGGGCCACTTATCAAGATTTTATTTTTTCTATATTGAGCTGCAAAAAAATTCTTTTTCAAACTGACCAAATGGAAGCACATCCAAGCTGAACAAAATGGGACCAAGTATTGAACCTGGTGGGACGCCATTAATGGTCAAATGGGAAAGTGGCGAACCATTGGTAGGAACTTCCATTGACAGCATCCCAATGCATGAATCTGTACAATAAATGTTAGGATAGATGGTGTCGGAGGTGGCAGACCAGCCTAACAACATTAAGTGACAGTCAGAAGCTGCTTTCATAAGAATCATGTCAGTAACCTTGAGCAAACTGGGAATAATCAGACTGAAACGGTTTGAGAATCTATTATCATCCATTATCTCCAGTACTTGTTTAACAACAAGGCTTTGACAATGATTTTAGAGACAAGGGTGCTCTGGAGGTTGGTCTTTAATTATTAGGAAGTACAAGATAAACACCAGCTGAAGACAGACTTGTTTGAAATAATCTAGGAACACACCCGCCGGCTCATTTAGAGAGAAGACAGGAGGCAGCGACTTGTATTTCCTCTTTTTAAAACAAAACAACAAAAAAAAAACAGGCAGACTGAGCTCACAGGAGGAGGACTCGAGGATACATGCATGTGTGACACGATATCAAACAGACTGAGAGAGACATCAGAGAACGTAGAAACATCAAAACAAGTTGAAGGAGTAGAATTTGCCAATCAATCAACGTTAAAAAGGTTATTGTGCGGTTTAGAACATGTGTCTGATTTTTAAATTCTACATTATAAGCAGTCAGCCAGTCTCGTGTGAAGGAAGGTGGATTTAGAACTTTATCCTCTTTCATTTATGAAGGACTAAATGTTTCCTACCAGAACGTACCACTCGCTGAGCCTGTGACGGAACTGGATGTACCGCAAGTCTCTGTAATGTATGAAATAATACCAGAGGAACCTTCCAGAAATACACTGAGCTCTTAATGATGATTGACCCGTTTTAAATCGGAGGCATATGCCATCATTACAGTTCAACGTAGATATCTCCGTGTGCAGCAGAACAATTTTTCATGTGTTGCTGCATGCTTTAAATATAATTCTTCTAACTGCAGCTGGAGCCGCCAGGCCTTCGGTTGCTATTAAAGGGCATTTAACGCACATGAACTGCTGGCTTGTGGTACTTAAAACTCTAGTGCCACATGGGGACTCACCAAGTTTAAGCCTGTGGGAAGCCCTGGGTGGACATGAATTTCGACATTTTAGCAAATTGAAATCTGAAAAAAAAAGGCCTCTGAAATCGAGTGTTCATTTAGTTCAAAGTAAACAACTCTTTGCAACGACAGAATCTCTCCACGAAGAGAGAATGAGACAAAACAAGGAAAACAATGCAATCGCTCTGAAGACAGAATACATTTAAGATGGCCTTTGAGTGTTTTAATTCAGTTTTCATACATTCTGCCATTATCTTTTTCAGAGGCTGGAATTTAATGTGACAAAACAGAAAATGAAAAGCAGACGGGGAATCCTTTCTGCCAGTTTTATGGCAGGAAATCAACAATTTAGATTCTGGCATCAGGCACTGCAAGTTGACAAGATGGAGACAAAGGCAAGTGTGTTGTGAGCACTGACAGACACACAAACTGACAGACACATAAAGTTGGTAAAGTCAAACTGAAATTGTATCTAGGAAATCCCCAACACCAAGTGGATGTTGAAAATATGGGTTTAAATGTGATGGGATTATGATATTCTTCACATGACAAATTAAGTAATAGACTGTATGAAGTAGACTACACACAGCAAGGGACACGCCCCTACAGCTGCTGTCAATCAAATGAAGACACGCCCCCATAACAGCTGTCAATCAAACACAGACAGGGACACGCCCCCACAGCTGCTGTCAATCAAACACACACATGGATAGCCTCTATAGCTGCTGTCAATCAAATGGGGACATGCCCTCCCACTGCTACTGTCAATCAAACACAGACTAGGACACACCTTTATAGCTGCTGTCAATCACATGAAAACACTCCCCCACAGCTGCTGTCAATCAAACACAGAGACACGCCCCCAAGCTGCTGTCAATCAAACACAGACAGGACACACCCCTACAGCTACTGTCAGTCAAACACAGATTAGGACACAACTGTATAGCTGCTGTCAATCAAACAAAGACACGCCCCCACTGCTGCTGTCAATCAAACACAGACAGGGACACGCCTCTATAGCTGCTGTCAAACATATGGGGACACGCCCTGACAGCTACTGACAATCAAACGCAAGCAGGGTTGCGCCCCCACAGCTACTGTCCATGGCTGCTGTCAATCAAATGGGGACACGCCCTCCACTCCTACTGTAAATCAAACACAGAATTGGACACACCTGTATAGCTGCTGTCAATCAAATGGGGACACCACGCCCTCCACTCCTACTGTCAATCAAACACGGAATGGACACACCTGTATAGCTGCTGTCAATCAAATGGCGACACCACGCCCTCCACTCCTACTGTCAATCAAACACAGAATCGACACACCTGTATAGCTGCTGTCAATCAAATGAAAACACACCCCCACAGGTACTGTCAATCAAACACAGAATCAGACACGCCTCCACATCTGATGTCAATCAAACACAGACAAGGACACGCCCCCACAGGCGCTGTCAATCAAATATAGAATCGGACACGCCCCCACAGCTGCTGTCAATCAAACACAGACAGGGACACGCCCCCAGAGCTGCTGTCAATCAAACACAGAGACACGCCCCTACAGCTGCTGTCAATCAAACACATACATGGATAGCCTCTTTAGCTGCTGTCAATCAATTGGGGATAGTTTTGACAGGAAATTAACAAATGTGATGTCACTTGCACCCAACGAAACACAATCCTCTAAACTCATGAACTCTGGTGTTTCACATCTGCACATCAGACTTTAACAACTCTGTTACTTTATTTTTAAGTGAAACCGTTAAAGGTATACTGCTGTACGTCTGCACCACACTGTACATCTGCAAACCACACAGCACCACCTTATCCTCAATTGACTGATGGCCGTGGGAGTAAAAACTTCCAGTGGTCGATATGTTTTACACAATTAGATGTAGGAGATATTCATGGTGTCCTCGAAACGACCTGTCAGTCATTTGTTGTACAGTAAATTTTCCAAGCCCACGCAAATCCATCCATGAACTAGTAGAGATTTAAGGATATGATGTTCCAGTTCATCCCAAAGTGTTGTTATGCTCTGAGCTGACTTTTCTTCACAGAGTCGACTGTGCATGGGGGCATTGCTATATTGAAAAAGGGGAAGGTAGCAACACAAACTGCTGACACAAAGGCGGAAGCACGTGCTTTTTTGGTTAAGCAAATTTGTGATTTCCTGAAATTATTATAGATTTTATTTCAGTGCAAGCAGTTGTCTCTCAGACTCATAACTCACCTTCCTTTTTATTAACCTCCTCCGATGAGCTGAGGCCAAGCGCAGGCGACTGACGTTGGCTGATGTCAGCAATCCTAGAGCTACGTTCAGGGATGGAAGTTTTAACCTTCAACAATCCAACTATCAAAGCATTAAAACTACATTTATCTCCTAAACTGAAAGCAGAAGTACGACACGACACTCTTAACAGCCCAGATAAAGATAATTCATTAGCGATATATCTGCCACACTACGTTGAGACGAGAGCTAAAATCTGGAGAAGAGAGGGGAATTTGATTTAGCTGAGGCAGAGTGAAAAGATTTACTCTCAGCGGAGCATCGGGGTTCCTGAGCTGCGCTAACCGAATGAGATTCTGTAAAAAACCTGAAAATTATTAATTGTAATTTTTGATTGAAATCAGATTGAGCAGTGTGATCTTCAGCGGGGAAAGCAATGACAAGATAAGAAGTCCATCAAACACGTAATGAGAAACTGAAAAGGCACAGCCTAATCATGTTGTGACGCTTTGATGGGAAATAAACGAGTAAATAAAGCCATTTAACTTGTGAAGAATGGAGGACGCGGCTCCAAGAAGCTGATTATGAACTCGCTGCATTGTTTAAAGTTGATAAACAGGCATATTATTCCTGATATCATTATTTGTAATTGAGACCGTGTGGTATTACAGAAGCGCAGCCGGGTTTGACTCAGATTCTGATCATGTATTTCTAATGTCTTTATTCTTGAATCTAAATCTCTACTGTCTCTAGTAACATCTGTATTTCTTGGTTGTAATAGGAACTAAACTGTCAAACTAAAACTCACCCAAAATATTATATTATAAGAGCATCGTAAATTTTGGGTCATGTCTTTTTGTATAAAAAGTGCCCACAGCTCCTCCACTGTGTATTAGACTCATGCTGCTAATGACAATGCTAACATGTAGCCTGCAATAGCCAGACACAATTATCAATCAGACGATGAGTCTGGTAATACTTCATCTGGACTCTGCACGCAACTGGATAGTCTGGCAACCAATCAGAGCAATTTTGTTGTTGTTGTTTTTCTGATTGGCCCAGCAGATCTTTGCAATTCATTAATACACAGGATTAGGTGTTACAATCCCTTGTGCCAAAATCCCAGGCAAAACACATTTAGAGGCCCTGTCCAACTGAGAAACCCTAATAAACCTACAGTCATGTGGTATGACGCTTAACCTACAATCTAAATAAACTAAGTAAATGCTGCTGGCTTGTATGGCCCGCTCAGCAGCAGACGCTAACTCAAACCTTGTGAAATATAAGCTAACCAAATGCTGCTGGCTAGCTTAACCTACAATCTAAATGAACTAAGTAAATGCTGCTGGCTTGTAGGCCCAACAGAGCAGCAGAGGATAATTCGATAATTCGAGCTAACCTAATGCTGCTGGCTTGTATGGCCCACTCAGCAGCTAACCCCCCTCCACACTGCCACTCATCATTCAATGTCTATCAACAACTAATATTTCAATCATTAGCCTAGTCCTTTTATGAACCAAGAGCCAAACAAACAAATCTACCATGGTTCGCCCCGTTGATGCGGACTGAACCACGTAACAAGCATAATCAGTTCCCATCAGAAATGATGGAGCGACTCCAGAATAAATTTTATCTGCCGGGGAAGTCGGGCTGACTTCCAGGCTAGCTAACATTCTGATCAGAGATGTCCCGAGCAGGTTTTTTTGCCTCCCAATCCGATAGCGATCTTTTAATATCCAGTATCAGCCGATCTGAGGCCCGATCTGTTCTTGAATGAACTAAATGTCCTTCCCTGGAGGTTCATAAAGACTCGTATTATCTTGCTTATTCTCCTAGATCACGTGTGCACCGTGTGACTGTATTAAGTCCAATAAATAGGACTGTTAAAGTCAGTGAGGAGACGGTAGCTCGTACCTTGGCTCCAGAAAACCTGTGTTCTCTACTGCAGAAAAGGCCTGGTCAACCAACACCATAAACTCCCTAACCCAGTTTGTAGTATTGAAAGATCAGAATCAGAATGTCCTTTATTGTCATTGTTGTGGAAAACAATGAAATTGCAAAGCTAGACCCGTCAGTGCCACAAACAAACTCTATAAGAAGCAGCGTAAAAGAGTAAAGTAACACAAAGTTGAATAAATACAACATACTCTCATCCAACATACGTTCATACATGCATGTCGTGTTGGAACTGCACATGTCCCATTTTTGCACATTGCTATTTGCAATGCTCTATGTGGATGTTGCATAGAACAGTGTTTATACTGTGGGTAAAAACTGTCCCGGAACCTTTTAGTCCTTGTTTTAATTGCCCTGAATCTTTTGCCAGCAGTTCAAATAGGGAGTGACCAGAGTGTGAGGGCTCTTTGCAGATATTGTGTGCTCTTTTAAAGCAACGGGAACTGTGCAGTTCCTCAAGTGTGAGCAGAGGGGACGATCTTCTGGGCCGTGCTGATGACCCTCTGGAGCGTACAGCTGCTGCACCATACGCACATTCAGTATGTTAGTATGCTCTCCGTGCAGCAGTGGTAAAAGGACACCAGCAGTCTCTGTGCTAACACATCGCCCAAACATCCACATTGCACAATTTGCAAATATGGCCTGGGGTAAACCTGATCCAATCTGATCATTTTAAAAATGCCTTAATCTGCCTTGATTCTGATTGGGACATCCCTAACTTTGATGAAGGTATAATGTTAACCATGCTAATCAGCTTGCTTTGGCATGGTGGCGTGCTAGTTTTAGCTAATTATCCCTTTACAGAAAATGCAACTGGGATAAGGATTGTTTTGCACATCTGCACATATGAGGTCAATTTCAAGTTTGTCCGATGGTGCGAAGTGAAAGTAACTGAAACTATCCTCCTATACAAACTCACTGTGGTGATTTCTGCAAAACAAACAAACAGAACTACTCTTTAATCACTTTGAGGGTTCATGCATGCACAATTCATGTGTCTCTTGTGTGTTCACAACTCAGAACGCATTTTAAAAACTGCTTGTAAAATAAAAAAAAAACTCACAGTACAAATCAGGAAGTCAAATATTAAAGAAGACATAGACCACAAGGCGTGATTTGTCTCTCATCTGCTTGTTCATCGCCGTGGATACTGCGAATACAAATGACTCCTGAGCTTTAGCCTCACGCCGGATGACAGCTCACTGATAAGAATGACAAAAGACTAACAACGCTCCCCCCGTATATCGAGCTGCTATTTATCAAGTTAAATATTGTAACTGTAATAGGTGAATCCTCCCAAGGATAAACGCTGCATTCTAATATTACTGTTCCCTGCACTTGCACGAAAACGCCCTCAGGCAGACATCAATGTAAGGTGTAGGGATTTAGACAAGAGTTAAAATGGTTTTAGGTGTTGCCTATTTCCATCTAGAATAAACCATAAAACAATCAACTTCACGTAAAATATTTCATCCATATGCTGTTGTATTTGCAATTTAGACATAAGAGAAGAGGCAACAGATGATTGCACCTCTGCACCTAAAGAGGACCGTAGACCAATCATGTTAAGCGCTAGACATCCTAAGCTCTGTTATCTAATCGTTGTTTAAGAAATTTAGACTCACCTGTCGTTATTAGATAATCCTGTTAATTTACCTGAGCATTACACTGATCAGCCACAACATTAAGACCACTGACAGGCGTACTCGTACTCTAACAGGGTCTAGCAATACGTCTTAAGAAGAAGCTCCAATGTGCAGTAAACTGGTCCTTACACTCAGAGTGCATTAGGAGGGGATCTTTTAATGGCCAGAATGAAATGGAGGAATTGGGAGCAAGCAAAACCTGTTTAAGTACCTACCCTGTGTCCATTAGACCTCAGAAAAATAGTGTTGCATCCTCTTACACCCATCAGCCACAGCATTTAAACCACTCATGAGAGAACATTGACCATCTTGTGACAATTCAAAGTTCTGCTGGGAAACTTTTGGACCTGGCATTCATTCATGTGGATGTTACTTAGACATGTAGCACCCACCTAGACCAGACACTCCTTGATGGCAGCAGCCATCCCCAGCAGGATGCAGGCTGACACAGACACACACACAAAAACGCTTTAGGAACAACTAAAAAAAAAAACATGAAGAACAGCACAAGGTGTTGACCTGGCCTCCAAATTCACTAGATCCCAAACTGATCAACTATCTGTGGGATGCTCCACAGAGGCCCCTCCCCTCAACCCATAGGACCCAAAGGCGCAACTGTCGCAACTGTTTTGGAGGGACAACAGAGACCTATTAGGAAGTTGGTCATAATGTTATGCCTGATCGGTGTAATTTGTCAGCCATGGGTGAAATTAGAAAAAATAAAAATAACAAACTAGAGCCGAAACCTTAATCAGCATTCACGTGATTGGCCGAGAGCTGATCACCTGATTGCAGTGACACAAGGCAGGTCAGCACCGGGGGAAATGAATTCATTTTCCATCACCTCCTCCACATTGTTGTTACAAAATGCTCTCAATTTGTGAGCAACTTTCAAAAGTACAACACCAAAGAGAACGCTTCTGGTCACAAGGGCTAAGGCCACACACACTGTTGCTGATATTTCAGAGAATCCAATTAAAACCTCGGCGCAGCTGGGCGGGCAACACCTCACACAGCAGCTCCAACAAAACAAGACCCGGGGTCGCTTAGATTTAACAATGTCACCGCGATTTAAGATGAAATTTAGCTTGAAACGGCGCATTAAAGAAAGTGGAGTGATTTGGTGTGTGTGTGCTGCAGTATATCAGTATTTCTCTTTGTGTGTGTGTGTGTGTGTGTGTGTGTTATTAGAAGAGTTCAAGCAACATGTCTGCACTAATGAGTTCTTTCCCTGGACCTGGCAGGCTTTGGCCAGGATTATTGTGGGTGTGGGTGTGCGTTCTGACAGTGTGTCACCTCTGGGTGTCATTCCAGGTGACATCGCCAAGGAGAGCAGCCTTTACAGCCGTCCCGCAGAGCCACCGCCTGCTCTTAACAAGGACACACAGACACGCAAGACGCAACCACACACACACATATATGCAGACAGTTTTTTTTTTTTTTCGTATGCAGCTCCGGCGCACGGCAGCGGTAAACTCGTACACTGCGGTGAGCTCAGAGGTAATTCGTCTTCATTGTCCAAGTCATCAAATCTGAAGGAATACGGTGAGACAGCCGGACTAGCATTAAATGTCCCCACAGCCGAGGAGACGGGCGACAAGAATCCACACTCATATTCTCTATTTTCTCCCTCTCACACTGACACACACATGCAATTTCACCCTTCAAAGATACAACACACTCTCTCAATAATGGAGTATTTCTCGGAGGGGGGGAGAGGGTGAAAAGGGGTTTCAAGTCTCTTAGTCTCTACTGGATTTTCTTTTAAAAAAATAGTGTGATGAAGTGTAAAATAGAGAAGAGAAAATGGAGAAGGAGTAGCTGTGGTCACAAGCTGCCTGTCAGAAAACAGAAGGATCCCTATCGCTTTCCGACATCATCAGCCGGCTATTCTCCTGCAGTCACACATGACTGATGAGGGAGGCAAAAGAAGTTCAGCTTGTCTTTTCTCTAATCCTCACACTTTTCCGTATGGCAGGAAATTAATGGTCTCTCGCTTAGGACGCTTTTACCCACGCGCACACGCACACACACACATTTCTGTGCCGCTCAGCCCGGAGCCGAGCTTTTATCATCTCCTAGTAAGTATCAGCGGTAAAATTGCTTAATTAAAGCATGAATGTTTAATAAACCCTCGGGCTCCACGAGGAGGAACCTGAGACAGGTCCGTCTACTGGCGGGGGCAGCCTCCGGGAAGGAGGCAGACGATTCCTCAAGTCGCTTCCCGCTGACTTTAACCCGGGAGGTGGAGCTTGTAAAGGTCAGAAACTGCCCTGAACCTTAAAATGCCGCGTTGTTCGCTCCACTGGTATAACCTCCCACGGCCTTTATGTGCAGACTTAGTCAACTGGCAGATCGCACTTGCAACAAACCATGCTAGCAGCTCGAGGCCGAATGAGCTAAATGATTACGTGCTCAGTATGAAAATGCTAACATGCTAATGTTGAGCTGGTATAGCTGCGTTCATCACCTTAAGCCCTATTTGGATGAGACTAGTTTTACTGGGAACCTCTAGTAATTTGTAATAATTGCAGCAGCCGTCTGTGATCTTAATCCCGTGCGAATAAATCACGTCCTCATTTACATGTCCTGTATTTCTCATAACACAGAGGTCCTGTGATAAAACTAATCCAGTGTGAATCAGCATATCTGTGATTTGGGAGCGTGTTTTGATTTATTTATTTATATTATTTAGGAGTTTTGTTTGAGTATTTACCACCTGTTTCCTGTTAGGACTGAAAGTCCAGTTTTGAAATTTTTAAAATTTTGATCTGCACCAATCAGGCATAACATTATGACCACTGACAGGAGAAGTGAATAACATCGACCATTTTGTGACAATACATTGTTCTGCTGGGAAACTTCTGGACCTGGCATTCATTGGTGTGGATGTTACTTAGACATGTAGCACCCACCTAGACCAGACCAGACCAGACACCCCCACCCCATAGCAATGACACTCCTTGATGGCAGCAGCCATCCCCAGCAGGATGCAGCCTGACACAGGCACACACACAAAACACTTTAGGAACAACTAAAAAAACATGAAGAACAGCACAAGGTGTTGACCTGGCCTCCAAATTCACTAGAACTGATCAAGTATCTGTAGTCCCATCCACAGAGGTCCCGCCTCTCAAAGGCCCCCCACTAACAACATCCTGTTGCCAGACACCACAGGACACCCTCAAAAGGCCCATGTCCATTCTCTGATGAGTCACCACAAGGGAGACCTGCACAATATTGGGAAGGTGGTCATAATGTTATGTCTGATCGGTGTATATACAATCTCCAATTTTTGGCAGTTAATCAGTGAAAACATAAACGGTGCACTTGAAGAAGAGTAACAGCAGAACGAGTCACTAGCACTCTCTCCCATAAGGCAGAAATAGTGGCTGCCTCATCTCGCAGCAAGACTAGATACGTTACACACATGTGTGATATACATTACCAAGACTATGGAAAGTTAGGACATATGATAAAAGCGTGTACAAACATGATATTAGTGACAAACAGAGATAGCCAGTAGCACAACACGGTTTGTGGCTCAGCTTGTTGCAACCTCAACTCACATCTCTCCCATTTATTTGAAAAGGACATGTGCAATGTAGCTCATACCATGGACACATTTTATCATTGCAACCACACTAAACACACGAGTGTCATGCAGTCTGCTACATATAACCATGGACTGTCTGGAACAGATTCTCTCTGCCATCCTTATTAGAGACATTCAAGTCTGTGAAGCCATGCAGCTTGTTTGGCATTTTTTACCTGCCCCTTTCATATCTATACATGAATGGATAGAGAAGAGTGTCAAGCGTTGCAACGATACAAGAAGATGGGCCCTTTAAATCGTCCGTAATGTTAAAATAAAATACACAATTACAGAAAAAAGAAGCTTCTTTTTAGTTTATTTTTCTTTTACCTCTCTCTTTCTTCTCATTCATGTGAGACAGACTTTTGCATTAGAGTTCAAACCGAAACCACTTAAGAGGTGACCCTCGCTAGAAAGCCTTCCATTTCACAGGGCCTGACACCAGAAAATGACAGCAGCTGATGTATTAGATCCAATTAAAAAGCCCAAAGTCCAATTAAAAATCCTTTGCAGCCGTGTAAGGCAACCCTCACCAGCACCGTCACCGCCTCCGTTTGGCCAAGACGGTGAGAATAAGTGCTAAAATAGACACGGGTAAAAAAAAATAAAAAAATAAAAGAGACACATGCGCTGGTAGTTAATTTGTTAAAGTGCTGAAGTGAGTTTCCCATTAATGCTTAAATCCGCAGACTGATCAACGTTCATCTGTGACGGCAAATGTGTGCACGGTGTCTATATTCTGCTTCGGCTCCCTCAAAAAGCATCAGTTAAATCAATATTAGGTTAAATCTTTAAACAAGAGCAAAGCGAGAATATCATCCAATACTGATTAAAGTCTTAAAAGATGTGATTATACCACATGACAAGTTTATTTAGGCGCTAATAGCTTAATATATCAGCAGATGAGGCAATTTAATTCTGCACGTCGCTGTTATGTTGCATTCAAATGCTGCTGGAAACATCGGGGCCGATGGCTAAATTAAGATTAAATGTAATGATTTTGTATTCATAACATATATAAAATATGTCAGGCTATATAGCTATCAAGATCATACGTAAACAGACGACAAAAAAAGCTTGTGGCAATAACCGTAGCTCACCCAAGAGATAATAAAAAAATAAAATAAAATAATGAACCTGCAGCTGAGAAAACAGCATAAATCCCAAAAGCATAAAAAACAAAAAAAAACAAGAAAATAAAATCAGCAAGCATGAACATAAAACATGCAGCATCACATTAGTCTTACGCGACGCCCACGCATTTATCCGTCGCACATAAACCCTCCGAACAAATGGCAGCTTTTATTACGCGGGGTTTGGAGCCCTGATGCAGACGGCCCGCCTACATCTTGGGACTCTGTACTTTCTGCCAGGAGGTAGAAGCTTGAACTCAGTGCGGAGGATGTGAGCGGGGTCTGACATACATTTAATAGACGGGCCAAATTGGGATTTCGGCTGAAATAAGAAAGCGGTGGCGCCGTAGAGGATAGAGGAGTCTCTCTCTCTCTCTCTGTCTCGCTAGACATAATGTCGCACAGTGTTAAACGGGTCATTGCTGAGCATACTGTAACCCCTTATGGGTTTGCTGGGTAACTTTACTGTTCAACGAAGGCAGCTGCTGAGCCTTTCATCACAGCACACCTCAGTGCAAAAATAACGCCGGCTAACTTGCCTATAAAATGACTCACAATCTGTCAAACAATCTGTTGATCTTTGTGCCACCTCCTCAGCCGGGTATCAAAGCACAGAAAGCTGTATGCTTTCTGTGATGTCTAACCCCACGGTTGTGGCTGCAGGCTAGCCCGTTTCACACCGCCACCATCTCCTGTGTCTCTGCAGCAGCGTATATATATATATCGAGATCAAGCAGCTCGCAATGCTCAGCAGTTAAAGCTGTAATGATGTTAAATGTTTGACACGGCTCCAGTCTTCTGAAAAATGTTACCCATGGTGCAGAACATGGTTGCAGAACAGAAGTTCCTTATCCAACTTTTTTTTTGTTCGTTTAGCTGTAACTGTTCTTCAGTTGCACATTTGTGCTGCTGGGAGCTAATACTTTGGCTCGGGTCATTTTTTACCACCATGCCCTGTACAATCAAGCCTGCAGACTTTTCAAAATCGTCACTTCCCTGGTGACTATGAATGCAAACTGTTCAGACCAGCTCTTCCTAAATTTCCAGGTGTATTTAGGTTTGGACACAGTCTGCCAAGGCGTTTTGACAGCAGCTAAGCTAGGCCGATTGTTACAGTCGATCCCCTGGAACATGCCACACGCATTAGTGTCCTTGAGCAAGACACTAACCCCCTAGTTGTAAAAGTAAAAATAAGCAGAAAAAAGGCAAAGAAAAAGCACTATATAAAAACAACACCATTTACCATCTAGCTAGCTAAATTGCTCAGCATTCGACTGGTCTGCCTCCGTGCTTAGAGTGCAGCTGCGTACATGCGTCTTGCAGGGACAGATGGGTTAGTGCATTTACTGCGTGCGAAGTCAAGAATATGGATTGGTGTAATATGGTTAATGATAAAGTTTGAGGGCTGTGCAAATTGCATAGTCTTTGTTTCTTTAGCAGAAGTGGAAGGCAGTGGGAGACAGCCTCTTGCTTGTATCGCAATGAAATTCAGATTCTGCTCAAGGTTTCTTCCCGTTAAAAGGAAGCCTCAGTGTTTGCTCTGAGCCGTTTCAGGTTAGTTCTGTAAAGTGCAGTGGTGGGCCGTCAAACTTTATCAGAATCACTGACTTATATTTTACTATTTTCCCATTAATCTTATGACATTTTTCTCTATAGCCTATGCTTTTCTTTTTATGGCTTGTCTGTCTCTCAGCCGCGGTGCTTCTGGGGGTGTAACTTTGCATTAGAGCTTTTATCCAGTCATATTTCAGCCGTCAAATCTGGCTGGGCCTTCACAATTAAAACTGCAGGCGGCCCGAAATCACATTTTGAGATCGGATTCTTAGGCCTTTCTCTGTTGCCTACAGTAGCGTCAGCGTTTTCGCGTCCTCTGATCAGAGGGTCTATCGATTTGGTTGCAGATCTTCTTAGAAAGCCACTTTCACGGCGGAGTTTGCAGAAAGAGTCGAATATTGTGAGGAAATGCCGCCCAATCCTGGAGATAGTTAGCCTGACCCAGACGGGCCAGGGATGTGTCCGCCACTTTCAAGGTCAGCAATTATAAGCGCTATGAGGAGAACTCTAAATTGTTTCTTGAATTCTGGTGAGTAAAATGAATTATATTTACATCTTTTCTTTGCCATTTTCTTGAGTCGACATTGATGCTTCTGCCGGATTTGACGTATGTGGCGCTGGTGCGCAGCCGACTTTTTAAATTGTTCTAAGTGAGTTTCTTGCTTTAGTAATGGCATTCATCTCGCTTTATGAGATACCTGTCTACGATGCAATGTCTTGTTTTATTGCGTATCCGTATGATGTTGATGATTTCTACAGCAGTGGCGCTAGCTAGCTAGCCTGACCCAGCGGGGGAAAGGAATTGTCCACCACTTTCAGGTCAGTAACTATGAACACTATGTGGAGAACTCTAAATAGTTTCTTAAGTTCTGGGAAGTAAAATGAATTATATTTACATCTTTTATGTATATTTTTGCCATTTTATTTAGTTAGACATTGATGCTTCTGCTAGATTTTCTTGAAGCCTGCCTTGATATTCCGTTTCTTGAAGTTTCCTGCTTTAGTAATGACATTCATCTCACTATATGAGATACCCGTCTACGATGCATCGTCCTGTTTTATTGCGTATCCGTATGATGCTGATGGTTTCTACAGCAGTGGCATCATAACGACCGCATTAAGAGCTGTTTTGAATAAGGTTGGAGGCATTCAAGGCCTAGGTGGAAAATATTCGGCCCGTCACTGGTAAAGTGAGACGATTTCTATTGTTATTGATGAAGCCGACATACCAGAGACACCTGGCGTCAATGGGAATGTTTAACCAGACTGACTCATAAATAAATGTGGTGCTCTAATAACCTGACTAATCGTTAAGAGCTAAATAATTTGCTAAATGTCTTCCCTGCCCCACCTCAATATGAAATGCTCCCTGCATGCAGATCGACCTCAACACCAGCACAGAGCATCTTCCTGCCATCTCTCTTCGGTTTATTCCTGCCCACACAGGCGCCCCCAGTAGCGAACACCACACCTTGCTCCCTACACATGCTCTCTCTATCTCTCTCTCTCTCTTGTGCACACACATAAAATCAGCTTTATTCTCTCCCTCAGTCAGCCACCCACACTCAGTCACGAGGGACCGTGCGTGGTTGCACCAGTGTATGTGCCATTTTCTGGTGTGACATTTCGCCGTTTGTGTGTGTGTGCGTGTGCGTGTGTGTGCGCGCACAGGCATGCCAGCATCCACGCATAAGAGAGCTAATGCATTAGCCTTGCTTTAGGATCCCTCACTGCTCCTTATGGAGGCGGGCTGGAAATCCCTTAGTTTAGCAACAATGTGCTCCAGCCGCGCAGAGGCTTGCAGGGAGAGACGCAGCGCTCACATTCATCTTCCTCAGCCACAGCCGACTGCCAGCAGCTGGAGGAAAAAGAAAGGTGCAAGTCAGGAGGTTTATGAGGGTTTTCTTCGTTACTTCGTCTCCGCTTTGGACGGCCCGTTCGTTTATTGCTTCTTGAGCTGTCCAGCACATTCAGTATATATCGGGCAGCACTGATGAGGCTGTGACTGACATCAGGGAACTGATGTATCTCAAGACAGGGTTTACATACAATGTTAATACTTTAATTAACTCCGCCATGGTTTTGTAATGAATCGGAAATATTTTTGCACGTTTCAAACAACGTTGTGCTTGCGTTGTTTGTCCTATTGCTCCTGAAAGCATCTCTGTGTGCCATACACTGTATAAATAGTTTTTTATAGTTGGGACAGCATTAGAATCACACATGAAGCTAAAAAATCTAAATAAAAAGCTCCGTGGTCCTGGAGGAACGTCCTCTCATCTCACTATGTACTGCGCCTGCTATGTATGACCTTCGGCCTTTATTACAAGTGTGATTTCCCTAATGACAAGGGTCCAGAAATGAATCCATCATCATCAGGACTATTAACCAAGCAGCTGTCCCATTAACTGACCTCAATGAATGATGGATACCTGTGTGAACATCTTTGATAAGGAGCTCACACATCCAGGAGAAGGACAGAGTTATAACAGGGGGTCATACGAGGTCATCAGACACCACCACCTGCTAATGAGAATGATTAACGTCGTATTCGTCCCATCCCAACAGGTGCAACAAATGTAATAGGAAAACTGTTGGGATGTTTTTGTTGCACGCTACTTACACATATAGTTAAGTGGGGGTCCACGATCCTGTATTTTCAGTGTAGTCTACCTTGTTTGAAGCTTCATGTAACCAGATGGGAAAGAAGTTGCAGCCACCAGATGGCACTGCTCTTTTGTGGGTACCCCTGTCGTGTGTCTTTTGCACCAAATATGTAGTATTAATTATTTTTGAGGCATCAGATGCGTGCAGGTTATTAGTTTTGCTCTTAAACATGACCGTTTTTGTTAGACGTCAACAGATTTGTGAAGAGTTGATTCTACGTGTTTGATTTACTGGTAATGATTTGTTTTGACTCATGGAATATCACTGCTGTTCAGTCTGTGTTTTTTTTAAATGATGGACCGAGCAGTTACGATGTAATCAAAAATGTTGGTTTGCACATGCTGTAGCATTTGGACCTGACATGTAAATGTGTGCTCTGCTTTATGAGGAAGAGCCACTACAGTTACATCTGCACAGTGTTTGATGGAGATTCAGTTTTTATGTTGTACTCTGGAATGAGTCCTGTTTTGCTATAGGTTTGACGCTTTAAGCATCATGTCGACTAGTCACTGATCATGTGACAAAAACAACATGGACGCCTCTGTGAAGACAGGTGAGGAGCCCAGTGGGTCGTTGCAGCAAACTAGCAGCGGTTCATCAAATGTGTGGAAATACTTCACTAAAGATGAAGCCCATACTACCGTGACATGTCAGTCCTGAAATTCAACTAAAGTACTACTGCAATGCATCTGCCGTTATTAGACCTTTAGCTACAGTACATGGAAAAGGCTTCAAAGAAATACCCAGCCACACTATCCCATCTTTTAATAAGCTGTGGAGTAGCATCACATGATACTGATGGTGCTGAGTTGCTGCCTGTTTTTATACAGGCTATACATATCTGCAGCTCACAATATGTAGCACATGAGCCGTCTGTTCTCAGAATATGTATTCAGGTCAAGAATATAGGTTTCATTGCTGCAAAGCATTATTTTCTACTGTGTTTTTATTAGTGACTTTCATCACCTAACCCCTATTTTGCATCTGCACCGAAGGCTGTAATAGAGACACTAGGAATCCTCAGAGTATTACGACCCAGGGCACATTTGCCAGTTTCAATTTGTAATCCAAAATAAAGAACCCAAAGTATTTTTGTGTCCTGTGTCTGGTTAATTTCGCCAGGTTGCATATACATGAGATCAAATACTGTATTTTACAGTAGACCGGCTGCATACTAGGCAGGGGTGGTCATCAGCGTATATATGTGTGTGTGTGTATACTATGTCAAGCAGATGATTGATCACTAATTGGCTCAATGGTGAAGCACGAACACACACACACAAAACAACAAACACACACGGTGGTCGCTACCAGCGCTCTAGCCTTGCCATGGCAGGGACTTTTACAACACACACACACACATCAGTTAGTCATATCTTGTCAACAGCTGAGTCACTGTCACCGCTATGCGTGTGACACTCCAGTCAGGGGTTTGAGAAAACCGGAAACAACAACAAAAAGAGAGCCGAGAGAGAAAACAAAAAAAAGAATATTGGCTCCATCGTGTTAGAGATATGTTCCCCAGGGCTGAACGTGATGATGGCATAAATATATACACACAGTGTGGTGAGTTGGCAGTTCTTGTCAAAGGCAGACTAGACAAGATCATCTTTTATTTTTTTTAGTTTCTTCAAGCACCAGTAACTATCGCAAACCGTCTCCAGACAACAGTGATGGACAAAACAGACAGACAGCACAGACAGTTCCCTCCAACACTTCACTCTCTACATGTGCTTATCCTGCATCCTGTCATGTCAAACCTAACCCCAGACTAAAGTTGTGTCTTTGCATAGTATGCATTTTTTATTTTTCTAAATATTTATTACCTACAGATAATTAGCCAAAACTTGTTCTGCTATAAGAATTAAAACACATCATATGGCCATGTCATAAGTCCAGATCTTCATAATAATGTCTATATGGATATGTCTGCCAGTAACTCACTCAGTCCTGAGAAGGACAACAGATTAGCAGATCAAATCTAATGTTACAATACACCGATAAGGCACAACATTATGACCACCTTCCTAATATTGTGTCCGTCTCCCTTGTGCCTCTAAAACAGTTACCCATAGACAGAATAAAGATGGAAACAGATGCAAACAGCTCCTCTAAAGTGAAGCCAAAGCAAATAGAGCTCCACCTGGTGGCTGGCTGCAGTATAGGTCATAAGCTCCACCCCCCTCTGAGTTAGTGGACAGGACTTGGGCCGAACTGTTTTAGTTATCTGACGCTATAGAAACATAGTACAGTTTATAATCCAACTTTTCTTTGTAACCGGTGGAGGTAGAGCAGAGCGTAGAATTAATTAAACTATAATGTGAGTGAGTCTGGCTGAAGTGATGTCGGGTCATCGATATCCCGACTTCACTCCGACTCTGGCTCCAAAGTTGCAAGATGGCGCAATGCAAGGAAGTAGGGACGCGTTGTCCATATTTATACAGTCAGTGGTTGTGACTCATCAGAGGACGGACATGGGTGGGGGGGCCTTTGAGGGGAGGGGCCTCTGTGGATCATCCCACAGATACTTGATCAGTTTGGGATCTAGTGAATTTGGAGGCCAGGTCAACACCTTGTGCTGTTCTCCATGTTTTTTGAGTTGGGGCAGGTTGCATCCTGCTGGGGATGGCTGCTGCCATCAAGGAGTGTCATTGCTATGGGGTGGGGGTGCCTGGTCTGGTCTAGGTGGGTGCTACATGTCTAAGTAACACCCACACCAATGAATGCCAGGTCCAAAAGTTTCCCAGCAGAACACTGGATTATCACAAGATGGTCAATGTTATTTACTTCTCCTCTCAGTGGTCCTAATGCCTAGCAGTCACTGGAAATTGAGGAAGGTCACACAGTGCACATGTGATTGCAGGAGAGAGTGGTTTGTGATTGAAGTTTCGCTTCTTGACACCATTTGTAGCAATTTTGTAAATAACCCAAGTCTCGTTTGTGTCTTGCGGCGTATTCCATCTAGAAATGCCAAGATCGAGCCACTGAATTTGGGCAGTATTTGACATTCATTTTTATGTGATCTATCCTCTACGTCCCATGCTGTGTTACAGATATTCCACATTGAAATCCCAGGCTGATTTCAGATGTGGAGATTCGCAGCGAGGTGACAATGCCATCGGCGGAGCTTCCTTCCTTCCTTCACATGTCTCATTTCAGAGTGCTTTCAGTCTGTGTCACCGTGTCCTTGTTTGGTTATTTTTCAAGCTTCTCTGCTTCACAATAAATACTTCACACTTCAAAACGACTGCAAAGCTGCAAGCGAGAGCGCCGGACGCGAGAGGCCGAGGTCACGACTCAAACGATCCCGTGGCATTGTGGGTAAGCTGTATTCGTCATCCCCTCACCTTCAGCTCACTTTCCTGGCGCTTTCTCGGTCGTGTCTCTTTTGTTAAAATTGAGTCATGTGCTTTCTCAACTCCACACATCTCCCTGATCCATCCTTTAATCACTCACAGCCTCCCCTGCTGTCCACTGAGGGATAACAAATGAATCCTTTCATGCTCCGCGCCGCACATCGTGTCACAAACTCAGGCCGCATCCTCACACATGCAACCACGCTTTGGAGGTCCACCAACATGGGTTATCACGGACAGTATTTCTGCATCACATCAAAACAGTTTTTGTCTACTACGTGGACCGCTTTCTGATTGGACGCTGCCACAGATGGATATTTGGAGTCCTTCACCTTCACTTCACTTCACTTGGCTCTTCTTCCGTCGTGTCCCTTTTGTTCGAACTGAGTCATGCGCTTTCTCATCTCTTCACATCTCCGTGAAACAACCTTTAATCACTCACTGACTCCCCTGCTGTCCACCGAGGGCTAACGGATGAATCCTTCCCTGCTCCGTGCCGCGCATCGTGACACGAGTCGCGCACCGTCCACACACATGCACAAGCTACGCTACACGCCGCGCAGCCGAATTGGATTTTTACGGACAGTATCTCTCGCACAACGTTTGGTGTGTATGCCCCTGAAAAGACCCCCCCCCCCCCCCCCCCCCCCCACCATTATTTCGTCCCAAACCTTTTAACTTTCACCATTTGAATGTCGAATCGTTCCAGAAATAGCCCTGAAATCACCGGTCCTCTCATCTTAAAGGTCAAAGACTTCTCACACGGCGCAGGAGCTGAGTCCACACAGTAAGCTGTGGACGGGTGATACATGGACCGCTGCTGCACTGTTTTAGTGTATTAACCACCACTTTCCTGCTTAATGGTTAAATTGTGAAGATATTTGCTTTTATGTCTTCAAGGACACCAAGACTCTCCACTGAAAGCAGAGGGATATTTTTTTAAAGCACGTAGACAACGTTGCTTCCTTTAAATCTGACCCAAGGCTCACGTCAGAATCAGTGCGGGTTAAAAGCTTCCCATTGATCCCTATTGACATAGTAAAGCAGACATCTGCATAGCCAGAGGACGAACACACTCCCCTGAACACGTCCGAATTTGGAAATTAAAATCAAGAATGGCGATATTGACTTCATCTAGCTGCAGGTCAATATGTTCATTTACCCTTACACCCGATATTCGCAAAGGGCTGCGTCTGGCTGCTTTGAAAACTCAATGTATTGATGAGGAGGATGCACAAATAATAACATCCCCCTTTTGCACGGGTTAATATTTCCGTCAATGGTAAACTTCTTAACGGTGATTAATGGATTCTCGATAATCGTTGCCGTGCCTGTCAGGAATTCTAGAGGAAGGACAGGCGGTGAAGACATTCACTGTGACATGAGAAACCCGAGTCGATACACAACGTGTTTCATATTGTTCCGACAGCGTACGTTTTAAGTTTGAAACAGAAAAGAAAAGCGCTGCAGGAGAAATCCCCGTCGAATGAGCCGGTTTCAGGCCATTAGTGTCCCCGCACCAGACACGCAGAATAGAACGGAGGTGTGGAGATGACAAAGACGTCCATTACTGTTCGCCTGAATCTGTACTGAACTGCTGCCGGTGTCTGCTGTAGATTTGGTGATTGATGGCTGCCTTCCCCTGCAGGATAAGCAGCTCAACCACCATACAGGCAGAAAATAAAAAAATAAAAGAATAAAGCCACCACCGGCGTAGCAAGCTGTCTGGGTACATCCGTGAAGAATAGATCCTATAGAAAACGCAGCCATATATCTTCTGTCATCATGATAAAAGTTAGCAATTACGGATCTTGTATCAACCAACAATAACACTGGTGGGGGGGATGAACCATTTGCGACTGAGGGTGTTTGAGGTGAGGCATGGGGTGCAACAT
Organism: Chelon labrosus; assembly: GCF_963514085.1. NCBI lineage: Eukaryota > Metazoa > Chordata > Actinopteri > Mugiliformes > Mugilidae > Chelon > Chelon labrosus. The sequence goes on from NC_140345.1 coordinate 25,883,596, forward strand.
CATTTCCCAAAAAGTAAATAAAAAATATCTGGATCTCTGTACAAAACAGACACACAGAAGAATTATGAAAGACCTACGTCCCCATGACCGGACTAGAATGAGATTTAGAAGACTCGAAAAACGTCAAGTCTTCGTCAGTGACTCATTAAAATGAAGAGGAAGCATGTGTGGTTGTGGTTCAATGACCACGTTGGAAAAGGTTATGGTTAGATAAGATTCTGGCAACTATTATTTAATTTAACTCCAAGACAAACATTAATTGCATCTGTGCTTTCCTAGATGATCGTCATCCACCCACAGAGAGACTTCCTACACCCTTGACCTTCTGCCTCAATGCATAATAGTTGGCCTACGCTACCTGCCGCAACAGCACTGGATGCAAAATGTAAACTTGCAACACTTGGCCTGGAGAAACTGTCTGCAGTGAATACACCAGAAAACAACTGGGAAGGTTTAATATAAATGTTTCCGTTTAAATCAATCTTTTCTTTGTTGTCTCATTAAAAAGCTTCCACAGGGCAAATATAAGCAAATAAGTCTTCTCTTTTGTTTGCAGTTGTGTTTTGGTTAACTTGTATGCTGAGGACAAGCAGGGGCCATACGAGGATAAGGCCAAAAATCACATCTGGCTCAGCAAACAGACTTCCTTCATGTCCAATGATCAGCTGCGATGAGGATGGAAAAAATCTCCAACACCTTCTGCTTGACGGCCACAGAACAAAAGCAATCCTCTGCCCTGGACACTTTTAAATATGCACTCTTGCACATAAAGTTGGAATAAAATATGTTTAACCTCATCTGTGTGTTTTGCATAAGAGGAATGGAAGACGAACTTAGAACTTTTGCATATTGTAAAACTGTGGAATTGAATAAAGTTGCTCCCAAACCAGCAATAAGCAGTCAAACCCCTCGCCTAGCCCCCCCGTCAGCTGGACATAGCGAGCAGAGCTTGAGCGCTGACAGCAGCTCTAACCCCTCCATCTGCTGCCGGGCGGGACCTCCCCGTTCCTCTGCAGAGAGACGGGAGGGATTGACGGAGGAGGCCGGGATCTGTGAACTATCTGGTTCCTGAAAAGTCCCGAGACCAAACAGGTCCAGCTGTGCGTTGCTTGACCCGAAAAACAACCATCTATCCTCATCAAGTGGGCCCACCTCAAACGACTCCCCCCTCTGAGCGCTTGTCAGCCTCTTCGCTCTTCTTTACTCTCCCCTCCCGCCCTCTCTCGTTTCTGTATCTATTGTCTTTCCTCCATTCATCACTCACAACCATCGCCCTTCCACTCCTCTATTCGCCGCACAGCGGGCCATAACCGCTTGCCTCCCCGACCTATTTCCACACAGAATCCATTACGTCTCCCCAGCCTCTCTTTATCTTCATCCACCAATTCAATCCATCCAGTCGCCCATCCAGCCAAATATTCTCTGACTGTTTGCCTCTTCCATTTCGGCTCATCACAGGCCTCCATGGCCGCGCTTTCACTCACCCTGAACCTGGGATTATCATCTAGGAGACGCCTCGCCTGTGTGGGCTGAAGCACGCCGAGGGAGAAAAGCCATAATGTGTCCTTCGCTTTTTATCTCGACATAAGCCAACAGTGGATGGTATATTTCTTTTTTATTTTTCACACCTTGAGGCACAAACAGCCCACACCCCGCTGTTGTGCACCATAAGCGGGATTACATAAGTGTGATAACTGGCGATGAGGAGGCTGCGACGGCGAGGGGATATTAGCCGCTCTGGAGACTGGAGGAGGATGAGGCAGGAGATACCCACCGCAACATCTTCTCTGCTTGGTTGGCTTCCCACGACTGGCTCGGTATCAGCCCACTATCAGCCCGGAGGGGGGGGGGGGGAGATGGGGAGGCAGCGATGGTGGCTCAGAGGAGACAGAGGAGGAGGACGACTGAGACAGTGAGACCACAGGCTGATTAGGGGAGGCGACTGAGAGGAGGAGAGGAGAGATAGATGGTGGAAAGGTTAGGGGGAGAAAGGGGAGCCGAGAAAATGCTCCAACCCCCTGGCCACGGTCCTGACGAAGCCAGGATAGAGATGTCAGGCCACATCCTGTCTGCCGAGGGAGAGGGAGGGGAGCTGGGATCAAGCGGCAGACAATTAGACTTCAAGCCACAGGCCCTTACCCCATCGTATTTCTGCCGTTCTCTCCATCTATCTTCCTCTTTTGTCTCTATTTACACTACCCCCTCCCCTCCACCCCCTCCACTCCGCTCTGCTCTGAGCATCCCCACAGCTATCCAATATCAGTACTTGATTCTCCTCTGTTTCCAAAAGCTTCCCGGAGGCCGATCGAATGTCGCTTCCTGGACCTCGGAGGGACAGAACGCGGTGCCGACCTTGCAAGGTCACAGATCTTGCTTCCATCAGACGAAATCTTAAACCCTCCATTCGCCTCTTTCTGTCCCTCTTTCTACCCTCCAGAGCCAAAACACTCCACTTGTTTTTTTTTTTGTTTTTTTTGAGCCAATGTCACGCGGCTGCCCTCGCTTTTCACAAATCACACACGGGCTTGATTGCTGCCGAAGACACCATTTCTCTGTCATTTTGCTGAGAGCATGCTAAATGCCAAAGCTGACCTTATGAGGTCAGACAAAACAAAAAAATCCATCTATTTTGTATCTTATTCAAAGCAAAGCCAGACTTACCTAGCGTTTTCCAGACAAGCAGAGATAATTGTTAATCTTAGCAATTAAGCGTTTTTGGGAACTGTGCAGTGGATGAATGAAAAATGGTGCAATTATTTGGTGGAGAAACAAACAACTTTTTGGAGTTAAACAGCCATAAAAGTGTTTCTACTCACCATTTATCTCAGCATCTTTTCCACTCTCTTTCACACTGGGTAAACAGTTTTCCAGGTAAACTCCATTGTGATAACAGCTGTCCCCCTCGCTGAGCTGCGGTGGCGGGTCCCAGCACAAACATGGAGTCTGCATGATGCCGCACGGCCTGTTGGACGTGCTGGAGGCCAAACAGTCCTCCAGCCACTGGCACAGCATCTGACAGGCCGCCATGCTTGGGTTGCGCTTCCCCACCACCAGGTACTCGGTTTTGAAATCCCCGTCGCCGCCGGTAACGGGCGCGCCTGCCCGAGGAGGTCCCTTCCTCATTTGTAGAAACTGCTTCCCGGCCTCGAGGAAGGCCACCGGGGCGGAGGCGTCGCACAGCCTCACGACCTCGTCGAAACTCTCCATGCCCAGGTAGGTGCGTGTGGTCTCTAGGAAGGAGTCATACTGGAATGTGCGGAGCTGCGAGGGCACGCAGTCCTCGATGGGTTTGGTCACCTTGAGGAAGATGGTGTAGCGCCGTGGATCTGGGTTCTGTAAGGTCCAGGAACAAGGCACAGTGGGGAACACCGACGAAGACAGGAAGAAGCCGAAGAAGCGGTTTTGGACTAAGGTGGAGCAGGTATCCGACTCGGGGCCAGAAGGTGCTGCGTGACACCAACTCCTCATCAACAGAAGAGGGGCAAAACAAAAGAATAGCACTGGGAGTGGCCACCTTGCTTGGCCAGGAATCAGGAAAATAACGCTTGACATGGTTTGCAGATGAAGGGAAGGGGACGGTATCGTAGGTTGACGCCTTGTTTCTGGCTTCGAATGAGTCCACTTCCAGCTCTCTAGGTTAACGAAGGAAGAGGAGGAAGAGGAGGAGGAGGAGGAGGAAGAGGAGGAGGGGGAGGAGTAAGAGGAGGGGGAGCACAGGTCTTTTCAAAGATCCAGAAACCGGTCCATGGCTGTGCCAGTCAACCCAGAGATTCAGGAGAACCTGCGAAATGAAAAAGAACACGATATAAGCCGGACGTCATATCTGATGGTACAGTGGAATGGAATTACACCGATGCAATCTATCTCCACGAGGAGAAATCTTTTTATCAGCCGTTATTGTTTGTGCTGTAAACCGAGAATCATCGCTGTGACGTGGGTTGTGGAGAACGACAAGCTGAGAAGAGAAGCCAGATCAGAGGAGGGAGCTCGAGGTTTACTTGAGTTTTTCTTCCTCGCAGAAGTGCAGATTGGTCTCCTCCTGAGAGACAACTGCTTTCCTCGCATGTCTGCTCCCATATTTCATCTGCCAGCACGTTAATTTGTCCAATTATAAGACTATTAATTACAAAGAAGAAGAAAAAAAACGCAACACCTGCAGTCATCCTTTACTCCAATGCCATGATCAGTACTTGTCTTTGTCTTTTTTGCCTTTAAGAGTCAAAGCAATTTGCTGATGTTTTGCTTTTAAAGAGGTAATCAAACTATAATTGTGCAGTTTTTCACTTCTGGACCACTTCTTTTTTTTTTTTTTTACATAGAACATGCAGGGACTCTTGTTATAATCAATGTTACTGCATTAAAATGCTATGATGTGGAAAGCAGTTTTTGAATGGTAAACAGTATAATTCAAATTGATAATCTTGCTTTCCTCTTGGAGTGAAAATTGTATAGTTTCAGCTGAGCGCACCGATTGATTAGAAATGCGTGCCGTTGAGGGAAATTGTCATCCATTGTTTAAGTTATTGCACGGAAAACAAAAGGCAGAATGTTTTTTGTGCAAATCTGAATGAAAGAACACAACATTAAGAGAAGCCAAGTGTGTAACTTTCATTTATATACATCACAGAAACACGTACAACGGGTACAAGTTTAGAGAAAGTTATTTAAATGTGTTGACATAAAAAAAAGGCCCTGAGCCAAAGCAGATTAAAGAGTATGGTCAAGATGAGTTGCTCAGCTAACAATAGTATGCATACACTGATCAGCCACAACATTAAAACCACTGACGGGAGAAGTGAATAACATTGACCATCTTGTGATAATTCAATGTTCTGCTGGGAAACTTTTGGACCTGGCATTCATTGGTGTGGACGTTACTTAGACATGTAGCACCCACCTAGACCAGACCAGGCACCCCCACCCCATAGCAATGACACTCCTTGATGGCAGCAGCCATCCCCAGCAGGATGCAGCCTGACATAGACACACACACACAAAAACGGTTTAAGAACAACTAAAAAAAAAACATGAAGAACAGCACAAGGTGTTGACCTGGCCTCCAAATTCACTAGATCCCAAAATTGTCGAGTATCTGTGGGATGAGGATGCCACAGAGGCCCCTCCCCTCAACCTATAGGACCCAATGGCCCCGACTAACAACATTCTGTTGCCAGACACCACAGGACACTCTGAGAAGGCCCATGTCCATTCTCTGATGAATCACAACTGTTTTGGAGGTGCAACGGAGACCTGTTGCAGGTTTGGGTTATAACCACCACGGGTACCTGCACAAACAGTATAAAGTTACAGTACAAAGTAGCGGGGATGGTATTTAGCATGTACACTAAAATCCAAGTTGATGCCATATCCGGAATATGACCAAAACTGTAATAAGCACCATAGACACATTGGACACTGGTGCTCATCTAAACACAATCCATGTTCACATGACTACATCACGGTGTTGCTGAACTGTAACTACACGACACAACATGATACAGTCTGTCTGGATGCATAAATAAAATAATAAGTAATTGTATAGGAGTTCTTTATTGAGTGAACACGTATAATTACAAATTACGAACAGACTTGGACACAGCTGACCAGGTTTTGAGATCAGGTCACTGGTATCGGAGCCACACTCAGTATACCAGCAAAACCCCCGACAGATTGAAACTGATACAGAGTAAGACAAAGTTGAACTGTGCATCCCAGATGGTAAACAGATAAACTCTGGACTTACAACATGATGTCAGCACAAACATTCGTTGTACACCTACCTCGATATGCGCTGCTGAAACACTATACTCTCTTATGCACTAGGGACACTGTCACTTCAGACTCTCATTGCACTCCTGCTGTATTTGTACCAGACACGCTTGAACATCCTGACCTCTGTGCCGGTGAGGACACACCTGCATCCTCACGACCTTCTACAGAGGAGCGGTGGAGAGTGTTCTAACCTATTGTACGTCCTCAAGGTACTCCAGCTCAACGGCGGCAGACAAAAGGGCCGTGCAAAGGGTAGTGAGGGGAGCAGAAAGAGTGATCGGAGTCTCGCAGCCTCCTGTTCAAGAACTTTGCCAGAGCCGGTGCAAGAACAGAGCACGGAGTATCATCAGAGACCCCTCTCACCCTCTCAGTAAACTCTTTGAACTGCTGCGATCAGACAAAGTACCGGAGCATCAAAAGCAGGACCAACAGACTGCTCAACAGTGTTCTCCCACAAGCTGTTAGACTGGTGCTGATCTGAACCAGGAAGGGCACAGTGCACCTTGCACTTTACTTATTTAAGCCTTTTATAACTGAGTCTTCTACCTATTTTGCTAAGTCTGCACAGATCTCAGTTACAGTTGTATGTATGACAAAATGAGAATAAAGCTTGATTTTATTTGATTTGATATAATCTGGAAATGTGCTGCTCTCTACTTCAGACATGTTTAATTACGTATAACTATATATGGACAGTTTTTTGCACTACTGTCAAGTCCACAGGTTCTTTTTACTTTTGCACTTCATAGTTTACTGTATGTACGTAATTCCGTATTCTGCACACTGGTTAAACAATGGATTACTTTATTTGCATTACTGTCAATACTACATATCACTCTTGCACTGCTGAATTTGTTCATTTGGTTTTATGCACTATGCACCATGCCTGCTTTTATACATAGCTGCTGCGTATTTTAACACCATTCTGAGCCAATGCAGTGCAGTTTTGTTCTGTGCACACTTGTTGTATAACTGAAAGACAATGAAGTCTGTCTATTAAAAGCTTGTTTAATTAAAGTTTATATTCAGGCACTAAACAGTAATTGTAACAGATTTATAGACAGTTAATGCTAAAGACAGTTTCTCAGGCGGAAAAAGGCTCCAACAACTGTTCCAACCAGCCTCAAACTGAAAAAAACAATGACGGAACTGTGGACCAGTGGATCACCGACCAGTGTCTTCATATAGATTTAATACGGAGAGACCAGGCCAGCCTCCGAGTGCAGCGTAGCAAAAGAAACCAGCACGGAGCAGCCTCCCCCCCGGTTCAATCAAAATGATCTGTGGGCCCATGTGTGCCCGTGGGGAGGCTTGGAGGTGGGATGCCATTAAAGATAAGTTGTTAGAAGCCCATAATGACGAGTCGTCAGAAGCAATAAAACACAATCCAAACAGAAAATCCAAAAAGTGCAGTCTTGTCTCTGCAGAATAAAGTTTCTCTCCAAGTAAATGTTAATCAAACTGTACATATGGCCTTGTCAACAGGAGTTTGTTTTTTAATTTAACAGTATAATTTTAACTTCAAGCAGCTCCAGAGGCTCTCGCATCTTAAATAACATCAGTAAATTAATATTATGTTCAGATTTTTTAGTTTGTTTGTTTGTTTTAGATAAAAATACACAGGCTACTTCATAAAACTTCATCAAAATGGACAATTTTCAATAGTCTTCTTTATGTTACGTATGACAACTGTATGCCAGTCGCCTTCTCTTAAAGCAGGAAACACGCCTTGAGCAGATTAGAAGCTAAAAATATCAACACATGAGGGGAATATTAGTTCTGGCAGTGAAATTGAAGCAACAGAAAATGAAAAAAATAAGAAAAAAAAAACACGCTTAAAAGGCAGATAACCTCAAAATCCTGAAATACCAGTAGTTTTTGTTTATAGCCATTCTTGGTAATTTAATATGGAGTGAAATTAGTCTCAGAATTGTCACAAACAAAGACGTTCCATGATCCACAGGTGAATGATGAGATTCACAACGATTTGTGTGCATGAGATAATAATATTTATTCAGACTGCTTTGCGTGTATTTGTAAAATTATTTTGCACAGTTGCAAATGAATATTTTCATAATTAAAAAATATTTGTGAGCGCACAAATTCACACACACTACACATTTGTCAATCTCATGTTTCACTTGTGGATCATGGAACACCCATTTGTTACCATTTTGAGACTAATTTCACTCCGTAATATATACTCAGCCACTGGTCTGCTCTGAAACCTGCAGTCTGGAGGGACTCTCACTACAACTTTTAACCATTTCCTCAACTTTCTGGCTTCTTTTTGTCAAGTATATGCAGTTTGACATTGATGAATCATCTGTGAAACGTTGCCAGTGTTTATGATCTACAGCACATTTGGGTAGTCCTTGCAAACAGCCTTCGTAAAACTGGTCCCAAAGAACCAGGCCGGGTCTGACTTTGCCGATCTGTCTTGTTCGGTCCTGTACATCCTGACACAAAACTGACAAAGGAATTCAGGGGTAAGGTCAGAATCCTGCTCTGTATTACCTGACGTGGTGGCTGGCCTCTGCACTGCAGATGTGGCAAGACTCACGATTTTGTGGACCTATTCTTTGACAAGGTTCCTGGGAAATATTCAAAGATTCACTGACAATTTAAACTCGAAAACCTGTGTGAAAACAAGTCAAGCGTTCATCCGAAGTCACAAAGGGGTGTGTATGTGTGTGTTCTTGTCCAGCTATCTTTCTGAGGACCAGTTTTGAGTTGTACACCATCGGAGTGAGGACATTTCTGCAAAGTGAGGACACGGCTGGTCCTGGTCCTGGTCCTGGTGCTTAGGGTTAGGGATAGCTGTCTGGACATTGAGTTCCAAGGGAATATAAAACTCTCTTAACAACAACAGAACAACTGCTTTGTGAAGCTGGGATGAGTCTGGGTTTAATTCAGGGGTGTCAGTTCTCAAGCCACGATGCTATGGCAAAGTCACAATATCTAATATTACTTACTCCTGACAGGCCTTTCTTCAGGTACAGTGGTTTCGTCAGTTACATCCTGTCTCATTTTATTTTGGCTAGCCTCACGTCTCATCTTATTTCACCCGACTTCACGCTGCCTCGGCCTGGCAGCTCTCTAACTTCACCTCATAGCAAAAAAAAAGGCACCTGGGAAAACTATGTGGGTCTGTTTCACCAGACAAACCTGACAGTAATGAAATGGATGGAGCTTTAAGAGAGGATAAAGACCTGCTCTTTATTGACAGCTCTGGTTCTTCTCTCTCCAGGCCCCCCACATTTCACCGAGCCCACACCGTATCCTCCCCTCCTCCTAACCTGCCCATGAGGGGAGTCTGATCACCCAACATGCAGCTCTCTACTGGAGCTTCCTGTTCATCTCAAGACTCCCCTCATTACTAACACCCCGCCACACTCCAACCCTGAAACACACACACACAAGCACACACACAAACACAATCCCCATCCTCTATTGATCTTTGTGTTTGAGAAGCTAACAGATACAGAGCAGCTATTAACACACTTTCATCTACTCGGCAGCAGAGAATAAGATGTGCCAGGGAAAGAAAGTATCTGAGCCAGAGCTGCAAAGTGTCAGTCTGCTGAATAAAATGCGACATGACGGCTCGATGTTCGCCGTCAATTAATCGATAAAGTTACACTAATTGTTTGAATTTCTAAAAATGGCGGGAGGAGGGTTTATAAAAGTCTATGAGGGTTTTTTTCTTTTTTTAAACAGAGCACATTTAGCCAAGATGACGCAGAGATGGGGCATCTCGAGAGTGTATGGTCAGAGCATCTGTCTTTAGGTAGTAGGATACGAGATACTCAGTAGTCATTACGTGGAACATGGTCCAGAAAGCGGCGGTTCAACCCATCCCTTGTGAGCGTCCCATAGTGTGGTGATTCAGCATTGCACTGCCACAAAATTGGGGAACCCGCCTGAGACATGGTAGGCAGGACTAAGAAAAAATGTCACAGCAGGGGCCGGTATGTCTTTGAATATTTTCTTTTAAAAGCTTATTTCCAGTGGGTATGAATGAGGACTTTCTATTAATGAGTTTTTATAATTCTTTTACTTGGTTTTATAGTGTTTTGGATTATTTTCTGGGGTTTTTTTGCATTGATATTATACATTTTATGTTTTTATTATGCAACTTATATTTTATTTTTCACATTCATTACTTTTTTGCATACATACAGCACACCTTTGTATCTTTTTTGCGCCCTGTTTGTACTGTGCTAATTGTATTTATTGTGTTGATATATCTTTTCTTTGCCATTTATCTCTACTGGGCATTCCCCTTTTTTGACAGTTTGGTTCCATAGTAGGCTCGGAAACCACATGATAAAATACCTGTCTGGTACATACTGTGTATGTATGTGGATGTATGTGACTAGTTGGCCCGATGCCACATTACCATGCCCACCTTACAGGTGACCCATTGGCTTAAACGTATATGTGCATGTACATGATTGGTTGTTTCCATTTTAAACTTTTATACATTGTTTAAAATGTCATTGTTTTGACCCTCCTATGGGCAAACTTCCAATAAAAAGAAGGCTACATCTTTAAAACCTACAACTCTACCTGCTCTGCACCAACAAGGTCAACAAGTAGACAGAGACACAGCTAGAGACAAGCTGAAGTGCAGTTAATGGCAATTAAACACTTACATTCATCGGATTGCCAGACACATGATTCATGTAATGCTCAAATCTGTGTCTACTGGATGTTAACCTTTTTGCTTCAGCTTTGGCCACTTATGGTGTTATCAAATGTTAAGTTTTTCATCTTGTCATGCTGCCCCTAGTGGCCAAAAACAGTAATACATGGAACTTTCACTTAAAATGACCTTTAAAGCTGATTAATATCAAACGCTGAGTCAGACCCCAGTAACGATTAAAATTAAACAGCACAATTGATTTCTTCCGCCTTTCCTATCCTACAAAACCTAATGACAAATATTTATAACTTATAACAACAAAAAACTGGTAGGTGTAGACTTTATATACAGAGCCGATAGCGTACATTCATATTCAGAGTGAGTGTTCATGACTGAGTAGGAATTTTAGCATTCTGTAGCGTGGAATAATTCATCCCTTTCAGCCTGTGGCTTTAACAGCAAGCAATTAAAAGAACAAAGGTGCTGCATTAGCCAGCAACCTAGGAGCCTGGATCCATGTAAACATGCCGAACACGCTGGCTCTGTGAGCTGCTCGGAACAATGGCTCAATCACGGGGAAGCAACAGTCCCTCGGAGAGAGACGAAGAGGGAGGGAGAGATAGAGACAGAGACAAAGAGAGCACTGATGAGTAAATGATAGAGTCGCACGGAGCATCACTTCTCACATCAGCAGCAGAGGGATTACAGGCTGATTAGCAGAGTAACACACAGACCTAACACACACTGTCATATAAGCTACAAGGCAAAAAGCCGCAGGGCTGCGAGACGCAGACGGATTCCCTCTCCTCCGAAGCGCAGATTGTGTAAAATTGCTCCGCTGTGTCATCAAATTCTTTCACATGCAAAATAACGTGGCAGGGACATCGTTGACTCCCGTTTCTGGTGGTTGGATACTGATCATGGCGGCTATTCAGTTCATGCACACGAGGCTCTGGTGGGCAATCAGGAGCGCGAGAAATGGCAGAAACGGGAAAAGAGGGAATGATTGAAAGGTTACAGCTGTACGGCAACTCCCATTTCGGAAACTCGACTCCATCTTATTCATGTCAAAGCTCCTCTATCCCTATCATAGCACCCTATTTATCTTTCCTATGTATATAGTGTATATATTTAGATTTTTTAAACTATTTTACACCTATTTTTAGTGTTTTGTTATTTTATTATGTGCAACGGAGCTGCTATGACCAAGCAGTTTCCCTTGTGGATCAATAAAGTCTGTCCAACTTTGGAGGAGGATGCAAGACGGTGAAGTGATGTGTCTATTTAAAATCACATTTGTCCCAATAGGTGACCAGTTTTCACAACAGTCACGTGACCGACATGACTCCCTCTACATCAGAACGACATGAGAAGTATGTATAGATTAGTTAAACGCGGCAGTGTGCCTAGGAAAATATCCAAATAGTGCTTTGCTTTCTTATCCAACATGTTCCTTCTTAAATTAAACGTATTAAGGATGATTGTTTTCCCCGCTCATAAATCGTGTTGAGGTGAAAAGTAGGTCTGCAGTTGCTCCACTGGGAGCTGATTATGGTCCGGCAAAGATCTGCGGAGCCAATCGAAACATTTGGGCAAATAATGAAATCTAAAATTGTAACCGGACTCATATTCTGGTAAGAATTGACTCCGTCTAAATTATTCCTACTCCTTTTGTTCTTATCGATCTATGGTTAAACCCAGTGAAGCTGTGTAGAGGTGAATTTCTGTCGAGGACAATATTTATGCAGTTTGTACACGCAGTTAACGCCTCAGCCACTTTTAATGCTCTTTTAAATTTTCAGTTTTTCATGGCAACCTTGAGAAATTCAGATTCGAAAACCTTTATCAAACTGAATTACAAAAACTGAGCAGTCCTCTTAATTATTAGTGTCTCAAAGCGATATGGTTGGAGTATTTTCAAAGGACAGAATTGCCTTCTTAGAAAGTAATAAAAGACAAGCACAAGTCAAATCATCAATCATATCTCACCACGGGGTGCAGTCGTTATTGAGAAATTACCCCCTAGTGCATCTAAATGTCGACAACAAGTGCTTTCTGAAGGAAACGTAATTGTGTTTTCTATTAATGAGGCAAACAGGATTGTCATTTTAAGCTGAACACAAATAAAACTTATAAACTAAAAAACTTTTAGGCAGTTTAAATACAGAGTTTAAATAAAGGGCTGTAACATGATTTTAAACGGATGTGTTTGGAGCATAATCTTAACCCTTTTACCCATAGTGGTCATGACATTAAACAGCTACGCAAAGGCCATTTAGTTTAATGAGCATAGGAGTTGTCGTAACAGTTGCACATCAGTCATTCGTCCCGTGCACTGACCAGTCATTGCGAGAACTAAAAAAGCAAAATTCTCAAAATCCAAGATGGCCGCCAGGACTCCAGAAATGTAGAGTAGGCGGTTTAGGCTTTTGCGTCAATCTCACGCCGTAGCTACGGCAACAACCCAGACCCTACGCAGACCCTAACGCCGTAGCCTGACGTGCACCTCCACAGAAATGTAACTACGAGCCCTGGCAACACAGACCGCAAGAGCTGTGATTGGTCCGCTTGGTAGTAGCGCGTTTCCGCTTTAGTATTTCTGGCTGCTTCTCCATCACCGCAATTTTTGAATTGACTGTTTTGGATCAATAAAGACGGAACACATTGAGGAAAGGTTAACTGAGGAGGTTCAGAGACACAAACATTTGTTTGAGTCGTCTTCTGCGACATTTCGGCGAAAGTGTCAGTCACCATTTTTGAAAATGAAGCAGGAAGTAGAAACAAGAATTACCCCAACTGGCAAAAAAGACACAGAGTCGTCTAGCGTTTGGGTGGAGTTATTACAGAGCGAGCCAGACTGACGAGGGCACAAGTATAAATGACTGGCGTAGGCTACGTATGTAGGTTACGGCACAGTTAAACATCTGTGCACTAAATTGGACGTCATGTTTTGCTGGCTGTGACTGAAAACTACAATTCAAACTATTGTTGTGGCTGTTGTTTTCAATAATACTCTCTCTGCAGTGTTTTGGTATGCACGTCAATTGATATGATTTGCAGTTGTTAAAATTATATATGAAATATTTTATATCTGACAAATGCAGAAAGTGTGGAATTTACACGGTGAATGATAAACCAAGACTTGTCAACTGAAATGCTGAGTCTCAGCTCAGAAGATGAATGTCTAAGAAAAAATCTGGTTCTGAAAAGTTTGCAGCTTCAACTTCACAACAACAGACAATTGTTGCTGCAGACAGTTTGGTCTCACTGGAGGAAGAAGACGACATTAATGATGACTGAATCGTCCACTCAGAAGAAGTCCTGATATTGTTCATGCTGGCTGACTGGAATGGAGCAAAGAAGAGGCCACCGCTCTCTGTGAGCTATTCTTGCCGTGTCAGCTAGGAATTACACTGAAGACAGTTCTGAATGCTGTCTAAATCCAGGATTGCGCATTCTGTTTGCATGACAACTGTTTTCAATCCATCCAGTGCCAGACACTTTAATCCACAACCAAAATGCGGACAAATGAATTCCAGGGTTACCCTGAGCTGGGAAGGTCAACATAGAAACAAGCTGGGGGGAAACACAGCGGGACATTTTCTCCGCAAACTGCTGCTGTTTCCGTTCAGCTGCACCCCGGTGACTGCGACAACAAAACCTGTGACAACTTGCAAGGCTCCAAAATTAAACAGATAATCATCTGTCTCTGCTGATGAATGTGTTTACCGTGGTAAATGTCAAAGCCCTTCTAATAAGCTGAGGGACGGCATCACACAAACACACAAACACACACATTTGGTTACCATTATTCAAAAACATGTTTCATTACTGCTCCCACAGAGCTCAACGGGAAGTCTTACAGTGAAATAGGGTATGTTTAATTGATGAGAACAGACTAGTAGTAGACTGTTTGAGGCACAATTCAAAATTCAAAGGGTCCTTCTCCGTGACAAAGATGCCTCTGTCCACTTACAGTATATCTTCTCTTCCCTCCCAGATCCCAGGGAGCTTGTGCTGTGTGTGTGTGCTCTTGTACAGTGGACCAGTTTGAATTAGTATTATTATTATTATTATTATAATTTTATTTAAAAATTGCAGATAATATCTTGTGAGCAATTTTCACACGGGCCAGACTGGACCGCGGGTTAGACACTTAGTTGAGATGGTCAGGGTAAGGGTAAGGGGCTAGGGAATGTGTTTGTTTGCAAGTGCAAAAATCTGCAGTGCAGTCCGTCTTGTCCCACCTTAACAATTAATAACAACTGCTGAGTCATTATTAGTTATTGGGCTCTTTAATCGACATTTTGGAAGAATTAAGTTTTCAGATCTCTGTCTGGCCTTTGATGAGGAAATGGAAATGTACTATCTTTCAAAACTGTGGAGGACAGACACAGTGGTGGAGCTGTTACTGACTGAATGCTAGAAGGTAGAGATTAAAAAAACATAGCCAGCAGCTTTTGCTTAAGTACTGAAATACTGTATATTTTACATATAAGATACACGTCCCTGCAATGCTTCAACAAATTATGGCAAGCTGATGTGTATTGCTTGAAAGCTGCACAACAGGATTAAGAGGAAAATGCCGACCGGTTAAAATAAGATTCTGGGGAGGACTGTGTCAACTGGAGAAGGATCAGCAGCAGTCAAACATAAAGTATTTCCTCTGTGACTGGCCTTTGCAGCTACTAAAAAAAGCATTATATATATATATATATATATATATATATATATAAATATATATATACTGTATATAAAAAGGTGTTCTATTAATTAACCAGAGACTGGGCCATGGGACCAGGGAAACATGACAATCTGAGATCCGAGATGGGGTGTCAAAAATAGAGAGTATTTATATTCTTGGGAACAAAACAGATCCATCTGCGTTACATTAATGGCAGTCAGTCTTTTAGTCTGATAAAGGAGCAACGCACCAACCAGGGGAACATGAATATCCATAGTAAAGTTAGTGGCAATGTGGTCTGTCTTTTTTGTCAAGGTATCTATCGGACAGACAAACCAACCAACAGACTGACACAGTTATCTTCATGCTGGGCTGCTCTAGTAGTAGCAGAGAAAAAAATAAACTGTGATGCTGTCAGTCTGCATCCGTCAAAGCCCACAGTGGAGGGAGCAGACAGCAAACAGACATCTGCATTGTTTACAGCACTGTAACACTTGAGCTACTAAAGCACCACAAGTGTAACTGAACATGTCTATTAATAGGGTTGACAGTTCAGACCGTGTAGTGTATGAACTGAGCACAGCTCTTTCCTTGGGTATGAAATGGATGACGCACACACAGAGAAATGATGCCATAGACGACAAACAATGACCTGAGTCCACAGTCAAATACAACTGGATATCAGTCTTCTTTCATTTTCCTTTCGGTTGTTCCCTTCAGGGGTCACCACGGCGAATCATCTACTTCCATCTCTCTCACACCAACTACCTTCACTACATCCAGAAACCTCCTCAATGGTCTTCCTCTTGACCTACCTGGCGACCTAGTGGCTCTATCCTCAGCATCCTTCAACCTGGATCTTCACCATCCCTCCTCTGAACAACCATCTCAACCTGGCCTCTCTAGCCTTATCCCAGAAACATCTCACATGAGCGTGTCCCTCTAATGTGGGACAGTTTCTTCCCTCAAGCCATCAGACTCTTGAACTCGTTGAAACTGGACTGAACAAAAACAAATAAGACATGTTCATCCACAACCGTTGAAGTTTGTCTTTGCACTGTCTTCACCGATTGCACTGTTTTGTATCGTCTGCATAAACCTGCACATGCACACTTTATGCTCAGTCCCTTGTATTGTACTCAGTCCTATGTCTTCATGTGGCTCCATGGTCCTGGAGGAACATCCACTCATCTCACTATGTACTGCACCTGCTATAAATGGTTGAAATGACAATAAGACCTAATGTACTCATTCCTGATCCTATCCATACTGGTCACGTCCAGAAGAAACCTCAACATTTTCAGCTCTGCTACCTTCCCCCTGTCTTTTCCTCAAAGCCACCATCTCCAAACCGTACACCATCGCTGGTCTCACCACCGTCCACCATCGCTGGTCTCACCACTGTCCTGTAAACCTCTCCTGTCATTCTTGCCACAATTGGATTTCAATGAGATGAGAATTTACGACACATGTAACCACCCCGGATTACACCGGATTGCCACACGTGGTGAAAACAACTAAAGTGGTTTTACAAACACATTAATGGGCCGGTGATGGCAAACAGATCCTCTGCTTTGTTGGGTTCTCACTCCTAGCACTCGTGGCTGCAGTCACAGTGGTGCTCTGCCCACAGCCAAGAGAAAAAGCAAAGCAAGATTAGAGTCATGATGCATGTAACCGTGTGTGTGTGTGGGTGTGTGTGTGTGTGTGTGTGTGTGTTTGTGTGTGTTATCTCTCCCTCCTAATACCCATATCTCGCAGTAGGGATGTTACTGATGGCAATGAGATGGTCGTTTTTTTCCACTAGTGCCATAAGTCTCTGCATAATGGCCGCTTTGTTCTACGGCGTAATCGCATTAATATGAAAGGCAATTGCTTTGGATAGCAAATCAAATCAAAGCCAGATCGCATTCAGATGAAAATGAGTTAATCAGAAAAGCTATGTGTTTGCACAAAGGACAGGGGATTAAAGCTGAAAGAGAACATCGTACGCAACTGACTGCTCTCAAATGTCATTTCAGCTCTGTTCCCATCCAGCTGTAAAATACATTTTACGCAACGCTTTGTAAGTTTACGAAATGTAAATTCCCCGTGCTTGCATCAGCTGGATTAAAGAGAGTTTCTTTAGTCCTTCTTCTAATACAAAAAAAAATTAAATAAAATATGCAACAACACACAGGAGTTTGGAGCAGGGTTGATATTTGAAACATTTGCTGGGATTGATTTGTATTAGAGTTCAGCACAGAGCTGTTTTTGTAAGCCGCCTGCGAACACAGACAATTATATTAAGACTGCCACAGCCATGGATAATTAAACCATGTAGTGAGTACTATAATGCTTATTTACTGTTCACTTGTTGTACAGTAAATTACTGGTTGTACTGGTTTACCAATGGAGGTGCCAAAGCCAGTAACAACAGTATATGTGAATAAAGTCCCAATTCAGGACCAACAAGATCAGAGTCAAGTTCTAACTCAACCATGTCCTTTTTCTTCATTTTGAATCTTTGTATTTGAGAGGATTCTGTATAAAGCCATGTCAAACCAAAGTGAAGTCAGTAGCCATGTGGTGGTAGTCAAAGAACTTTTTCTTTCTGACTTGAGGTTGAGTAATAATAGTCCAAAGCTGCAGAGCTATTCAGGTATCTGGGAGTCATCTCACAAAAACAAAATAATAACTCTCGATTGTGATGAAAACGCCAAGCTAACTGCTCCCAGCAACCACCGCTGCCGCTTTCATGTGCACTGATAATGACATGGCATGAATGTCACCCACTAATGATTGGTTGGGGTAAACAAAGAAATGTCTGACACACAAATGTCAAGCTGAATAATCGGAGGACAAAATGGCTGATGTCTGATTTTCAGGTTATACCACGGAGCACTGACGCTGTTCTGGAGGCTCGCGTTGGTCCAACACTTTACGAAGAGACTGACTTTGTTTTTTCTTTACTTTTTCACATATGCTGATTAGCCATAACATTATGACCACCTTCCTAATATTGTGTAGGTCTCCATTGTACCTCCAAGACAGTTGTAACTCACAAATACTTGATCAGTTTGGGATCTAGTGAATTTGGAGGCCAGGTCAACACCTTGTGCTGGTCTTCATGTTTTTTTTTTTTAGTTGTTCCTAAAGTGTTTTTGTGTGTGTGCCTGTGTCAGGCTGCATCCTGCTGGGGATGGCTGCTGCCATCAAGGAGTGTCATTGCTATGGGGTGGGGGTGCCTGGTCTGGTCTAGGTGGGTGCTACATGTCTAAGTAACATCCACACCAATGAATGCCAGGTCCAAAAGTTTCCCAGCAGAACAATGAATTGTCACAAGATGGTCAATGTTATTTACTTCTGTCAGTGGTCATAATGTTGTGGCTGATGGGTGTATGAGTGTGTGTGTGTGTGTGTGTGTGAACGGTAAGCTGAGCACCTAGTATTTTAGTATTAGCTAACTACATTTAACAATGTAGCAGCTCATTGTTTGTACTGATGATTCACTAAAGGGACATTTCATTTAACGTTGGAAATGCTCCAATGGGCACTCATGTAAAATCTGTGAGAGGAATAAAAATGAGCTCAGGCTGCCAGTTACAAACCTCTCAGCTATGCCATTTGAATTCTGAAATAGCTTACACATAAAAAGATATCAACAAGTGCTCAAGCCTTTTTAGTGACACTGACTCTATTCAGCTTTTCTAATTCAAAAGTAACTCAGTTTTACTACTACTACTACTACTACTACTACCTTGAATGTTGTCATATGTTAATTTATGTCTTTCATGGCTGCTTCCACATCAATAGAGAGCAGAGTCCTGATGCAGGTTAAGTGCTGTTGAGTGGATGAGCAGCATAAAATTACACCGTCATTAACGATGTATGCGAGTAGAATTACATGATGAGGCAGTTAATCATTTACACACACACACACCAATAGACAGAGCAGTATTTTCATGTCCAGAGCAATCTATTTGTTTCTGGGTGTCCATAACGCACATGCACACATACATACAAAGGGCAGCCATGACTCAGTTTAATAGCCATTTGTGAAAACGACCTCAGAGGATGACGTGGTGACACATCATCCGCACATGACCTCGCAGTCTGACAAAAACTCGCACAGATGACTCTCCATATAACCCGGACAACACCCGGCTCTACATTTCTACCGTCTATGAACATAAGATGTAGTCAGTTTTAATTAATTAATTTCATTATGTAAAGTTTTACAGTTTTAATCATCAACAGAAAATGTCAGACAATGGCCTCAACCATAATCTTCATCCCACTTAAACTATAATCCACTTTTTTTTTTTTAATAATCCACTTTTATTTTTGGCTTATGAACTACTTTGGCAGGTGGTCATAATGTTTTGCCTGACTGGTGTACAAATTTAAGGTTTCTTACTTGGTCAGCACTACTAATTTTTATACCCCTTCTTTAGTCGATATAATCTGGAAGGCCAACCTTTGCGATTTACCTGTCGACCGCAATCAAAGTATTGGGCGCTCATGCTCTAGATGCTGTTTGCACATACCTGGAATGATGTGTTTCTTTGCAGAATTATCTGATATGAACATTGCGTCATGTGTTAGGGAAGAAGGTAAGTCTAAAGTCTAAAGTCTAAAATGCAGGACATGCACAAGGACTGGAGTGGGACAACAAAAGTCTGTTTAGTAAGCTTGTAGAACAGGTGGATAAAAGACAGAAGTAAGTCCTATGTGAGACAATACCAGATGGGTACAAACATGAGGAGCTTTAAAACAACTGCTGGGGCCCTCATGGCAGGCCAACGAGGTGTTCAAATTCAGGCATGCGCCAAGGGTTATATTCCACTGATATGTCCAAATAAGACCTCATCAACAAAAACTGTATGTGCTGTTGGTCCATAGTGACCAGTTCAGGACCACAAATGCTGGACGAATGCAAGGACTGGGGCAGAATAACACATTCAGAGGAGACATCCAGGGAAGGACAACAGATAAAGTGACAGCAAACAAAGGGAAAGACAGAACTAGGCTGATAGGATAGTAAGGAACACACAGGGAACCTAATGAGAAGAGGACCAAAGCTCAATACCACGAAGGAACAGAAAAGGTTCAAAACTCAGTGTCATGACACATTGTGTTTGGCAAAAGGGTTTGACTGCAACAAGATCTAGATCTGCTGGTGGCAGCTGACATTATGACTGACAAAATCCACAAAATTAGGAATTACAATCCAAATTACAAGAGAATGGCCGGGCTTAACAAAAGTGCCCTAGGCCCATTAAAGGTGACATCAGATACCCATTTCCCCAAGTTGATATGTGTCTTTCATGACTTGATAGAGTCTCTGTTACATGTTTTGGTTATAATTTGTCAATGACTGTGTTAATATATCATTTGTGTCATTCAAAAAAAATCACATGTGTCAGTATTGGCCTTCAAAAACCCATTTCCTGTTTTAGTCTATCCATCAAAGCACAAAAGATACAGCCAAGAGAGTGAGAAAAGCTAATAGCAGAATCAGCAGACTGTGTGTTTGTGGGAGATTCACACGTCAAAACGCAGCATAAAAAAAACAAAAAAAACCCGCGAGAACAAAACTGTGTGTTGAGCGAGCAGACATCCCGGCTAAATTCCTCCTCAGACTATTTCAGCCGCTAAAATCTGATTTCACAGGTTGTGTTCCTGGGGTTTTTCGATGATGCCGTCTATTTTGGGTCGGGAATGACTCACTGTAATTCGCTGACTGATGAGAGAGGAAGCCTGGCGCCACACACACACACACACACAATGATCCCAAAAAACATGTTGAGGACCAGGTTTTGTCAGTCACACATTTGTGACTTACTGTACTTATTTTCCAACCTTCCCTTTAACTGCCACAAACCTAACCTCTCCTTAAATAGTAAGCTTCATTCATTCATTCATCTTCTGTAACCGCTTGTCCTGTGAAGGGGCCCAACTGTCATTGGGCGAGAGGCGGGGTACACCCTGGACAGGTCTCCAGTCTATCACAGGACAACCGTTCACACCTACGGCCAATTTAGAATCACCAATGAACCTAACCAGCATGTCTTTGGACGGTGGGAGGAAGCCGGAGTACCTGGAGAGAACCCACGCAGACACAGGGAGAACGTGCAAACTCCACACAGAAAGAAACTAAAATTACACTTTAAATATAAGTTCTTCACACGCTGTTTTGTGCAACTCCCTGAAAGAGAGCGCAAATCTAGCGTGACCCCGCATAGCAGCAGCCACGTTAATCAGAAACATGGCAGGTTGGAATTAACTAGAAAATTATACTTTAAAATTGTAGATCTAATATTCCTTTCAGCCTACCAAGCTGGAATTCAGCACTGAGCTTTCAAGCGTGCAAGGAAACCTTGTAATCTCAATCAAAAATGCAGCATAATGGCACAAACACACACACTTCACCGCTCCCTTTGTGCAGCCCCTGAACTGGATCTATTTCACTGACATGCACCACAGATCCACTGCAAATGCGGCGAGGCATCTGTGTGTGTGTGTGTGTGTGTGTGTGAGTGTGTGAGAGAGTGTGAGTTCAGAAGGAACAACACTAACCTATTCTGCTCAAGCACAGCGATAAGGACTCTGAATCCAGGCTATTACTGTAAGACCAAACACAGAAAACCAAACAAACACGCGGCCCGTGTAGTGGAGCTTTAGACAAGAGCTCCACTGATCATCAGCGATGGCGCTGCAGAGACTTGTCGTGCCGTGGTGAAAGCTGCTGCAAAGGTTGAAACCAATGAAAAACAACAAAACAAGCAACCAGGACACTTTGCATTGGGAGCAAGAGGAGGAAGGCATGTGGAAATTAATTTCTGCAACAACCTTTTGCTCCTTTCTTTCCGTTAAAAACGAGCAATCTGTTATACAAAGCACCAACAAAAATGCATTTAATGCTTCATTGCACTGCACAAACACCCACACATAATCACATGTAGGTTTACTTGGCTGCACCAACTACTACACACTAAGTATGTTCATCCTCTACCTGGAAATAATAGTACCACTTGAGGTGAAAGGATCGAGAGGGCTGTCAAGATGTTAAAGCAGCAGTGGTGAGAAGTTCATAAGTTCTATGTCAAATCTTTGCAACATCGTCACTTCGATGTTCAATCTGAGTTGCTGACACGACGCTAGTATACCGCCCCCTACTGTTCATGGGTGGATGCACGTGTTATCCAAAATTATGCCAAGAAGCCAACACATGTACGCAAACACGGACTTAAAAACAGCTCCTACAGTAGGTGGCCCCCTCCTCGACGACCGATGAGCCCTGCACCTTGAAATGTCACTTTGCAACCAAACAAAACAAAATTAAGAAAATATCTTCACCACTTTAATAACAGCACACACTTCAAATACAAAAGCACTGCACAAAATACAACAAAAATATGGCCTGAACACGCTTGGGGGCATGACCAAGTGCAGTTGAAATGCCTGGATGTGTTCTTGCCCTGCACATTTAATCGAGGACACACTGGGAGGTAACTTGCGTAAAGTCGTATTATGTCAAATCCGGTTCCAGTCACAGAACGACCGTCCTGTGTTCTCCTCCAGAGTAAGAATGGAACTTGTCAAGTCGAGGCTCCTCAGGCTAACCCTATGTGCCAAAATGTTTCACTGCATCAGACCAGAAGCCGAATTCAGATGCCTCTGTGAGATGCACTGGAGCAAGCCTGATCTACAGATACTTGATCAGTTTGGGATGTAGTGAATTTGGAGGCCAGGTCAACACCTTGTGCTGTTCTTCATGTTTTTTTTTTGTTGTTCCTAAAGTGTTTTTGTGTGTGTGCCTGTGTCAGGCTGCATCCTGCTGGGGATGGCTGCTGTCATCAAGGAGTGTCATTGCTATGGGGTGGGGGTGCCTGGTCTGGTCTAGGTGGGTGCTACATGTCTAAGTAACATCAACACCAATGAATGCCAGGTCCAGAAGTTTCCCAGCAGGACACCGAAATGTCTCAAGATGTCCAATGTTATTTACTTCTCCTGTCAGTGGTTTTAATGTTGTGGCTGATCAGTGTAAACGTGTTGGTTTGCATACAGCTATAGAAATTCTCCAGCAGTGTATACAGAACAACAGCTGTTGACTTGAAGATGTTCGTGTAACTTTGGAGGTTTTCATCAGAGCTGCATAGACTCTGACTCTGGGAATGAAGGGAGAAGCCAGCTAGTCAGTACAGACCTGCACTGTCCTGTGGTCATCTCTCAGCTGGTGTGTGTGTGTGTGTGTGTGGGTGAGTGTGTGTGTGGAGTTTTCCCAGGGTTGAAGGGCTCCATTGAGACGGCCTCTCCTCCTTTCTCCTCATTGCCATGCAAAGGGGACCAGCTGCCTACACTCGGCCGTGACGGCTGAAATATTTACCACTCTGTTTACCGGGGACGTCCTAACTGACAGGCCCACCCCTTCACAACTTCGTCCCCCAGCTGCTCTTTCTCTTTCCCTAAAACTTCATCCCTCCCTTCTCTCCCGCTCCCGCCGGTCCCCCCGTCTGAGCTCCCCTATCGCTAGCGCTTGGCTCCGAGCGCCTTAACGCCGGTCCTGTCGATAATGGACTCTTTGAGTGACAGATTTTAATCCTGTCCCATTCTAATGATATTTGCGCTCCCCCAGTGTGTCACCCACTATCAAAATGTCACAGGCAGATTTACAAGTGCATGAGCTGCCAAACAAAGCTTATTTTAGTCAGGGGCTTAAGGGCGGAGGGGGGAAAAAATCCATATAGTATACTACAAATCAATAGGGGAAATTTACGGCCGGCACCTGTAGACTTAAGATTCCAAGCGGCTCGCATCCGCACAAAAGAATAAACGACTTGGATGGATTTGATCCGCGGGCATGAGTGTGCGCTCCTCTTCATTCTGTCTTTTGTGCATAAAAGGAGGACACTGTTGTGATCGTCGGGCATGAAAACCCAGCACACCAACTAAAGCCCTCTTCCTGCTTGTTGATGTGCTTCAGCTGACCATTCCTTTCAACTGAGCAAATTTCTATTTTCTCTGAACTGCCGACATCTGTAGATTTCCATAAAATCCGACTGAACGCTGTGGCTTTAGTAGCACTGAAATAAATTGAAGGTGAAGGTAATTAATTTGCACATTTTCCAATAGTCACGACATCGTAACTTGAATTATCTTGCATTCCAAGATTAATAAAGTGAATTTAATGAGAAAATATAAATGTGCAGCAAAGATTTTTGTATTTAAACTGTTTTGAATTTAGAGGAAAGTAATGAAAGCGCTATTTAAAACTTATCTGAGCCACATTTGACCTGAGTGACATGTTCTTCCATTACCAAGAAGACACACACTGTTGTTTCTTTGGACGTAAACTTGTTGAGCAGCTGAAAATTATGAAGCCTTACAAAATATATATATATATTCATATAGTCTTCAGTATTGATTAACGATTTGCTGACAATAATAGAGTTTTGAGCATTTTCTGTGACCCTGTTTGGTTTCTTATGTTCCCGAGTTCTCATCTAGGTTTTTGTCCTATCCTGTTTTCATAGTTGTGTGTTTGGATATCCTGCCTTTTTTGTTTCCTTAAGTATGTTGGCATTAACCTGAACTTTTATTATTTCATACAGTTTTGTGCCATGGTTCTGAGTTTTGAATATTTCCCTTGAACATGTTTTTATTTTGTACATTTCTCCCTTGGTGTTTCGTGTCTTGTGTTATTTCCTGTGTTCCCTCTCTTTGATTGTTGAATTGGTTTCTCCTTGTGTGCTCCGCCCTCATTAGTTTCACCTGTCACCCCTCTGCCCAGGTGAACATATAGTCCTGCTATTCCCTTTGTTATCTGTTGCATTGTCTGCAATCTTTCTCTCGTTCTGCTCTGTGATGTTTGGACTCGTGCTTCTTCGTTTTTTGGTTCTTATCTGTTTTTTGAATTTGTGTTCTTGGATTACCCTGCAGGCGCATTTAGCTCCCTGTTTTCATTAAATACATTTTGTTTCCTACTCCTGCCTCACCCCTGTGTCCTGCATTTGGGTCACCAGAAACCTGACGCCAATGCACAAATAAAAATACATAAACAGTATATGTTTAATAAAGGTAAACAGAATTGGCTTTGGCCCTAAATGTGATCTGAAAAATAAGAGAGAGTAGTTTTTAGTTAGCCCTGGGTGGAGTCTGGAAGGCTTCTCGTCAGAACGTGGACATCAGCTCTATCAAGTTCCAAGCAGCATCAAAGACTCGGGGCAGTCGACATCTATTTATCACATTTTTATTTTAAATGCATGGTTCAAACTGAAGGAAATCTATGAGGAAGTAATATGTTTTATCAAAGCTGCTCACAGTGGTTTCAGCACTCAAACTGTAAACATCAAAAGGTTTAAGGCTGAGATTCTGAACAGTGTCCTCGGGGAAACGACACCCTTTGACTGTGTTGACACATTTCCACCGTCTAAAATGCCAACCGACAGACAGTCGGGAGTCCAAAAAAAATCCCCACGTGTCCTCCCTGTAATTACCACTAGGAGGCTGAAATGAATGCCTCGCCCTCAGCAGGCGCCTCAGTTTCACTGTAAACCTGTCATGACACGAGACTCTCTGCATCTCTTTCTCTTCCTTCCTTGTCATCTCTTTCTCCATTGCCTCTATCTATCTCCGCGCAGTTGCCGTCCACGCCGCGCTCGTTTTTAAATGCCCATGGGGTGTTGGTATGATTCCTCAGCGCAGAAGTGAAAAAAAACACGACGCGCCTTTAGGGCACAATTACCCAATGCCTGCCACTATTACTGCAGTTCCTCTGCAATCATTCCCTGAGGGAAAGGGGCTGTGGAGCCCACACAGCACCTCCCTCCCCCCGAGAGTAATGGATTTATGATATCCCCCCTCTCCATATGGAGCCATCGGCCACATATACATAAACAACCCTCATACACCCTTTGAGCATTTCACTTCACTGCAGCCATATGCTCATAACTCTTCCTGACTTCTTCAGCCCAACTTGTCTGAAACCATATATGCATTTTTTTATTTTTTTTTGCTCCCGGGTCATGCACACAGTTTTTACTCGTCAGCGCGGAGGATTAAGAGTGACACAGTATGTCAGTGTTATACGGGTTCCAGAAAACTCCACACTTGGATCTTAACACTGTTGCGCATCAGTGTATTAAGTTAGATGCGTTCCAGGATTTAATTTCGAACCGAGTCTTGTAATTCACCGTTAACCTGTCACATCTACCTCAAATAACAGTTACTTACAGCCCTCCTGAAGCGTTTAGTTAATTCCCTCAGAACTCCCTCGGCTCTTTCCTGCTTGCTAAAAATATTTTTTGAGAAATGCTGTCGTTCCATAACCTGTAACCATCAATGCTCACATAGAGTAAAGCCACGTATGTAGATATAATGCACGATGGATGCCATGTACAGTGGGGCAGTCAATTTCTTAACTGATGTGAAAATTGATTATGGCCAATATTGTTTACTACCACTGCTCAGATGTGAATTACAGCTGGTATTTTTTCATTTATATGATGGTAAACAGAAAACATGTGGGGGTTTGACTGTCAAATAATAGGAAACTATTTCAATATATGAACTTAAAGGGGTAAAGGGAATAATGTAGGGCGTATTCCCCTTTTTCCAAATACTATTTTCAAACAATGAGCCACTTATTAAAGAAACTAACGACCAGACCTCGGTGTTTCCCACAAAATCACAAAATTTCATGAGGCGCTGGCTTTTTAAAAAAGTATATATAGTATGAAGCAGTTTTGTAACAGTCTGTCTTTAAATTACCGTAATAACGCAGATATTGGATATAGCGGCAGTCTGTGCAGTTCATCTACAGGAATATTAGACTAAATGAGACTTGGCATTTTATGCACAAATGTATGTTAAATTAAATAAAGAGTCAGCGGATATATCTAATTTATAGTCAACAGTTGACTTTCAATATAACTTTCCTAGCTAGTGCTTAATAAAGTTTAGCTAGTTAACGTCACGTCTGGAATCGTGTTGACCAACTCTCTTAAAATAATTCTAAATCTCCACGGTCTAAAAAATCAAGAACACAAACATCAGGTTTTAAAAAGTGGCGGTAACGTCAATTTTTAGTAGTGAACAACACAAATAGCTGCACATGCTACGTGAGTTGTCCATGACGTTTTTTCCGTTAGGTTAAATTCAGCACAGAGCAGGTGAGCGGCTGATGTGGGGGGAGGGGCAGAGTGATGCTTTCAGGAGCAATATGAAAAACAACGCAAGCACAACGTTGTTTGAAAAATGCAAAAAATATTTCGTCATGAGATTAGACCCTGGCAGGCCGCCATAGACTTGACGTATGGGAAACCCTGAGACCTTATTTTGAGTTTTTGAATATTTAGTGTGACACTGTTTGCTTTTCCTTATGTTTCCTGTTTCTAATTTCTTCCTTGGTGTCTTCTGTCCTTCTTTACTTTGCCCCCGTTGATGTTTACTAGGGTTTCGATTCAGTTCCTCGTGCTTCCCTTTATCCCTGCTTTCATTTTTTGCATAACCTGCCTACCCTGCAGTGCTTTTTGTTCCGGTTTTAGCACATTTTCATTCAAGTTCTTTTGTTTCCTGCTCCTGCCGCCCCTTGTAATAACGTATAACGTATAGTCCTTCCTAGCATGCTTTAATATGATGTGTTAATTTTTGACACAGGAAAAATAAAAAGAAGACACAACTTTTCAAAAAACAACAATACATTTTGAGAACTGCCTCTTCTTTTCGAGACTGGGCACATGAGATGGAAGAGCCGTCACAGCTGATACTCTACTTGAGTGGTGCAAATTCGTGAACAATCGAATAATGCAGTCAGGAAAAGATTAGAGCAAACCTGGGCAGTTTCCCAAATTTAGCCTGGATGGTGCTCGAGCCCGAATGTCTGCAGTGAATTATTGAATCCTGAGTGAGGAATGAAGGGGCTTTTGTCCATGCGTGATGTGTTCCATTGAGAGAGTGTGTGTCCCTGGTGGCTGGCCACAGTGTACATGGCTGATTACACTCACTGACAGGCCTGCTTCATCACTGTACACTCAGCCCATGGCAGCTACCTGCTCCCCTCTTTTATTCACCAAACATTTTCCATCTACAGCGAGCGGTGACTCTATTTCCTCACCCAAACTTCCTGTTCTACATTAGAATTTTATTTTATTTTGGTCTGTGTTTTATTCCCACTAGCCCTACATTAAAGTAATGGGCTGTGGCATTTTCATTTAAATTACGGTCTGTTTTGCTGCTCTCCTACTGCTGGAAAGTTTAGTTCAGTTCAAAACTTCTAACATTTGGTGCTCTGAAAATGATTCTTTTACCAAAAAAATATAAAATCACTGGGTGCACAGCAAGTGAAGCATGCTGTGTTTCCAATTTCTTTGGCAGAAATGAAAGACTTGGGTAGTTAGTATGAGCGCTGGCTGCACAGACAATGAAAACAGTGCCAGCTGCAGAAACTCAAACTTCATCAACATTAACAAAAAAACAACAAAAAAAAAAACTAATCTGCTCTTCCAAGCACAGGCAGAGATGAAGCTTTCAGATATCCCAGACAGAAAGGGCAGATGGTGGAGAGGGTGAATTAAAGGCCAACAACAAAAATCACTTCTAACACATTTAGCCTCTTCATTAGACACCCGGGAGGGCGGGGAGGTGGGAATACAGATACTTGACTCGGTGTTTGTCTGTTGTCAGTTTTCGTCTACTGCTCTTTCTTTGACCCTGAGCCAAAGCCAAACAACGGCTCCGTATCAAACGGCCTCCTGACAGGCAGCTTTGTATTCTGTCCAACAGAAATCCAAAGCGTCTAAACTTGTGTTTCTTTGCAGCCTGGGGAGCTAACAGACCTGATGTTAGTTAAGGTTAAAAGCAGGTTGGCACTGCCTGTGTCAACAAATCCCTGTAAACCTTTACGGAGCCAGTCATAAAAGAAGGCCTCTCTCAACAGATCCATTAGCACCTGCAAACACAAAAAGCAGATCTGTGCTCGCTGAAAAATAGCGACTCGCCAATCGGTGGGAATACCAGCTGCTAAGACTAGCAATTTCACAACAAAACGAATTCAGAAACCCGCCTTTTTTTAAGTCACTTTCACTTTGTAGTTGTTTTTGGTTTTACCAGCCGGCTCTCAACGGCTGCGCTTCCAGCTGCGGGCAGGTGTTTTCTCAGAAAAGCCTTCGTTAAATCCACCAATACACGTCCCGCTCAGCAGCAAAGAGCAGACACGCACGGGTTAGAGACCGGCTGATGGATGTAGTTAGACATACAGAAGATAAAGAGACAAACATTTGCTTCAAAACATTTAAAACCAAAAGCAGTAAAACAAATATTGCATTCGTTGGATGGAGACTTAATTCAGCGTTAATGCTGCCTGGAGGATTTGTTAAAAGGCAACAGCTGACAATAAACGGCGCTTTAAATAGTTGATATGCCATTGTTTAAATTAAGTTCAGCTGGTTACATATACACCGATCAGCCATAACATTATGACCTAATATTGTGCCTCCAAAACAGTTGTGACTCATCAGAGAATGGACCTGGATGTCCTGTGGTGTCTGGCAACACAGTGTTGTTAGTGGGGGCCTTTGAGGGGAGGGGCCTCTGTGGATCATCCCACAGATACTTGATCAGTTTGGGATCTAGTGAATTTGGAGGCCAGGTCAACACCTTGTGCTGTTCTTCATGTCTGTGCCAGGCTGCATCCTGCTGGGGATGGCTGCTATGGGGTGGGGGTGCCTGGTCTGGTCTAAGTGGGTGCTACAAGTCTAAGTAACATGAACAGGAATGAATCCCAAGTCCTAAGGTTTCCCAGCAGAACACTGAATTGTCACAAGATGGTCATAATGATCTGTGTATTTATATACACTTATATATATATATATATATTACAGTGTATTTCCATCAAAACAAGCTTACATGTTAGAGCTTATTTATCCATCTTATTTTATTCATCATGTTGGTTGTCACCACATATACCCTGCTGGCTGGCAGACATGAAAACATCTGGCCTCATCCTAGACTAGCAGCAAGATGCTGAGGCAAAGTCAGTGTGACCTTTATGCTCCATTACTGACAGTCACTATTAAATTCACTCGTTTTTTTTCCTCAAACGTGCATATTTTAGGGAGGTTTACATGAACTGTTAAGGAAAAAAATGGAGAAAAATAAAATGGCAGTACCAGCCATCAGAATGAAGCACATTTGTCAGAATCGAGTGTTCTGATGGCGCAGGATGGAGTGAGTGAATGATCTGGGAAGACTGGAGAAAACAAAATTGGGAGAAGAAGGGGGAGAGATAACACTAAGCGCCACAGATTTTGACCGGTGACAGAGGCTATCACTGTCAGGGGCTGGAAACTGACCCGCAACATCCATCACAGGCAGAAGAGAGGAGGAGTGGAGAGTTAGGAGGGAAGAGCTGGAAGAGGATGAAAGGGCAGGAAAGGACGAGAGCGCCGAGTTAAAGAGAGGAATTAAAAGAAAAGAGCACAGGAGATGAAATTTGAGAAGAGATCGCAGGGGGGCAGATGATGAAAGTGAGAGAGCGAGAGAGAGAGCTGGATGAATAAAAAGAGATCTAAAAAGAAGAATGGAGGAGAAGAGAATGGAAGAAAGATTTTTAACAGGACAGGAGAGGAAAGGAGAGAAGATGAGGAATTTGCGGTGAGATATTTTGCAAATAAAAAAAAGGGCACAAGTTGATGTAGAAGAAATGAAACACGAAGAGAAAGCAGGGTATGTAAATAAATGAAGAAATGAAATATGACTGGCCAGGTACAGTATTTGGTCCTGGAGGGGAAAAAGGGAAATCGCTATCGCCGGCTTGTTTCCTTAATTCTCTTTCTTCGTCCATCATTAGCTCCACATGAAAGAGCGTAACAGCAAATTAACAAGTGCTCAAGT
Organism: Chelon labrosus; assembly: GCF_963514085.1. NCBI lineage: Eukaryota > Metazoa > Chordata > Actinopteri > Mugiliformes > Mugilidae > Chelon > Chelon labrosus. Next base: position 25,914,576 of record NC_140345.1, read on the forward strand.
AGACAAAATATGCCGAGCTCAGTATCCAGCTGCAACGTCCTCTAAGTGGAGAAAAACAACATTGTAGATGTAATGAGGTGGAACATGGAGGGGTCACAAATAAATGCTTCACTTCAGCGGGGCTGTTGCACAACACAGCTGACAACGGCAGATTGGAAAGTCAGCACTCCAGGGCCACGTTTTTTGTTTTCCTTTTTTGGAGGGAAAAAACTTTACAAAGACGTTTCTCCGCCGAAGAAAAATTGCCACCAGGTGTATTTTGGTCATGTGGAAGCGGAGAAATCCCAAGCTTCGCACTGACAAACATCTGCTTTAGGGCTACGGGAGAAGCACGGTGACCATGGCCTACAAAAACTCCAACTTGCTTTGAGTGAACCACCTACATACACCAATCAGGCATAACATTATGACCACCTTCCTAATATTGTGTAGGTCTCCCTTGTCCCTCCAAAACAGTTGTGACTCATCAGAGAACGGACATGGGCCTTCTGAGGGTGTCCTGTGGTGTCTGGCAACAGAATGTTGTTAGTGGGGACCTTGGAGGGGAGGGGCCTCTGTGGATCATCCCACAGATACTTGATCAGTTTGGGATCTAGTGAATTTGGAGGCCAGGTCAACACCTTGTGCTGTTCTTTATGTTTTTTGAGTTGGGGCAGGCTGCATCCTGCTGGGGATGGCTGCTGCCATCAAGGAGTGTCATTGCTATGGGGTGGAGGTGCCTGGTCTGGTGTAGGTGGGTGCTACATGTCCAAGTAACATCCACATAAATGAATCCAAAAGGTCCAAAAGGTCCAATCCAGGTCCAAAAGTTTCCCAGGATGGTTCTTCCCTTCTCCTGTCTGTGGTCATAATGTTGTGGCTGATTGGTGTACGTGTACAGCAACTAAACTGAGTTTTCGTTGTTCCTATGCAACTAAGACTAAAAATTTGACTTCTTGCTCCGAGACTTAAAACCAACGACTGAATTCGACAGACCTGACTTGAACCTGTGCTCACAGACGTGAACCTGAATTTGAATTTTAACGATTTGATAACAACTTGTCACGACTCAAGGCTGGACTTGCACCTGTCCCAAAGGCCTTCACAACAGCACACCAGCGCAGTGGAGAAGCCACCTTTCTCCTTTTACATTAGGGATTTTCAGATTTCCACTGCACAAGAGAGGAGAAACATCCAAGGTGTGTGAGTTTGTTCAACTGATGTTTAATTCATTTTGTTTGTCTCCCGAGCTACCGTGGAAATGACCTTTTTTTTTTTCTTCAAAGTCAGATGACAACAGTTTGTCCCTTTCCCCCCTTGTCTGATTGAAAACTCCCAAAGGGGGGTCTGAAGCAGGGCAAAGCCTCGCTGCAGGTGAAATTGTCCAGTAATAAACTCTCAGATCAAACATACGATGTTAGAAACTTTAAATAAATACGTCGACAGCATGTGGTAAGAATACATCAGCAGCGGTCCACGATTTTAGCATCAGCTCAAGGCATCTGCAAACAGATTTTACTCGATGTGCTGCACAACACCGACATGAAGAAGAATAGCAGCGGTGAAAGTGATCCCACATCTGGAGAAGTGCGCTGTTCTGCGGGGAGAGTGGTAATAACCCTGATTAGTTCCAGTGTTGATGGCTGCTTATGGAGCTTCCAGGGGAGAGTTGAATAGAGATGGAAATCAGGGCTCAGCCACGGATGATTATCTAGCCACTCCAGATCAAAGATTTCCCTCGGTCTCATCACGGAGGATAAAGAAAAGATAATTTCGCCCCGCGCTATGAAACTACCTGTGCCTGTTTTATTAAGCCACGCCGTGAAGAGCAGCAGAGCTGTCAACATTTAGACAAACAGACATCGAACAGGCCCAGCATGCATCTGCATATGTGCAGACTGATGCACATATGGTCATCAGTTTATGTGGCTACACAGTCTACACGGCGGAATTGATCTGTCAAACAAAAGTCCTTTAAAAGGAATTGTTTGTGTACAGGGGTGTGGTTATTCCATGCATAGGTTATGCATGAATGTTAAGTTCCAGGAGTTTAAAAAAGTGCATAAATTACAGCATAACGTGTTCATATGAACTCATATTTTCAGCCAAAAAGAGGGTCATGTCACCGCTGAGAGAGCTGTGGAGGAAGCAGAGTGCACCATCTGTGAATGCTCAAGTAAGGTGTCTATGTACAGTATGTGCGTGGGGGGGAAATGCCATGAACAGTCCTACGTGCATGTGGCTAATTTCTGTGGCATTTCTTCAGCTCGCAGCATGTCACAGTGGGAGCTGGCACGGTCGCGAAGAGGAGCTTGTCTTGGGATTTTATTCTATGTTCATGTAAAAAGATGCACTTTAATGATGAAGTCGCACTTGAAGGAACAAAATAAATAAGTATACATTTTAAGACTGGATTCCACACAGCCTGAAGGTCTGCACTGGAGAAAGATAAAACTGATGAATACATCAGCTGATCTCACTGTGTTTCACAATCTCACAGTGCAAACAGGGGCCTGTGAATCCCGACACTCCTTCAGGTGTGACCGACGGAAATACTGAAATACTGTCAAATGTATTTTTGGGGTTTCAAATCAAACCACTGGCGAATAAAGATTACATAATATAAAGTCTAATACTATTTTACATGCTGCATAAGAGCTCAATATTAACACTGTGACACCACATATATACTGTATATGTACTTGCAAGATTTTTGGTAAACGGCGTTAAATTAAATAACAGAAAGCAAAGGTCACATGTCTTAAATATTCTTAGGTGTATGCATATTTTACTTTATGCAAATGCAGACACATAGCTCGTGAGGTGGCTGGGTGTTTTTCGTCATTACAGGCTTTGAGAGGAGCACACTGAGGTGTGATGGTGTTCCCTCTGCTTCTCTCACACTTGCTAACATGGAGACAAAAATAGGAAACAGGCAAGAGAATCCTGCTAATTGCAGATCTTGACTCAGCCATGCAACGAAGATACTAACAAAACTGCTACTACACAAGGATTCCACTGATATGGGCTTCTAATCAAAAGTCAGATACGTCAGATACGTCAAACTCAAACTATCATATAATGGTTTTCTTCACAGTACAAAAAGCTAACTCATTTTATTTTTTTTATTTTTTTTTAACAACTATGGAAAGATTTGCCCTGAAATGCCTTCTGGGAAAAGACCAGAGATATTGAAAGTCACATGAAGGCTGTACCTTAGTCTGCCAACAACTTTATTTTAACCTAGCAAAGTGTTAAAATGTAAAGGAACATCCAGATAATCCGTCTAAAAATGTAAAATATTCTGCTGACTTTTAAGGCGGGATCTGCCCAAGACAACGTGAACATGGAGCTATTAACAGGACAAGATGCTGCAATGTCAGCAATAGCGCAGCATCGCACGGCACTTGAAATGCAATTAAAATTAGTTCTAACTTTAATAAAACAAGTTTTTATAGTTGAATAACTCAGTGCTATTTATTCAGTTCAAACATAGAAAGGAAGCTTTAACCTTAAACCATACTGATGTGCACAGAGTAGACGCATAAAGACACACAATTAAGATGAGGACAACCTCAGAATGGGCTTATAAATAAATGTCAGGCAGCAAATTGATCTGCGCATATAAAGAGACGACCATCCAGCCAGAGCATACAAATCAAAGCGATGAGTCGTAAATTAGCTACTGGTGCGCATTGCGAAAAAGTCTCAGGAGAGGATTTTTTATTTTTTTGCTTTTGGTAAATAAAAGAATATCTTCATTCAGTTTGAAATAGGAAGCAGTTAATATATTAAGTATTCACCAAAAGAGGCCGGCTCTACTGGTTGATGTGATGTTAACATCTATGGAGGTTATACCGGAGTCGGTTCCTGTTTCCAGGGAGCGGTGTTTACTTTCTTTTGACAGGATTCAAGGACAGCCTGCTTCAGCTGAGACTGAACTCTTTCATAACTAACAACTACAGCTGCTGAGTAAGTGCCTCTAATTATAGCTGAGATGTAGCTGAGCATTGTATGCTGGTGCCATCTATATTATGACTAACATCCATAACAAACTAAAGTGGGCCGAGTACGGAACCCTGTGGTACACCTGTCAAAATATTACATCGGGCATAGACGCCATAATTTATCCCTAATCCCTGTGTATTTTTTCGTACTGCTTCATTTGTCGTACAGCCCAGCTGTTTCTTAACCATTCAGTGTTGTTGAATATTATTAATACTCATGGTTTTGTGCTTCAATAAAGGTGGCACCTCAGATAACCTCAATCAGTTTCATGAACACTACGATGAGTCTGAGTGGTCAAATCATCTTGCTCTTTGTTCAGGTAACTCAATACACTCAGGCCTCCTTTGTTCAGAAGGGTCAACGGAGTTGAAAGCCTTGAACAAATCAATATCCAGTGCTGCACAACATGTTTTCCTAACCAGAGACTTAATTATACCACTCACTGCCTCTAAATCTTAGTTGTGTTAGTGATATTGTCATGCTGGTTTGGTTAACTTACACGCTTGTCTATAGTTGTAATTGTCCAACACAGCTAATTGTTTTATCATTTTATTTTGTATTCTACAAGAATTCATCACAGCAATTGTTAATTGAATTGAATGTAAATGTAGTGAGGTTTATACTGCAGTTTTACAAGAACAGTCACCGAATACTGTACTTAAATTGTACTTCTACAAGTTTTTCAAGATGGTTTTACATATTCAAACACTTCAAGTTAAAGTTTGAGACTACTATTCCAAAATGAAAACTGCTATTTTACATTTTCCACCATTCGTTTACTCCAGTGAAGGTCGATCATGGTAATAATTCAGGAAAAGTCTATAAAAACAATGAAATAATGTTTTTCTCTGTAGGGTAAAGCTGTTTTTCCATAAAACTTTATCAAAGAGGTTTATCTGTAATAATTCGGTAAAAAACTGTATAATTAATTAGATTTTTGTTTGGCTGCCAATCATTTGACCTTTTTTTTTTTTTTTTAACAGTTTTTTCTTTTCAGAGTGCACTTAAAGGAATTTAGAAATAGTTCAACTGTCTCATTAAGGAGTGGTTCATTTCCAAAAGGAACAACAAAATGATTAAATGCTTGTAGGTTTGTGCAAAAACATAGCTTTAGATTGTAAAAGTACAGTAAATCCATATTGTAAACCTGCTGTATAATTGACATTCACAAAGCTTAAGAAAATCTAGTTGTGAAATGGGATTAGAAGAACGTTGGCAACCTGTAGACTGGTGACAGGATATCAAGTGTTCATCTTCACAAGGTGTGCATTTTCACGCTTAAATCCATCCTTTATCAAGCCGCCAGCTTTAGGTTCAGTTTATGCTTGGCTGCTCTCTTGACAATTGTTTCAATACACAGACATAGCACCTTGCCCTGCTTTTATACCCTAGCAACAGGAATGATTAAGTGTTTCTTCCACACCGTGGGCTCTCACAAGACTGCTGTCATTTCATTCATGAATGAGCGAATGAGAAATAAACCAAGGTAACATGTATGGTATCACCACTTTAGAAGTACATGTATATTTCTCTTCTTGGCAAGTTTCACCCCGACAACCAAACATCCACCAAATGACGGTCAATACACGTGGCATTACAAAATTGTATGCAACAGCAGCAATTGTACCCACCCTACCTAGTTTGAGTCCACTTGGGACCTTTCTTCTATAGTCACTCTGTCGTCGACCATCACAAATTACTTTTGCAAAAAATATCTTATTTATAGGACCAACAATCTATGATGAAACATGACAACAAAAAATATGTGGTTAGGGCCATGGGCAAGGTGATAGCTCATTGGTTAATTGGATAAAGCTGCAATTTTATATTAACAATTCATGTATATAATTTATTTATATATTAAACCCTTCCATTTATCAGAGCATAATCTTTGCACAATGTCATTTTCCCATTAACAAGAATTAAAATGAAAACCGACATGGATTAATGCAAAATTTAAGAAATGGCTGATGCTATTGCTTTTGCAATTGGTCAATAGGGCACACATTGTTGAAGATGTCACTGTTTGAAATTCTGCACAATATTAATTTGGTGCTTTGTACATGTTTCAAGTAAGCCCGGGGGGCTGAGGTGTGGATGTAGCCATAGAGGCTCTTTGTGTTAAACCTTATTGGCTGTTACATGGTTGTCAGCCTAAGGTCCTGTCTCACTGCGCACATTGGCCAAGCCTCATTAAGCACCATCCCAAGCTCCTCATTTTGTCCTTAATTAGGGGAACCAATGGTTTTGCTGGATCTGGTCAACGTCCAAGTCACTCCAAGCAAATATATCCTCCCCGTAGTATTGTTGAGACATGTTTCACCTTTTAAAGAGTCTGCGTTTCAAAGTGTGTGACGAGCCTGTCTGTGCTGAGCGTTTTCTCCGTGTGTGTGTTTACTCCACAGCTTGACGGCACGACACACGAAACGTTCGGTGGAGCTCACAGAAAGCAGAAAAGCGCAGTCTGTCCACGTCACACACAGCCCAGTGTCCACAGTCCCTCTCTATCTCACCTTTAATCCATCTTACATCGTCCCAGTGGCTGTCTCCTCATCACCCTCTTATTCATCTCCTCTCTTTCAATGACCGCCTCTGTTTCCCCCCCTCCACGGTCTCGTTTTCATCCCTCTGATGTCATAAATTCAGACATGAGGTTCCCTGATCGCTCAGAGCCCTGGACACTGCGGCCTTTGAAAGAGGAGTGATCAGAAGATGAGAAGATGGAGGGAGGGCGAGCGAGCTGACAGTGTGGGTATTTTCCGAATCTGCGGGAGGATGTAAGATGCAGAAACAAAGGAGGACATCTAGGTTAAAAAAAAAAGAGGCATGCATGAATGCCCCTGAAAAGGCCTGTGTTGTATCGCTGGCTTGTCTCATCCCTGTGACTCCGAGCCAGCCGTGCCTGTCAGGGCACTACTGTTTAGTCTATTTCTGTTCTCTGCTCTCTTTCTTGTGGATAAAACAGTTGACTGCTAATATCCGTACCTCGGGGGGGGGGGTATGATGGGGGCTTCTCAGACGCTGAACCTGGCACTATCCCAGAAATGCATATGCTGTCATAGGATCAGACAAGTCATGTACTCTTGGCTCTCCTCAGAGTCTCTTAGCAGGCCTCGCAGGGATTTAAGGGCGCTGTGACAAACAAATAAAATAAAATAAAATAAATACCTGCGGTGCTGTTGTTTCTTTTTTTTTTTTGTTTTGATTTAATGTGTATTGTATAGCACACATGATGTTTATTCGGGGCCTTCATTTAAACAGTTTAATTATTAATGAGGGGGCAAAGATTAGTTCAAACCGCTGGACCGCAACCGTGACATTTTGGGTTGATACGAACATAATTAATTTGCGAGATTAAGAAGTGGCAGTGGCAGGGCTCCAGAGCAGTTTTACGGTATTTTCTAAGATGGAAGGGGTCGCTTGATGGGAGGAAAAAAAAAAAAGCCTGTGGCGGAGAGTGAGATTGTGTATGTGGAAGACGAGTCAATCGGGTGAGAAAAGGGGTTGGGATTTAACAGGACAACACCATTAAAATGTGAATTTCGCTCGTCTGAGTTCTAATAGAGAGTTTTGGCTCTTTGAAGCGTATAATCTGAATGCAGAAATGGTGATGTCGTTACCGTGTCTTAATTAAGCTTTCATGGATGCACCACCCCATATTTAAGCAGACATGCAAGCAGGCAAACCTCCCGTGTTAAAGCATACTTGCAGAAAATTTATATTTAGAATGTTTTGATGTCAAGAGCTAAACCCAAAACAGTTTGCATTAAAGTATTGCTTTTTTGGTACACTTTCACCCATTGAGATTTCAACTTTTTGTTCAAATAAGACAAATAAGACAGTGCTTTACCTCTTAGTCTAACTGCTATAGACAAACAATGATCAGTATGGTATATAAAACAACAGACCTCATGGCTTAAATGTAATCCCATGCATGGGCTGATGTGTTTCATAGCGCCCCCACTAGTATGATCTGCGCACTTGAAAACTGGATAAAGATGACACATGCTGTGACATTTTTTTTTTAAATCAATGAAGATAAACACACACGTCAATAGCATGAGAAACAAGTTGCATGAAAACAACACCCCACTGCGCCGTTCTCCTTCTTCCAGTCGTCGTCATTTGTATTTATTTATTTATTTTTTTAAATATGCCCACGCTGCATGCCACAGATTGGAGATTAAGTCCAACCGCAGCACAGACAGAGTTTGGGGAGGCTCCTCGCAACAGAAGGGAACAGCGAATGACGACCCATCTTGCGGTGAACGAGGCTGCTGGCCACCACCAACCAGACTGACTGAAAGTGCGCCACAGCCATAAGCTCAGCGCGTTCATCTGCCTACTCCACTGCAAAGACATCAGCTGCTACTGTACGCGACTCTCCTCACACGAGCATCACCGGGCATGGTTTCGCCCTGCCTTACCCCGAGGCGTGAATCGAGCACGTTATTTGTGCGTTTCAGGGAAGATTTATAAAGATAAAGTTGATTAAAGACAACAGCTTCAAGACCATATAACTCTATATAGCACCAAAATGGGAACGCATAAGATGAAGAATTGCGTCAAGATCCTTATTAAAATACTAAAGTACGCAAACTGGTCTTCATCAAAATAAGGCAAACTCCGGTAAGCCATGCGCCAGGCTTCCTTTCTCCGGATGCGCACCGCTTTTTCTTGTTTGGAGAAGCGTAACACCAAACTCCATTCAAACAACGTGCGCATAAATGCAGCCCGTTTCCCTGGCACAGCTTTACGCAGCTCAGTTAAGAGACAACTTCAGCAATAGCGCGTTTAACCAATTTAAGTTAATAGCAATGACACAAATTCTGCTCGGTGCTGGGTGTGACAGCCTATGCCGATTTAAAGAGTTGCACTCATTCTCTAAACCTCTTTAAAAAAAAAAAACGTTCTTGTGCGCGTTTAACCTTTGGGAGTGGACGGGGAATTCTTAAACCGCGTTATTTCGCGAGCAGAGCTTGGCGACTGAGGGTCCGCCAGCGAAGCGAGCCCCGCTCTTCCGTCCTCGCGGGCTGAGCGGGAGGGAGACTCGGCCACCGGGCGCGAGTCCCCGAGCACAAACCGGGCTGGGTGTGCGAGACTTGAAAACACTGCGCTCCTCAACCGGAGTGAACGATGAACGGCAACGTAAGGGGAGGACACATCTTCAGGGAATTGTCAACTTGATTTTTTTTAATGTATTTTCTTTGCTTACTATGTCCCCAAACCGCCCCAATTACCACAATCAAAACGGCACAAATAACTAGACGTGCTGACATGTGTAGCCTGAACTTGAAGGTGAAGCATGGTAGCCAAGTGTAATTACGACAAATTAAAATATAACAACAGATATTAATAAACATAATAATTACCTTGAGTGAGTTAGCAGTCCCTTTGATGCATAATGTCAGCGGTCAGAGCTCAGTTCGTTCCCGGGGCATTCACCAATTCCAAAAGGGGTAAGTCCTAGGATAAGTCCACAAAACGCATTATTATAAATGAAACTGTCGTCTAATGTTGAGGTAAATATAAATAAGTGTCACGCTGCTGGGATGAAGAGGTGGAGGAAAACTCGGGAGAGGAGTTCTGGGTGTCTGGTTAGTTCCGACTGCGCTTCCAGTGCGTAAAAGCGGTTCAGAAAGAAAAAAAAATAATCAAGAAAAATCCCTATTGCAGGCTGTTTCCCCGGCTGATGTTTCTTACATTGTTCCAAAAAGAAACGTCCTCCGCTCTTCTTTAATTCTGGAAGCAAAATCCTCTTTCCTCAGTTGTGTTTTTTTCTTTTTTTCTTTTACGCTTTTGTTGTTGTTGTTTTTAATCCCACAGACTCTTTTTGAAAAAAACTTATTATCATCCAAAATCTGAAACGCGCTCCTCCGCGGCAGCTCGCGCAGTCTTTCCCCCAGGTGAACGCGAGGCTTTAACGAAGCGGCAAATCAAGAGGGCTCGTGCGCGTCTCGAGAAACCGTCGTCCCCGGCTCGCGGCTCCTGGTGCGTCCTTGTCCGTATCTCTCTCTCTGTGGGTGCGCGCCTGTGTGTGTGTGTGTGTGTGTGTGTGTCCGCGCGCAGCAGCAACAGCCGGATTCCTTATTTGGAAGCCCGGGGCTCGCGCGACTTGTCAAGAGAGTCCAACTACACCAAAAATGACTTCCAGGCAGCTCTTTTCAAAATAAAACCCCTAATCGGATGAGGCGTCGTCGTTTCTTTAACCAACATTGGAAAGAATTAGCCATAAAGCCCAAATATTAGAGAAAAAAAGCAATGCAGAATAAAAGTAATGGTCAATTTAAAAAAACAACAACTTATCCTACCTTACATTATATTTTTAAATGTTTTCTTACTTTTATCTTAGACTGTATTTCAATTCATGCATTTTAAGTAGCAAGTGTTCGTCTTTGCAAATAAAAGTGTAAATGTGCATAAATGTTGGAAAATCATAAAAAGGAATTTGCCAGCAGTAATCATATTCTTTTTTGCAATATCCACACTGTTGTGTCTAGAAGTTTCGTCTGCATTTTAAATGTGTAAATGGGATAAATAATAGAATAAAAAAGCTGTTGTAAGTTGCAGTTTTAACTGAAGCTGAAAACAAATAAACACAAACAAAACAAAAAACAAAAAAACAAACACAGCAGACAAGTGGAGCCTCCCTTGGGAATGCTCTTATTGTGAAGGGTAATTTTTCCTGTCAGATTCAGCCTTTACTGCCTTCAAAGCGGTCAGGGGGGGTTCCTCTGAGCAGAAAATCCACCCATCAGCCCCCTCTTCTGGAGTCAAACAGCGTCAATTGGATGTACCGAGGCGTCAAGGCCGTGGCACCAGCATATATTATACAAATGCTAAGAATAAATAGCCGCTGCACACACATTGTATTTATTTATTTATTTATTTTTACACAATATAGAAATCATTCAGTGCTGCGCCGGCTTATGTTGCAGACACATCATCAGCTGGTTTGTCCAATTTTCTCTAAATTATGTTTTCTAGACAGGGCGATTCAGTCAATTAGGCACGTGTTGAGCTGAAGCTACTAAAGACAAATGTCTAGAATGAAATGTATATGGGGGTGTTGAAGGAGGAGAACATATATCTATGTCATTCTTTAATATATATATGTTGCTCAGAGCGGCACAGTGGCCTGGTGGTTAGCGCTGATGCCTCACAGCAAGAAGGTTCTGGGTTCTAATCCATCATGGCCGACTGTGTGGGTTCTCTCTGGCTACTCCAGGTTCCTCCCACCGTCCAAAGACGTGCTGGTTAGGTTCATTGGTGATTCTAAATTGGCCGTAGGTGTGAGTGTCCAGGGTGTACCCGACTCTCGCTCAATGACAGCTGGGATAGTAGCTGGGATAGGACTTTGCAAATTCATGCTGAGGGCCAGATTAGACCCTCTGGCGGGCCGCTTTTGGCCCACGGGCCGTATGTTTGACACCTGTGTCTTACAACACGCATTACCTTAGAGTCTAGACCTTTAATATTTAGAACAGTACTATACAGTATATCCACAACAAATACCTTCGGGACTCAGGGTCTAGAGAACATATAATTTTGCCTTAAAGATATAATACATTCAGTAAATTAAAATACAAATACTTTTTGACCCAGTGGCTTAAGGGATAAGGCATCAGCTTGTGGGTTCGAATCCCATCTGGGTTGCATATGAATTTCTTTCTAGAACTAGGTAAGGTAAAGTGCTTCATTTGTCATTATACAATGAATCATACAACAAAAATTACATGGTCAGATGGAGGGTTAGTCCTAAGAGACCAAAGAACAGCTTCTACCCTCAAGCTGTGAGATCTCTCACACCTTCAACCTCTCCTTCATAGACCCCTATATTTATTCCCCAGTCCACCTACGCTCAATAGGCACATTTGCACTACCATGGATACCATATGCACTTTTGTTTACGGTCTTGAAATACTGCTTTTCCTCACTGTACCAATTACTGGGTGCTTTTATTGTATATATTGTATTTTATCTTCATGGTGCTATAGTTTCTATTTTTATTGCTCATGAACCAAAGAGCCGCCAAACTGTATTTTCTTGTTTTTTACCGGGCAACGACAATAAAACTTCTTATTCTTAGTTAAGCAACCATTCTTTGTCGGTTTTACAGCATCTTTTCATCAAATGGTTGTGTGCCTCTCTGCAAGATAGTGTGTCTTGCGAGATGGTGTCATTTCACAGCAGTCTAGGCCAGAGCCAAATCTCCACCTACAGACAGAGAAGACTACAAAAAAATGTACAGGGTAAATTATAAATATTTATATGGGAGAGGAAAAAAAAAAAAAAGGCCTTTGCATGTCTACTGTGTTAAGACACTTCATATGTCAAGCAGCTGATTAATTAGCACATGCCTAATGCCAGCAATGAGGCTGGCATCATTGTTCCTTCACTGTGTACATTCAGTGATTATATAAAGATATGGGGATTAAGAAAACAACGTGCGTGGACACGTCACAGCCGTGAAATCAAAACATCTGACTATGCCCTACGTTCTTCTAAACAGAGTCTTCATTGACCGTAATGCAACTCAGCCGATGACCGTTGAGTCAGAAGTTCAGATTAATAGCAGATAAGGCAGCCTCGAGCTAGAAGAAGGCTTTGTTAGTGGATGGGACTTGGGCCGAACTAAAACACTAAAATACAGTCAAATATATTTTTTTCAAGGATGGTTTCTGTTATTTTGTGTAGTTAATATAATGTTGACGCATGTTCAAGTGTCAATTTCTTGGATAAGTTTCATTTTAGTTAGTTATTTGACGCTACAGAAACCGGATGTGGCACTGGCTACCAGCTGCCATGCCAACTGTTCCGCAAAGCGGTCCCGTAGGAAATTAAGCACAGCGTATAATCCGACATTTCTTTGTAACTGGTGGAGGTAGAGCAGAGCGTAGTATTAATTAAAGGAAAAATGCGAGTGAGTCTGGAGGAAGTGTGGATGGGTCAGCAAAATCGCAGCTCCGCTCTCGGACCGTACTCCGCAAACTCTGGCTCCAAACACTCAAGACGGCGCCGCCCCTAACCCCGGGAAAATAGAGTCGGTTTGGCCAATGCAGGGAAGTGGGGGCGCATTGTCCATATTTATATACAGTCTACGGTTGAGGCAAAAGTTCAGATGTGTTACGTTAATAGCAGCTAATGCAGCATCAAGCTAAAGAGAACGATGAGAAGCTGTATAGACCATTTTACCGTTTACGTCACGACGCTCCATGGAAAAGGTCTGTTTATCAGATTTACACAACTGTTTTATTTCTCACCACATATGGTCTAGTACTCCCTACCACATTTTAACACTGTGTGGTTCTCCCTTTAATAACACAAGTGTTGGAGTTGTGACCTGTGCTCAAACACCACATTGTTATAATCCATTACTCTTCATTGTCTTCATTGGTAGTGCACTGAAGTGTAACTGGTATGTTCTGTCATTTCAGACTGAAAGTATTTAGGCCACTCAAAATAGAGGCTTGATATTTTGTGCTTTGTGTGTCCAATCTATGCCATTCTTCTGGATCTGGAGAGTTTCTTTGTCCAGTTTTTACGGAGGCATTTTAAATCAAGCATTGATTGTTAAAGCTGTGATTTCTGACTGTCTGCTGCAGCGTCCTCCGAGCTCCAGCAGAAGGTTGTCACATATTGTGAGAGTCACGGCTGGAAGAGGTGCACGAACAGAAAAATGTTGTTCTTCTGATAAACTCAGTGTTGACAGTATGTGGGAATGACATCCACTCATACGTCAATTTTCTGCCATTTTCCCCCAGAGGTTATTTTGGCAGCAGGCTAAGCAACGTTGTCCAGATATCCCCCTTCCTAGATATGTTTTCCAGCTCTTCCTGGATGATCCTGAGAGGGTTTCCACACGAGAGGAGAAATACAGTATAATCTCACCAGCATATTCTTGGACACAGTCAGAGTCTTCCATCTGTTGGTGTGGCCAACCGGATGCAGAAACGCCTCAGCTTGAAACTTCCAAATGTCTGAGGTAGCGGTTCGAAGGCTCCGGCATCAATTCCTGGTTTACCATCTCCTGGTTTTCACAATCTCATTCCTTCAGTCAGTTCCCAAAAATGACAACCATAGGTGAGGGTTAGAGCATAGATCCTTCTTCCCAATACTGCTGATGCAGCGCTTGGGGTTATTCCACATCAATAATTCAGTCAAATTCGGAGAGTATTGATGCATTTGACCCACTGTGCAATTTGGGGGTTAGGTGTTTGCTCAAGGAACCTCAACCGCTACGTCACAGCTCATCCATGCAAGCAGGGTTCAAACCCCACTGGATTTCAAGTCCAACGCCTTAACCATTCGCCAAGCTGCGATGGCCAAGCGGCTAATTGACCCGATCTGCTGCATTTAACCTTGATTTGGTTCGTGTTTACAGGGCGACCGAGTGATCGAGACAAAGTTCCGACACACCCCCGACACTGCGTGCTTTGAAATTTGTATTTCAGGAAATAATCAAATCAAAAATGCAGCATCAGCATCGAGCATGGGCTTTGGCATCTTCTGTGCATGAACAACATATTGAGTTTGATCGAGAAATGGGCAATGCCTAGAAAACAGCTATTTACTGTATGTATGGGAGCCACATTGCTGCTGCCAGACGCCTCAGAATGAGAAAACGCACTCTGGAGGCACACGGCGACCTTTGCAACTGTGCCAATTGGTCACGGTCTGAGGAAGCCACCTTGTGCCAAGAGTAGAAATCCTAAGGTCCCTAAACCCCGATGAAGGCCACGAGCCAAATCACTTCAGGTTTAATAATGTTGTCCCATATACAACAGGCGTTGCTGGAGTCTTGACTTTCCAAAGTCCCTAAACCAGACACTTTCCTCCTCCTTGCTACAACTGGAAATCCCTTCAGTGAAATTTGACTCATTGCTTTTCAAGATTTCACTTTCCTACAATGTGAACATTCTGGGTTTGAACAGCCTCGTACAAATGTTTGAAAAGAAAAGGTTTAAGTAAAAAGACTTAATAATAGCTGACAGTCCCTCGAGCTATTCAAGCCTGCGTGTACTGACTTCCACCACTTCGACTTTATAACCAGTTAGCGTAATTTTGGCCACATTCTTCATCCTACTGAATAAGATGGGGTGCAAATAACATGCAGCGATTTGAATCTCACCTTGAACAGAAGTGTAATCACTGACGTAAGGGGGAGTCATCATTACATCATGCGCTGCCATACGGGGGTGGAAATGGAGACAACACATCACTCTGCCGAAGACTGGTGCACTGTTTGAAGACCACAGACAGCAGCTTGTTGGTCCTAAACCACAAAAAAATAACAATTATTACGAGAATGATCAAATCTGTGATTAGTTAGGGTAGAACATTTTGATGTGTGGAAGGCAGCCAGTCAGGATCAGGGCCAAGGGTATGTTGATTTTAGTAGTAATGGTAGTATCGGTCGGTATTTTCTATCGTATTTTGGCTGTCACTTAGTTTTTAGTTCCACCTATCTCGCTTTCTTTTCATTTAATTTAGGAAAAGCAACTTAAAAACACAACAACAGTTAGGTGTCATCGTGATGTGGTTTAGACAGAGCTAGAATCCATTCTTTGACATCCAAAAAGACAAAAATAAAAGCAGGGAGATATTGAAATGGCATTCATTCTGCAGCATGAGCCCAAACCTGCAACCGGACTCTTATTTTGTATTAACTTAACCCTTAAACAGGCGCCGTGCATACTCTTTAAGCATCCTGTAAGTAGGGTTAAGGGAGGCTTTCATTCATCAATTTATCTTTTATCAATAGTTTGGCCTGTCATTAGCATTTGGGTCACTTGATCTGGTTGAGTTCACCTGGCCTCGTTCAATCGGGCTTGATAGAATCCATCATGGCTGCAGGACAAGTAATTACGTAATGGAAACCATACGAAGCAATATTACTTGGGGGAAACGTGCACAAACTACTGCCAATGACCCTACTGTGAATCTGAGGAAGCAAAGGCAGTAGTGAACGGGTAGGTGACCGGCCAGAGATTCCCACTTACGGAAATCTTCCTACTGGAATATCCAGGAGAGAGCAGCCAGGGATCAGCACCATGGAGAGCGCCACACACACAATGCAGCCCGCTCTCCTTTTCCTTTTCCCACTTTACCCTGCGATGTTCCCACAGACAGCCCAACACCCGAATACCACATCCAACAGTATTAATACCGCAAGCATACTGGGTTTAAAACATCTCATAAATCTTGCCGTCAAACAGATTAACTTGTGTCACTTGTTTAGACCTTTTCTCAGGACGGACAGACTGCGTGCAGGCCGCTTTAGACGCGGCGGATCACGTTTTAGACGAGGGGAACTTAAGTTAATCAAGTCTTATGGCTTCCTATATGTTGCGTATTCATAAAATACCGCAGTATCAATTTACCATGCCGTGTAAACTGTTAAAGTGTCCACCCCAAAGTCATTTCATCAAACCTGCTCATCCATTTTTAGCCACACGGGTGAAGTTACAAGCTGTCCATTCTGGTTAGTTAATTGTGGCTGATTATTTTTTATTTTCAGACTTTCATGACCCTTCAATCTGACATTTGTGTTCCCTGCAGGAAGATTTGGATGGAACCTGTCACTTACATGAACACATTTTTTGCAGAACTCACATCAGCCTCACCGGCCCTTTTGTGTTAGCGCTAATTGGCACTAGCCACAATGCAAGGTAGTTTGTCTACAATCCCACAGAGTTGATAGCATAAAACAAGAAGTTAAGAAAAATAACCCAACGAAGGCACCGGAGCAAAGGTCACTGGGTCGTGAAAATAATTGAAAATCTGTGCTCTTATCTTTTGGGGAAGATGAGTATCCAGAGCGAATGTGACAGCCTCCGAATCTAAACACAATATAGCCACAGCACGGCTAAAATCAGAGCCAAAGCAGCATTTGATTTGTTCATGGCAGAGAGTTTAAGCTGTCCCGCGATGTGGCCAATATACAGCTCTGGCTCTCAATCCATATGTGCCACGCACAAACGGGGGTTAGCGTAGCAGTAGATGGTGCCCACTTCAGCACTTCAACCTTAAATCCTCATGGACAAACAGCGGGGGAAATGCAGACTTGACTGTCACTAAGTCTCCCATTCTCATACGAGCTGCAGGAGATGTGTGTATTCAGGCATTGCCCTTCATATCCCCCCAAATCACACACACACACACACACACACACTTTGTTAGCTTAGCCACAGGGCTCAGCTGCACAGATGGGAAACCCCTCTGATGTGAAACCCGGAGAGATCTGAGAGGCTTCTAGAGGTGAAAGCACAAACAAAGGCATCTTCCCCTCCGTTGCTGTCATTGTCTCCACATCAGTCATACACAAACAGGCATTGCGGAAGTGCATATATCCATTTCAAGAACACCTGACGGGGCTACACATCAGCGAGCTGTTAAAAGGACGAATATTTCAAGTTGGGCTTGAACCATATGAACGAAACACTGCCGATTCCAAACCTTTAGTATTGTTGTGTCTGATCACGTTTGCAAACACATTTTAGGTAATTTCCTCTTCCAAGCCGCAGAATACTACCACTATGTTTCCCGAAATGCTTGCCAACAAATCCTCTTTCTGCTGCAGCCATGAAGCAATCCAGTCCCTGGCACAATCAAAGTCTTACGCAGCCTCGTCATGAACTGCATCTACGGGAGGCTGAGAGTGCATTTTTCTGGGGCCCTTTGTGTCGGAATTATGTACAGTCCAAGAGCACAGGGATGAGTATGAGGGAAAAGCAGCTGTGTTAGCAGCTGAACTAATAAAAGAGCATTTAAAACGAAACACCCCATCACCTAATGCCTCACGCTGATGTGTGGAGGAATTAACGACTGCTAAGTTTCCAGGAATTCATTAATGCTTGGCATGAATGGATATAGCTATGCAGCATCATTTTAAGTCGCACGAAAAGCCGAGATATAAATGTTGCCTGTCGCCTCATTTTCGCAGAGAAAATGAAGCTGTAATTCTGCTTTAATTGCCAGCATGCTTCACGTTGTGACATGATTTTATGATCTCATTGCGGTGACGCAGTGCTGTGTTTGTGCCTGCGGGTATATAGTTGAGGTCCTACTTGTCAAAAGGATCATGCTTTGATCTGTTGCTTTTGGTGGCTTCAGGTCACAGCGTGTCAATAAGTTGTACGCTAGTTTTATTATTACCAAACTTTAGGAATATTCACAATTAAAGTGGGACATCAGCAAAGATACAACATGCTGAAAGTCAGCAGGGCCCAATGAGATTCATTCAGGTTAGTCAAGTCATAGCTGTAGAGCAGCAGAAACAGAAATCTCTCTTTCCAACATTATGGTGACGATTGACCTTCAAATGCTGAAGTGTGAATGTAGACAATTGTTTCTATATTGCTTAATATTCTTTAGTATAGTATGAATCTACAACATACATTTACTAAACTGATCTCAGGATCTCTTTGCAGGTAGAGTTGTGGATCGCGTATATTGTTAACCCTTTGACTTCCACACTAAGAAACACATTTTATCCATCCAGCTTTGAGTAGCTGTGTGTGTGTATGTGTCAAACTGCGTACTGCACACTGAGTATTTTCACATATAATTATCAAAATGTACACACAATTGTACAGATTCATATGATACAAATATTGAGGCTGTATGATGTGTACTTTTTGAGCATTGACCATTTGTTCAACAACAGTGCTTAGATGGGTTTTATGTTTTTTTTTTGAAGGGAGCCAGATCTTGTGGATCTGTTCCTTTGGAAGACCCGTTCAAAAGACTGGCTCATATTGACATTTATTTATATTATATATATTTTTAAGAAGACAGCCTGGGAGTAATTTATTTTATCCTCGAAATAAGCACTGTGGTAGGGTAAGATATGGATCAAAATCATTCAAACTTAGACATCCCACATATACAGATTCTCTTTGTGTGATATCTGAGTCTATCTATCCTAGATAGACAGATGCTTTACTTATTGTGTGAGAAATTCGGTAAACACCTTTGCACTGACCGGGAATCGAACCCAGATCCACTGCTATGTTCACCACTATACCAGTTCTGTCACCAGCAAGACCGTTTTGCTACGGCGACTCGGTTCCTGTCGTTCGTTTTAAAGAGCCGGTCAATAGATTCGGTTCATTAGCGAGCGTCACACTCATCCCTTATCCAGGTCTGACACTCAAAAAGCATAAAAGCCACATCTTAGATATTCACATGTGTAATGTGTTCGCAAGTAGGTCCGTGTAGTTTACAAACTGAATGACTAATGGTTAGAAATGGATACACAATGAGAAATTAGCGACTTAAGCTAAGCTGTTTACACTGACTGCTGGCGACACTGGCAACTCAACCGAGCGGTCAACCAACATTTTATTGACTGCTTTATGCCATTCGACTAAAATATTCTTTCTTACCTCCACCTTCGCACAGAGGCCTACTCCATGACAGTTTTAAGCAGGAGGGCAGCATTCACTTCCGGATTTTTCAACAACTTTCTGAACAGCAGCGCCACCCACTGGATATAATTGATAATTGATTTAAAACGACATTGATGTTACTCAATGAGATGAATGAGAAAAACCAGCCAAAGATTGTTTTTTTTGTTACACCCTCCTCCCCATTGTGGAGATTCAGAGAGGGAGTTGTACAAAACAGTGCAAAAACAGATCAGATGTGACAGATCAACATTATGATCACCTTTCTAATATTGTGTAGGTCTCCCTTGTGGTGACTCATCAGAGAATGGACATGGGACTTCTGAGGGTGTCCTGTGGTGTCTGGCAACAGACTATTGTTAGTGGGGGGACCTTTGAGGGGAGGGGCCTCTGTGGATCATCCCACGAATACTTGATCAGTTTGGGATCTAGTTTAATTTGGAGGCCAGGTCAACACCTTGTGCTGTTCTTCATGTTTTTTTGAGTTGCTCCTAAAGCGTTTTTGTGTGTGTGTCTGTGTCAGGCTGCATCCTGCTGGGGATGGCTGCTGCCATCAAGGAGTGTCATTGCTATAGGGTGGGGGTGTCTAATCTCTGGTCTAGGTGGGTGCTACATGTCTAAGTAACATGCACACCAATGAATGCCAGGTCCAAAATATTCCCAGCAGAACATTGTATTGTCACAAGATGGTCAATGTTATTCACTTCTCCTGTCAGTGGTTTTAATGTTGTACCTTGAGCAACGTGCATGCAGCTTTCCAAAAAAGCATAATTTTTAGATGACTCATTTCAAACATTTGTTTTCGGAGTCAGACTGAATGTAACCACAGAAACAATCTGCCTGGAGTGACCATTTAACTGACTGCATAACGGATCACCATCTGGGGTATTTTGTTCTCTGCTCTAATCAGTCTTCATATTTGTCCATTACACATTAGTTTGTTTATGAGTGCGAGGCTGCAGATAGCTCTCTGTTCAAGTTGGAGCAACCGAGGGCACACGAGTAACTCACCAAGTCGTGTTTCGTGTTATCATTGCGCAATTTGCAACCAAAAACTTCAAATGCACACCCATGACACCGTGGGGAGTATATACAGATGGATGAAACCTCCATGGCGGCACAGTGGGGTGGTGGTTAGCACTGATGCCTCACAGCAAGGTTCTGGGTTTGCCTTTTTGTGGGGAGTTTGTATGTTCTCTCTGTGTCTGCGTGCGTTCTCTCCTGGTACGCCGGCTTCCTCCCCTCTTGCCCATAGACTGTATAAAGATGGACGGCAGAACTGCTCCTCAAAAGTGAAGCCAAAGCAAGTAGAGCTCCCCCTGGAGGCTGGCTGCAGTATACGTCATAAGCTCCACCCCCTCCATGTTAGTGGATGGCAGTTGGCACAAACTCAAACACTAAAATACATGTCATGTGGTCCAGTGTACATATAATTCAGCATTTCCTTGTAATTGGTGGAGGTAGAGCAGAGCGTAGTATTAAGTAAACAAAAACTTGAGTGAGTCTGGCGGACGTGTGGTCAGGTCATCGATAATGTGGCTCCGCGTGGCTCTCAGACTTGTACTGTGGCTCCAAAGTTGCAAAATCACGCTGGCCATATCCATGGCAAAATAGTGTCAGTTTGGTCAACGCAAGGAAGTGGAGGACATTGTCCATATTTATATACAGTCTATGCTCTCACCCAGTGACAGCTGAGAGAGGCTCCAGCCGACTCAGCGATCCTCCAGTGGACAAGCCGTTACAGAAAAATTAAAGAATGAAACCTCCATAAAGTCACGCACAGGATTCCTGAAGAGTAGTATTGAAGCTCAGTGTAGTTAGTGCAGTATATTTCTGGTGCGACTTCAACTGCTACCAAGATGCATGTAGTAGGAAAATAAATTATCGTCGGGGGAACATCAGGAAACAAGAAACAACCAATGGCATACATATGCATATAAACCAAGAGGGCATCATGTGGCATGAGGGCAACCAATCATATACCTCCACATACATATATAGCAGCCAGGGTGCACATAAAAGTGTGGGTTTGGTTCTATTATCAAGCGGTTTCTGGTCCATCACTGAACTAGACTGACAAAAGAGAGAGCAATGGTAAAGAGAGGATATGTCAACACAATAAAAACAGTAAAAACTGTATAAACAGGGCAAATAAAAGATACAAAAGTGTAAAAATTGTGAAAAAGAAATAAAATAAAAGCTATATAGAAAACATAAAACGTATCATATAAATACATAGATAAAAAAGATCATCTAAAACACTATAAAACCACCCAGTAAAAGAATTATAAAAACTCATTCGTACCCTCTGGAAATAAGCTTTTAAAAGAGAAAATCACAAATGTTTCTCTTTTTTTTCTGATAAATTTGACGTTAACATCTCTTTGGCTGGGGCTTAATAGCTTCTATGCCTGTAAAAAAAATTAAATAAAGTAAATAAAAATAAAGAAGAGATGCAGAGGAGCCCGAGAAGTTGCCATCTGCATGACACACAAAGTGGTGGCACAGGTTAACGACGCTATAGCAAATGAGATATCTGGCACGTACGCTGACCTTTTAATTGCTGTGACAGATTTTACTCACCACATGGAGAAAATTAAACGCTGCCGTCTCCAGAATGACAATCAAAGGAACAAATCCAATTCCACAGCTCAGATCAGACGCGTCCATGAATTTGTGCAAGTTTCCCAAATCCTGCAGTAAAATGTCCAATTCATTGCAGCGCTACTCCTCCCAGTACTTTCCTGAGACATGTCGCGTCTTGGGACATACTGTACTGCACTGTTGTCCTCCTGTCTCTGCCTCTATCCTGTGTGTCTCATCTCCCTTTTCATTTAGCTGTTCCAGGTGGCTAATTGCCATGTACACATTCAGTCAGGCTCAAAAAAACTCAACCATCGTATGTGTTTTTGGAAAGCTTTCGGGGAGCTCGTCCTCCAGAATACGCCCTTCGCATGTCGCTCCGTGTGACCCTGTGTTTCCCCTGAATCTCGACAACAGAGGGAAAGTTAGCATGACTCATAGAGCCGCTGCAGCCGTATTAACGGTAAGTATGCCAAGGTTGAAATACACCAGAACTATTCCTACGTGCTCTAGAAATGCGTTTATTCCACAAACACAGTCGAGTGTCCAACTCATTTTAGCTCATGGGACCACATACAGCCCAATTTGATATCAAACGGGCCGGACCAGTAAGATAACAGAATAATAACCTATAGTGCCAGTTTTTTTTCCATTTGTTTTGGTGCAAAGAAGAAGTGAATTAGGAGAATGTTTACATTTAATAAACTATCCTTTAAAGAAAAATAAGTGCAATCTGGACACATTGCTGTCTGCTGTTTAGTCCTGGGTCTCAGTGTTGTGTTCTGTCCACTTCTCTTTCTAAAACAGTGGACAAATTATTTAAAAATTGCCTTGCCTCCTATGCAGTTTTCGCCCTTTGCAAATTCATGCTGCGGGCCAGATTTGACCTTATAGCGGGCCGCTTTTGGCCTGCAATCCGCATGTTTGACGCCTGTGCATTAGGATGTTAGAAGCATGGTTGCAGCATAAAGGAAGTGCATCATCTCAACCTCCACACCTTCGCGCAGCCGTCACCCTTCCCTGTATGAATTATGCTGAACAAAAGGAATTGTATGTAAATCGTGCAGCGAAGAAGAACGTAATATGAATGTTACTAGGCAGCATATTCTGGCAGGTGTGAACTCTCAGCGGAGGATAAAACTCCCTGACGGACCGGTGACTTTTTCTTGCTAGCATGAGACCATTAAGGATGCAAATTTTCAGCTCCTGCACGGCGTGCTGTTAGCTCACGTCCGAGCAGGAGCTACTGTCCCCTCCGCTCCCAGATTTCATTGCAAGGTTCCGACAGGCTGAACACATCCCGGAGCGATCTTTGTACCTAACACGCAAAGATGAAATTGATATAGATTTTCTTTTGTGGCCTGGTCTTAAAGCAAACATTTCCTTTTAAAGGCGTTCGGCTATCGAACGTCGGCCTTTTCATGCTGGCTGGACTTCTCTTTTCTAGGTCCGGTAATGTGGACGAGCAGGTTGTGCTGCAGGGCTCTGGAGGCTGCAGAGCCCTGTCATCTGCGCCGCACGCCATTATCAGACATGACTAATTCAGCACGTGGCCAAAAGACTCTAAATGTGTAATTAAATATTTAATAAGGCCACTGACTATCCACCCACCTCCCACTAGCCATTTTCTGTACATATATAGATATATATATATTTATTTTTTTATGCTGAAAGGCACTGAGAGCTTAGCTTACCTGAACACAGTGTGGCTCTCAGGGTTGGCTGGCTCTTGTCATCTCTGAGATCTGCCCCCTGGTCAAATCTGACAGGGCTCCTGTGGGATTTAATAAATGCATGTGAACTTTATACAGAGAAATGCCACTATGTGAATTCTCCATGTACACAAGTAAAGTTTTTTTTTCTTTCTTTCTGTTTCTGTTTTGGCTAAAATGTTTGTTTTTTGCGTCAACTCTCGCCGTTATCTCATCTCTGGACGCAACCCCGTGTCATCTGGCTTTGCGCGGCTCACGCTGGATAACACTGTCAGGGACATTAAACCCCAATTTGAGTGTGACCTTTTCAGCTGCTTTTATCTAATGGAGTCAGGAAAACACAGCCTCGTTGTTCATTGTGAGGATTTCTTTCGCGGGCCCCCTCATGCAGCTATTCATAAATTTTGCTTTTGTTTAATTCCCTGCAAAACCGTCCAAACCTCACCCAAACCCTAATAACCTTTCCAATTTGGATCCAGCCAACGCCCACCCGCGTCTTTAATCACGTGGTGCTATTTTTAAAAGGCCGACTTTTGCACAAAGGCTTCTTTATTTTAAGTGATACGCTGATCCTCTGCGCCTGGATAAATTTGTGGGTTTCGCTGTGTTTGTCCCAGTGTGCTGAGCTGGGTGCTGGGAGCTGGGAGCTGGGACCTGGCCCCGGTCCAGTTTCGCTGCTGCTGGGGTGCTAACTGCGCGGGGGAGGCTGGAACCATCCAAGCCAGAGAAATCATCGCTGCTCGCATCTCATCCCCCGGTGCCGTGTTTCTGCTGAGAGGAGGAAGAAAGGGCGTCAGAGGATGTGAATGCGTGTCAGCTTATGGAGCGCGCGGCGAATAATGGGATTGTGCCAGCGTATGCATGTGTGCGGAAAGATTGCGCATATCTGCAGTCATGCACCGAAGGGAGTCTATACATTAACGCAACTGCAAGGAAATTGCCATATGTACAATGTAAAGAACAGGGTGGGGTGGGCGGTTCATAGGCGGCTGCAGAGGTTAATAATTCCATCAACATGATAGCATCAGCCAAGATGAAAGCAGAAGATATTTGCCGTGATGTTATTTCAAGTTTACGTGGGGGAAAATGTTTTAGAAATTGGTTCTCTCCATTATCTGCTTTGATACTTTTCATGCGGCGTTATACTGCACCCACATAAACTGTTGACACCATAATGCAGGATACTGGATATGTTAAAAAGCTTACAGTAGAAAGCTCAATTTTCCTCCACAGACGCCACCGTAATGTGGAAACGTGGGCAGAGCGAGCGGCGTGTAAATATTTTAAGACCTCTACAAGTTGGGCGACGGTGCATCGAAAAGGGTAGAGATTACGGGGTCGTCGTTTTAGCGCCCGCTCGGCAGATTTAATGGCTGGATACTCGTTTTACAGGCAATCCTGAAAAATAGAAAGTGGAACAGGAAATTATCTACTGAGTGTGTGTGTGTGTGTTAATTTTCTGCATTGTGTGATCGTTTCTGTGCGCGTTTCAAGCAACAAGTAGAAATTGTATCGTGAGAGCGATCCAAGAACGAGGATTAATGCTTTGGCAGGCGTTCGTTTTAAAAGCGTCGGCATGTAAATCCAGCCATTACGTTTTGAGACACAAAGAATGAATTTAGCGTTTCTATTCTGGACTATGACGAAGCTCCTTACACTTCCCCTTTGATCATTTGGTTAATAAATTAGTTTAGACATACTGTAATCATGCACCATATAAAGGTGATATTGATTGAAATGCATTGGCCCCTTTGTAAAGTCTGGGCCTCAAGATAAGGTATAATGTTTTTATATGGACTTGTGGAAACACCAACGTGACAATGTCTAAGTCTGTCTGTCATGACATTGTGTTTTGTTCCTCTTTTATTTTGTTAGCGGTTTTCTCTTCGCATTTAAGTTTTACTTCCTGTCTCCGTCTGTTTCCGCCTTCATGATTGCGCTCACCTGTCTTGTGCACTCACCCTTGTGCCTCCAAGCTGTGAGTCATCAGAGAATGGACATGGGCCTTCTGAGGGTGACCTGTGGTGTCACCCTCAGAAGTGGGGGGGCCTTTGAGGGAAGGGGCCTCTGTGGATCATCCCACGGATACTTGATCAGTTTGGGATCTAGTGAATTTGGAGGCCAGGTCAACACCTTGTGCTGTTCTTCATGTTTTTTTTTTTAGTTGTTCCTAAAGCGTTTTTGTGTATGTGCCTGGCTACATCCGGCCTGGGATGGCTGCTGCCATCAAGGAGTGTCATTGCTATGGGGTGAGGGGTGCCTGGTCTGGTCTAGGTGGGTGCTACATGTCTAAGTAACATCCACACCAATGAATACCAGGTCCAAAAGTTTTCCAGCAGAACATTAAATTGTCACAAGGTGGTCAGTGTTATTCACATCTTCTTTCAGTGGTTTTAATGTTATGCCAGATCGAGATATATATTTTCATACATGCAGATGCAGAGAGGGCAATATATTTAGGAAAGCAGAGACAGTTTTGAACAAAATAAATGCCAATAAACAGCAAGAACCCAGTGTAACCGAAGCACAAGATGGTCAATGTTATTTACTTCTCCTGTCAGTGGTTTTAATGTTGTGGCTGATCAGTGTTTATATAGTCCTGTCTGTTTCCTCTGTTTAGTTATGTACTTGTTTCTCCTGATTGCTGGTTTCTGAGTTGTGTCTAACTTTTGTTCTTTTTTTTATTTTCTTTGTTTGGATCACCCTGCTTCACACGTTTTGTTCCAGAGTCTAACTTTTCATTAAAGTTCTTTTGTTTTCCCTCTCCTGCCTCCCATCATGTCAGCATTTGGGTCCTCGCCACGTCTGTAGCTCCGAGCCCATTGACTCACACTGAAGAAGTGAATCTGGACACTGTGTTTTTAATGCACACAGACAGAAGGAAATAAGTGAATTAGTTGAGGTCTATTTTCAGGGACAGACGTGGAATCATGGGATACTACAATGTCTCCAAAACAAAGTTACATTTATTCAAATGATCACAAACCCGTAGGCTCACGATGAATCAGGGTCTTTTGTACCGCTTGAGCCTTGATGATCTATGAGAATATACACTCTTTTTGAAAATGAATTGATGTGATGGGATGCCCAAATAAGTCTCTGATCCCCATTTCCAATGCAGCCTTCCAATGAATGTTTAATAGCCATAGCCATTTTTTGGACTGGTACTGGCTCCATCACAACCTTTCTGCACGTTGTTATTTATCCCAATACCTGCTGGGTCACATTAGGTGGGCTGTTTATGTCCTTGAGAGTTTAACCTCTTTGGATTATTACCCTGTCTGCTTCCAGTCCGGATACCGCAACACCACCGTTAAATAGACGATAATGTTCCAAGGTGCTTTGAAGGTCTCCGGGGATGCAAAGGATTTCACTCTCATTTCAAAGCTCCCTCTTTTCTCTACAAGACCCTGGATTATATATGTGGACAATTTAAACGCTCCTCACTGTGTTACGTGTGGCGTCCTTCTCTTTACCTTTTCAAGTAAGATGTGAAATGATTCATTCAGTGTAGTTCGCTATTGAAGTCATGGTCGGAAGGTTGATGCCACCATTTCCTCAAGTGATTCTCAGGCTTTTTTAATGACTTAAAATTGTCAGAATGAACATGTTGAAGTCTACTTCATCTAACGTGTGACACTTACTCTGACATCTGAAGAAACAGGAAGTAACACGTTCAGTAGCGTCTGTCTTGATGGAACCTTATTTGGCAGTAATGGCCAAAGTTATATCTCTCCGGCAAATTTTAGGTTTAAGGTTCCACATGTGGACAGACGTTTCAATGGCTGGAGGAGAATGTCTTTAGAAGGAATTTGCTGGCCTTTATTTTTGTAATATTTACAAGTGGTGTGGTGGTTAGCACTGATGCCTCACAGCAAGAAGGCTCCGGGTTCGAAGTTCTCATGTTCTCCCTGTGTCTGCGTGGGTTCTCTCTGGGTACTCCAGCTTCCTTCCACCGTCCAGAGACATGCTCATTCGGTTCATTGGTGATTCTTGTGGTGAAGGTCCTCTTCATCACTTGATTTAGAACATAACTAATCACACAACAGCACTCAATTTAACTAGACGCCATAAAATGAATAAGCCAGACACAAAGCTGAAATGTGGGATATATTTTTATTGTGTGTTTCTCTTGGTGTGGCCTCTCAGCTGCTACTGAGAAGAGCCTGTCCTGGGAAGAGAAACGCATAGTAAGGCTTGTGGAGTGTTTCAGTGAAATAATTTGGATATTTGTAAATCTGGTGCAATGTGTCTTACCTTTGCTGTCTCCTCAGGGGTTCGGCCTAAAAGAGTCCGCCGGAGGTCTGAACACCTTCTTAAAGGTCCCGGGAGAGACCATTGTGATAATTGGAGAGGGGAGACAGCAAATGCTTGTCAACTGTAAGGGTCTGTTATGGTCAATGTTAACTGAGTAAGGGTTTTGTGAGATTGGTACTAGTAGAAATATTTGGGGGAAATATATATGTTTTTATGTATGTTATTTAACCCAATATTGTATGGCGGACCTGGGGAGGGAGCTTACCTGCTCAGTGGTAGGGCTGGAGTCATAATTAATGGCAGCTTATAAAAGGGAGCCCGTGCACACAGGCGGGGTGTGTGTATGATTGGCAGGGCTGTGACCCAGACCTCAGGCCACAGAAGGGGCTTAATTTTCTTTTGTAATGTTTTCTTTTTAAGTCTTTTTGTTTTGTCATGCATTCTTTTGGGTGAAATAAACACTTGGTTGGTTTGCACCTCATCGCGGACTCGAGTTTTCCTGTTTTCATCCAACCGCTACCGGGCCATCCTAACAATTGGTGTCAAGAAGCTGGGGCCTACACCGCAGGAACGAGCTGAGGATGACAAGAGACAAAGAGAGGAAAAAACAGGAACAGCAAGAAAAGCCTGATGAAGGGGCAAGTGTGCCAGCTGATCAGGGAGCTATGGCAGCCGTCAAACCAGGGGAGCAGCTAGAGGAGCTGGCAGATATGGTAAAGTCCCTCATTCGGTCACAAACAGCCAGGGACCAAGTGATGGAAAAAGATGTTTCCCGTCAAGAACAGCGTTGGAAGAGCATGCAGCACCAATTTCAGCAAATACAGATACAGGTCAATGAAATGCGAGAAGACTACAGGCGTAAGCTGGAAGGAGAGCAACCTGTTACAGCTGAGGCCTTTGACCCACGGGAAGGGACAAGTCGGACAAACAATTCTGTCACCTCTCAGAGGGAAACGACATGGCATAGAGAACCGAAGCTGCTCCCCCTATCTCCAGAGGATGACATTGAACATTTTTTGACAACGTTTGAAAGAATGGCTCAAGTTTGTCGGTGGCCAAAAGATGAGTGGGCTCTTCGTCTCATTCCTCTGCTCACAGGAAAGGCACGTAGTGCTTATGTGTTGATGGACATTGCAGACTCGGAAGATTATGACAAGGTGAAGGCAGCAATCCTGCAGAAGTATGAAATCACAGTAGAAACATATCGAAGAAGATTTCGAGCTTGTGATATTCTTCCTGGGGAGACTCCGCGAGAGTTGTATGTACGCCTGAAGGATATGTTTGCCAAGTGGGTTAAACCTGAGAAGTCCACGGTAAAAGAAATATCAGAGACAATGATTCTGGAACAGTTTCTAAGGATGGTGCACCCAGAGCTTGAAGTATGGCTTCGTGAACATGACCCTCAAACAGCCGAGAAAGCTGCTCAACTGGCCGAGATCTTCATGGCAGCACGAAGAGGAACTAGGCACAGCAGCTTTGGCCGGGACGCCACCTATGGACAAAGAAGTAAGTCCGCTGGGGGTGAACGGGGCTCTGCTCAGGATCAGAGAAGAGGTTTCTCCAGTAGTAGGCACTCCACATCTACTAATAACAATAAGTCAAACTCTACTAAACACTCTCCCTTTAGATCATCCAACCAAGATATAAGGTGTTATTTGTGTAATGGCTTAGGGCACACTCAGTACTCCTGTCCACTTGCAAATCGGACAAAGCCATCCCTCTTGTGTACAGTCCCCAGACCAACTAACCAACACATAACCCAAGAGGGAGCTCGTACGGCTCCAGTGCTAGTTAATGGGCAGCGTGCTACAGCATTATTAGACACAGGGGGATTTCAGTCAGTAGTGCTTGCTAGTCTGGTGCCTAGAGAAAAGTGGAGTGAGGACAAGACCTGTATAGGCTGTATTCATGGAGATGAGCATGTGTACCCGACAGCTGAAGTATACCTAACAGTGGGAGGCCAATCTTTTCTTATGTCAGTAGCTTTAGCTACAAAGTTACCATATGCAGTCATTTTGGGTAATGATGTCCCCATTTTACTGGATCTAGTTCAGCAAGCAGATAATGTAAAACCTAAAACATTACATTCAGTAGAAACTGAGGTTCAGGTTCTAGGTCTTGAAGGCAAGGGGGCTACATTAACTGAAGCTGAAGGGGTTCTGGCTGCATCCGAGGCTAAATTATGTAATATGGTGACCACTAGGGCTCAGAGTGCAGGGGAGGTTCTCAGGGAGCTGCCATTCTTTGATCAAGACTTAGAAACGGGTCCAGTCAAACCTCCAAAGTCTAAAGCTCAGAGAAGGAGAGAAAAATGGAGAGGGTCAATCAGGACAGAAGAGCTCTCAAAGCCAAGCCAACCGGTAGACATAGAACTTCCACCAGATGTAGGTGAACTACAGAGGGAGGATCCAACTTTAAGTCAGTGGTTTGAGAAAGTGACAGAGATTGAAGGTGTCAAGCAGGGCAGCCCAGGTTGTTTAGAAGATGCTACTTATGTGGTGAAAGGGGGAATTCTTTACCAGTGCAAGGGGAATGTTGAGGCCTTAGCAGTACCACAGCAATTTAGAGAGAAAGTGATGTATCTAGGACACTCAGTTCCCTGGGCTGGACACATGGCCTTTCAGAAAACTTTGTGTAGGGTGGCTAGTCGGTTTGTTTGGCCAGGAATGTATAGCCAGATTTCACAGTTCTGTAGTTCATGTGAAGAATGTCAGCTGACTTCAGGAAGGAAAGTTGTCAGGGCGCAGCTACAGCCTTTGCCAATTATTGAAACACCTTTTGAGAGAATAGGCATGGATGTAGTGGGGCCCTTAGAGAGGAGTTCTGCAGGCCATCGGTACATCTTGGTAATTTGTGATTATGCAACCCGCTATCCTGAAGCCTTTCCTTTGAGGTCAGTAAAGGCTAGAAATGTGGCTAACTGTCTATTACAGCTTTTCTCCAGAGTAGGAATCCCTCGGGAGGTCCTAACAGATTGTGGGACAAACTTTATGTCCAAGCTGTTGCAACAAGTCTATCAGTTATTAGGAGTGAAGGGAATTAAGACCACCCCTTATCACCCCCAAACGGACGGACTTGTTGAAAGATACAACCAGACATTGAAAAACATGCTGCGTAAGTTTGTTTCCCATACAGGAGCGGACTGGGACCAGTGGCTTCCCTACTTGTTGTTTGCCTATAGAGAGGTGCCACAGGCTTCAACAGGTTTCTCACCATTTGAGCTACTGTATGGACGCCAGATCAGGGGGCCGTTGGACCTACTGAAAGACCACTGGGAAAATCCAGAATCAACAGGAGAGAATGTGGTCGCATATGTCGTCAAGATGAGACAGAGGTTGGAGGAAATGACTGCACTTGCCCAGGAGTCCATGAGGACAGCACAACAGACCCAAAAGAGATGGTATGACCAGAAAGCTAGAGAGAGGGTCCTGGAACCAGGCCAGCAGGTATTGTTGTTGCTTCCAACTTCTGACAGCAAGCTGCTGACTAAATGGCATGGACCTTATGAGATCACCAGACGGGTCGGTAAGGTCACGTATGAACTTTTCATGCCAGATAGAGTTAAGAAACATCAGAAATTTCATGTTAACTTGTTGAAGAAGTTCCAGGTTCGCCAGGAGCCCGTCCACCATCAGCTGTTGGTGCGTGCAGTCAAGGATGAGGAGGTGACGGAGAAGTTTTTTCCTGGAACTGAGGAGGTGGATGACACAGTTGACCTTTCTCATTTATCAGCCTCAAAGCAGGAGGATGTTGCAACTCTTCTGGACCCAGAGCTTTTCAAGGAGGTGCCAGGTTTCACGGACTTGGTCCAGCACAAAATCCGTCTCAAGGGGGATGCTCCAGTGCGGCAGAAGAGCTACAGGATTCCGGAGCGGTTGGTGCCAGTACTGAGAAAAGAAATCAAGCT
Source organism: Chelon labrosus (assembly GCF_963514085.1). NCBI lineage: Eukaryota > Metazoa > Chordata > Actinopteri > Mugiliformes > Mugilidae > Chelon > Chelon labrosus. Next base: position 25,946,432 of record NC_140345.1, read on the forward strand.
GATGTTGGAACTCGGGATAATTGAAGTATCCTGCAGTGAATAGTGCAGTCCTGTTGTGTTAGTGCCGAAGAAAGATGGCTCACTGAGGTTTTGCATTGACTTTCGATATCTGAATGCTGTGTCTCTATTTGATCCATATCCTATGCCCAGGATTGATGACCTTTTGGAGAAAGTTGGACGGGCAAAGTACATCACCACCTTGGATTTGTGTAAAGGCTACTGGCAGGTAGCACTGGCACCAGAAGCTCGAGAGCTGACTGCTTTCAAGACACCATTTGGTATGTACCAATTTAGAGTGATGCCATTCGGGCTGCAGGGGGCACCAGCCACCTTTCAGAGACTAATGGATCATGTGTTGAGAGATGTGTCGGTGTTTTCGGCTGCATATTTGGATGATGTGGTCATTTTCAGCCAGACATGGGAAGAGCACATGGCCCACTTGCAGCAGGTGTTGCAGTGCATCAGAGCTGCTGGACTGACCATCAACCCCAATAAGTGTGCTGTTGCCCAGAGGGAAGTGGAATACCTGGGCTATGTGATTGGGTTTGGCAAGATCAGGCCTCAAGTGGGAAAGGTGGAAGCCATCCACTCGTTTCCTGTTCCCACCACCAAGCGGAAGGTAAAGAGCTTCCTGGGCCTGGTTGGGTGGTACAGGAAGTTCATTCCCCACTTTGCAGAGCGCTCAGCTGTGTTAAACAACCTCCTCAAAGGATCAGCACCCGGTAAGGTAAAATGGACTGAGGAGTGTGACACTGTATTCACAGAGCTTAAAGACGCCATCTGCACCTTGTCAGTTCTGCACTGCCCAGACTTTGACAAACCTTTCACCCTGCAAACGGATGCATCTGGAGTTGGCCTTGGAGCAGTGTTGTTGCAGGACGTGAATGCAGAAATGAAGCCTGTTGTGTTTTTGAGCCGCAGGTTGCTGGATAGAGAAACCAGATACGCTACAGTGGAGAAAGAGTGTTTGGCAATGAAGTGGGCCGTTGAAGCACTCCGATACTACCTGCTAGGTCGGCACTTCTACCTGGAAACGGATCACAGAGCTCTACATTGGCTGCATCGGATGCAGGATGCTAACACACGGATTGCTGGATGGTACCTTGCCCTGCAACCCTACAGTTTCACAGTCCGCTACAGGGCAGGGAAGGTCAACACTGTGGCTGACTTTTTGTCTCGGATCCCTGAAACCTGAGGTAATAGGGCCTCTTGGAGAGGGGGGAGGAAATGTGGTGAAGGTCCTCTTCATCACTTGATTTAGAACATAACTAATCACACAACAGCACTCAATTTAACTAGACGCCATAAAATGAATAAGCCAGACACAAAGCTGAAATGTGGGATATATTTTTATTGTGTGTTTCTCTTGGTGTGGCCTCTCAGCTGCTACCAAGAAGAGCCTGTCCTGGGAAGAGAAACGCATAGTAAGGCTTGTGGAGTGTTTCAGTGAAATAATTTGGATATTTGTAAATCTGGTGCAATGTGTCTTACCTTTGCTGTCTCCTCAGGGGTTCGGCCTAAAAGAGTCCGCCGGAGGTCTGAACACCTTCTTAAAGGTCCCGGGAGAGACCATTGTGATAATTGGAGAGGGGGGACAGCAAATGCTTGTCAACTGTAAGGGTCTGTTATGGTCAATGTTAACTGAGTAAGGGTTTTGTGAGATTGGTACTAGTAGAAATATTTGGGGGAAATATATATGTTTTTATGTATGTTATTTAACCCAATATTGTATGGCGGACCTGGGGAGGGAGCTTACCTGCTCAGTGGTGGGGCTGGAGTCATAATTAATGGCAGCTTATAAAAGGGAGCCCGTGCACACAGGCGGGGTGTGTGTATGATTGGCAGGGCTGTGACCCAGACCTCAGGCCACAGAAGGGGCTTAATTTTCTTTTTAAGTCTTTTTGTTTTGTCATGCATTCTTTTGGGTGAAATAAACACTTGGTTGGTTTGCACCTCATCGCGGACTCGAGTTTTCCTGTTTTCATCCAACCGCTACCGGGCCATCCTAACAATTCTAAATTGGCCGTAGGTGTGAGTGTGAATGGTTGTCTGTCTCTCAGCGACCTGTCCAGGGTGTACCCCACCTCTTGCCCAGTGATAGTTGGGATAGGCTCATAGGACAAGCGGTTACAGAAAATGAACGAATGAATGTATGCAAGTGGTTGTACCGAGCATACATTTTACAAGCTGTAGTTTATAGCACGTTTGAATTCCTTGAATCCCTTCAAATTGTGAGTTGGCGCCAACGTACCTAAGACTTGTCACAGCACTGTCACCCAAACACCCGTTTGCTGGTTTTCATGCTTTGTCTCTCATCTGATCACCATTGTATTCATTTAGACAGGCTTCATTGTCATTCAGGTATGCAACAAGTGTGCACAGAACGAAATTTTGTTGCATTGGCTCAGCACGGTGTTAAAATAATTATTCAGCAGTAGTTTAGCTGTGTATAAAAGAGGGTACAGTGATTACAAATACTCGTTAACAGTATAACAGTATACAGTATAACGTACTGAGTAGTGCATAAAACCAAATGAACAAACTCAGAACAACTTAATAGCAGAGTCTGATCATTCATATTGAACCTGCTGGTCCTGCACCGAATGCTGTAGAACCTCTTTCCAGAGGCCAACAGGGAGAACAGTCCATGGTGGGAGTGTTAGGATTCACTGATGTTTATGGTTTGAGACAAGCAACGCTTCGAAGCAATATCCTGAATGGAGGGAAGAGAAGTCCCAATGATCTTCTCCGCTGTCCTTACCACAGTTCACGCCAACATTGTTCAGCCTCCACACCAGACAGAGGTGCAGCCGGTCAGAATGCTCTCTGAGGGGCTATAGAAGTCCAAAGTCAGCATTGATCATACTACCGAAGATTGATGCCAGTACTAGGGTCCAAATGTGCTGGTGTCTTTCAGTTTCTGCAGGAAAAAAGTAAAAAAAATAAAGTAATAAAGCAATATATATATGCTGTGGAAATCTGGTCTGGATGGAGATTGCCCAGAGGTCAGAATTACTGTTTACTTCTCCCCCCTCCCCTCCTTTGACATATGCTGAGTTTATCAGTCAGCTGACTCCAGGCTTTTCCCCCATTTGATATTTTCCTCCTTGAAAATCCAAGGAGCAGACTCGAACATGGGCAGTACTTCAACCTCCCCTCCCCCCCTTCCTCCAGCTGGGGTCACCAAATATTTGCTTCATGTGTTCAAGTCAGAACGCCTGGAGGTACATACTGCTCACTCAGGGATAACATGCTGGAAAATGACCCACATTCACTAGAACACACACTGCTAAATATTAGCCTGTGTACACACTGACGACGCACATCCAAACAGCACAAGAGCTCCTACGCCCAGTTAGATACAGCCCCCCTGCAGCTATAGAGCACAGAAAAACGTTTGATTCCAGCTGCCATGTCATCCAGTGCACAGTCTGACAATCTGGTAAAACATTTGCTCAAAATCAAACTTTTCACATAACTGGAGTGACACTGTAATGTTCTGATGTTACAGGGAAATACAAAACGATTTACAGAAACACACACATCTGTGAGGATACTCACTGACATAATGCAATCCCTAGCCACTTAACCAAAAGCTTGTTACCTACTCTGCGAGAAGCGAGAAATTTGTTCTTGTTCTTGCTCTTGCTCACCTCAAGAACAAGAACAAATTTCTCGCTCAAAGTTCATTTTGGCCAGGTCATTTATATTTCATAAGAAGCTAAAGTGCCGAACTCCAAGGAAGTCCTCATTGGGCCCTCCCACTGCAGCATACGTTACACCTGCAAAGCATTGTGGGAGATGCGGGAGATGGGCAACAAGAGACACTTTTATTATTATTTTCACACACAGTATCACGATGTCTGCGCAGGAGAGATTAGCGGCCACACTGCGAATGCTAGCATCTGGGAGCTTACAGAGTGGCCACTAGCATTTCCGCTTTTCCGCATTAACCACACCCACTCCAATTTCTGACCAATCACAGAATAGTTGCCAGACACCTCACGAGAAAAAAGTTCTGCCCGGTTGATGTGCTGAGAAAAAAAAAAGACTTTATTTTGTTCTTGCAGTCCCAGGAGCGAGAACAAACTTCTCGTTTCGTGTATGTAATAGTCTTTACCCTAACCATCTCAAATAAGTACCTAACCCTAAACCTAGCCATAATCTCATTGCAGCCTTTACTCTAAAACCAAGTCTTAGCCCTCAAACATCCTTGTAAAGAAGTGAGGACTGGCCAGTATGTCCTCACTTTGCACAAATGTCCTCACTCCAATGGTGTAAAACTCAGACTGGGTCCTCAGAAAGATAGCTGTACAAGAACACACACACACAACTACAGACACAAAAATAATTCAGACAAGTGGTAAACTTGCATCCTGGTTTAATTACAAGTAGAAAAGAAGACACCGTCAGGGTTCTGTATTCTGCCCCCTCCCCTCCCCCGCTAATCCCTGGGCTGCTCCCTCTCTCTTTTACTCACCTGCAACCCATCTGCTGATCAAGCCTGCATAAAAGACCCGGTCTCTCTGTCCAGCTTCACCACCTTGTTCTGTCTCATTTCGTGATGATTACGTGACAGTGCATTTCAGATTTGTTTGAATTTTCACATTTTTATGTCCATCACCCAAGTCATGATATAAGAAAAAAGAAACTGAAACAAGGGCAACTAAACTTGTTGGATTCTTGAAGATGTTTCAAGTAGCTTTTTCACTTCTAAATGACTGGTGGGGAGTTGGGGTTTTATTAGGGACATCTGTGGACAAAAATCACATGCCTAGGGTCTGTAATGACCAGATACTCACCTGTAATTGGAGAAATGTTTTGATCTCGTCTTCTTTCTCCAGAAGATAGAGTACTCTAAGGATCCATTAATGGCTAGATACTCCACTGTCTTTCATATCTCAATCCACCTCCCCTGTTTAGAGAGTGGGTTTCCAATTGATCATAGTTGGCTTTCTTTACTCTTCTGTCAAATAATCTGCCTTTTCTGGCTAAAATGTGGACTTGTCCTTCAGGTTCAGGGGGACTGCTGAATCCTATACTGAGAAGCGGGTTGTAATTCATGCAGTGCAGTGCTGTGCAGTGCAGTGCAGTGACGAATGTGTAGACTTGTACATTGGGAAGACAAAGCAAGCCAATCACAAATACGTGGCTCAAGGCATGAGGGCCAGCTCTTTAGAGATGTAGACTGGGTAAACTACATGGCTGGAATCAAAACAGATTCCTGGAAATTACAGGTGGTCAGCTTTGTGTTTTGGATATCACTGACACTATTAGGCATTTTGCTGGATATGTACAGTATGTATTCATCCAGTTGACATTAAGGAAATTTAAAAATATAGTCAGATAACTGGGGCTGCGCAGGTTTCTCTGAACCTCTTTTGTCGCAGTTGCACCCCAAGGAGAAACTCGTCTGATATGAGAAGAATCTTGTCAACATCTTAACGTGTTCTTTCACAGCGATGAATGATATAATATGCGATGGTTGAGCTATAGGGTACAGAGACACAAGAATGCAATTGTTCTGCATGTTCAACCTTGTGGCATTCAATTCACACTTGTTCAAAGTGACAGGAAAATGTTACAGGTTATACTCTATTTGGATTCCTGTGGTGACTAACTCATTTGCTAACAAATATCATTTATCAGATATTGATATTGAGTGGGACGGAAAACACTATAAAGCTGATGACAGTAATTTTCCTCCAGAACATGATGCTTTATGCTGGTAAAGAGATGAATCATCCAGGAAATGCCTGCGTCATTTTCTTTACGACCACTGCAATACTTACTTTGGTTGTCGTGGTTACATGGTGGGCTGTCATTGATTGTTAAAAGTGTGCCCTGTCTCTCTCGGCTATTGTCGGCAGTGCTGAAACATTGAAAATAATGAAGGAAAGCCTAAAAGCATCTTCAGGCTTTTCCAGTGCTGATCGGCCATAGGCTGCTTAGGCTACAACGTTGGGCTTGTTACTCAGGACACCTTTAAAGGTCTTGCCCTCGTAGTTTGGACCCATTTTGTTAGCACATAAACATTCAAACAGCATATTAGACAGGCACTCATAATCTTCTGCCTTATACATAGTGTAAACTCTGCAGAATATCCAGCCAAAGCAGTAGGTGTTTCATCCAATTGCATCTGTCTTGACTAAAAATCCTGGCCTGTTGGAGTATTTGCTTTTTTGGCGCAAGATCAATGAGCACATTTGGACACTAATCATTCTATCCTACCCTGATTGAGTAAATGCTCCCAGATACTGGATCTGTCACGTAAATGGCTCTGCTGCGACTTTGGCCCTGTTTCACTCCATTTTCAGGGTAAGCACTAACTTGGTTCATCGTGTGATCTTCGGTCATGCAAACAGCTAAGAATCACATTGCTTTCTCGATGCAGTACCCCAAGTATTATAACATTTATTCTAGATAATCTGAGATGATCTACAAGTTGCATGACCTTCACAAGTTTTATTTTGCATCTATATCCTTTCTCAAAACTTTGATGGAAAGTCTTTAATCTCTGGTGTCAGTTATGATGATCATTATCATGATCACGATCCTGCAGCACATCATATTTGTTTTAAATACTGTTGCCTTCATTATCCAAGTCCGGTGTTGTGCATGAGGCCAGTTCAGATCGGAGGAAATTAATGGGGCATTTTATAATTTGAGGTGTCATTGTAACATTATGCAGTTAAGTGCAAATAACTGCATAATATCAGGCACATGTTGTCATGTGTGTAATGTTGTGTACATTTTTAGCCTTGCATGCAATTGGTTAGACCTACAATCAGTCATAGAAATTTTGCTTTAAAAGTTGAGTGCAGAAACATGTGAACCTATATACATATGGATTCGAATTTAATTAAGACAGACAGTGTTCCAGTGTACACAATCTCTATTGCCATCAGGATATGTACAGATATTGCAGCAGGATATTTAAAGTATAAAACTATTGTTAACAGAAACTACGGCAATTACAGCAGGATATATACAAACTAAATGGCTAATGACTATAGGAGTTGATGGTTAGGGCTCAGGATGGGGTTAGGTCACTCTTTCTTTAAATACACAAAAACTACAAAATGGTAGCGTAGTTGTCTTTACAATACACCTATTACAACCTGCACGACCACAGGCTTTCTATGTCAGTCGATGGTGGAGACATGCTGTATAGTGTTTGGAAAAATCTTATTTTAAATATCAATTACACAGAGAAATCTGTATTCAGCAAAATAAGTCATGTCAGGGGAATAGTGACGTAATCCAGAGGTGATTAATCAATGCCAATGCAGACAGTGAGATAAACTCTATTAGATTTGCCATCTAACCGTCTAAAAGGGCTGATCTGATCAGTTCAATATCAACCGTTTTGTGGTTTCACGCAGTGAATCTCATCATATTACATCACCTGGTGCAGAGGACAGCGGCTTGTAAAGTGTCACCGCCACGTTGCTGCAGGTTTTTGTCAGCTGAAACAGTGGAAAGCGGCGCCTTTTGGACGTTCTAATGAAATAAATGTCCAAACCGTGTGTAGCGGGGAATAACATTTCACAGCCGAGAAGTTAATTTCACTGTTCCCAAAGTGGTGAATTTGATACATCACAGTAAGTAATCCTTCTCTTAAGCGCAAAATGTGTGAAAAGTAGTTCTGCTGCAGGGTATTTAGCGGAGAACTTCTATGTTGTGACTGTGTGAATGAAAATTTAAATGCTAAAATGATTTCATGGCTTTAGGCTATCTCCAGGCTCCTTTCAGCATATGCCTGACAGCAGCCAACCAGAAAATGCACCTGCCTTATGTTCTTCCAATGATAAACTGTTCCATGCATTTCCATACGATTGTTCATTTCCCTAGCAGAAAATATATGCTGCACTAAATCATTCCCCTGTTAATCCACTATATATATATATATATACACAGTGGATTAACATAAATATATTTCCTAATATAATACAAACTAATTTCCTAATATCCAATCTGTTGACTTTGCAACAGTATGTAGTTGCTCATTAGTTTACTTTCTGTTGAAAAACTAAAAAATGTGATTGCTGTTTCTTTAATATAACCTGATTGTCTCGACTTATATATGTAAGAATGAGAATAGAAGAAAAAGTGACAAAATCTGCAAGGTTTGATTACTTTTATACAATAAAATACAGTAAGAAAATAATTTGGCACCCATTCTTTAAGAACCCGTCTTTAGAACACCTGCAGGCTGTGATGTTAGTGCACTGACTGACTGTTTCTCTTACAGTATTGATATAAGCAGTCTGAAGGAGGAAGCTGGTGCTCTGGGGTCACCTGAATTTGTCCTCGGGAAAAAGCATAAAGCTGTTAAGGCACAGAAAGTGCTTTTCTGAGATCTCTGCAACTGCATTAATACATTATGGAATCGATAGCTACAGGTACCAAATGAGTACTGCATCGATCTGTATTGGGAGATGGATTTTTGCGGTATCGATCTGGACATCTTTATGTGACAGGAGAAACTCTCTTGAATCTCGCCACTGTTTTTCCGATCCTTGGTGGTGCTTTTCTTCCTCCTCCTGCTGTTCCTGTCCTCTTCTTTCATTTTGATGCACTCCCACTAATCTGCGGGATTAATTTATTCCGCATCTTACCTGTATTCTTTGATTACAGCTGAAAGCCTGGGCGCAGAGAACTGGCTGGGATTATCTCCCGGCAGAGCGTTTGATGTTCCCCTCTTAATGAGGCTGGCAGCGTAGAGCCGCCGCGCTTAAAACTTTTCCCGCTTTTATGTCGATGTAACGTTGCAGCCGTCTTAAAAGCGGCTATTACGGACGCGTCGCAGAACATTCAGCCGTGTCCACTCCTGCGTCAATTTAGGGTCGCACCCGGGTCAAATTGAGTTTCTGCTCAGTTATTTTGATAGCTTGAAGCGGTGATGAATATCAGCGAGGATAAAGTATCCACGCACGCAGAAAAAAAGCTTAGTTTGTTGACTGATTAGAATACTGTGTATGCCTGAAAATTAAAATTACCATATCAAGAGAGCCGAAAACCACAGCAATAGGAATTTGTTGTGACAGATGAAGGACGCGCTGCCCACCTACAGTGTTTTCTTGAGGAAAAGGAGGCCTATTAGATCTTTGCCGAACCATAATCGGCGTAGGACCCATGCCGATTAAAGATCTCTCAAATTATTTGGACAGGCTTTATGTGGTGATGTACAGAAGAGTAACAGGGATACAGCAATGCACATCATCTGAAAGCCGTTGGGTTGAAATCTTTCACAACAGCGACCTGTTTAGAGTCTGCTATCATGTCCGTTGTAAAAGATATCAACAGGAAACAACTCAAACGGACAAACAATTAACAGGAATTTGTCGAGAACGCTTGAATCGCTTGCTATAACATACTGCTCTGATTGGTTGTAGGACTATCTCATTGCACGCGGAGATATTTTATTTCTTCTCTGTATCGGTTAATGAGATGAAATCCAAACGGAGTGTTGCCAGAGCAACCCTGATTTCCTGGCGTGGGTGTTCTGAGTCTTCATCAACCATCACCAACACGTAAGAGACATAGACTGTATAAAACATGGACAATGCATCTCCACTTCCTTCCACTGGTCAAAGTGACGCTAGAATCTCTGTGGGTACGGGCACCGCCATCTTCAGAGTTTGGAGCCAGAGTCTGTGCAGTACTGTCCGAGAGTGGAGCCACGTTATCGGTGACCCGCCCACACTTCTTCTAAGTTCACTTTGCTTTTGATTTGTTTGATTAATACTGGACTCTGCTCTACCTCCACCAGGTACAAAGAAATGTTGGATTATACACCATACTAATTTATTTTTATTTATTTATTTATCCTATATGTGGCCGCTACATAGAGCAGCTGTCAGTGGCAAATCATCATGATGTCACATCCTGTTTCTATAGCGTCAAATAACTAAACTTCTCAAAAAACTACACTTGAGCATACATTATATTAACTACCTAAAATGACAAAAAAACATCCTTGAAAAAGAAAATGAATTCAACGTGAATTTTGGTATTTTAGTTCGGCCCAAGTCTCATCCACTAACATGGAGGGGGTGGAGCTTATGTGACATATACCGCAGCCGGCCACCAGGGGGAGCTCTACTTGCTTTGGCTTCACTTTTGAGGAGCTGTCCCATCATCCATCTGTTTTACAGTTTATGGGCAGGACAGTAAACACACAACTCTTACTTCTCTGCCCACAGGGAGACTGTCCCAACCCCAATACTCCCAACAGGTAAGAATTACTATCTCTGACTATAGGGGATCATAGGTAACTACTGAACTGATACACATGTAAATAAAGTACAGGAGCTGATAAAGAAATAATTATATGATAAACTTAATCCGACACAGTGACAGTGATCATTCCATTCTATTTTTTACCTTTAATCAAAACTACCATCTTTTCATAGCTTTTTTTTTGTCTAAACCTGTATATAAAACCTTTAAAAATAAATAAAAAAATTAATAATAATACATTTTTTCACTACAGTCCTGTTTAATTTAATCGTTTTGTTTAATATTGAATTTCCCCTCTGGTCCAAGGTTGAGGCAGATGTTTGAGTGTTATTTCAGAGTATACTGAAATAATGACAAAATTAAAACTTTTTTTTTATTATTTATTATTTTATTTTTTTGCACATATGCTCCAAAAACTCACTGTCAGATAAGTAACAGCTCCAGATTCCAGATCATCAGAGAGCCCCGATGGTTTTCAACCACCCTGACAAACCAATCCAAGGCAGCCCAGCTGCTCTGGAAGCACCAATAAGCCACGGTTCACTAAGTGACCCTCCAAACGACCAGTCATGCAAGGCTGAGTGTGTGAACGGCATGAAATTAGCTGGCTGGAAGAATGCTGTACACGCAAGCGGAGAGAGAACTCACACATCCTCGTCCCCGCGACATTCTGCTTCGTTTCCCCGTCCTCGTCTTTACACAAACACGCGAAACAAAGCTCGGATGTAATCTTGTTTCATGACTTAGAAAATGAAAAATTGTTCTGCTGGAACCATATTGATCCAGTTTTTTTTTTCAAAAAACTTTTTAATGTGTTTCTATAAATGCTTTTCTCATCAGATTCTAATGCCAAGTCAAGCACTCATAAAAAAAAAAAGAAAAAAAAAATCAGCAATTTATTCCACTGTGATTACTTAAATGGGAATAAATTATGGCAGCAAGATTTCTCTCAGATGAATTATATGTCTGGACGCAATACAGCTGACTAAACTTTAGAGAAAAATTAAAAACAAAACAAAAGAACCACTGGAAGGCAGCAAAGTTGGAGTCCCTCATGGACTGTCTCTGATTTTAAAACCGCGATCGATTCTGTCATGTCTGAGTCGGCGGCTGATAAAGGCACCCGCCGATTTATCACCTTTCATAATGCTGAAAACCAAAACACATGTTGTAAGAGAAAAAAAAATAAAAAAGTGTCTCAGCCCTCTTCATAAAGCCCAGGAGTGACGGGAAATCCATTTCTGTCGTATGCAATTACCAGCATGCTGATTCGGGGGAAAACGCTCCTGCTTTATATTTCATCAAGGCCATTGAGGAGCTGAGGTGGCGCTCAATACTGGCCTCCAAAGAAACACACACACATACACAGTACAGATTACTGCTATATGTACAGACACATGTAGAATTGCTCTACAAGGCTAAAAAAAAAAAAATTCAATTGAAGAGAAGACAAACTGCAAATTGTGGAGAAAAGGAAAGTGAAGTGAAGAAGAGGGACAAACATTAGAAAGGGGGAAAAGAAAGGGGTCAAAAGGAGTCAAGAGAGGAGGAAGTAAGAGGGAAAAAGAACGAAAAATAAAATACAATGAATGAGAGAGAAACCGAATAAAAATAAAGGGGAGGAAAAGTAAATAGCCAAAAAATAAGAGAAGAAAAAACTGAGCGACAGAAGATAAAAAGAGAAAGGGGAAGAAAAGGAAAAAAAAATGAAGAAATTAAGGCGAGAAGAAAAATTCAAACAGAAGAGGAGAAACGTCGAGAATAAAGGTCATGGCGGGGAAGGGAAAACAAAGAGAACACATAAAAGGAGGAACAATTTGAAAGGAGTGAAGAAAATAAATTAAAACAGCGGGGAACAAAAGGGAAAGAAAATAATTTAAGATAAAGTAAGAAAGAGCGAAAAGGAAACCCCGAAGAGAAGAAATGGAAGGAGAGAAGGAAACCATAATGGTGAAGGAAATATCTTGTGCTTTTAACACACAGAGAATTCATACACCAATCAGCCACATCATTATGACAGGGCAAGTAAATAACATTGACTATCTTCTGGACCTGACATTCATTCATTGGTGTGGATGTTACTTAGACATGTAGCACCCACCTAGACCAGACCAGACCAGGCACCCCCACCCCATAGCAATGACACTCCTTGAGGGCAGCAGCCATCCCCAGCAGGATGCATTCTGACACAGGCACACACAAAAAACGCTTTAGGAACAACTCAAAAAAACATGAGGAACAGCACAAGGTGTTGACCTGGCCTTCAAGATTTACTGGAAGGGTTTCCTCCTCATGCACAGTCTCGTTTCTTTAGTAACAATCCCAAATATTTTCATATGTTTTTTTTTCCCCATTTTCTCACATGATTAAATCTTTGTTTTGCAGTAATAGAATCCTGTAGATTTAATTTTCCGTTATAATCCAGATCAGCTGTTATTTTTTCGTCAGTAAATTTCATTTTTGCGTTGTTAAAAAAACGTCTCTCCTAGTTGAATTACCGTTTTTTGCGGTTTTCCAAACAACCGCTCCGCTCAACTGAACTGTGTTGTTTGTAAAAATGAATTCAGGGAATTTGCATTCAGCTGACGGTTCAACTTCATATTCTCAGAACGGGTGTCAAGGGCCCGTTCGGTGGTTCCACTCCAATTCCAGCTCAAAGGGTAATAATCTTATCTATCTAACCCAGCCTCCTGCATAACAATCCATCAACTTTGATGTATAGTTTGTAGTTTATAGAACTCGCAGAGCAGCCCAGTGTTCTTAAATTCATGCAGTGAAATAATGAGGAGCAGGAGGAGGAGGAGGAGGAGGACTGGGTAATACTCTTGCTCTGTTTAAATGTGCAAGCTGCAGTGGAGTCATTACTGGTACCGGGCGGGAATATCAGGGACAGCCCTTGACTGGTTCTCCTCGTATATATTAGACAGAAGGTTTTACGTTACTGTGAATAATTTTAAATCATCTGTGTAAAATATGAAATATGGTGTTCCTCAGGGGTCGGGTTTAGGACCACGTTTATTTTCTTTATATATGCTTCCTTTTTCTTCTCCTTCCACTTTTATGTGGACCCAGCTACCCAGATCTAGCTGCCTTTTAACTCGTCAGACATGCGAGTTCATGTTCATCCCTGAGTTCATTACACAACTGCCTATGTGACATCAAAAACTGGACGAACAACAACTTCCTGCGAATGATTATTATTAGACAACAACATCAGTACTGCTGTGAATAACCTCGCCGTCTGGATTGATTCTGATCTAAGTTTTGAGTCCCATATTACAGAGACAGTTCGAACTTGTTTTTACCATCTGAGGAACATTTCCCATATCCGGCCCATTTTATCTTCTAAAAGCACAGAGACTATTTTACATGCTTTTATTTCATCACGTCTGGATTACTGCAACAGCCTTTTTACCTGTCTGAGCACTGAAGCAATTTCACTGCTTCAGGTGGTCCAAAATTCAGCTGCCAGGGTTTTAACCAGAACCAGGAAAATGGATCACATCACTCCAGTTTTAGCAGATCTCCACTGGCTCTCAGTATGTTTTAGAATCTAATTTTAAGGTCTTATTGATTGCTTTTAAATCTTTTCATGGCCCAGCCCCAGGCATCATCGCTGACCTTTTAGCGCCACACAGGTCGTCACGCACCTTGAGATCCTCGGGCAGAGGTCTACGGTCTGTCTCAGGGGGCCCGGCTGAAAACAAAAGGTGACAGGACGTTCGCAGTAAGGGCCCCCACAGCTGTGGGACGAGCTGACTGAGGAAATCATGTCAGCCGACTCTGGGGTCGCTTTTAAATCTCTGCTTAAAACATATTTTTATCTGAGAGCCTTTCTTGGTTTTACTTGAGTTCTGAGTGAGTTTTACTTAAGTTCTTAACCGTATGACGTTGTATTTTATTGTTTTTTCTGTTTCTTAACCTTGTTTCATACGCCTGTTTTAAAATGACGAATCAGTTTTTTGTGAAGCACATTGTAATGTTGATTTGAAAAGTGCTATACAAATAAAGATTATTATTAGGCATGAATACATATGAGTACATCATTCCATTAAACTTTAAGGAAGCTTGTAGTACATTTTGGAAAGCACGATTACCTTACTATGGCTTTATACGGAGTTTTATAAATAATCCTGCAATATGCGGCAATGCATCTTCTTCACATCTCATCTAAGCTCGCCGCCCCTAGCGTGGATCTGCACCCTGTACCACCTGTCTAACCTGTTAATGTATTGTCACATACTGTCAGAGCTCACTGTGTGAGCCACTGACAGTCATTCCAAGGTGAGACTTTCTCCTTTACTGTCATCCAACATCAGATTCCAATTTTTTAACCACTTCAACCAGTGCTACGTCTATGTCGGCCGCCTCCAACCTTTCTTTTGCACAGCGGACCAGTTTCAATCGAGATAATTTGTATGAACAAATGATATTTGTAAAAAAAATGATTACAGAGAATGTCTTTAATCTTAACAGGTAAAATTACTGTCGCTTTAAAATTTCAAATTTTAACCCAAACTGTCATATGTACTAAAATGCCTTGAAACCCCCACCTGTGTGTGCATGGAACTGCAATAACCTAAGGAATAAACACAGAGGCTTGGCCATTTGAGTGAAACAACTGCTTTATTCATTGTCAGTCAGATGGCAAACCATTGTGTATTTGCCCTTTTCTATCATATAGGCCCTGAAACTATCATATGAATACAATAATTATCGTATATAGCAACACCGGCAGAGGTGGACCTTGCAGACCACATTTGACCTGAGACCTTTATCTTCTCTGATTGGCTGGGTGAAAACCACATGCTTCTACACATCACTGAGAGGCACCGGGACACAATTAAGAATGTGTATGGAAGTTACCATAAAGGGTTAAAGACACAGTAAATCAAGTCAGAGAACCCGTGCTTGCGTGTGTGCATACTGTAAGTGCTCTCCTCTACGTGTCTTACGTGGAGGTGGCGG
This sequence comes from Chelon labrosus, assembly GCF_963514085.1. Lineage (NCBI taxonomy): Eukaryota > Metazoa > Chordata > Actinopteri > Mugiliformes > Mugilidae > Chelon > Chelon labrosus. Next base: position 25,961,645 of record NC_140345.1, read on the forward strand.
TGCTTTCAATTGTTTTAAATGGGTAAAACTCTGCCGTCTTCAATAATGAACAAGCTTCTTCCTTTCCAACTTTTGTTAAATGTAAAACAAAAATGAAAACTTTATGAGCGTTTCACGCATGAGAAGCTCGCTAATAATAAATAAGTGCAAAGTGAGCGTCGTGCTGTCCTGCTGTTTCTCCTCAGTCTGAGAAGAAACTTCTTAGTTAAACATTAGAAGATCAACATTAGGCAATCAGAGCAACAGTGACTCTTGTCATGTCTTTTCTTTCTCTTAATGTATTCCCCCAGAATGGCTTTTCTGCGGGGTGGAGGGGTGTTTCAGGGTGGAAAGCTAGGTTGGTGAACACACTGAGCTACTAAGTTTGAGATTTTTTAAATTTAAATGAATGCAGTTTTTTAAAAGCCTATGCATCCACGACATTGCAAATGAAGCTTCTCTAATATAACCTGAACCTAATGCACGTTTAAGTGAGGGATTGTATGCAGTGATTAATATGTAAGTTAAAAGGTCCCAGTCCACAGAACACAGGAACAAGATGTCATGCATGTTGAAATAAAGTATTAATGTCGTGGATATAATTTCAAATTATTTTGTGCTGCTCTGCACAACACAGACAATTGGCCAGCTGCAAAATGCCCATGTCGTTAGGCACTTAACTGTGATGCTTACGGGACATGGCATGCATTTTATTCTCAACAGGCCCAATGTAGGCTTACCTCATCTAGTCCAAAACATCTCACAGCACAGTCTTCTGAATTGGATTCAGAGTAAATATGATATGGTGGATGTGCATAGAGAGGCCAAATTCCTTGCCAGACTTAAATAAAATAATAAAACAAACTGTCCCAAGGCTCAGTGTAACTGTGTTTTCCTGGAAAACGAATCCTCAGTACAGCCTTGGTGTTGGGCTTAGGGTTAGCACCATGGCTGCTCCAGGTCTGGAACACCCCCATATCTCTAAAGTTCCTCTTGAGATTCAAAGTTGTAGCACTTTGTCTGATTTGAAGCTCAGGTCCATAATGTTTGTGTAAACCTAATGTAAGGTACTACGCACTGGGTTCTTTTATGCAAAGTACACTCGTGTGTTATTTCACTGTTCCTACACTGCCTGGCCCAAACAAAAGTCGCCACCTGGATTTAATTAATCAAATAGGTACGAGTCTCCTATTGGATAATTACTGCATGGGTGATTATCTTTCAGCTGGCAACAAGTTATTTAACCCCAACTGATGCAATGAGTAGCTTCTCATTTCTGCACGAAAAGTCACTTCCACCCAACTATGAAAATGTTAACGTAGAGCGGCCTTATTCAATATAGGCTATAGTGGTGATCTTAACATTTACACATTATAACTGGTTAACTATTTACCCAGGGGTTATGTATGCAGTACACTGCACGTCATATCTTGGTTGGAAACATGCACGAGAAGATATACATACGTATATATATATATATATATATATAGCATCATCATATTACACTCTTCTCCTACTTTTGTAAAACCCAGAGCTATCCTTCCAGCGTTGTTCTAACAATTTTGCCTACTTGGACACCTAAACTCTGCAGACTCTCTCAGCTGTTTATCGTTAGATGCACGATAAAATCCATATTGCTGTTCCTGTCGGTGACTGTGGTTCGTCTGCTGTCGAAGCCCCCTGCTGCTCTTGTCAAAAACTGAGAGATCTGGAGAGAACTGAAAAAGAAGCCCTGGGTGCATGTAACAAAGTCACAGAGACTCATTACTCAACTCTGTATTTCCCTCATCACTACATTGTTTAGCATATTTTTATTCTCGTTGTTGTTCTCAGTTCATATGTGCATTTTCTAAATGATAAGAAACGACAATGGTCTACTTTCACATGGCGAACAGATGGGTTTGCCTTTCAGGTTTTTTTTTATGTCACTATGTCATGGCAGTTCTATTTTGCCTTTTTTATTTCAGTCTCCTCAAACTCAAGGCCGACATCACAGCAATGATACTGGCCTGTGACAGCAAGCAAGTTAATTAAAGTCAGTACCTAATTCTGTACCGTGATGGTTTCCCATACACGATACTGTCCCGGTTATTGTAGTCAATCTCTGTTTCCATATATATATATCTATATATATATATATAGATATATATACTTTTTTTTAGAAGAATGCCACAAAAACTGTACTGCTTTTCCAAAGTTCTGAGCATCACTCTATCCCATCAACCACCATTATTAAGCCGTACAACTCCGCTACAAAATCCCGACAGATAAATTTGTTCTTTTGCTGGTTCAGTAGTTAGTGGTGGCACTATAACATTTTTTGATGCACGTTTTTAAAAATCACATTAAAAAAAATGCATGAAAATAAAAAGAGGTGATGAGGTGCTGTTTTGTGCATTAGTTAATGCACTTAATGAGAGACAGAAACACCGTTTAACATTTAACTCGTGACCGATCAGTCGTTTAAGGGTGATATTTCCACTGGAGTTGAGACGTTTGCGAACGAACCGAGTCTACTGACCGGCTCTTTTAAATGAACAGTGGGAAGTCACAGTTGCGAGCCCAACTTTTTTATTTTTTCCGTGTTTCTCACATGTGCACATACAAACTCATCCTTTCCATTGTTGCCTATTTGACAAGCAAATATCACATGATGTCATTTGAGTTTTCACACTGCCTTTACATGAGTGCCTCAGTACACATTGGTCTCAATAAGGGAAAGGTTTATATTGAATTTCCCACAGGATAAATAAAGTATATTGGTGGGATGTCTATGTTTGAATGATTCTAATCCAAATCTTACAGTATCGTTCCTCTCAGTGATATGTTCCCGGATAAAATGAGTTACCCCAAATATCAAAATGAGCCAGCCTTTTGAACGGCTCTTTGAAAGGAGCGGAGCCACAAGATCCGGCTCTCTTCGAAGAGCCATGAATCCCATCTCTTAATTTCCATTTGGGGTGTAATGATACATACACCAACTCCATGGTTCGGTTCAGTCCAGTTTGGGATCGTGGCAAGGCCTCAGCAACGCAAATGCAAACACTAGATTCATTTTTAATTGTGGAAAATATAATAACAATCAATTCAGTTAACTTTAACTTTATTTAGGTTATGAATTGCCTTTGCATAACTAAACAAGTGAATAAAATTTATCTTGGTGACAAAATAAAATATTTTTCTCAAAAAAAAAAAAAAAATCTGCTTTGTAAGGAAATAACTCCAACTCAGAGTAAAATGCAAATTAAAAAAATAAATAATCACGGTGTGCCATGAGAGTATCGTGGTACGTATCGTGGGCTGGGTATCGCGGTTTTTCGATTCAGTTTGAGTATCGTTACACCTCTAATTTCCAGATACTACCATTTGCATTGGCTGTAAACGTACTATATATCACCGCTCGTTGCCTGTATGATCCTTGGTGTATTCACAATATAATCACTGCATTACTGTGACTTTGTCAGTTTGAAACATAACCAGTACTGTCTGACTTACAACTTGTCCAATTAAAGAGAGTTTCAAGGTTGCTGATTTTGTTTGTCTGGGCTTTCCAAATTGTTGTTGGACCACATAGATCAAATTCTTAAAGATTTTGTCATCAGACCCAATCATTTGCCCAGAGATTAGGTATTTTAGGGTGCCTCCCACAATAACTGTGATACATTGACCCAGTGGCATCGATAGGTAAGCTTTGGTTTTAATGACAAAACACTCTCTGATTAATGCTACAGCCCGACGAAATCTATACAAAGAGGAAGATGAATTGGACAGGTCAGTAAGAGACACCGTTTCCTGTGAGAGTCAGCATTGTTTTCAGTATTTACATTCATATTTGACCTTGAGCTCACCGCTCTCACCGTGTAAAGCAGTTTACACTTTACTGCTGCTAAAGGAAATTAAAATTCAACACTAAAAAGAAGAAGAAGATTTTTTTCTTTCTTTCCGGCCTCTTTTGTAACCTCCATGGCTGCAGTGTTTTGTTCCTTGTTAACGCGTTTCATCCCACGCTCTTACACTACCCAACATTCCTTGTGGCCGTAATACAATTAAGAAACCTCTGAGATCAGTTTGTGCCAAACGATTCTGAATGTAGTGATAAGTGAATAAATGAAGAGAACAGATATCAGTGTGTACTTAATTATTTAGTGCAAGTTGATGGAATGTCTCCCATCAGACTGGAGACTCTTGGAGGTTTATCTATGCAGAGATAACCCTCCTCATGCTGCCGAGGTAATATTGAAGTCCATCAGTCCACTGTTGCTCATCTATTTCAAAGTTGCCATGGCTTCCCAATAAATCCTGTGACTCACCAGCCGAGCCTGAACACCTTCTCTCCCGCTCTGTCCTCCTGTTTTAAATGTCACTTGCAAATGCTTTGAAGGGTGACTTAAAAATCCATTTCCAACTTCACATCCTTGTTTGCAGTCCATCCATCTTGCCGGCATTCTTGTGTTTTTGCGTATCGATTTGCTGCTACCTACTGTCATGCCCTGAACCGGAGGAGACCTCGAGAGGAGGGAAAGCGGTAATGGAGTCGTCTCCTCCTCGTTATCCCCAGTGTCCGATCAGGACAGGAGGCAGCCGCGACTCTCACCTGACCTTCACCTCCTCTTCAGAAACGAGAGATGACAGGCTGCTCCGTTGGCCCAGTGCACACCACGGTAATGCATTGCGCAGTGATGGACGGGTGTTTTGTTTTCTGTGTCTCAAATCCAGGTTGCACTCTCTGCTAACATCTGGCATATACAGGCAAACGTCCGCAAGAATAACACAGATGGAGGACGATGGCGACCATGTTTCAGACACAGAAGGCACATAATGGAATCCTTCACTGTTCACGTTAGATCATGTGAGATTTTATTAATTTCAAAAATTCCATGTTACAACGGGATAAAAAACACTCTGCAGTAGGTAGTACCTGAAATGACATGACAAGTCTTATACATTATGTACAGTGTAGTATGGGCTGCATGACTTCAGATTTTTCAAAGTTGACTGAATACATATGCTGACAACAGACAGCTCATGTGCTACATACTGTGATCTGCAGATACGTATAGCCTGTATAAAAACAGGCAGCACCTCAGCACCATCAGTAGCATTTTATAGTACCTCTAGCCGGGTATTTATCTGAAGCCGTCTCCGTGTACTGCAGCTAAAAGTCTAATTATTTTTTTCAAATAGTTGATGTCCAGCCTCCTTCTCTCTGTTACCACAGGACGTTTGGTGAAGTTGTTAACTGACTGCTGTCCAGAGGATTTGGACCGTTCCTATGCTAGCCTTAGCGTTAGCCTTTTCAGATGCATTGCAGTAGTACTTTAGTTGTATTTCAGGACTGACATGTCACGGTAGTATGGGCTTCAAGAAATACTTCATCGTGAAGTATTTCTTTTTCTGCAACGACCCACTGGGCTCCTCACCTGTCTTCTCGGAGGCGTCCATGTTGTTATTGTCACGTGATCAGTGACTAGTCGACGTGATGCTTAAAGCGTCGTGGCACAGCAGTGTAGTCATGCTACTAGACTGATTCAGACTTGGTGATAATACTCACGTTGCTGTGATTAACCACTGTTTCATTCTTTCATTCTTTGAGAATAAAGAGTATGCAAATTCTGCCTCCACAATAGAGACAATGGTGATGGAGAAATGGACCTACCAGTCTCTTTCTCCAGTCAGTCACAATCTATATTGTCTCTACCCTTATTTGTAGTCGACTACTATTACCTGGTGACCTTGAGGAATTTGTAATAGTTGCAAAGTTCATCTGTGCACTCAATCCCGTGTAAATTGGTCTCGTGTCAGTTATAATTTGTCAAATAAAAAAATGACACAGTAGATTAACGATCTCATTTTTTTTTACCACATCCATATTTTCTCCGAACGCACAGGTTCTGTGATTATACCGGTCCTGCACAAATTGGCATCTCTGTGATTTGGGGCTTGTTTTTGTTTTTTTCGAGGAGTTTTGTTTCCTCCGCGGCTTTCTTTCTGTCTCACGCTCGAGAGTTATGGAAGCTACGTTGGCAATTATAAATGAAAGTTTGGACGGTGTTTTGGGCGCACATTCAGGAGGATGTCACCATACAGCACAGAGACTAATTTACAGAAAAAAAACAAGCTCAAAACCATGAGAAGAGTAAAATCTCTGAGGACGATGAGATGGATGACATGCACTGCAGCACATTTTGATGTATTTGAGTTTAACTATTGATGCATCACATCGGTAAAGGTGGAACTAATTTACTGGTAGCTCATGAATTCTCTCCTGGGATCAATACAGTCTCATCACGCCATGTTTTATTTTTTAAAATATATTTTTTTATTTCCAACCAAGATCTGCAAAGTAACTAAAGCTGTTAATAAGTGTAGTAGAGCCCTGACATTATTCTGTATCCAGAGAACCAGAAGATTCATATCAAACACATGGGGGTTCATTTCTAATAATACTAGTCCTGTGCACAAAGAAGTTTTATCAGAATGTGTATTAAATCTGTTTTAACTTCACAAATAAATAAGAAGTTAATTGCATTTTGTGTTTTTCACATGCTAAACTGATCTGAAACTATTTGACAATGGAGCATACAGAAGGTTTTGAAAATATAACTCAAAATGCATTTTAAAAAAAGCTTTATACAGTAATCCCGCCTTCCTAATCCTGTTTGGTTTCTTTGCGGTTCCTGTTTTGATTTCGTACGCTTCCTTCCTGGTGTTTCTAGTCATGCTTTACTTTACTTTGTGTTTTCCCCTTTGATTGGTTTCTCCTTGTGTGCTGTGCCCTCATTAGTTTTACCTGTGCCCATGTGTGCATAGTCGTGCCTTTCCCTTTGTCAAGTCATCTGTCAAGTCACCCCCGTGAAGCCGCCTCCGTTGAGTGTTCTCTGTTTTGTTACCTGCTCGTTGTTGTTATCCTTGTGTTTTCTACCGCATTTGGTTTCTGGAGCACCCTGCCTACCCACCCTTTTTCGGAGATTTTTTATTTATTTTTAATTCACTCTCCTTTTACAAAACATTTTACGAACAACCTGATATTTCAGCACATTCTTGCCATCTACAGTTTAGTTCTGGGTCTCAGTGTTGTGTCACGTCCGCAACTGTTACTGAAACAGTGCAACTCCTAGTGGACAAATTAGGAATGGCAGTTATTTTTATTTAAAAATTGCAGTTAACGTCTCCTATGTCATTTTTGCACCATGCAGATTCATCCCATGGCTTCGTCGGACGCTCTGGCAGGCCAGACATCTCTGATCTAAGTTAAGTTAAATTGCTGTGCTGCTGATAAACAAACCCCACCCAGCTGGTGGCTAACTACTTATTCTGATATACAGTTGTCCCTCGCTATAACGCGGTTCACCTTTCGCGGCCTCGCAGTTTCGCAGATTTTTTTAGTGCGATTTTGCATGCTTTTGTTTGTTTTCTTTTACAGCGCATTGTTTTCTGCGTCCTGATTGGCTAAGGGAGAGCCCGCGCGTCGTCTTCTGCATCCTGATTGGCTAAGGCTAACATATACAGTATCTTTGATCGCTGGCAGTGTGACTGAAGTGCGGTATGTTTGCAAGTTTTCTCCCCGACAAAACCCACAATGTCGACGAAACGTTCTGCACCGACAAAAGCACCTGTGGTCACACCCAAAAGGCAGAGAAAGACGCTAACCATCGCACAAAAAGTTGGACTTCTGGACATGCTAAAGGAAGGTAAAAGTTACGCGGGTGTTGGGCGCCATTACGGAATAAATTAATCCAGTTCACTTCGCGGATTTTGCCTATTGCAGGTTATTTTTAGAACGTAACTCCCGCGATTAACAAGGGACCACTGTATGTTTAGACTGTTATTTGATGCAGACCTTCACATGTCCATTGAAGCGTCTTCTGCTGCGACTCCAAGACATGTCGGCCTCACCTGGCACAAAACTAAATGGGCGAACGGTGACAACATTCAGACAAGGGGACTGAGAGAGGAGTCGACAGCCACAGGGAGAAACTAACGTGGGCCCCTACATACACGGTATAGGACCCCCCAGGTTCGCTTGCAGCGGTCTGCACACATCCTGCACACAGACATTTTAGCCATTAAATGAAACATGGCATCTCGTTCGGCCCGTCTCGGTGTGGGAGAATGTGGCCTGACAGCCGCAAAAACTCAACATCTGTTATCCTTCCAGTGAGCAAAGTGTCTGCAAGACAACACAGTATGCAATAACAAAAAAAAAAAAAAAAAGTGATGGAGTAGATTACAATACTGACTGGCTCCAAGCCGAACGTGAAGCTAGATCGATGCCGCTCTCCTGATGGGGGTGAAACAGGAACAGCAAGATTGTAAGCAGCAATTGGATGCAGATCTTTCCATAATACTTTTTTTGTAGATACGTGGAATAAGTAGAATATCTGCAGAATAAAATCTCAAAGGATGCAGCAGAAACCCCCAGTTGAGATTCATCTGTCACAATCTTATCCCAGAGATCAAGAAGGATCTTTGGCATCTGAGTATATGTAGCTTTCTGCAAGCTTTAAACGGTGTAGAATGGATAACGCAGCAGTGATGGCAGGTTTTTTGTATTTGTATCAGGAAAATAACAGGTTTGTGAACAAGTACAACTGCATTTTATTTCCCCCCACAGGTCAGCAGTGTAATTAGGCTGGTTTCAGGCTTTCTGTGGTTTTGCTTTATTTCACGGAGTCATATTGTGACTCTTGTAGGTGTTTCAACAGCGCTCGCATCCCAGCGCAGAATCAGTGGGAAGAAAATAGACTTAATGACTGCAGTTATGTGTTTTAAAGCTCGAGTGGAGCGGACAGGGTTGATGCAGACGATGGATTTGATTAACACCAACAGAAATCTCCTCCATCAAACAGTTCAAACAGTTCTTTTCTCCATTTAAAAACCGTTCGTTCATTTGTGAAACAATAAGTTCTGATATTTCTTATACCTTCTGGTATCACGCAGTTTGGATTTCACTATGGGGCATGTTTCCACTGATACAGAGCATGCCATTTGATGTTGTCCGTCACCACATAAGGCCCCACCCAAAACCATTTGACTGGCCTGGCAGATCTTTGCTGGAGCAGAATCATTTCCAGACCGACCTCCCGCCACAAAAATGATCCGTTATAGCATCTTGTGTAACTCTGCAGCTACAAAAATGTGTCTTTAGCCATTCGCAAAAAAATCATATATCTATAACAACTTCCCTCACAGTGATAGAGCAACTAGTATGTTACCTAAGAGGTCAAATCCGGGGCAGAAAAAGTCAAAATATCCTGTTACAGCTCATAAGGCTTAAATGCTGTAAGCACAAGGTGATAACCAAAGGCAAGTCTGATTTGAAAAGTAGGGGTGGCAAACTCCTTGGTGTGCAAACGCTATGAATTGGGTTTTAGTCTGAGCATGCAAAACAAATGTGACATGCAAAACTGTTTTAGTTTGGTAATAAGTGCAGTGTGGTATCACCACTAGGGATCAAGTGTTTTTGCCCCCAGATCCGATACCGACCTTTTAATATTCAGTATCAACCGATCAGAGTTCTGATCCGATCTTAGATAAGCAAAATTACCTCTCCCGGAGATTCATAAAGGCTTTTCTTATCCTCCTCTTGTCCTCTTTGATGCGATTCAGTCCAATGAATATTTCTATCAAAGTTAATGTAGTGTGGAGAGGGTAGCTCGTACCTTGGCTCCAGATAAACCTGTGTTCTCTACTCCAGAAATACCATAAACTCCTTAACCCTCTCTGGGATATTTTTCTCTTTAACACCGTCTCCAGGAAACTTTTCTCTTCTCTGAAACGCAATATTTTTTTTTTTGTTTTGTTTTTTGGTGGCAATCAATTTGGTAGTAGTGAATGACGATCATCTGCTACCACCTCGCCAAACATCCGCGCTGCACAATTAGTCATTTTCCAGATTTAAGTTCTTGCACAAAGCAGACATGTTTAGTCACATGACCTTTGTTCATCTTCTTCTTCCATTTTTTGGCTTCTCTGCTCAAGACAACCACCATTAAAACAGAAGACCAAGAAGACAGCCTGACACTTCATGGACATGGTTCTGGTTTATGGCAGACCTAAAATAAATAACTACAAAAGATCGAGCTTGGCCAAAGCCTGGTAACGATCCCATCATATTAAAAAATACCGATCGGGACATCCCTGGTTAACACTGTGGTTACTTTTTTAATCTGGATTGAGGAGAACATGGTTTTCTGATGTCTTACATATGCATTCAGATCATTTTCAGTTGTTGCATTCAAGAGGACGTGCATTTATTTGATATTTTATGCAGGATACATACATATTCATTAATGCATATTTCATTCCACAGCAAAGTCTTCGGTCTTCAGTACACCCAACTGTGGTTATTAGGAGACCCATGACCCGACTGCAGAGCCTTCACACACTCCATTTAGCCGCGGACCTCGTGGAGCCCCCTCGGAGTGCTGTTTTTGTCCCCGGGGAAACATGTCCACAGCGTTATCAGAGAACAGTTTATATTCCACTGTGCGGGGTCATGCAGCCACTCTGGCTGTGTTAGTTTGGATCTTCAGGTAGTTCTAGGCAGACACAGAGAGACAACCAGAAATGTTTCTTTTTATTCATTCAAGAGTCTCATTCTAGCTGCATTAAATATGACATGTGCATTTTAATGTCTGTATTCATTCTGAACTGCCTCTTGTCATGTCTAGACAGCTACTATTAAATATAGTAAAGAGACGTGTTAGGTCACATAAAACGAAAAGATGAAGTGCTATCTTTTTATTTTATAGTCTTCACTCTACAGGGTGGGATGGATGGTGAGTGCATCCTCTTCACCAGATAATTTGGGTCCTTATTAAGCCGACTGAGGGGGTTCACTTAGAGCTTGGTTTAAATGTCTCGTCTCTGCCATTGCTCGGCTTCTCCAGGTGCCTCCAGGATGATTATTGTATGAGTGATCTCTCCACTTGCCACCATCTGGGTGGGAGGACCATGAGCACGCAGCCATCTCACCCCACCACCACCTCCACAGCCATCTGCAGAGTCGCGCAGCAAGCCGTGCGTGAGCTTTGATAACACGGGCACGGAGCAGCTGAAAGCCACGCACTGTAAGTAACAAGGAGTGAGTTCAGTACAGAGGCTTGACGTGCCATGAGCTTATTAATGCACTTAACTGAATTATTATCATTCTGGAAATTCCTTTGTGTTTTTTTTTTTTTTTCTCAAAGCACAGCATGAGGTATAATTTTGATTAATTCTATTTTTATGCTGTATTATAGAGCACGTAGAGTGAAAATGTTAACCAAGTATGTGAAGTATAACCGGGCTGCTTTAAAGGGTTTGCACTCTTCAGAATTGTATACATTCCTGCACAAAAATGACTCAAAACATGATCGGATTTGTACGCAAGTCCTAAAAGGAGACAAAAGGACCCCAATCAAACAAAAGAAACAAAACTTTTATGTTTTTCTATTTGTTTACTGGGAAAAATTAGCCAATATTACATATCTGTGAGGGGAGAAAGTAAATTAGTAAGTTAATTTCAAGGTCAAATCAGAGTCCGTCTGTTCAGAAGTGTTCTCGATAAATGCGATGACACTCATAATACTCATCAAGTAACATTCAGTCCTCCGTTTTGTTAAAACAAATCACGGATGTGTCGCAGTCTGATCTTCACACGTGTGAAGGCTTTCTGAGGAGATCAGGAAATAGCTGGTGTTGATCATCAGAATGGAAATGTGTTGGTTTGGAATCTACAAATCCACAGTCAGGCTGTTTGTGAACAAAGATTTACGACGAGTGTTGCTCTGACTGTCAAAGATCACACAAAAAGCACAAAGAATAGTCTGAGAGGTCACAGAGGAACCCAGGGTAACATCTAAGAAACTAAAGGCTTTTCTCATATTGGTCTACGGTTAATGTTCATGAATCCACCATCAGGAGAACACTGAACAACCATGGTGTGATGGACAAAGACACTGCTCTCCAAATGAGAACATTTCTGCCCATCTGCAGTTTGGTGACAATCATATGGACAAGTCATAAGACCATTGGAAGGATATTTTGTGTTTGGATGACACCAAAGGGTCATGCTGGAAGACAACGGCCTCAAGCACGCAAGTCGTTCTACAGAGGAGCGGTTAAAGAAGAACAAAATAAATGTTTTGGAACAGCCAAAGTCTTGACCTTAATCCAGTAGAAATGTTGTGGAAGGACCTGGAGCAAGCAGTCCATGTGAGGAAACCCACCAACATCTCAGAACTGAAGCGGTTCTGTTCTGAGGAATGAGTTCCTCCAAGCTGCTCTGGATGGCAGATCAGCACTTACCGCAAACATTTAGTTGCTGTTATTTCTGTAGATACCGAAAACCAGGGTTCACGCACTTTTGGACCTTTCAGATGTGTACAAATGATCCATTTTCTTCAATAAACAAATACTAAATTATAGTAGTATTATAGTATAAATTACAGTATTTCTGTAGTGTAGGATTTCTGTAGTATAATATTCCAGTTTCATTTGTTTGATTGGGTTCTCTTTGACTACTGTCAGGACTTGTGTGAAAATCTGCTGATGTTTTGGGTAATTTTTTCTGCAGAAATGTTGAAAACTCTGAGGGCCGCAATTACTTTTAAGCGGCACTGTATGCTTGTGAATGAAGAGCTGCATGTGAAATATCCCAGCTTGTAGAGTTTTGTGAATATTGCCTTATAGCATACAGTCAGTTCATAGTAGTGGCATACAATAGCATAGAAAAAGCAGGAGTAATACAGTGAAGTTTTTCTAATCCTAATTTTCCGTGCCTAAATCTAACACGACAGTGAGTGCATACAAAAATATACACTGCATATGGAGGGGGAAATAATAAAATGATGGAACAAAAACTGCAGACACCTGGCTGAAAGTCCAGCAACTGACTTATGCCTCCATTCTCCATTCACTGCTCCTCAACTATTTGTCTCTGTGCACTGCCTTGCTGCAAGGATACGCTTGGCCTTCCTTTCCAGGAGCGATCCTCCTGAGAGTCACAGCATTTCACGGTATTCGAGACTGAGCACTTGAAGAGACTTGGTAAATAAAAAAAATAAAAAAATAAAATAAAAAGAAAGGCTCCCAATTTTCTGGACGGACTGACCTTCATGTCTCGAAGTAATGATAGATTGAACTTTATTTGCTTCTGCAGTCATTGTCGTAATATGGATTATGGGCAGGCTGCCATATACCTACACCTCAGCACAGCACCTGACGGTCTCAAACACTTTAAGGAGGTTTGAACTTTGACTAAGTTCACTAGTTTTGTGAAAAAAAAATAAAAAATCCGTTGAGCTACTTGAAGCTGGTTAAGTTACTGACAATAGTGTGAAAAGCTTTCGTTTAAAGCTACTGGAATTCACCGTCAACGTCTTGAATGAGTAGGAACTCACATGCACAGACTTCCTTACTGTAGAAACATTCACACCTACACTACAAACACAGGCTCCAGTTGATTGTGAGAACTTTGTCAGGCAGAATTCAGAGAAATCAGACGCTTAAGTGCCTCACTCACGCTAATTCCTGCAAAACCGTTTTAACTCTTCACGTTCAGGTCTCATTGTAATTCCCGTGCGCTGATGAGCGAGCTCCGAGGGCCCGTTAAACGGCTAAAATGAAGACAAAATGAACAGAATATCCAGCCAGTCAGCTTTAAAATTTCTGATAGATACCGCGGCGACACAGAAGTGCAATCTAGCGTGTGTGGATATTCATGAATTGCGGTCCTGCGGGGAATACTGATGCATGCCTCGTGTTTTTGCTCTTAAATCAGCCAATTCCGTGAGGATGAACAACGGCGGAGCAGAGTGAAGTGAAAAGCACAGTTAACCTGAGGGATTGTCTTTGTTATGGACACAGCGGGCCAGTGAGCTATAGATCTGCGGGAGTAAAATGAGCAGCGTACGTATGGGTGTGTGTGTGTGTGTGTGTGTGTGTGTGGTGACACTGAGGAGGCCTGTCAGACTTGTCCTCTGTCAGCAGATGGAGGCATGCATAATTCAGTCGGGAGGCAGTTTCATGCTGTTTCTCTTCCTGTCTCATCACTGCTCCCCAAGACAGACAAAGCAGAATTTGGGCACAGTGGAGACGTGGGGCGAGTCGTCTTCCCTCACTGGACCAGCAGTTGTCTGGTACACTGCAAAAGAGGTCAAACTGAAGACTTCGGTTTACCAAAAAATGCATGAGGCAGGTTGTGCACAGAAGTGAGACGTCTTCATATACACGTTAGGGTGTGCATGCTATAAAACCACAAGTGGTCAATAATTTAATGCAGCAAGAGCATAAGAAGACTTACCTCAATGCAGCACCTCTGCATTTACAGTAAGTGAACCTTTTTCTTGGTTTATGTCCCACTACTGGACCAGAAATTACAGCAAGTAACTGGAAGACAGAGATAAACATAATGAAGTAAATACAGCAACTATTTCAGAAGATAATGGGAAAATAAAATATATATTAATATGTATGCACTGCTCAGAGAAATTAATCAGAGTACAGCAAGTCACAGTGCTGTGGTGGTTAGCACTGATGACTCACAGCAATTAGGTTTTGGGTTCGATTCCATCCTTTCTGTGTGTAGTCTGCATGTTCTCCCTGTGTCTGCGTGGGTTCTCTCCAGGTACTCCACCTTCCTCCCACCGTCCAAAGACACGCTGGTTAGGTTCATTGGTGATTCTAAATTGTCCGTAGGTGTGAGTGTGAATGGTTGTCTGTCTCTCTGTGTTAGCCCTGTGATACACTGGAGACCTGTCCAGGGTGTACCCCGCCTCTCGCCCAATGACAGCTGGGATAGGCTCCAGCCCCCCAGGACCCTTCACAGGACAAGCGGTTACAGTGCCATTACTGGTAGAAGATGATGCTCGGACCCTACAGGACCTGTACCTGGACACTGTACTTTCCATTGTCAAAAGGTTTACTGTGTGTCCCAGGCACAGTCTCAAGAGCATGGAGGAGATTCCAGGAGATGAGCAGTCACTCTGGGAAGGCTGGACAGGGACGTAGAACGACCTCAACCCATCAGCAGCGCCAGTATCTGCTCCTTTGTGCATGGAGGATCAGGATGAGCACTGCCAGAGCCCTACAGAATTACCTCCAGCAGGCCATTGGTGTGAATGTCTCTGACCAGACAATCAGAAACAGACTTCATGAGGGTGGAACTCAATTGGTACATCAATTGGTGTGTGCCATAGAGCAACTTCTCCCTGAGCACATGTGACAGACAGGAAAGGGTCTGGAGAATGTGTGGGGGGAGGCATATCCATGGAGGGACAGACCTCTACAGGCTAGACAACAGCACCCTGACTGCTATTAGGTATTTGGATGAAATCCTTGGACCCATTGTCAGACCCTACTGTAGTGGGTCCTGGGTTCCTCCTGGTGCAAGACAATGCCCAGCCTCATATGGTGAGGATGAAGGAATTGAGTCTGTCCAGGAGCTCAGTGATGCCCTGTTCCACATCTGGGAGAAGATACCCTGGAACACCATCCGTCGTCTCATTAGGAGCATGCCCCTGACGGCCAGTCATGCATACATGCACATAGGGGCCATACAAACTACTGAGCACCATTTTGAGTTGCTGCAATGAAATTTCAGCAAAATGGAAAATTATCTCACATTTGTGTCTCTTGTCAGACTTGTGTTTCCTTCCCAGGCCTTCCTTCAGTCCACCTTGGAGCTCCTTGGACGTCCTGTGCGGCGCTGAACTGTGCGGTGTCTGGAGCATCTGTCCCGCTAAACGCCCGTCTGTTCCCGTCTGTGCTGCCACTCCCCGCCGCTGCTCCTCTCAGCTCTGGTGTTTGTTTTGTAGGCATATGCTGCCCTGATTCTGCAGACTGTTCTCTTGGTTATGATCGATATTTGCACTGTTTCTGCGAGTTATTCACAAGCTCTGTCTTCAGTTGCCTCGGGCAGATTTTAATGTCAAGTACAACATTTGTGTTAGTCGGAGTCTTAACAGGCGGAGTGGATTGTTGAGATCCTGTTCTCTGAGATAACATTACTTCAAGGTGAAGCGTTTTTTTTCTCAGACGGTTCGTTGAGTGTATCAAGAAATACACTCGGATGTGGTTATCCCTCATATTTGTAGCTGCCATAAATACAGACCAGATGTATACCGATCATCCACAACATTACAACCAGTAAAACTAAATAACATTGACCATTTTGTGACCATTCAATGTTCAGCTGGGAAACTTTTGGACCTGGGATTCATTGGTGTGGATGTTCCTTAGACATGTAGCACCCACCTAGACCAGACCAGACACCCTCACCCCATAACAATGACACTCCTTGATGGCAGCAGCCATCCCCAGCAGGATGCAGCCTGACACAGACACACACACAAAAACACTTTAGGAACAACTAAAAAAAAAACATGAAGAACAGCACAAGGTGTTGACCTGGCCTCCAAATTCACTGGATCCCAAACTGATCAAGTATCTGTGGGATGATCCACAGAGGTCCCTCCCATCAAAGGCCCCCTCTAACAACATTGTGTTGCCAGACACCACAGGACACCCTCAGAAGGCCCATGTCCATTCTCTGATGAGTCACAACTGTTTTGGACGCACAAGGGAGGCATACACAATATTAGGAAGATGGTCGTTCTTCTTATTATAGTATAATATGACAGTAGCATCTTTTACCTGGACATTACATGTGAAGGAAGTCCTGTTTGCCCCCTCCTTTGAATGCTAGAATTAGTTTGTTGCCACAGGCCCATTATATGCGACTAAGAATGTGAACTGCGTGCATTTAACCTGACAGACTGTCATTGAGATACATGCATTAGGCTACTCTGAGATTATAACTTTGAGATCTAATTGCATTTTCCAAGATTGTGCATGGTTTCCACCCAACTACCCCAAAACCCATGAGTTATTACTGACTGACTCTAAGATCAGTCAGAGCCCGATCTGCACACTTACACATACACAGTTACATTACAAGCCACTTCTACAGTCTGTGGATGGGACGTTAGGGACCGAATGACTGCAGACAACAACAGAGAATGAAGCATGAATAGGAAAAATTTAAGCCGAGATAAAATTGTCAATACACTGTTTCAGTCTGTGCAACAGCTTCACGTTGTGGGGTGGAATTTATTATACAGCCTCTAAAGGCAACTCTGTTTTTGTAGCTTTAAAGGATGAGCGCCCTTTTTTAATGTCTACCTTCAAACAACAGTCAGGTCTCCATCATGAAATACACTTTGCTTGCTTCTAACACTCCTAATATACTTCAGGTGCAAGTTACAAAAACACTGCATCCACAGCCCTCATTTTATATTAAAAATAGTTCCACCCCAGCTGCAAATCAAGTGAAAGCTTTTCAAAGTGAGTGTCTTTATGATTTGAAATTTCGCCCCTTGTCTCCTTGGAAACAAATTAACAGATCAAATCAGACCACTGAAGCATCGCGCCGGCTTCAGATAAACGTCAGAGGATCTTTTTTTTGCACAGAATGAGGACTGCGGAGTTTGTCGCTTACATCGAAAATGCATTAGGGATGGGATGTCAACGAGCAAAAATACGTATTATTTTAAACCCTTCCGCCCTTGGCTATTCTCTGAAAGTTCCACCTGAAAAACGTCCCCAGTGGCTCCACGAATGTAACACCGAAATGAACAACCTTGGGCTTGTGTGGGTAGGACTCACTTGGGAGAAATTTGAAAGACGAGTTGATATTATACTGCAAGATAATCAGAGCTGTGAATTAGAGAGTAAATAACAGCTCTGTTATTATTATTAATATTATTATGATAATGCTACTGAGCCTATTCTGAAATTTCTCAACTGAATGCAACAGAAATGAAGCACAACGACGCTGCATCCATTACAACCTCTTTGCCTCTTTGCTGTGAGTGTGCTGCACTATATTCTTCTGAACATTTTGGTGGAAAAACAAAAGTTGTGACCCATCAGAGAATGGACATGGGCCTTCTGAGGGTCCTGTGGTGTTGTTGGGGGGGGGGGGGGGGGGCTTTGAGGGGAGGTGCCTCTGTGGATCATCCCACAGATACTTGACAAGTTTGGGATCTAGTGAATTTGGAGGCCAGGTCAACACCTTGTGCTGTTTTTCATGTTTTTTTTTTTAGTTGTTCCTAAAGTGTTTTTGTGTGTGTGTCTGTGTCAGGCTGCATCCTGCTGGGGATGGCTGCTGCCATCAAGGAGTGTCATTGCTATGGGGTGGGGGTGCCTGGTCTGGTCTAGGTGGGTGCTACATGTCTAAGTAACATCCACACCAATGAATGCCAGGTCCAAAAGTTTCCCAGCAGAACACGGAGTTGTCACAAGATGGTCAATGTTATATACTTCTCCTGTCAGTGATTTTAATGCTATGCCAGATCAAAATATATAATATATTTAGGAAGAGGGCAATATATTTAGGAAAGTATAGACAGTTTTGAACATAAAAAAATGCTAATCAACAGCAAGAACCCAGTGTAATCGAAGCACAAGATGGTCAATGTTATTTGCTTCTCCTGTCAGTGGTTTTAATGTTGTGGCTGATCTGTGTTCCTGCCAAGAGCTCCCTATTCATATAATTTGTTTTGGTCTCCACCAGCCGCTGACAAAGTATGCTGGAAATGCGTTTTTGTAGTTTGCGTCCACAAAATCAAATCAGTAATTTAAAGAAAAATGGAAAAACAACAAGAAAAACAACAGCGATAAAAACCATACGCCACCAGAATACAGTGTCCATGACATTCACAGGTCTGTCCCTGCGTTGCTTACTCATCCATTCTGGCTATTAAACATTGTAAGTTTTCATCATCATAATTGTAGTTGATGGGCAGCTTGTTTCACCCGTTGACGGGATGAAGATTGAGTAAAGACAGGAGGATCCTCCATCAGCGCAGAGATGAACAACACTGACTGGCTGGAATCCAAAGAAGTCATTAACGGCTCGATTACCACATACATCAGTCTCACTCTGGACAGGACAGCTGGCCACGGTCTCTGTAGTTTTTTTTTTTTTTTTTTTTCACGCACCGTACTGATCAGACAGTGGGACGGTTTGAAGGTCACTTTGGTGTCAGTGAGGCAGATGCCTCCGTGGACGTGGTGGCCCTCAGAGAGATACAGTATACCCACCGGTTTGCGGTTAAAAGAGCTGCAGCAGTCAGAGCAGAGCAGGGTTCAGCTGCGCGACATGGAGCCGCGCAGAGCTGAGGGGAATTTCAATGTCTGAGTTAAAGTGGACGGGTCAAACGTGAGCCCTCCGCTTGAACGTTCAAAATGAAACCAAGGTCTTTGAGGAAATGCAGGTAGATACAGGGGATCTGTCAGGAATAATATCATAACATATTTGTTAGATTTGTATTGTATTACAAAAAACAGACTTAAGAGTCTTTCTACTGGTGAAGACCTGAACCACAACGTGAAACCACCAACCCAATCACGTAGAAACAGCATGCCAGTCCAGGCACCTTGTTGTGTCTCTGGCCTGTTCCCTTGTATTTCCTGTGTTCTGGCCTCCCTAATTAGGAGGCGTGTCTTTCAGAGTGGCTGGGCGGGGCTTCCTGCAGACACACCTGATCTCCATCTCCGAATGCAATTTGGATTTTCCCTGACTTGAGGGTTATGCATTTTTTGTTCATTTAAGTTGAATTAAAGTTCCTTTGTTTTCTGCTCATTCATTAATTTTCTGTAACCGCTCGTCCTCTGGAGGGTCGTGGAGAAGTCTGGAGCCTATTCCAAGAGGCGGGGTACACCCTGGACAGGTCGCCAGTCTATCGCAGGGCTAAGACAGAGATACAGATTACAACTGAACCTAACCAGCATGTCTTTGGACGATGGGAGGAAGCCGGAGTACCTGGAGAGAACCCACGCAGATGCAGGGAGAACATGCAAACTCCACACAGAAAGGCCCCAGTTGGCCAATGGGTTAGAACCCAGAACCTTCTTGCTGTGATGCATCAGTGCTAATGTGACTTGTGTCATTTTATGGTGTTAAAGAACATGTGAGATGGTTAGGGAGCTAGGGACAGAAGGTAGGCGATGGTACACGATGACATGACTCGTTACTGGGGATGCACCAATACCAGCTTTAGATATTGCATCTACTTGTACTCATAATCATGCAGGTGCTCCGATACCACTTCAGGTTTCAGGATAATGCCAAAAACACGATTAAGGCCATGAGTGATGCTGGATTCTCGAGCGTGCAGTGTGTCGCACACACACCCTCCAGCTGGCTATTAATGAGGACCTTTAGGCACAGAAAAGCGTAGCTGATTCTGTGGCAGTTAAACGTTCCGCCTTAGCCTAATTCCACCTGGAAGATATTCAGGTGCAGCTCCACCAGCCAATAAAAACACTCCAAAAGCATGTACCGACCTGGTGGAATAGCATCTGCTACTGTACATGCTGTAGTTTCTCGTAGAGCAGCATAGGGCTCTGGGGATATTCTCATCCGAGCAATTTCACCACTCTCCTAGAAATGACTCTAGTAGCCCTGGCTCCGTTCGAAGAATTATCCCCAAAAGTAATGATGCACTGATGCAGACGTCATTCTTGCTGAGATGGTGCTCGTCCATGCCATGTTTAAGAAAAAGCATATAATCAAATATTCAGTTGTAAGTAACTTCAGTTTACAGCTGTAGTCACAGAATAAACAAAATCTGATGAAAAGGAAGCACATTTTATTTTAAGAAAGTCATTTTAAGAAGTGTAACGGCATTATTAAAGTACTCATATTAGTATTCAGTATTGGCAAGTACTTGTAGTATTGGTGCATCCCTACTTGTTACACATGTGCTTCTCGATGATACCACTGTAGCATCGACTCTCAAAGCGTTTCAGTTGCTCTGCGTGCCTTCTTTCCAGGCACAAATCCACAATGGCAATCACCAGGAAGCAGAAAGGGAGTGGCACAGATCTGGAGTGAGAACGGTCAGACTTGGCTCAGACCCGTTGTCCAGCTGGGCTCGCTGTCAGTCTTAAGCTCCAGCTTGGTTCCGAGCCCAGCGGTGAGACCTTAAGCCAAACTGGCTTAAGGCCGAGTGGCTTACCGCCTGCGCCGCCAAACAACTGCTGTTGTCTGCAGTCGTGTAATGCTACCACTACAACTACTAGCAGACAGGCTGCTGTCTCTGTCTCTGCTTCGCTGACAGCTGGAGGACGTGGTTTGTCTCTCAGGACACACGATTCTACAACGCCTCCCTGTGAGGACACAACTGGACTGTGGTCGCTCTGGTGCTAGTTTCATACATGTACTCATATACTGTTATTAAACTGATGTATTGTACACACTAGTATGCATTTTATATTACCACATATCTTCATATTCATCTATCTATCTATCTATCTATCTATCTATCTATCCATCTATCACATCTGTGTGAACAGGGCACACAACTTTAATGATAATAGCGACAAATTATAGTTTTGTCTTTTTCTGATTCAGATATCTACACTTCTTCTGGAAAAAACTGTCTTACAATTTAAACCCCATGCCTGACAAACTCAAGATTCTCTGGTCTCCACTGAACCGTTTTCTTGATAGAAGCCCTGACTCTCTCTGGATGTTAAAGGGGAACTACTGTTTTTTACAACCTGGACCTTATTTCTGGCATAAAATACGATTGTTTACTCACCCATATAACTTTTGTGTAATTTGTAGTCAGTCGGGAGATATTTAGATCACCCGGGGTTTGTAGATTGCTATGGTTAGTCCACAACCTCAGAACTGGAAGAATATTCAGCTATGTTGCAAAAAACTAGCAGTAGCAAATTACAGGTAAACAAGCCGACCGTCGCGGGTGTGTGCGGCGCTCAGAGATGACATCATCCAGGGTCTGTAGGTCAATCTTCAGACCCCGGATGATGATAACAGGTAACTCCGGACTCAACGGGGAATAGCACTAGCGTATCATAACAAAATATTGGTGAAATGAACGAGTTTCGCGGCAGATAATGCATTATTTAGAGGTTGCATTTCGGTGCCCCATTCACTCCCACTATATGGATATACACAGATCTAAATATCTCCCGAACGAATACAAATTACACCAAAGTTATATGGGTGAGTAAACAATCGTATTTTATGCCAGAAATAAGGTGCAGGTTGTAAAAAACAGTAGTTCCCCTTTAAGACCTGTCTTTCTGTAATGCATTCAATTTCTGTTTTCTACAGAAAAAAAAAAAAAAGAAATTCCACAAAATCACAATTAGGTACAGAAAAATAATCTAAGTTTAAGTTTTAATTACTTAACAGTACAGCAAACAAAGGTTTAATACAAGGTACCAATTAAAATACAAACCATTTACATAAAAGCTTCAGAATATTTAGTTACAGTGTGTTACGAGCAATACACCTGTTTGTATTGTAGTAATTTACATGATGCTCTCTTGTGGGAAATAGTAATCTGTTGTGCATGGTTGTTGTTTTATGCACAATGTGTATTTTGCAGAGATGAGATTAAATCACAAGTATCTCTTATGCATTCTTACTCATCCTGCACAGTTCATAGTCATACTACTATTATAATAGGGGCGTATATAAAAAAGTGTAATGTCCAAAATGTATGTTCTCATGTGGACATTTAATTATTTATTTTTTTTACTCCTATATATTATGTATGTATGTTTTTTTTTTTTTTTGCTCCAGCACACATAGGCTGACTAACAATGAAATCCCTCTCTGGCCACCCCCAACTACAAATCCCAGAAATCCTTGCCAGGGCTTAATCTGGTCATATGACCAGGAAGCAGGAGCAGGTGGTTTGTGGTCATATGATGTTGTTAGCCGAGGCTGAGGAGCAGCAACATCTCAGCTGAATCACAGCCCACATCACTCCCTACGCTGAAAGGTAAAGCTGGAGGAATCCCTCCTTTTCACCCCGTGTTTTTCTGTCTTTAGTCATGATGCTGCAGCCTCACACAAAGGCAGCAGGAGGAGGAGGAGGAGAGGGAGAGGGAGAGGTGGTGGAGGCAAGGCAAGGATGAGGGGGATGAGGGGGATGGGAGGCCATCAGACATACCTCTCCGTTCCTTGCTCTAGACAACAAGGAGGCACAGATGCTCGTGTGAATATATCTGCTGTGAACACATTGTGCCCGATGGTTGTGTGTGAGGAGGGTTTGTCTTCGGATGAACGTCATATTGTTGGAGATGTGCAGAGATCTGATAAAGAGGAGAGGATGTGAGTGTGCTCCACTTCCTCTTTTGCTAATAAAAGAGCTATTTGTGGTTCCTCCTGGCAAGAGGAATGTCTGGATGTTCCCTGTTTCCTGATCCTGGTCCCCACTACTCTTCTTTTCATCCAGCACAAATCTTGGGAAAGGTGTTTTTTTTTTTTTTTTTTTAAAGAAGTTCTGATTTTGTCTTTTCAGTCTTATCAGTTTTTTTGTTTGTTTAATGGGCCAAGACAAGTAGGTGAATCGGGGCAGGGAGAGGTTTCTTCTGGAAGGTCAGCTGGGAATGTGGTTGCACCCGAATTTATTTTGTAGGTCAGATTAATTAGAGTATTGAGGAGTCAGTGATATCATACCCCGGTGCTGCAAAATTCTGACAAAATTGGAACAGATTAAATTTCACACCACACCCAACCAGCCTGTTGTGAATTTGGGTGATGAGGTCACTCTGTGTCTAAAACCACCGAGCTCTTTGCCACGCCCATTTCTTATTGTGCCTAGGCCCCTGTGGTACGGTTTAAGCTTGGGTTAATTATTTTAAGAAGGATTTGGTTTAAAGGAAAGTATTCAGAAAGATGCCCAATATTATTATTGGATCTGCCGTCTTGCCAAGAGTTAGATTCATCATTCTGATGCCCGTATGGTAAGCATGGAGCTGCACAGCCAGCAGTTTGCTAGCTTAGCAGGATGGAAAGGCGACCGTGACGTTCACATAACTACGAATGTGTTTCCATTTTAATTATTTTATTTTAAATCCAGTGTTGGAAGCTATGACTTTTGTAATCGAGTTGCAAAACGTGTTTGCAGAATTATCTGCATAAAAATGATTCAAAACATCAGCAAGTTTTTCACACATGTCCAAAGAGAATAGAATAAAACTTTGGAACAGTCTGAACACTGAACTTAAACAATGTCCAAGCATGAATCATTTCAAATACAAGTATAAACGGTTTATTTTCTCAAAATAAAGGGAGGAAGAGACTTAACATTCACCAGCCATCTGTTTTTGGAATCCCATTGCTGTTGTTATTGTTGCTTTTGCTGTTACTGCTGTTATTATTGTCTTTGTATGTCATTAGTGTTATCATCATTGTCAGCATTACTTTTAATATAATTATTACAGACGTAATACTATTGACATGGGTCAGTTAACATGGGGGTAGGACCATGTAAGTATTTACTTCTCCCTACTCCAACCTGCAAAAAACATGTGGAACCATTTGAACCAGCATTATATTTCAGTTTAATTGGGTTCTCTTTGTCTACCGTCTGTCTTTGTCTACACTCCAGTTTTGAGTCAATTTTACGCAGAAAAGTAGAAAATTATTATCTTAATCTGTAAAATACTTTCAAGCGGCACCGTATTTATGTCTAAACAGAATCCAGTGGTAGGAAGCCTCTGCTCTGAGGTTGTAATTTTTGTACCATTCATTCGTTCATCTTCTGTAACCGCTTGTCCTGTGAAGGGTCACGGGGGGGCTGGAGCCTATCCCAGCTGTCACTGGGCGAAAGGCGGGGTACACCCTGGACAGGTCTCCAGTCTATCACAGGGCTAACACAGAGAGACAGACAACCATTCACACTCACACATACGGCCAATTTAGAATCACCAATGAACCTAACCAGCATGTCTTGGGACGGTGGGAGGAAGCCGGAGTACCTGGAGAGAACCCACGCAGACACAGGGAGAACATGCAAACAGTCAGCCTGGATTCAAACCCGGAACCTTCTTGCTGTGAGGCATCAGTGCTAACCAAACAAGTTATTTTTATGCTAGGAGTACCTAAAAAGAAGTTGTCATTAGAATGGATTAAAATGAACAATCGTTAAGAAAACAATCTGACCTCTAGTTCCATTTATTACATAAACTTTCTATGCAGGAAACGTGTTGATCATGTGCCATGATCACTGCTTCTCGTCCATATGCGCTTGAAAGTTTCAGAGTCCACTTTGTAACTGAATGTTCACAAGTGGAACGTATACTGTGCATTAAAAAAGAAATCTTAATCAGCCACTGATGTAGAATTGATAATTGATGTGAAATTACAGCACGGTAGCGGTGTTACTGTTTGGCCCGAGACCTCTTCTCTCTATATACACAGTATATACTGTACACCTTCTGATGGTGATTGGTGAAGTGATGATTACTTCCCCAATCATGCCCGTACTTAAAGACGGCACATGTGGGTGACTGGCTATAGGAGGTGCTGGTTTGTTGCGGCAGAAAACAACACTAGTAGAGAAGAGAGACAGCAAGGGAAGCAAATGTGTGAGTGAAGCTTTTAACTTTTGCCGCAACTCAGGGAATAAACAGTTAATTCAAGACAAGGTAACGACGCAATTAACCATCTGCCTCTCAGCTTGAGACATACAGTGCTTTCAGAATTTTCCACATTATTGCATAAAAATAACTCGAAACATCAGCGTATTTTCACACGAGTATGACAGAGGTAGTGATTAAGGGGAGCCAGTAACACTTTTAAATATGGACAATAGTACAATATCCCGACAGTCCTGACAGGAGACAACGAGAACTGAATCAAACAAATTAAGCAGTTCATGTGAGGAAACCCACCAGCATCTGAAAAATTAAGCGGTTCTGTACTAAGGAATGAGGTGAAATCCCTACCAGCCGTAGGGAGCTGTAGGTGACAGATCAGCAGTTACCAAAAACATTTAGTTACTGTTATTGCAAGGAGGTCACAGCAGATACTGAAAACAAGGGTTCAATTACTTTTACACCTCACAGATATGAACAAACTATTATTTTTCTTGAATAAACGGTCCAGCTGGTCAATGTTATTTACTTCTCCTGTCAGTGGTTTTAATGTTGTGGCTGCTCGGTGCATACTGAAAGGCCTATGGAGCGCTTCTCTACTCTTTAGAAAGAGGCTGCGTCAACCACTGTACAAAAAAACACTGCTTGTCATGTGAAGACAGACTAATGTTAAAACAACAGGAAACTAAAAATTTGGATATTCTTTGTGGGTAGTAGTGGCAGATTCCTGTTGTCGTATCAACACGAGTACGGTACATCTGATGTAAACTGAGATGACAGCTTGCAAGGCTGGTATGATGTAAAGTGTGTAGTACTAGTTACACTCTGGCTTTAGGCTGTGTCAGCATTGCTTGAGATCCATAACCTCCGTTGCATTTGTGTATAATTTCAACATTTTTGCATAGAAGTTACTCAAAACATCAGCGTATTTACACATACACGAGGTATTGCTTAAGGAGAGCCAGTAACGCTTTTAAATAGGGACAATTGTACAATATCCCGACAGTCCTGACAGTCGACAACGAGAACAAATTCAGAAGTTCATGTGAGGAAACCCACCAGCATCTCAAAACTGAAGGAATGGGCTAAATTGCCTACCAGCCGCTGTAGGTGACAGATCAGCAGTTACTGAAAACATTTAGTCACTGTTATAGCTGCGCAAGGGGGTCACAGCAGATACTGAAAACAAGGGTTCAATTACTTTTACACCTCACAGATATGAACAAACTATTATTTTTCTTGAATGAACGGTCCAGCTGGTCAATGTCATTTACTTCTCCTGTCAGTAGTTTTAATTTTGTGGCTGATCGGTGCATACAGACAGGCAGGGAGACCGTAGTGGCAGACTCCTGTTGTCGCCTCAACATGAGCGCGGTGCATCCGATCTAAACTGAGATGACAGTTTGCAAGGCTGGTATGATGTAAAGTGTGTAGCACTCGTCACACCCAGACTTTCGGCTGCGTCAGCACGGCTTTAGATCCATAACCTCCATTGCATTTGTGTACAATGTTTACACATGGCTCCCATTCAGGACCGCCATCTGCCGTGGTATCCGTACAAATATACGGTCATCCTTTTGGCAAACAGTTACAGTCACGCTGAATAAATAATTGGCTTTGGCTTGGCATTGTGCGGTGATTTCTGCAGCAATAACTGTAAAAGCAGTTTTGTTTCCCCACAGGTCATTGAACAGGTGACGGCTAACATATCCCCGCTGCATTTATATTTCCCCACTATAGATGCTTGTGTAGGACACACACACACACACACACACAATGCAAAAACTCAACTTATGAAAAACAAGAAAAAAGTTTTAAAATGAGGAATATATCACTGAAAATAAGCAGGATTATCTGACAATAGAACAGGAAAATTTGATTTGCCAAGATTTATTTTTATTTTTTTAAATGAGTAAATATATCTAGCCTCAAAGAACACACAGATGTCTCAAAACTGGTGTTTTCAGACTAAAAACAAGTAGATTTGTGTCGATGCGGGGAAAATATGAACAGAACAGATAGTAGTGACTTTACAGTAAGTACCATCATTGCTCTGTACTGTTGCAAGACGGACAATAAAACAATGACTTTACATTTAGTCATTATCTGTTCAGGGTCAGATCAGATGCTTGAAATAAGAAATTCTAACTTTAACAAAGCAGTTTTGCTGCTAAGAACAAGTATACACATCTCAATAACAACTTATAATAGCCTATTAAGATAATTAGGGAACAATTATCTTGGCTCTAACACAAAAACTGCCTGGTAGACACAAAAACAAGCACATTTTGCTTTGCTTTAAGATATTTCATCAGCGTTTAAATTTCTGTTCTTGCAGTGCATTTATTACAGTGGATATAAAAAGCCCAACGCCCCTGTGAAAACAGCAGGATTTTTTTTGTGTGATGTAAAAACACTGAAAACCAATGTGACGCATGGCGAGGAACACATCCTGCAAATTGCATGGGAGGCTGAAGCTTCTCGCTCCGCTTGTTACTGCCGTTTTCATTGCTGCGACTGCCGCGGTTGTTATTCACAAGTGAGGGGAAGATATAATGTGAGATCAACAGATGGCTTAATGCACCGGACGGACGGGCCGTGGCGGCGGCGGTGAGGAGGAGGAGGAGGCTGAGCCTGAATGCAAAAGTGTGCTACGAGCTAAAACCATAATCTCTGGGAAGCGAGTAAAGGAGTGAGGGTACAGGGGGGCCTAGATTTGTTTCCTTAATCGTGGTACAGGCGTCCGATGGGGATTCCCTCTGGGCACCACCCTTTAGAGATTTCCCAGGCACGTTCAGTTATTCTGACTGTTCCCTGGAGATGCCTCGAGTTCCCTGGGAGGACATGGAGCATGTTAGTGGTGAGAACGATGCCTGCTGCTGCCATGACCCAGACCTGGAGAAGTGGTGGAAGGCTGAGAGATGAATGTCTGATACCGAGATCTTCCCATGAGATCCTTTAAGTCCTGCAAGCTGCAACTTGGAGCCACCACAGATCAGACTTGTTCTGGGTCTTCCTCCTCCACTCTATCACTGGGCTGTAGGTGCTCATCAGTGCTTCCCACGAGCATCCCAAAATCCTTGCTGTTTGTCTTTGTCATTGGACCATAACAATTTGACCCATGTCCCGTTTTTTTCCACATGGATTACTCTTGTTCTTATGCATATTATTAACATCAGTCATCCCATTAATCAGACTTCCATGTGAACAACAAACTCCTGGTGAGGTGTGGATTTATTTATTTATTTTTTTTTATTTTTTTTTTTACAAAAGAAACACAAACACAAGTGTGAAATTTTGCTGAGCGCAGTTCAAGCTTACCGCAGCACGAAGCTATTTTTGACACCAAGCGTTCTTCTAAGACCAAAGCAAAATATCCAACGCTGCACGCAGAATATCTCGGAGCCAAAAAGTCGAGTTAGCTAAAAGATACAAACAGTTTAGATTTTTAAAGTTCCCACGGCCTTTTTCTTGCAGCACCAGCTACTCCTCGTTGTTGTGTGTCGTGCGTTTTGGGCCTTTAAACCTTTGGCCTCGTGACGCACAAGGATTGCAAACGTGTTCCGCTTTCCAGTCAGATATCAGGTGCTGTAGCTCGGCTAATAGCTCAAGTAGGTGACTCGAATGCTGGATGGTAACTGAGACCTTTCAGTGAGGACGGGGAGGAAAGGAAAAGGAGTCCCCTTTCTGGATTTAATTTGTGGATTTAGTGAGACAAGAGGCCTTGCCGTCAGAGATAACAAGGCCGGGCTCTGTGATGTGTGAATAATGGCCGGACAGAGGTTTAGACATCATTAGAATAATCAGTCCCGATGTGGACGGAGATGCGCGGCCGTATAGGGGAGGCCTACCGATGCCTGATAGTGTACTAATTACAATGCTGCTGGTGCACTGTTCTCCTATTCTGACGAACCAGATGTACCGTGGTCCGACCTCTGTTAGGGAGCTGTTTTAATATTCCTCTGCTCTTTGTTTCGAGCTGTTCATTTATCTTTTGTTCTTTCTTCATTAGACTTACATTTACCCTGTGTGGACCGAGCCGCACTGTAGGAGAATTCAGTTTGACAGTTCTGTTTGAGCTACTCTCTTTAAATAACATCAGATTTTACTTTTTTTTTTCTCCAGATTTCTGTTTCACATTTGCATCTTCTCCATTTTGCCGATGCAAATCAGTTGAGCATTTGGGAACAATTCTGCTGTGACTTATTTCCGCTGGAGTGCATTCGGCATGTTTGAGGTTTTATTGTATTCCGCTACTCATCTCGCTGTCTGCCGGATTGGAAACCTCATTGATCATATCAGATTGGTTAAGTAATTGATTGTTACTGGTTATTAACCTCCCAGAACTTTGGACCCACTTGCCAGCCACTGAGAACAGCCTGTAATCAGTCACAAATGGCAGGCTCTAATGAAATTAGTTCCTGGTTCTGCCTCACAACTTTGTTTGTTCCACAAAGTATTGGCAAGGGCATAGAGATGCCATGGTTTACCCTCCCCAGAGAACGGAGTGATAGAACAACAGAATGCAGATAATGAGCTTCTGTGTCTGTGTTGTCTCTTTGTAATTACTCATGTGTCTGACCAAAATATAAAGATGAGGACATGAAAAAAGTTCTCCTTACCGGAGTTTGTCTACCATCAAGACGGTCATGGTAGGACACTAGACGGGAACTGTGTCGGTTTAAAGTTTAATTAGGAGACTCTTCTAGGAGCCATTTGATAAGGTTGACTCTGAAACACTGCATGTAAAAGTACTGTTTTGCAGCAGTACTTGTATATATTTTGGGAAATGTCAGTGTGTGTAACAGTATCAATAGTGCCAGTTTGTAGATGTAGACACTTGGCTCCAGTTGACTACAACTCGAGAAGCATCTCATTCTCTCTAATAAGTCCAGTTTTTCTTTATTGTGTCATTATGGCCTCATTATGAGGGGATGTGTCTATATAACTGGTGTAGCCAGGTTACTCAGACAAACCAGGTTACACTGGTAATCAGCACTGTAGTAATAATAGTCAAATTTGTATATCAAAAAAAGTTTAAGAAATATCAACTTGTAGAGTTTTTTTAAGAAGACTTTTCGCCATGCATCCAAGTAGCTTCTTCAGTTCTAAGGGACTGGTGGGAAGGTTTAAATAGGAACATCTGTGGGTGTAACCCATCAGAAACTTGCTTGACTTGTTTCTGTTAACGACCAGAAAGTGGCATGACCATTAACAGCTAGATACTTACTTGGCATTGGGGGAGGGGGAGTTCCTGTCCTCTTCCCCTATGAATGGTGCTCCAATGCTCCATTATCAGTCGGAGGCTCCAGTATCAAGGTGTGAATGGGGTTGAAACTTGTTGAGGACTGAAGTTAGGACCGGTCGTTAACAGAAACAAGTCAAGCTAGTTTCTGATCAGATACACCCATAGATGTTCCTATTTAAACCTCAACTTCCCACCAGCGCCTCAGAACTGAAGGAGCTGCTTGAATGAGCGTCGAAAAGTCTTCCAGTTGCAAGTCCGGCTGCCTTTCTAAAACGCTTTTTGGATATACCATGACCGGGATGACTGAGAACCTTCACAGAGAGTCAGATTTGTACTTTACCGCAACCATATTTTGGAAGAATGTACGCAGAATTTATCTCACTTTAGAACAATGTAATTAAGTGAACTTCACATTAAAGTGAAATAAACATGTTCAGAAGCAGGACGACGTTGTGCTTGAATTTAACCGCTGAAAGTTCGATGGGAAGAAACGGATATGTTTAAGACTTCTACAGACGGCTTTGAGTAAAATGTCTGAATTCACGACTGCAATGAGTCCTTTTAATAAAGCAAAGTACATTTTCATGTTTTTACTCACATTTACTTCACCTTCATTGATCTGAATGCTGACTCCCAAAAAAATTACCCATCCATTTATTCACTTTTAGAAAAACTGGATGGATTTTTCCTTCATAGCTTACAAACTGCTAATTGACATTCAGCCTAATAACACTGGAGTGCATGGCTGCCATTGTAACAGTGATTTCATTTCTACAAAGTACTCTTTCATGTGTACTTTCCAACATTTTTGTCCACATGCGTGTGCACCTCATCTACCACGCTCTGCGGAGCCAGTTTCATTCCAATATAATCGATCATGTTTGCTTTTAGAGCATTCCGCAGATTAGCTCGAGCTTATCAGTCGGCCAAAGCGGCCTGATTGTTTCCCAAAGCATGACCAGATCGCTGCCTGCCATTGTGTTTGGAAATGCCTCCGATTATCTTGTCATAACCAGAGAGTGAAATCCATTTCCTCGAGAGTCAGCTTTTGCGGGGGCTTGACCAAGATGCATCTTATCATCTAGTTCCAACAATTCGGCTTCATGACATGTGAAATCTGTATGTTAGGGAATATTAGGAGGATGTCCAGTTGGCATTACTAGAATGTGTTAGGCGGATAGAAGTATGCCTGACAGTGGCTTTGGAGTGACTCACATGTGGTGATTTAAGGAGGGTTTTAATGCTGGTGTGTGTTTGTGCACGCCGAGGTCTGTTCCACACAATTGGGATTGTGTAGCCATGGTGACGGCTGTGAGGGACTGTGAGAAAGCAATCTCCAGGAAGTCATAGCCGCAGGGTGAAGCATATGTAGCATGAGGATGGCACCAGAAGGCCGCATCATGGATGTCCAGTTGGCCATCTGTTGTGGTCCTGCAGACAGGGCCAGGAAGCCAACTCCCCCCCCCCATCCATCCCTCCACCCACCCACACACACACACACCAGAAGCCACACAGGAAGAATGGCATTTTCAAATGCCAGGGCCCGGGACAGCACTCGCTTTCCCCCGGGAAATCCTCGGCACATCCCAGACACTAAGCTTCAGATGCTCTCAGTGGGACATCCAGAAAACATCCTCAAGTGGAGCGATGACTCCGTGCGGTGCATTTGTTGGTGTGCAGAAAGAGACCGCGAGAGTGGAAGTGGCCACAGCATGGTTCACTCATCGGCCAAAGATCATTACTCTTCCTTATCTGGGGCCAAGTCCTCGGGCTGTTCCACACCACTCCAAATAGGGAAATCATTACCAGACCGGGTCACTGGAGGCCTGTCCACCGGGCCCAAGGAGACCCACTGGCATTCCACTGCTGGTGTGATGTGTTAGTGTTATTTCTAAATGAAAATAAATGCACTGCTTTTGTATGTTTTGTGAGCTAGAGTGGTGGCGTGTGGTCTCATGTTTCAGCTTGAGCAGCTCTACGATAAAATAGTAAAATAATTAAAATATGACTTGCTTTCTGTCATCCAAGCGACGAGGGATGAAGGCAGATTTCACATGTTGGTGACCATTTTTCCCTGATTCAGTGTGGAAATGGGTGTTTGATAGAAGCGCAATGTGAAACTCCAATGTGTTAAGCTCCAAATTGCGTAGTTTTAACTTGTATTGATTGCTCTTTTGTTTTGCATGACAGCACATTATGATATGACATGATTGTTGTTGTGCTTGGCTACTATTATTGCCACTGAACTTGGTACACATATGATAGAGAAGATATATATAAAAAAACTTGACTTATTGGGTTTCTTGGAGATGTTTCTCCACTCATCCAAGTAGCTTCTTCAGTTCTAAGTGTTTTTTTAGGAACAATTGTTGGTGGTGCCCATCTGAAACTCACTAGGATCTGTAACAACCAGATATTCACCTGTAATTGGAGGAATTTTGATCCTGTTTTATTTCCCTAATGAATGATGCTCCTAACAACCCATTTATGTAATCAATGGCAGTTTGCAAATACAGGGGACCATCTAAAAAAGCGGATGCTAGTCATGTGAGTTTCAGGTGGACAAGAGATTGTCCTCAGAACTCAAGAAGCTACTTGGCTGAGTGGCAAAACCCGTCGAGTTGCCCTTATTCTGGCTTTGTTTTTTTTTTTTGGATATACCATGACCTGGATGCCTGACATGTCCCCAGAGGATATCACCTGATACATGACTTTTCCTTAAATAAGTCTGTGTGATATAATATTTATTTGAGGGTTCCATATTCACTTATTTTCTATGGCTTTCGGGTGTATATTTAAATATTTCTTTGTTTTTTTTTTTAGCTGCTGAGCTGGCTGTACAAACCAGCAGCATTTATTTAGTTCATATTTCATAACACATTGACTGTAGG
Organism: Chelon labrosus; assembly: GCF_963514085.1. Taxonomy (NCBI): domain Eukaryota; kingdom Metazoa; phylum Chordata; class Actinopteri; order Mugiliformes; family Mugilidae; genus Chelon; species Chelon labrosus. Next base: position 25,995,173 of record NC_140345.1, read on the forward strand.
TTTGAAATGACATGCTGCATACTGCCGTTGACTGGTCGGTTTTTCATTTGGACTGGGCCTCTAAATGTGTTCAGCGTGGGATCTTGGCACAAGGGATTTTAACATCTTATCCTGCGTATTAACCAATGAATGATAAAAAGACAAACCAATCTGATAATCTGAAACGAAGACGCCTCTCTTCTAGCGCTATGTGGCTCTGACAGAAATGTTACGCAACCTAATTTAAGGTCATTGTCATTGGGTGTGTCCTGTGGTTTCTTCTGCATTGGCACACCCAGAGTACAGATGGCCTTCTGGTCAAATTAACTTTATAAAAAAGGATGTAATGTGCTGATCTCCTGTCTAATATCTTGATCTTGACTTTTAGGGCCTGTTTAGACCTCGCATTAAAGGGGAATTACCGTTTTTTACGACCTTGACCTTATTTCTGGCATAAAATACGATCGTTTACTCACCCATATAACTTTGGTGTCATTTGGAGTCGTTCAGACTATATTTAGATCTGTGTATATCCATATAATGGTGGTGACTGGGGCACCGAAATGAAACATTATCTATTCGCAGATGTGCAGCAGTTTGTTGTTTGGCCAGCTGTTCCTCTCTCGTCCATCATAAACAAAGTCGTCATCCACAACCTCAGAATTGGAAAAATATCCAGCCATGTTGCAAAAAACTAGCAGTAGCAAATTACAGGTAAACCTCGCGCGGCGCTCAGAGATGACATCATCCAGGTCAGAGGTTAGTAGGTCAAGCTACAGACCCCGGATGATGATAACAGGTAACTCCGGACTTAATGGGGAATTGCACTAGCGTATCATAACAAAATATTGGTGAAATGAACGTGTTTCGCGGCAGATAAAGCGTTATTTAGAGGCTGCGTTTCGGTGCCCCAGTCACTACCATTATATGGATATACATGGAACTAAATATCGTCTGAATGACTCCAAATGACACACCAAGTTATATGGGTGAGTAAACGATTGTATTTTATGCCAGAAATAAGGTCCAGGTTGTAAAAAACGGTAGTTCCCCTTTAAGATCCAATCTGGGCGTTCACACCTGTCCTTTACGCTGGTCACATGCGATCACATAGCCCAGATAGGATCTTAATGCAAGGTCTGAACAGACCCTATAAATCTATAGACCCTATCAAGAAGAACTCCTTTTAGTGTAATATTTCCTCTCCTTCGTCTTGTTTTCACCCAGCACAGCTCATTGAGGAAGTGACTGAAGCTTCACCTTAAGTTTTATATTACTGCGTCATGGCTTCACATCCTGTGTCTGACGTCTTTGTGATTCTGTTGAACCAAAAATATGTCCATGACATATGAGTTGTGTTATTATGCTTCTGCCTTCTGGTTATTTTCTTTTTTTTTTTTTTTTAAGGGCCACCATTCTAAAAATACAATCAGCTGAGATAGCTGTTGAATGGCCTGACTTGAGGTATTACTGCAGGTACGTGGGCGCGTGTTGCACAACCCTGAGGTAACATAATAACTACTTTTTTCAAAGGTCAGATGAAAAGGAGGCCAGATAAAGTCCGCTGCACGCTTGCCTGTCCTTTAAAGAAAGGCCACAGCCAGATTGGGAGTGAGTGCGAGAGAGGCTAAAGGAAAAGAGAGCAGAACAGTTCTTAAGCACAGATTAGTGGAAGGAGTTTGTGGAATAATGAACAGTTTCCCCTTAGGAGCATCACCTGCTCCTGCGCCGCATTCGTATGCATGCAAGGCAGCGACGTGTGGCAGAAAACTCTCATCCTGCCATTGACAATCCAATCAAATAAGTGCAGCGAGGACAACCTTTCTGGTCCTTTCAAACAAATGAAAGCAGCGTAGCGCTTTAGCCCTCTGACTCAAGGTCACCTTTCGCTAAAGCATTCCTGTCTCATGGTGACTTTCCGTGAAGTGTTATTGATACTCGCCAAGCTGGACGGTGTGCACTGTGTCTGGTCACCTGCCTCGCTAATAAACATTCTGTCGGGCCCTTTCAGACACCAAACAAAAAGCTATGGTTGTGATGGTCTTGTGTCATCTGCATCATGCAAGCATGTCTTTCCATGTGTTACTGGACCAAACTGATAAAAATTCTCACAATTGAAAGAAATGGGCATTATGCACCTATTAGTTTACGATTTTTTTATAGTCAACTGTTATGTGATAAAAGTCAAGTCAACATTGCTGATGACGTTACTAATGGAAACACAGTAGAAAGTAATGCTTTGCAACAATGAAATCTATATTCTTGACCTGAATATGCTGAGAACAGGCAGCTCATGTGCTACATACTGTGAGATGCATATATGTATAGCCTGTATAAAAACAGGCAGCACCTCAGCACCATCAGTAGTAGTTAATAGTACTCCACAACATGTTGTTAGGTATTTCTCTGAAATATTCTCCATGTGGTGCAACTAAACATCAAATAACTTCAGACAAATTCACCAGTAAATAGTTGATGTGCAGCCTCCTTCTCTCTGTTACCACAGGTGGTGAAGTTTGGTGAAGTTGTTAACTGACTGCTGTACAGACGATTTGCACCGTTCCTCTGCTAGCGTTAGCAGATGTCTTTTCAGATGCATTGCAGTAGTACTTTAGTTGTATTTCAGGACATGTCACGGTAGTATGGGCTTCATCTTTAGTGAAGTAATTCCACACACTTGATGAACCGCTGCTAGTTTGCTGCATGTTGTTATTGTTGACATGATGCTTAAAGCTGCTTAGTGCATGATGGCACAGCAGCGAAGTCGACAAACTGACTTTTAAAGGTACACTACGCCAAAATCCTTGCACAGCTCCGGCACTTTTCCCGGTACTCAATGGTGGCGGTGATCCTCCCATAGCAGCCAACGTTCTCCTGTTATTTTATCCTACGGTTACCATGCCAGGTGCTTGAATTTCACCGACAGTTTTCCTGTAACACAACCCAGATGCAGCGCGTCATAAAATCAATGTAGCAAGTTTAGGGCCTAAGATCTTACTTTAAACCGTTTGTCCCACAAGGAATAACAACAAGATCTTGGAATTCAGTAAAAATAAATCTGAAAGAAGACTTCACCTGTCAGATTAAGAGAGTACAACCCCATTTCATCCTTGACGTTTTATTAAACAGGCGTTTATATGAAGGTCATAAAACAATCCAGCCAGAACCACTTGATGAGAGCATTTCATAGATATCCAACAAAGGTTCAAAAAAGGCAACTGGACTTGTAGAGTTTTTTGAGAAGACATTTCACCACTCATCCGAGTAGCTTCTTCAGTTCTGGACTGAAGAAGCCCGGATGACTGAGAACCTTCACAGACAGCATTTCATAGAGATCTTTCTTCCTTTTTTTAGTATATACTTAATGCTAAGTTGTTTCTTTTAGTACAGTGCATGAGTTTGATCATGTCTGACATGACCAGTGTCTGAGACACACAGTCGTGTCATGCAGATGGCATTCACTCTACCCCCATGTTTTCCAAAACTTATTTATATTTCATTGCCATTCCAGTTACGTTCTCCCTCCATACACAAAGGAAGACATCGTTTTCTTACACGAGCCAATAAAAAATTCACTTGAATTCTTTAAAATTATCTTTCTTTAATCTTTGACTCTTTTCGACCAGGTCTGTGCCTCATGCAATCATAGGACTGTCAGACAAGTTGAATGTTGAATATTTTTATCGCCACTTTTCCTGGTATGAAAATGGGAGGAAGTAAGGTTTTCTTTTTTAGATTTTTCTTCTTCAGTTATTTCCTAGTGTGCTATATACAGAGGCTGTGGATGCTGCCTGCAGAAATCAGTAGGCTCAGAGGAGGGTTATGGTCTTCTGTAGAAAGCCTGAGCTTGACTGTTGCTGGTGCGGAGGCATACACAAGCTTATGTTTCAGCATGTACCGTCTCTTGCCAAAATATTAGGTACACTAGTGAAAACACTCGCATTCTGATATGAAAGTCCTGCAATAAATCTGCCATCATGACCGCTGTGGTGTTTAGTTGATGTTGTAACAGTGTCAGAAAGGTGGCAGCTCAACTGGATGATCATTTTGGAGAATGTAGTTTGTGTTGCTGTTAAACTGGATTGAATTAAAAGTGTTTCTGTTATTTACCCGAATCATGTTTTGGTACAACACAATACAGTTAAATAGTGCTAACAACCGCAGCCTGAAAAGTAAGTAAAACACAGCTGAATCAACAGCTGTCTCAGTTATTTGTGCCTTAATTTTCACGGAGAAGATTTAGTGAATCCTGGCATTGTCATCTTGGAATATGCTCATGAACAGTATGTTAGAGAATAATTTCTCTTCCCTACTGCTGGGGTCAGTTATCTGCCCTATTTTCTTTCTGAGGAACATGCCAAGGCCATGGTCCCTCTTTTGGCGCCTTCAATCTCACTGTCTGGCTGTCTACAGACACAGCTGTAGAGTTAGATGATAATGCCCTCCGTCACTGTCTGACAATTTGTAATTCCTAGTTGGTGTGAGTCCTTATCTTCATGTTTATGTACAATAGCCGATTGGATATTAACACATCTCCCCTTTGTTGCCTCGGCCCACCTTTCTAGTATAAGAATCTGAGCTTTACTGTTTGACCCTCAGAACTGAGGTGGACTCATGCGCTTATGTTGTGATGACGAATCTTCTGTTCTCCTCGATCGAGCCTAAATAAACTCCTTCAAGCATAAGACATACAGGACTTTGGTACTTCTTCTTCTTCATCGGCATCACCACAAATTCCTCCCTAACAAGTATAATCAGGTAGTCAGCTGACCTCATTCTTTGGGCACATAATGTTGCTGAACCTAGACCTGAGCAACTGCAGCAACCCCAGATCATAGCACTGCCCCCACAGGCTTGTACAGTAGACACTAGGCATGATGGGTGCATCACTTCATCTGCCTCTCTTCTTACCCTGATGGTTCCCCACTATCCTTCCAGTTTTTAATAATGCGTTGGACAGTTCTTAACCCAGTTTTAGTAGTTTCTACAATCTCCTTTGATGTTTTCTCTGCTTGATGCATGCCAATGATTTGACCCTTCTCAAACAGACTAACATCTTTTCCACGACCACAGGATGTGTCTTTACACATGGTTGTTTAAGAAATGAGAAGCTACTCATTGCATCATTTGGTTTTTTTTTGGCCAGGCAGTGTATGTATATCATCACAATCGTAGCACAGGTAGAAAACTGCAAGTAGAGGACTCATTTCTTAATTTACCTCAGTCTGTAATGGAGGCATCTCTACAGGACAATAATCAAAGGATCGCACCGACTAGCAGATGCTCAGATTTCACAGCTAGCAACCTCATGAGACCTGATCTGATCAGATCCGATTGTCTGTGTACATCAGGTGCAACACAGTATACACCACGTTGAAACTGCTTTGTCACTTTAATGTCTCTCATCCATCCAGGGATTATGATATTTCACTAAGATGTCCTGTTTTTTTTTCTTTCTTTACCTGCCGAGCCTCGTACTGTGGTAGGTCAATATACTTAAATAAATATATACTGTAACTTCCTTCAAGGCTGAACTATTACTCTAAACAGCAGCTAAATGGAATTGATTCACTGTCACTCAGAGCAGCAGAGTCCATCTCCCCACAGTGCAAGTTGTGCTCTGAAAGTCTTTGGTTTAATTTGAGCCACGGTGTCACTGTGTATCGATATGTTTTTGCTGGTCCCTTGTTTGAACGCGTCTTATTGACGAGCTGCAACGCTGGAATTTGTGGCGACTTTTTTTTTCTTCCTGTCGCTGTCTTTTCCTCGTCGCGGCTGAGAAACCTCGGTCGCCGCAGAGCCAGGGGCCCCGAATCGCTCGGCGTCGCCTCCTCAGCTGAAGGTGTCTCTTCCAGCTTATTAGCTCTCGGACGGAGCGGTCGTCGCCATGGTTTCCAAACCCAATTAAAGAGGTTGTTCCAATTAGGTAGCGGTAAGAGCTGGACCGTGATAGGTAGGGAGCGCTGAAGACCCCGGCCTCACCCAGTAGGCCAGGAAACCTCTCTCTGCTCTTTAAGCTGTCGGAGTGCTGCTGCACTTTTGTGTCTTAATTCACCGTGTGGGGACAGTCATTTTAACGGCGCTTCATTCTGCCCACATGTCAGAGTTGCTGCCAAATCGACCTTCCAGAGATATGGACTGTGTCACAAGATGTGATAAAAACCACTGCAGCCGTTTATGTGTAGACTACCGTAGCGTTCATTTACTTACACCTTGCCTGTTATCCGCATGCAATCAATAGAATACAGCATCAGTAACATGCCCTTGGAGATGCTCCCATCAACGAGTGTGTGAGCTAATAAGAGCAGAGCAGTGTTATTTTTTATTTATTTATTTTTTTTTACCCAGGCTCCTCCTGGAGTTTTTCCTCCTAAGGCCAAAGCTGTGACAGAGAACAAACACAGATAACACATCTTCTGTGTTCCATCAAAACCTCCCCTCCAACTGTTTACTCTATCCCGGGAAATCCACAAGCGTCGGAGAGGAAGAGAAAGCCTTGTCGCAGTTCGCCGCGTCTCGCCTGTGTGGTGACATGGTGCTTTCTGCAGAGTGAGGGAGATAAAGATGGTGTCACGCTGCCGACGGCTCCTCTTTATTACTGTACGCCACTGTTTAACTAGTTTGCTTTGGTGCTAGGAAACGGGCTTAAATGAGTTGGTAAAAAAAACTCATGAACGTCTCAACGTTGCTCACAGCTTTCTTAAAATAGCCTAAATGAGACGGTAGACCTCTGAGGTTTTTTTTTTTTCCCTGCATGGTGGTTAGCAGTGATGCCTCAGAGCAAGAAGGTTCCGGGTTTGAATCCATGGGCTGACTGGGCCTTTCTGTGTGGAGTTTGCATGTTCTCCCTGTGTCTGTGTGGGTTCTCTCCAGGTTCTCCAGCTTCCTCCCACCGTCCAAAGACATGCTGGTTAGGTTCATTGGTGATTCTAAATTGGCCGTAGGTGTGAGTGTGAATAGTTGTCTGTCTCTCTGTGTTAGCCCTGTGATAGACTGGAGACCTGTCCAGGGTGTACCCCGCCTCTGGCCTGATGACAGCTGGGATAGGGTCCAGCCCCTGTGACCCTTCACAGGACGAGCAGTTACAGAGATGAATGAATGAATGACTGAATGAATGAATCCATCCCAGGGGCTTTGACTTGCCAGTGTTGCTTCATGCATTTCCCTTTATATATAAGAGAGAATGTGAGGAAGACCCATGCACTTCCCTGTAAAAACAAAACACCAAAACTCAATATTTTTACATAAACTTATTTTTCGAATGTAACTAAATATAAGGGGGCTTTGGGTAGTATGGGTTTAGGGGAGGGATCCTCTGTGGATCATCCCACAGATGCTTGATCGGTTTGGGATCTAGTGAATTTGGAGGCCAGGTCAACACCTTGTGCTGTTCTTCATGTTTTTTTTTTAGTTGTTCCTAAAGCGTTTTTGTGTGTGTGTCTGTGTCAGGCTGCATCTGCTGGGGATGGCTGCTGCCATCAAGGAGTGTCATTGCTATGGGGTGGGGGGTGCCTGGTCTGGTCTTGGTGTGTGCTACATGTCTAAGTAACATCCACATGAATGAATGCCAGGTCCAGAAGTTTCCCTGCAGAACATTGTATTGTCACAAGATGATCAATGTTATTTACTTCCCGTGGTCAGTGGTTTTAATGTTGTGGCTGATCGGTGTATGCCAATAAGACTTTATTTCTGCATTTTAGCACCAACATCACACCGTGAACATATCAGAGCACAAACTCTCTCTTGAGTTTATTAAATACCTTCTGCTTCATGGAGCAGCTGGATCCACATCATATCTGAAGAGGTGCTGGGATCTTTTATATTAATGTCAAAAATGTTATTCTCTCATGTCAACTGTTTCACTGAGGAGATTTGTTTTCCCATTTCTCACAGCAGGCTATTTACAGCAGTGGCATTACTGTGCGCAAATGAGTTTCCATGACTACATAGGGATCATGAAAATATGGCAACAGGTAGACTCATAGACATGACTATCAAAACACAGTTTATTTATTCTGATAATTATTATTACGAGTTACTTATTGTGTATTGCATTGTGGGACTAGCATATTGGCCCAAGTTAGACATCATTGTTAAAAATAAATATTAATCACGTCCTTTTTGGTGCGTGGGTGACTTGCGTGTTCGGAAACTTTATCGCAGGATACGTGATCGCTCAACTTTATCATTGCCTTTTTCTATTCACCATTTGTTTTGTCTCATTTCCTTTTCATTTTATCCTCTTCATGCAAAACACTGCTCTGAAAAAAAAACAGTTTCTAGTGTTTCTGAGTCATGCTTGTAATGGAGAGTGATGCAGTTTGCAGGCACATAATGGCCGCTATAAATGGTCACTGCGATATGTAATGGCTGTGTGCGGACCGCTGTTGTGACCCTGGTGGGTGACCTCACCAATTTGTCTTGTTGAAATTCTCTTCTTATTTATTGTTGTTTTCATAGTCACACCAGATAGCAGCAAACAATAGTGCATTAGACTGTCCTTGTGAAATAGGCGCTGTGTGGTGTGGAAGCTTGGCAACTTAGAGGCTCATCAACTGGACAAAGTATGGACAGATATGAACATCTGGATGATTTTTACAGAAGCATATCTGGCTATAATGATCATGTTAACTTAATTCCTTGGTTTAGACTGCGGCTGTGTTAATTTGGCAGCTCAACCAATTGGTTTAGGTTAGTGAGGTTGGTAAAAGTCTTTTCTAGCAACTGGTACTCAAAGCACTTGTGAAATATCTACGCATTCGCTCACACAAGCAAACACACATTCACGCACCTGTGCCATGGGAGCAACTGTTGGTTCAGTGGCTTGCTCAAGGGCACTCGTGGCGTGTGGCATGGTCTGTGGATTAACCCGCTAACCCTACGGTTCAATGACAACCTGAGTTTGTGGTTATCTGCATCTTATTTGGTGACAGGTACTACCCACCAGGGGTTGTACAGACTAGTCAACTAGTCGGTTTGTCAACTTCACTTCTGTGCCATGCCGCTTTAAGCATCATGTTGAGTAATCACTGATCACGTGACAATAACAACATGGACGCCTCTCCTAGAAGACAGGTGAGGAGCCCAGTGGGTCGTTGCAGAAAAACTAGCAGCGGTTCATCAAGTGTGTGGAAATACTTCACTAAAGATGAAGCCCATACTACTGTGACATGTCAGTCCTGAAATACAACAAAAGTACTACTGCAATGCATCTGAAAAGGCTAACGCTAATGCTAGCAGAGGAACGTGTGGTTTCCTGCGGTTTGAAGGAGGCTGCACATCAACTATTTGATAAAGTTATTAGACCTTTAACTGCAGTCCATATCCTGTCTTTCAACACGCTGTGGAGAAATATTAAATGCTATTGATGATGCTGAGGTGCTGCCTGTTTTTATACAGACTATGCATATCTACAGCTCACAGTATGTAGCACATGAGCTGTCTATTCTCAGCATATGTATTCAGGTCAAGAATATAGATTTCATTGATGCAGAGCATTATTTTCAACTGTGTTTATATTAGTGACGTCATCAGAGACTAGTCTATGTCGGCCTGACTTTCATTGCATAACAGTGGACTTTAAAACAGTCTGAAGCCGTGCAACCCCCAGTATATACGCACTGACAACACTGATGACAGTATCTGTAAAATCGCTGGTGACAAATTTCCACTCCCGTGTCATTACTGTGCACTTAGCTTGGTGCTGGGGTCCTATCTCTGGCTCGACCTTTAAAACGTACTGATATCAAGTGTCTCACTCAGGGGCTGAAAAATGAAACCAACGTGAAAGTGTCGAAAATTGCAGTTTCTTCGATCACAACTTGAGGCTGGCTCCAAAAGGGGGCCAAAATTGTACAAATAAACATGCTTGCAGTCTGGTACAGTTGGTCTAATTAATCTAAAATGTTCATGACAACTGTATCGAGGTTGAAATATTATGTAGCTCACTCTTTTAAATGATATCACGTCTTTGATATGCATTAATAAGGGTAGTAGGTACTGCAGGTAGCTAGAGTTAGCAGTTAATCTTTTTTAATCTTACTAGTTTTTATCTACAGTGTGCATCGAGACAGTGAAGATTGCTGAAGATTGGATTTTATAAATCGGTAAAATGCATGTTCTTTCCTTTGGGCTTATCTTAGCAAGTCTAGGGTAACACGACATCCGTGCAGTGATTACTGCTGCGTATTTTGCTGTCTTGTTTTAAACAGACAGTGTTTTAGCTTTGGGACTTGTGCATTCAGTGGCATTTTTTTGTGTATATTACACTGTCAAAGAAAACCAACCTGCGGCAGTATTGAATCCTCCTGGCAGACACAGCCTCAGTTTGGAGAGCACATGTGATGGCTCAGCGTGGATGGCAGGTGCCACAGGAAGGTAAGCTGAGGCAGAGTTTAGTTATGGAATAGAATGGGGTGATTTATCTCAATAATGACTCCTTTTTGTGTGACAAGGCAATTTCACTGCCCAGAGGTGTTTTTTTTTTTTCTTCTTTCTTTCCCCTCCTCCGTGGGCTGAAGGTTGTTTTCAAAGGGAGGCAGTGCTGATGGAACGGTCTGAGATCAGACCGGGGATGAGGGAGGAGGCTTTAGTAAACACACATGAGCAATCCTTAAGTCTGGCTGTGTCAGCTGGAAAGGTGACAATGAAGAGAGAGGGGATGAAGCAGAGCCACTTTCCCGCTGGAGAGACGCTGATTTTTGAGTTCATCTTTCATTTCTTCTCTGAAGAGGTGTTGAGGGTTGAGCCTCAAAACACGCTGCCTTTTGATTTCCATTCGTCCCTTTGATCCTGTCATACAAATCTGCCGTGTGGCCGCATGTCTGCGAGTATGCACATCAAACGGCGTGCAATCAGACCAGCAATACTTCGGTTCTCTTCATGGCATCTGCAAGACTTTCACTTCAATCTCAAATTACAAGAAGGCTATGACTTATAAGTATGGACTCTGCAGTCTATGGAATAGTGAGGGGAAGTCCAGCACTTTTCAAAGATTCTGCTCTTTTGGTTCGGCTCCCATAGAAGAACCGGCTCTTATGGCTCCCAAACAGCTCCCAAACGGCTCCCAAGTGGCTCTTTATTTAGTTTCACTCAGAACCAGAGGTTGCGCTAGACTTTTTCGTTGTGTCATTTTGACTGACAGGGTCATAAAAATCCCGTCATAATCTATTTTTACCCGTCACTTTAATTTTTTTAAATGATAATAATGCAATTCAATACTATTTAATTTTCATTAAAATTTCATTAACTTTAAGTACTTTTTCAGTATTGACAGTATTGACTTTAAATGTTAGGAAAAACAAATGTCTATGGTTAGCCGAGCTCTGACATGTGCATCAGTATAATCAGTGTACTAGGAAATTGTGCCCTGATAAAAGTTCCGCGATGTTTAGAGACAAGAGCCAGTTAATAATGTCACTCGCCACCAAGTGGTCAGGGGTGTGAATTGCAATCTGTCAAAATGACCGTTGGATTTTTCCGTCACAGTTTTAAAAAAACGGTCAATAACGGAAAATATTCGATAAACGTGACCACTGCTCAGAACGTTATATTTTTATTTTTATTTAGTGATTATGAATGGTTTGTGTGTTGGTAAGCAATTTTCCATTCGCTGTTTTCGTTAAAATCTTTGAGCGCAGGTTGGCATTCAGAAATACTGCTAATATTGCTCATTTCTTCATACTTTCCCGATGTGCTTGCATTTAAATCTGGCTCCCTCCTTTCTCTGTGTGTACCTGGCCTTTACTACTACACTAGCTAATTTTTGGAGCGTCTGACCCCCTTCCCTTGTTAATGCAATGATATGATCCTAAACTGTCTTCACGTATGATTGGCTGCATGGGGTGCTTATCAAAATAAAATCCCGTCCCTGCCTTCCTGGATTCTCAGGAGTCACGGGAATCAATTATTTTTGTTCGCTACAAAGAATAGACTGTTCGTTCGCTAACGTCACATCACTACTATGCTACAGTTAGGTCAGCTGATGCTATTTCAGGGCCCAGTGCGGCACAGCTCTAGGATACTGAATCTCGTAGGATTCTTGGCAAAAATGAATGGCATGAAACATGAAGAACATAATGAGTGAATCGTGGTCAATTATTTTATAATAAACTTTCCCTGAAGGAGCATGAATATGTGTTCTCCAGGCTGGTTGAGAATGCATCTGATCATATTAGCCACAAGAACTGCTTTTACATTAGATGGAATTGGATTTCTAGTAGTAGTGTGTGGAGTGTGGCTGCTAGAAAAGCCATCTCTAAGAAGTGGCTAAAACCAGACCCGCCCTCTCTGGACGATTGGTACAAAATAATCCATTCAATTTAAAATAATGGAAGTTGCAGAAATGTGAAGATATTAAATTTTTTTGGTCATTTGTATGCTTTTATGTAAATTAAATTCACCCCATGCTCTGTTTCAACGTTGCAGAAACTGTTAAAAATAAAGAATTTTAGATGCTTACCTTTATTGAATGGCATTTCGTCAGTTGCCTTTTTTTATTCGAAAGGACCTAGTCAAGGAAATTATTGTTCACCAAAATGTCTATCGCTTAAATCGTTTATATTTATTATCTGAGAAACATGAGTGTCAATGCAGTGTCTGAGCCTTTTTGTCTTTACTCGATGCTTGGACTGATAGCTAGGTAATGAGTTGCGGTTGTTGGTGGTCTTTCCAGAGTATCTCAGCCGAACATCATGTTTAGTACATTCAGGGAATGAATCCCAATGACTTTACTGATCACTATAGATGAAGTAGGCTTATCTATAAGGCATTAAAGGTGGTTTAAGCTTCGGCATAGCCCAGACCATACACAGACCCTAAACCCCGGAGGCTGACGTGCACCTCCCCAGAAATAGAACTACACGTCACGGCGATGCAGACCACAAGAGCTGTGATTGGTCCGCTTTGTCTGATTGGTCCGGTAGTATTTCCGGTAGTATTAATGTCTGATTGCTTGGTTCATTAATGATGGAACACATCGAGGAAAGGTTAACTGAGGAGGTTCAGAGATACAAAATTTCTGCAAAAGTTTCAGTTGTCATTGTTGAAAGTGAAGCAGGAAGTAGAAACAAAAATGAACCCGGCTGGCAAAAAATACACAGCGCCAACTAGTGTTTGGGTGGTGTTGTTACAGAGCGAGCCAGACTGACGAGCGCACAAGTATAAATGGCTCGCACTGGCATAGGCTACGTTCGTAGGTTATGGCATCTAGTCCTGCAGTGGCATAAACTCTGCTTTAGTAAGCAGTGAATTAAAATGTTGCAGTCTTTATAAAGTCTTTTATATTAAAAAAAAAAAAATACAACCACATCTTTGTCTTCTTCTTATCTAATGTTATCTTGTTGGCTACTCCTGTTTCTCCACACTGTCGTTACAGAAACGTTGGATCTGCCCGAGGCCACGCGTAAACATTGAATAAGAACTGTTACTGACCACTATGGTATATGTGGGATAATTCCAACAGACATTTCTGGGTTGGTAAATGAATCATATTTAACACACTTATAGCCATTGACCTGAGTCGCTTAATCGTACAGTGTGTGTGAGATAATTAGATATGGGAGCCTGAGTCTGAGTCGGGGATCGGGGATGTTTTTGATGTCAGAATGAGCAGATTGGTCAAAACGAGCCCGGCTGATTGGGGCCAGTCTTGTCTTGAAGAAACAACATCGCGGCGTTAATGGCCATCATGTCTCACTGATTTGATTCCAGACCAGTGACAGTAATGTGGTTACTCCGAAACAGGCCTTGGGTCGATCTTTTACTTTTAAAATGTAATCTCATTGTGTAGCTGCTGCCTTTTAAATGAGCACACAAGCACTTTTTGGCTTTGCGGCTTCATGTGTGCAAAGAAATAAATTGCACACACGCAGTATGGTGAAGTGGGGATACACTGATATATGGGTCTGCCACAGGCTTTTATTAAATATCATATACTGACCGGTCAGTGTCCACTCTCTCAGAGTACCCTGTGCTAAGAAACAGGTGTGGTGCTTCACCCTGCCTTAATTAAAGGGCCCAACTGGTGGTCTGCCTAGTCAGATTGATTTCCTATCTCCCAAGAAGCCATCACTTCATTTAGGTATTAAACCAATAACTTAACAAAACAAAAATCTTTCCACAAACCTATTTTAGTCATGTTTGTTTGTCTGGTATATCACAGACAGGCTCTCATCTGCCATTCTACATGGGTTTAGTCAACAGAGAGGATCACTGAAAAGGTATTAATACACACTGATCAGGCATAATATTATGACCACCTTCCTTATATTGCGTAGGTCTCCCTTGTGCCTCCAAAACAAATGTGACTCATTCGTTTTAAAGAGCCGGTCAATAGATTCGGTTCGTTCGCTAACGTCACAACTCTAATGAACATTGGCCTTCTGAGGGTGTCCTGTGGTGTCTGGTAACAGAATGTTGTTAGTGGGGGGATCTTTGAGGGGAGGGGCCTCTGAGGATCATCCCAAACTGTGTATTTTATGATGATGATGAAGCCATACATCCAAAAACCCTTCAGTTTCTTATTATTTGTTCTGTGTACCATAAAACTATGAATTCCTCCTAGAAAACTGTTCAATTTTTTCCTCTAATATTAGAATATAATTGTGTCTGAAAGACCAAAATACCGAACGACCATAGATACTGTTTATATCCGTAGCATCATCCCAATTCAATATGAATCCAGCAGTAGGCTTTTTTGGCATTCATGTAAAACATATGCAAAACATATAATAAATATCTCTTTTGTTTTAAGTATTTTGCACTGTGCAAAGTTTCCTGCAGCACCTTGTGTACAGTGGCTTACTTTTGGACATCAGCATGTGACAGTCTGGCTATTTGCCATCACTAGATCTGAGCCTGTAAATCAAATCAAATCTCCTTTATGTGACTCAGGATGAAGATGGAGCTTATACAGAAGATGCTGAAATGACATCTTGACATCTTGGTGGAATAATTAATCACTAGCGTTAGCAACCTATGCTAAGGAGCTCTGAATTTGTGACTTAAATACAAGCAGCCACTGTGGTTCATTAGGGGAGCTTACAATTGTTAATGGTTGAGAACACTCTGTAGATGTGTGCTGTGCAGTGCGTGGCATTCCTCACTCAGCAGTGCACCCCAGTGCATCTCATAGCAGCGCCAGCTTTTAGAAGTCACTCCATCGTTTGGGAAATGCCTACTCCGAGATTTACTGGCAAAACACATTTGTCAATGCCAGCTTGTTTCCTGCAGGTGTTTTTCCATCCAACAGTTCTTTTGTATTGTTTTTTTTTTTTTTTATCAGTAAATTCACTTGGCAAAAAAACAAACTTTAGTGGAAATACACAAATTTAAATATTTTTTTTGGGCTCGGCTGAATTTGAAAAGGAAACAAAAGCAAAATGCAACAAAGAGGGAGACGGGCTTGGCGAAGGAAAGATGACTTCCCCATCCACTGAAACTTCACTGGAGAGATGAAGAATAAACGAAAACATTGTTTATGTGTGCAGCGATAAGGGAAACTTCCTCCCATGAACACATGAAACACACTGACATACTTTGTTTTAAACATTTTTAAGAAAAGCACACTTTTAATTTGATGCAACCTAGATAGATAGATAGCTACTTTATTTATCCTGTGGGAAATTGGGTGTCCAGTAGCTTCATTGCATAGAAACAGATATAAAAGACATTTAAGTTATATACAGTAATAATATGAATATATAATGCTGTGAAAAAAATATACAGTAGTATCAGCAATGACTACAGTCCAGTTGGTTCCTCACACGGAGGCGTTGTAGAGTCTTATGTCCTGAGGGACAAACGACCTCCTCAACCTGTCCGTAGAGCAGGACAGAGACAGCAGCCTGTCACTGAACGAGCTTCTCTGCCTGAGGGTGGTGGACATTGTTCATGATGGACAGGGACTCCAGCTCTGCCCCTACCACAGAGCCCTCCTTCTGGATCAGCTTGTCCAGTCACGAGGTGAACCTTCTTCTTAGTGCTCCCTCCCCAGCACACCACAGCGTAGAAGAGGGCTCTGGCAACGATAGTCTGGTAGAACATGTCCAGCAGCTTCCGGCAGATATTAAATGACCTTAGCCTCCTGAGGAAATAGAGACGGCTCTGATCTTTTTTGTATACTGAGTCTGTTAGCCGAGGTCCAGTTAGTGATCCAGATGTAGACCCAGGTACTTATAGGTCTGAACCACCTCTACACACTCCCCCATGAAATCTTTGGCCTCTCCATTTTTGGCTATTAAAAGAGCTTTGGGTGACTGCGTGGTGTTAGATTGCTCCTAAAGGCAGAGGTGGGTTGCAGAGGCAGAAAGGGTTCATGTGTTTTTGAGGCTTTTCCGCATCATCATCATCAAAACCGTTCTTGATCCGTGTGCTCGGAAAACAGTTGAACATAACGGCACCGAGTAATGAAAATATCACCGGTCACTTCCATGTACAAACAACGATATGAGCCGTCGCAAACATCCACACCAGTCACGCCCTCCCACGCACACATGCTCACACACAGGTTGGTCCTTGCTTGTTTGTGATAAATGCAGCGTTTGTGTCCAGGGCGTAGGCTTATTTCTGCTCAGTTGCCTGCTCAGGCTAAGCTAAGCCTTGTGTTGCTGATAATGACAGCTGTGAGAGGAGTAGGGGACTGAATGAAAACCAGTGGGGGTGGAGAGTAGCTGTGGATCCAGTCACTCTGCCCTGCCAGGCCTGTATTTACCATCCTTCTGTGTCCTGCAGCGTCACACAGGGGTGCACACGGCTCTGCCTCACTTCTACTCTGTTTACCAGTGTAAGGGCTTATTTTTCTCCACGAACGAGGCCTGCCTTTATTCTAAAGTGATATTTGATGTGCTGGAAAAATCTTTCACCACCTGGAAGGTTTAAACCCCCCGTATATTTGCTTTAATAAGAGATATTGTTTCCCTGAAGGCTTTAACTGCAGAAATATATATATATATATATATATATATATATATATATATATATATATATATATATATATATATATATATATATATAAACACTGTCGCCCATAAAGTTGGAATAATTTTGTTTTCAGACACATTCCTCTTTTTAATCCTATTCATACAAATCACATTGTCACAATCATTTCATGAGAAGATATAAAAAATTGTTTATTCCAACTTTATGGGCAACAGTGTATAAATATATATTTTCCTCCAAATTCACTAGAGCTCAAACTGATCAAGTATCTGTGGGATGATCCACAGAGGCCCCTCCCTTCAAAAGCCCCCCCCCCATACAAATAACATTCTGTTGCCAGACACCACAGGACACCCTCAGAAGGCCCATGTCCATTAGAGTTGTAATGCTAGCGAACGAACCAAATCTATTGACCAGCTCTTTAGAACTAATGATGGGAACCGAGTCACAGTTCCTAGACGTTTTTTTTTTTTTTTGTTGTTGTTGTTGTTTTTCTCAGTGTAAAAGCGTGATAAAATAAGTTATCCCCAGGCTGGCATTTTAAAAATAAATAAATATCAAAATGAGCCATTCGTTTGGACCGATCAAATATCTGTGGGATGATCCACAGACGCCCCTCCCCTCAAAGGCCCCCCCACTAACAACATTCTGTTGCCAGACACCACAGGACACCCTCAGAAGGCCCATGTCCATTAGAGGTTGTGACGTTAGCGAACAAACCGAATCTATTGACTGGCTCTTTAAAACGAATGACGGGAACAGAGTCACCGCTGTGAGACTTTTTTTTCCATTGTAAAGGTGTGATAAAAGTTATCACCAGGCTCATCTTAAAAATAAATAAATATAAAAATGAGCCAGTCTTTTGAACCAATCAAGTATCTGTGGGATGATCCACAGAGGCCCGTCCCCTCAAAGACCCCCCACTAACAACATTATGTTGCCAGACACCACAGGACACCCTCAGAAGGCCCATGTCCATTCTTTGATGAATCACAACGGTTTTGGAGGCATAAGGGAGACCTACACAAGGAAGGTGGTCATAATAGCTGTAAGATCAGTTCTCCTATGGACTAGAACTGGGCTGTAATACTTGTTAATTTCGTTGTTCATTAGCAGTGTGTTTCTTGTAATAAATCACACTGTAGATCGTCATAGATCGATGTATTTTCTTTGCATTTCTTTAACGACTCTTCACGAAGAGTTGCAGCTTTAAATCAAATCTGCAAATAAAAGCGCTCTGAAGATGGAACACCTGCTGATATTAGGTTAGAGTGTATAAAAATAAACAATAAAGCACTAAGAGGCTGTTGCTGCAAAAATATATATGTATATGTATTCAAATATACATATAAACAGTCAAAAACAGCTCCATCTGGCTCATTTACAATACCATTACCACAGTTATTAATATTGCATTGTGTGCCGGCTAGACATCTTCAGAAGTAGCAGCTGTCAGTACTTTCTCTCCTGCATTGTTCTTGATCACCTGAGCTCCACAGGTTGATGGAGGGTTAGCAGTTAGCTCCTCTGTGAGCACAGTTTCAACAAAAGAAGAAGAAGACTTTACAGATTATACGCTGCCAGCCGGTGTATATATATGTAAATGACTGTAAAGCCTACATGCGGCCTTGCTTTCATTCCTGGATGCTGTGTTGATTTTCCCACAGGGTCTACATTTAGTTGGCTGAGACTGAAGTAAACAGATTGGGCTGTGTTGTGTTATTGTAAAGTATGTGCATCATTATTTTTTGCAAAGGGCAGATCTGTTCAGTGGCTCCTCCTGAATTAGCTCGGATGAAGTGAAAACATTCAGTCACGTAAGGATACTGAAGTATGTTTAACGTATATTTAACGTTCAAGTATTTTCAATTCAGATAAGTAAATTTAAACATTTTTATTTTCAGTTCTCTATATTTTCCAGGAAATACAGGGGAATCGAAAAGCTGTCTCTCTCTCACCTTAAAATAAACAGTATAGATGCGCCGATCAGGCATAACATTATGACCACCTTCTTAATATTGTGTAGGTCTCCTTTGTGGTGACTCATCAGAGAATGGACATGGGCCTTCTGAGGGTGTCCTGTGGTGACTGGTGACAGAATGTTGTTAGTGGGAGGCCTTTGAGGGGAGGGGCCTCTGTGGATCATCCCATATGATATAAATTTATTTTTAAGATGAGCCGAGTGATAACTTTTATCACACCTTTACAATGAAAAAAAAAAAAAGTCTCACAGTTGTGACTCGGTTCCCGTCATTCGTTTTAAAGAGCCGGTCAATAGATTCGGTTCGTTTGCTAACGTCACAACTCTAATGGACATGGGCCTTCTGAGGGTGTCCTGTGGTGTCTGGCCACAGAATGTTGTTAGTGGGGGGCCTTTGAGGGGAGGGGCCTCTGTGGATCATCCCACAGATACTTGATCAGTTTGGGATGTAGTGAATTTGGAGGCCAGGTCAACACCTTGTGCTGTTCTTCATGTTTTAATTTAAAGCGTTTCTGTGTGTCAGGCTGGTGTCAGGCTCCATCCTGCTGGGGATGGCTGCTGCCATCAAGGAGTGTCATTGCTATGGGGTGGGGGTGCCTGGTCTGGTCTAGGTGGGTGCTACATGTCTAAGTAACATCCTCACCAATGAATGCCAGGTCCAAACGTTTCCCAGCAGAACACTGAACTGTCGCAAGATGGCCAATGTTATTCACTTCTCGTTGTTTTATCAGCCAATGTTGTGGCTGATAAAATCCACTGATGTAGTAGCAGCAATAGTTGCGCAATATAGCAACAGCTTGACATGTACATGGACAGCAGTGTAAATGGTAAAATCACCTGCAGTCGAGTCTTTGTGTGTAGCGGGTGTGTTACAGTCAAGTAGCGGACAGGGTTCAGCCTTTTGAGGTGTACACTGGGTGCAGGAGGTCTAGAGGAAAACCAAAGAGGAGGTTTGTGGATGTAGTGAAGGACGACATGACAGTAGGTGCAGATGATTCGCTGTGACAGAACCCCTGAAGGGAACAGGTGCAAGGAAAAAGAAAGAAGGAGAAGTGTATCTCCGCTTAAACGCTCACATGAAAGAAAGAAAATATATTTTACATCAGTGTTTGCTTTGTGTTTCACCCTGGCTTTATGATAATTCAAATTCAAACATGTCCGGATCAGAATATTTCTCACTAAGAGGACAAGAGGAAATTTAAGGTCAAGTTTGGTGTATATCCATGAGTTAAAACCAGAGTGAAAATGCCAGCTCTGATGACTCCAACATGGATGACGCTATCATGTGCATGAGTAATAGTGCAGTATTATATCTTTTATTTTTTGTTGTTTCGTCACCGCTCTAATGACCTCAATCTTTACTTGTTTGACAGAAATAAAAGTGAGGGGGTTTATGCTTCGACACAGCGGTGGAAGGAAGGGAGAGGTTTATTCAAACGCGTGAATGTGCATCTCGCGTGGAGGCGGCCCGTGTCCACACTTCAGAGGGGATGGATGCGAGGTGAAGTCACTGGGCTTGAAATCAAGCAGAGTGAAGATTGTTTATGGGCCGCCAAAAGCAATTAATCTCCCCTCTCAATGAAAATTAATCGGATTAAACCTCCTCGTGGCCCAGTGAATCTGCATGACGCTGAATCTCTTAGCTGCTCCGTCCTGCTCTGCGCCCACGACGCCCGTCCTATAGGCCGGATTCACTGGCCTCGCCGCAAAACAATGGGCAGCGCCGCTCCGCACTCCGGAGTGTAATCGCATTCTCCTGCTTGTCTGAATGCATGTCTTTCACGCTCGGAGAAGGAGCTTTGGCCACTTGTCCGGCATCGTATTCTGACCTTTGGTAGACGCGCTGGAGCGCTGAGAGAGATTTTGTTGATTTGAGTGTCGTCTGCGCGTCTCTGGCCTCAGGTGAAACACATGTTCGCGTGAGGATTTGACCTTTTTTTCCGCAGCGTTCAGATTAGTATTCCGTACCCTCCGCGCCTCTCCTCGTTTAAGTGGGTTAGGGGTTAACATTCTGAAGAGGCTGACGGAATATTCACTGGTTGTGTTTTCCAACTATCCCGATCGCCCTCCTCTACCGATCCACACCAGAGTGCAACGGTGCCTTTGGAGGAATACAAACATGTGTGTTGCATGGAGAGGCTTATTACTAACATGTTTATCGAGTCTGGTGCTGACCTTTTTCAGCCTCCAACGTTTAATGATGACTCAAATGTAGGATTGTGCAGCCCCTAGAGGCTAGGATGTTCATCACACGGCAGTGCAAAAAAAAATAAAAAAATGGACTGCAGAACAGAGCCGCTTACTGTTTTATTTATGTTTCCCCTCCAGACCTTAGGAATTAAATGACTTCCAAGCATTTGCTTTCGTTTGAAGAATAAAAGGAGTAGATATATATCAGCCTTGTCTCTGTATGTACAAAGCTGCATTTAGGATATGATTAGGCCACCTCAGTGTTTAAATTATTTGCTAAAGGTACTAAAACATATCATTATAGCCTCATCTATAATTTGATTGTATGTTTAAATTGACTGGTCTATTCTCTGCTCTCAAAACCAAACAATATTTATAGATGTCAGATAATTATGTTCATATGCTGATGCTTCATGTACATTGTTCTGGTAGAAGGTCTGATTTATAATCAGTGAGTGCAGCACTTCATTGTAGTTTTGGGTTCAATATTGTGAAATCGTTGGTAGTCGATCGAGTGCTTGTGTTCATGTGTTTGCAAATGAGTGCCCTTTCATATGTCGTTCATATATGCACTGATCAGCCACAACATTAAAACCACCGACCGGAGAAGTGAATAACATTTAAACCATCTTGTGACAGTTCAGTGTTCTGCTGGGAAACTTTAGGACCTGGCATTCATTGGTGTGGATGTTACTTAGACATGTAGCACCCACCTAGACCAGACCAGGCACCCCCACCCCATAGCAATGACACTCCTTGATGGCAGCAGCCATCCCCAGCAGGATGCAGTCTTACACAGATACAAAAACGTTTTAGGAGCAACTCTAAAACTCTAAAAACGCTGCAGCTCGAGTTTTAACCAGAACAAAGAAATCAGAGCATATCACCCCAGTTCTTAAGTCTTTACATTGGCTCCCAGTCAGCTACAGAATAGATTTTAAAGTTCTGCTACTGGTTTACAAATCACTGAATGGTTTAGGTCCAGAATACATGAATGACATGTTAGCAATGTATAAACCCAGTCGAGCTCTGAGATCGACTGACTCAGGTCAGATAGTGGAGCACAGAGTTAAAACCAAACACGGTGAAGCAGCATTTAGCTGTTACGCTGCACACAAATGGAACAAACTACCAGCAGAGCTGAAATCAGCCCCAACTGTAAGCACTTTTAAATCTAGGTTAAAAACATTTCTTTTTTCATGTGCATATGGCTGAGCCCTTTTAAATCATTTTAAATCGTAATCTTGGATTTACACTGTAAGTCCTCTTAATCGTTTTAATATATGTATATATATAATACACTTTTCTTTTTCTTTTTTTTCTTTTTCTTTGTTCTTGCTTTTAACTGTGTGTTCTAATTTGTTCTGTTTTTATGTAAAGCACATTGAGTTGCCTCTTGGTATGAAATGCGCTATATAAATAAAAATGCCTTGCCTTGCCTTGCCTTGCCTAAAAACCCACGACACAACGGCACAAGGTGTTGACCGGGCCTCCAATTTCACTGGATCCTAAACTGATCAAGTATCTGTGGGATGATCCACAGAGGCCCCTCCCCTCAAAGGCCCCCCCACTAACAACATTTTGTTGCCAGACACCACAGGACACCCTCAGAAGGACCATGTCCATTCTCTGATGAGTCACAACTGTTTTGGAGGCACAAGGGAGACCTACACAATATTAGGAAAGTGGTCATAACGTAATGCCTGATCGGTGTATCTGTGCTGTCTATTTTAAAGTGAGAGAGAAATGGCTTTTCAGTTCTTCTGTATGTCCTGGAAAACAGAACTGACAATGAAAATCTTAAAATTTTGAATTTGAATGGCATGTACGTAGCACGGTCGGACAAGGAGAAACAGTGTTTAGCGCCTCTGTATGTTTTTATTAACTTGTTGTGGAAGTGACACGAATCTTGAATCTCAGATTGTCAGTGACGTCCAATCAAATCGTGCCCGCGACTCTGTTTAACTTTGATTACTGTACATGTAGAAACCACATTTCCAGAGGCTTCGGAGTTTAAACGGAGGTGCAGGGGATTTTGGGACATGTTTGTGTGGTTTATAGCTGTCTCAGTGTATTACAGTCAGCGGTGTCGGATGCTGATTTCTTGTTCCTCCTCAGCTCTGCACAGATTTTAAGCCCTGCGACTTTATTTTTTAATCCGTATGCTGAATTAGGACTCTGCTAACACCCAGCAAGTGTCAGAAGTCCAACCAGTGGAAATCAATACTTCGGAATGTCTCTTCAACGAGGAAGTCCATAGTACTGTTTACACATTTTTTGTGACTGCCAGAGCAAAGTAGACATACAGTTTGTTCTCTTGTCTGATTCTGGTTATTATTTCCTCCCTAAGCTCCTGCAGTTGACACACCACCAACCATCAGGCAGAATGTCATATGGTTCCATTGACGGAGGCTCCTTTGGCAGTCGTAACCCTTTCGGAGGTCCTACGAGGCAGGGCTACCAGCCAGTAGGTAAGGACTAACGCGGATTTCTATCATGAAAATATCATCTTGTGCAGCTCTTCAAAATATATCATTTCGCAACACTAAGACACATTTCCGTGAACAAATAACATACTGCCAAGCTTCTGTCACTCTCCCATGCCCATGCCACAGATTTTCATTTGTCAAAAAAATCTGTAAAATATTCTACTTGTGGCTACCACCTCAGTGGAAATTTGAATGTAATGGTTGTAATGATTAGAGTGATTCTGTCAGCTGGAGTTTCTGCATAAAAATGGTATCTTAACATATAGATGGTAACATTTCATTCCCCACGAGTAATGGTAACTAAATGCTATTTGCTAAGAAGCAAAAAATATGGCACAACAAATACATACAGGGGTTGCACGACTTCAGATTTTTTTTAAAGTCGACGGTTATATGGTGAAAGTCACCAATAAAAACATGGTAGAAAGTAATGCTGTGCATCAATGAAATCTATATTCTTGACCTGAATACATATGCTGAGAACAGACAGCTCATGTGCTACAAACTGTGAGCTGCAGATATGTATAGCCTGTATAAAAGCATGCAGCACCTCAGCACCATCAATAGCATTTAATAGTACTCCACAGCGTGTTGGAAGATGGGATAGTGCAGCCCGGTTGGGATAGTGCAGCCCCCCCAAAAAAAAATCCTGTCCCGCAAAATCCCGAGAGAAAGACTCCCAAATCCCGTCCCGCTCCCTAAAGTTATCAGACTCTGTTGCCCAACTTGAATTGAGGGGTCCTTTGTTGCCTGTAACTGCTTCTTTCCAGAATCCATTTTGCCGTGTGTAGTCACTGAAGCTGACTGATTGACTTGTGAACAGGGCAGCTGCTTTGTCTTGCTCTGATAGGCTACCAATCAACAACAAACGTATTGTGGGTTGTAATTGGTTCTCTTTTCTAAAACGAAATGCCTCACAATCTTTGGGCGTACTCACCGCATTTTTAATTTAATCTCCGGCTCCGTCCCGCTCCCGCCCGCTCCCGTTGATTATTTGCTCTATCCCGCCCCTATCGCGTTACCAACAGTGAAATTGACTCCCGTACCGCGGGAATTGCGGGAATACCGTGACCCGCGGGAGTCCCAAAAAATTGTCACCCTCTACTGTACAACCCCTAATACATACAGTATCATCCCCTTGTAAAGTTGAACACCGAAGCCCACATCCAACGCATACAGAGCAACGTAAACATCTTTTTGTGGTTGTGTTTTCTGAGTTCAAGTGTAATATTCAACCTTTTGTTCAGTTTCCACCAACTTAATATAGAAAATAGAATATTTGGCTGAATGCTTCACCCTTTTCATCAGCTGTTCCTCTGACTGCTAACTTCCTCTGTCTGCCTGTCATGTCAAGGACAGTGGCTTTATCAGAGCTTTATTACTGCAAACGCTTTTCCAGTAATAAGGCTGCTGAATATGATTAAAAAAAATATAAACCCTTTTCATTTATTTAATCTATACAATATGCAGCTGGTTTCTTGTGAAAACAATCTCCGTCCTCATTATTATTTTCATATTTAGGACCGAGGCGCTGACTGTTGCAAGACGTTGCATAGATATTCCAAACTTCATAATTTGGTGAAGACAGGATAAAGAGTCAAAACATGTCAAAAATAGTATTAAATTTATATAGAACTTTTGCAGAAGCTTCATATCTTCAAACTTCTTCCAATAAAAAAAAGACAGCAGCACTCACTGAGGCGCGCGTTATTAATATCGGTTGATGTCAACACCAGTTTTATGAGAGTTCGCAGAAATCACAGTAGTCACCCACATTCCTACTTAGAAAGCAGGCAATCAGAGTCAGGTGTTCCAGTCATCACAGCACTTCATAAAGAAATGAATAATTCAAGCAATCAGCGCCGCATGTACGCGGGTAAAAAATACACACACTAATACGATTGCATGGAAACAGTCTGCACAAATAAAAGGTGCATAATATACAACAGCAGTTTTCTGTTCCTTCAAACGTGCCCATATAAATGAACTCCCTTTCCCCTGTTTGTATGTATTTACTCATGCGTGTCATGATCTTTGTGTTTGTGCAAGAGGTGCACACACACTCACTCATACACACACACACATAGGGAGATCATAGGTTTCCAAAAGGGTTAAGCAGTGCGAAAAGCTGCGTCATTGGATTTGATCCTCTCAGTGCTTTCATTAGACTTGTAATGGGGTAGTAGCAAGACAGAACCCCTGAGGCAAAAAATGTTCCCTGCCTAACTGGAGGTGTGTGTGTGTGTGTGTGTGTGTGTGTGTGTGTGTGGAAGGCCAATTTTTCATGGAATATTACATTTTGTCCTTGTGCGCCCTGCAACTTGTTGAGGGATAAAAACCTGTTAAAACATTCAAGGGTAAAGGTTACAGTTAGGTGAGGGTTAGGTTAAAGGCTGTTACTCCGCTTACCCCGTTCTCGCAGCTTGTTCTCTACACGTCAACACACTACTATTCTGTGATTGGTCAGAAATTGGAAGTGGGCGTGGTCAGTGCAGAAAAGCGGAAATGTTCGCGGCCACTCTGTGATCTCCCAGATGCTAATGTTCACAGCGTGACTGCTAATCTCTCCTGGGTGGAGTTCGGCACTTGAGTTTCTCGCGAGGTATAAATGACCTTGCCAAAATGAACCTTGTTCTTGCTCACCTCAAGAACGAGAACAAATTTCTCACTTCTACGACACCTACGAAAATGGGAAGTCCTTACGAGGATTCAAACTTGTGTTTATGGTGTGTGTGTGCGCTTGAGAGAGCAACATAGACAGATGGAGGCAGACTCTGTAGACACTGAGCTGAAGATGAATAGACGACGAGGACAATGAACCAACGATTCATGTTTGCGAGCAGGACAAGGAGATCTGTCGTATTTTTTTGCATGTTTGCATTCTTGAAAAGGACACACACACAAGCTACCTCACATCATAAAACACACAAAGAAATTCACCAAATGCTTGTTGCTCATTTCAAAGGATGTCTACTGATCTTTTAATGGAATATATTATCCCATACAGAGCCAATTATTTAAAACACAAGAATTACTGACCATTTACATAATTTATGTATCCAACATGTCTATGTGAGAGGGCATATGTGAAGCCTGGAAGGGAATGAAATAGTTTTCTGTGTACAACAAGCTGGCTGGTGTCAAGTGGGTGTTTGATTGGTTTTCATATTTGTTTGGCACACGATATCATGTAGATTTAAAGGTGTGTGAAGTGATTTTCTTAAGAGTGAACGTGTGTTTTTAAATGTTTCTTCAAACTGTGATCACTTACAAGTGAACACAAACTGTTCGGGGGCGATCCAGGCATCTTTTGTAGTTATTTATTTTAGGCCTGCCATAATCCAAAACCATGTCCCTGTGGCGTCAAATTGTCTTTGTCCTCTTCTGTTTTAATGGCTGGCTTGCTAACGTCAAAGCTGCCACAAGTTTAAGAGGAAGAAGAGGAACCAACATCACCTCACTAAACATAAACTTGGAAATTTGGAGATTGTGCAATGTGGATGTTTGGCGAGGTGGTAGTAGTTGATCATTGTTAAATACTACCAACTTGATCGCCACCAAACCCCTGCCTCCCCCCACCCCACCCAAAAAAACGGAATATGTGGAGTCCACTCAGCCAAGAAGAGAAAATACAAAATATTCCGGAGAGGGTTAGGGAGTTTATGGAGTTGGATCACCAGAACATTTCTGGAGTAGAGAGCACAAGTTTTCTGGAGCTAAAGTACAAGCTACCCTCTCCAGACTACATTAGCTTTGACAGTCCTTTTTATTGGACTTAATACAGTCACACAGTGCACACATGATCTAGGTGAATACAAAGACGATAAGAAAAGCCTTTATGAATCTTCAGGGGATTCAGTTTTGTTTGTTTAAGATCAGATTGGCCGACACTGAATATTAAAAGATCGGTATCAGATCGAACTTGATTGGGACTCACCTACTAAGAGGTTCACACCCCATACTGTGACCAATAATAATAATAATAATAATAATAATAATACATTTTATTTATAGGTGCCTTTCACGACACTCGAGGTCACCGTACAAAATTGTTTAAAATAAAACGGGAAATATTGCGTAGGTAAAAATAGGCTGAACGGGTGATGTTGTTAATATGAGAATGGAAAGAAAGAGTGGTGTCAAGGATGACACCCAGACTCTTAACCTGGGGAGAGGGGGAGACTGGGGAATTGTCAATTTGAATAGAGAAGTTATTTATATTGGATAGGGAGGTTTTGGTGCCAATGAGAAGAATTTCAGTTTTACTACTGTTGAGTTTGAGGAAGTTGGTGGAGAACCAGGTTCTGATTTCCTGAATACAGTCCAAGAGGTAAGTGGGTGGAAAGGTGGAGCTGGGTTTGGTGGACGAGTAGAGCTGGGTGTCATCCGCATAACAGTGGAAATTAATATTATACCTATGAAATATCTGGCCAAGGGGGATGAGGTAGATGATGAATAAAATAGGACCAAGAACAGAGCTTTGGGGAACACCAGAGAAAAGGGGGGATGGGCGGGATGTAAATGTGGGGTCACCTCCTGTTGACTGTTCCTGGTTTGTAAAAACCATTGGAAACCAAAGCACAATAGATGAAGATTAAATTATTAATTCAATGATTCACTTGAGCTTGGTTGTAGTTCTAGGTAAAACTAAGTTTCCATGTTGTTTAGAAGCTTTATATCAGATATGCTCAATCATTATGGCTATTTGCGTGTAGAGCTTGATTAAAATGTTGATTCTGATTGTTAATCTCCAAAGGCAATTGCTGCACACACGTCTGCAATGTGTTTCTTCTACGAAATAGCTCAAATCACTACGCAGAGGAAGCGGCTCCAGCCACCGCCTTTCTGTCGAATGCTCCCAATTTGGCCGGCCAGCTCCAGAATGAATGCGCCCTTATACTCGTTTGTGCTTTGTACAGTGCATTTATATCAGCGCATGCAGATGTGTGTTCATACCAATCACGTTTGACACTCCAGGGGAGTAGCTGGCACGAGTCATTATGTCGCAATTCAGCTACAAAGCAATGGAGGAAGGGAGGACGTGTCAGGGAGAAAACAAACATCACATATGCTTTTTGTCTGTGCACTCGAAAATACTGTACTAGTGTATGTGTGTGTGTGTGTGTGTGTGTGTGTGTTTGTGTGTGTTTTTTACTTCAGTCTGACAGTCATCTTCTCTCTCCCAGCACTCTCTATTGTGGGAAGACAGATGGGAGCCTCAGTCACCAGAAAAGAGCTCTTTGATCACAGTGAAGCTTGGGTACATTATGAGGGATATGAGCAGTGGCGGTGGTTGGTGTGTAGAAGGGGGGATGTGGGGGTTGGGGTGGCGTCGGCGGGGCAGAAGCCTGTCAGATTTGCAGTCTGTTGCCGAGCCTGATCTGAAGGGGAGCTCAGGAAATGATCAAAGCCCAGGTTAAGTCTCTAATAGAGCTGCCGTTTAGGCTAATCTCTCCGCTCGCTCTCCCGGCAGAAAAAAAAAAGAAAAAGAAGCTCTCAACCCTCCACCCCGCTCTCTGATAGGAGGCATGTCACCGCCGGCGCCACCGACAGCCTCATTCAGGATGACAGGACAACACGGTTTTCATATCAACACATATTGACAGGCCATATGTTGTTTTTAATAGCTGGTGCGCTGAAAATAAAAGCCTGAAACGGCGTTCTATATTTTCCGCTTGGCAGCTTACGCTCCCTGTCACAGTTGTCATTGTATGATAGTGTTACCTTGTGTGTTTCCAACATCAACACACAAAAGAACTTGAGTGTACTTGGTTATTTGGATAAACCCGTTTTTTTGTTTGTTTTTTTCTCTCTCACATGGGAGTTTGAAGTTGATCATTTTCAAAAAATGCTAACTGAAGTAGCGCTTACTCCAGTTACATAGCAGAACCGTACAGTTAGTTTAAACCAAGTCTTCAATGTCAGAAGCTGTTCGGTAGTCTGGTGGGGCCAGATTTTATGGACCGTGTTGTCTCGGAAGATAAAACCTGAAGATATTCAGAAACAACAGAAATAGAAATCCGGCGTTTGACTTGAGAAGGTGTAGATATCTCGAGAAGTTGCTGAAATAGCCCAAGTTGTTGTGTGGACGCTACTGTAAAGGTTTTCTTCCTTGTCAAAAAAGCAAAGACGATAATCCTCATCCTCGTCCTTGACAGCAGCATCCCACTTCTCACATCTCTCGTCACAGTTTAAGGAATCCCACCTGGTTAGCTGCAGCGGCACAGTGCCCGGTGTGGGACCTGACCCGTGGATGTGTCCACATCGTTCCGTTGCCTTCCCCCCGAGACACAGTTCCGCTTATTGAGCTTGAATGAAGCGAGAGGGTTGGACTGGGTGTGATGAGGCTGCGATTAGCACTTGTTCCTCCAGCTCCATGCTCTGCTGATGGGCAGAAAGTGGCCAAAGTGAGCCATGTGTTAAGCAGCCACGCACAGAGTAATGGACCAACTGAGACGCCATTGATTTTGAAGTCCAATCTTCCGTGGCCCCGACACCCTGATATGAGCACTTTTGTTGACTCACTTTGTCCTGACGATAGGCACACTAACACGTCTAGAAGCTGAATTTTTGACTGTGGAATTAGTTCACGTGCTAAGTAAATGAATATGCCAGTAAATAATCTGAAAAATAATTAATTTACATATACAGCGATCAGGCATAACATTATGTCCACCTTCCTAATATTGTGTAGATCTCCCTTGTGCCTCCAAAATGGTTGTGACTCATCAGAGAATGGACATGGGCCTTCTGAGGGTGTCCTGTGGTGTCTGGGAACACAATATTGTTAGTTGGGGGCCTTTGAGGGGAGGGGCTTATGTTTATCATCCCACAGATACTTGATCAGTTTGGGATCAAGTGAATTTGGAGGCCAGGTCAACACCTTGTGCTGTTCTTCATGTTTTTTTTAATTGTTCCTAAAGCGTTCTTCAGGCTGCATCCTGCTGGGGATGGCTGCTGCCATCAAGGAGTGTCGTTGGGGTGGGGGTGCCTGGTCTTTCTTGAAATCACTTCAAATACACTATATTACCAAAAGTATTCGCTCACCCATTCAAATGATCAGAATCAGGTGTTCTAATCACTTGGCCTGGCCCCAGGTGTATAAATTCAAGCACTCAGGCATGCAGACTGTGAAACAAGACATTTGTGAAAGAATGGGCCGCTCTCAGGAGCTCAGTGAATTCCAGCGTGGAACTGTCATAGGATGCCACTTGTGCAACAAATCCAGTCGTGAAATTTCCTCGCTCCTAAATATTCCACAGTCAACTGTCAGCTCTATTATAACAAAATGGAAGCGTTTGGGAAAAACAGCAACTCAGCCACGAAGTGGTAGGCCACGTAAAGTGACGGAGAGGGGTCAGCGGATGCTGAAGCGCATAGTGCAAAGAGGTCGCCGACTTTCTGCACAGTCAATTGCTACAGAGCTACAAACTTCATGTGACCTTCAGATTAGCCCAAGTACAGTACGCAGAGAGCTTCATGGAATGGGTTTCCATGGCCGAGCAGCTGCAGCCAAGCCACACATCACCAAGTGCAATGCAAGGCGTCGGATGCAATGGTGTAAAGCACGCCGCCACTGGCCTCTAGAGCAGTGGAGACGCGTTCTCTGGAGTGATGAATCAAGCTTTACCATCTGGCGATCTGATGGACGAGTCTGGGTTTGGAGGTTGCCAGGAGAACGGTACATTTCAGATTGCATTGTGCCAACTGTGAAATTTGGTGGAGGAGGAATTATGGTATGGGGTTGTTTTTCAGGAGCTGGGCTTGGCCCCTTAGTTCCAGTGAAAGGAACATTGAATGCTTCAGGATACCAAAACATTTTGGACAATTCCATGCTCCCAACCTTGTGGGAACAGTTTGGAGCGGGCCCCTTCCTCTTCCAACATGACTGTGCACCAGTGCACAAAGCAAGGTCCATAAAGACGTGGATGACAGAGTCTGGTGTGGATGAACTTGACTGGCCTGCACAGAGTCCTGACCTGAACCCGATAGAACACCTTTGGGATGAATTAGAGCGGAGACTGAGAGCCAGGCCTTCTCGACCAACATCAGTGTGTGACCTCACCAATGCGCTTTTGGAAGAATGGTCAAAAATTCCTATAAACACTCTCCTCAACCTTGTGGACAGTCTTCCCAGAAGAGTTGAAGCTGTAATAGCTGCAAAAGGTGGACCGACATCATATTGAATTCTATGAGTTGTGAATGGGATGGCACTTCAGTTCATAGAATGAGTAAAGGCAGGTGAGCGAATACTTTTGGTAATATAGTGTATGTCTTGATAGGATTCAAATCTGGGGGCTTAGATGGTCACTCAAGGGTGTCCCAGGAAGGAGCCGTGGGCTACGGTTTGCCTGATGTGGGATCGCCGTTTTGCTTGAATGTTCAGTGATTAATAATGTTCAGTTTATGCACTGACACTGTCATGTACTCCTTAAACCTGTCCTGGTATTTCACCCTGATTTGAAGACACACTGTCTAATATTTGCCAGTTCCATCAATAGCAAAGCTCCAACACAGCACAACAGGACGGATCCCCTTCCCTTCAATTGGCAGTTACGGTTTTGTCTCATCGCTAAATTAAACTCCAGAGCGTCTTCGTGCCAAGTCAAATCTTTTCCTGTATATACCTTGTGGTCAGATTTCTGGGAATTAAGTTTTTGCTTGTTCAGCTTTATTCTCAAGGTCTACATTGATACTTGTATTCATCTAGTCCTCATCCAGTCCTCATCCAGTCCTCCTTCAGGCCTTTAGCAGTAAAGCAGTGTTTTCTTTTCCTCAGCTGTTGTTTTTCTGTTGTCTGACTCTCCTTAGAGACTCTTTGCTCTTTCCTCCAGTCACGGTAAGGTTTTCTGCTGTACCAGGAGTTTTAAACTTGCGTATGTTGCCGCATATGGTGTCTTGGACTAAAAGTACCTTTGATTTTTTTTTTAAACCATCACCATTTTAAGGCAATCCCTTGAGACAGCTTCTTTACTGTATATTCACCATGTTTGTTACCCAGGCTGAATCCCTGCGTATGTGATATTTATATCTGTAAACACAGCCAAAGCTACTTTTTTGTAGCGACCCCTAAAGCTTAGTATCCCTGTGGCCATTCTAGTCAGTAATTTAAGACAATTGCTATGGGGTGGGGGTGTCTGGTCTGGTCTAGGTGGGTGCTACATGTCTAAGTAACATTCACATGAATGAATGCCAGGTCCAAAAGTTTCCTAGCAGAAGACTGAATTGTCACAAGATGGTCAATGTTATTTACTTCTCCTGTCAGTGGTTTTAATGTTGTGGCTGATTGGTGTGATTTATCAGGGTAAATTGGGTCTAATAAAGCAGAATACATCCTACAGGCATATTTTGTAAATTTGATGGGTTCAGGCTGATTTGCAGGTTAATCTGAAGTCCAGATTTAATTTGGTCTCTGTGTTTCTCATAACCTTCCACCTGAAAGAACGTATTTAGGACTGTCTTCTCTACAACAATGTGTTGTTGTAACAGAAAAGCAAACGACTCCACAGGCAGAATGACTCCTTGATGACAGAACATCATGCATCCACTTATACCTGCTTAAATGCGGATGTTAAAGGAATCTTTTAAGCTGTTTTCTCTCATTATAGTGCTCATAACGGCTGCGTTTATCATACATCAATTATAACTGTGACGTGGGAAAGGCCATGTTTTGTATCTAACACTGAACAGGTTGTCACTTTGAGGCACTTACCGTCGAGATGAATGATGAGTTTACTCCTCTGGGAATCATTTTATCGGCCTGACAGAACTGTAATCAGTGAATGATGTGTGTTTTTAAACAGACAGTATTCTCTGTATGCTGATGTTAAATGGTGACAAATGGTGAGAAATGAAATTACAGGAAAATTAAAGATAAAATGTTTTAATAAACACTTATTTTATCGAATTTGAATACCGACGCCTTCTCCTGCAGGTTTATGCTCAATCTCTTTTTTTGTCCTGATGTTTGTAATCTTTGTAAACCTTTCCTCGCAGTGTCTGCAAATGGCCCCGTCTCCCACTGAGCAGAGGAGTGAGGGACAATTATAAGGAAGCCTCCGCCAAACAAAGAGAAACACGGCGCTAAATTGCAGCGTCTGAACAGCGCGGCGTTAGTCCAACCGGAACAAAGCTTTCTGTGATAATGATTTAATGTTGGTCTGCATTTTCTGCACGTTCTGCCTGCAAGGGACGTAATAGCACATTAAACAGAGCAGAACGCCTCTAGATGGGTGTGTGGGGGTGATTCTACGCTGCAGTGTCTGCATATATCTGTGTGTGTGTGTGTTTTGGGGAGGTGGGGCAAGTCAACGTGAATCTCTTATGACTTCCTGTGGTTTGTTCACCCTTGATTGATTCAGCCGTCTTGCTTAATATAACCCTGATGACCGCGATGAAGTTGCTGTATGAGTTTCTAGAATTCCTGATGGAAGATTTGATTTGTATCTAAATTTCAGTCCAGTGTTAAATCTGTCTTAGCTTTTTTTTGCATTCTTTTTCTCATTTTGTCCTGAAGTAGTTTTACATCTACACTAATCAGCCACATTATTATGACCACTGACAGGAGAAGTGAATAACATCGACCATCTTGTGACAGTTCAATGTTCTGCTAGGAAACTTCTGGACCTGGCATTCATTCATGTGGATGTTACTTAGACATGTAGCACCCACCTAGACCAGACCAGGCACCCCCCACCCCATAGCAATGACACTCCTTGATGGCAGCAGCCATCCCCAGCAGGATGCAGCCTGACACAGGAACACACACAAAAACGCTTTAGGAACAACTAAAAAAAAAACATGAAGAACAGCACAAGGTGTTGACCTGGCCTCCAAATTCACTAGATCCCAAACTGATCAAGTATCTGTGGGATGATCCACAGGGGCCCCTCCCCTCACACATAGGACCCAAAGGTCCCCCACTAACAACATTGTGTTTCCAGACACCACAGGACACCCTCAGAAGGCCCGTGTCCATTCTCTATTGAGTCACGACTGTTTTGGAGGCACAAGGGAGACCTACACAATAATAGGACGGTGGTTATGATGTTATGCCTGATCAGTGCATCTATACAGTTTATTTTAAGGTGAGAGAGAAACGGCTTTTCAGTTCGTCTGTATGTGCTGGAAACACAAAGAATTGATGCTAAAAATCTTTAAATTTGAACTGAACTGAATTTAAAATACTTCAAAGTTAAATATACATTAAGCATACTTCATTATCCTGACGTGACTGAATACCTTCACTTCACCTCAGCTAATTCAGGAGGAGCTATTGAACAGAACCGTCCTTTCCAAAAATAATGATGCACATACTTTTTAATAACACAACACAGCCCAATCTGTTTACTTTAGTCTAAGCCAGCTAAAAGTAAAGTCTACATGCAGCCTTGCTTTCATTACTGGATGCTTTGCCCCTTTTAACACAGTCATTTATACATATACAGTGGGGAAAATAAGTATTTGATACACCGCCGATTTTGCAAGTTTCCCCCCTTATAAAGAATGGAGAGGTCTGTAATTTTCATCATAGGTGCACTTCAACTGTGAGAGACAGAATCTAAAATAAAAATCCAGAAAAATCACATTGTATGATTTTTAAATAATTAATTTGTATTTTATTGCATGAAATAAGTATTTGATCCCCTACCAACCCAGCAAGGATTCTGGCTCTCACAGACCTGTTAGTTTGTCTTTAAGAAGCCTTCCTATCCTCCACTCGTTACCTGTATTAATTGCACCAGTTTGAACTCGTTATCTGTATAAAAGACACCTGTCCACACACATAATTGATCACACTTCAACTGCTCCACTATGGCCAAGACCATAGAGCTGTTTAAGGACACCAGAGACAAAACTGTAGACCTGCGCAAGGCTGGGATAGGCTACAGGACAATAGGACAGCATCTTGGTGAGAAGGCAACAACTGTTGGTGCAATTATTAGAAAATGGAAGGGACTCAAGATGACTGCCACTAACAACGTCCTGATGCCAGACACCACAGTACACCCTCAGCAGACCCATGTCCATTTTCTGATGAGTCACAACTGTTTTGGAGGCACAAGGGAGATGTACACAATATTAGGAAAGTGGTCATAATGTTATGCCTGATCGGTGTATGTTCAACTTGAAATGTGCTGGGAGCAAGTTTTACATTAAACGCATCGATAGCTTGAATGAAACTGATGAATCTGCGCTACTTTCTCGTCGTTTTAAAGTTTTTTCCCACAACATGCCGTTATAAGAGCGTCACGGAGGGCGAGGAAACTGTGCCATCCGTCGCTTGTGAACACAATGTGGAAAAAAAAAAAAAGAGTTTATCAGGCCTCTGTACCATCTGCTGAGAAGCTGACCAAGATAAAGCAAGTGATTTATTCTGCACTCTGCAACAAACACTGAAAACTCTGAACGCTATGAAATACTGATAACACTG
Source organism: Chelon labrosus (assembly GCF_963514085.1). NCBI lineage: Eukaryota > Metazoa > Chordata > Actinopteri > Mugiliformes > Mugilidae > Chelon > Chelon labrosus. The sequence continues at coordinate 26,031,183 of NC_140345.1, forward strand.
AGTACGGCAATACAAATGAAAAGCTGAGTATTCTGAATGTCGCTGAGTATTCAGAATAATGAAGAAAAAACAAAGAGACTTTTTGTTTCGCTGACCGTTTAATGGGGTATTTTTAATTTGCAATTTCGAGCACATTACGCGATTCACAGCGATCTTGCTTCCCATGATTTATACAGCTTATGATTTCAGACTCAGTCTGAGACAGGGAATATTAGCTCTAGGCCCTAATGCCCTGATTTCTGATTGGCTGGCAGGCTTTGACCTGTGACATCTCTGAAAGCAAAGCGTAAACCTAATATGTGACACATTTTACTGTTATCTGATTGGAAACGGCATCTGGCTTCTGCAGCGACAACCTTTCCAGCAACGGTTGGTAATACTACACCCATTTACTTGCTTATTCTGCAACTTAACAAGGTTATTTGTATATTACACTGCATTAAATGCGGACAATATTGCTCAAGGAAACTCTTTACCAAGAATGCGCTCATACATCTGCCGAGATGAGTGGATCAAATCCCCCCTTTAGGACAAAGGATCCAGTTTGACGGCTGACCTAGAATTAGTGCGAAATCTGAACTGTTTCCTCTATCTTACACGTCAGCACTAATTGTGTTTCTGTATTGAACAGCACGTAGCAGAACATTAATCTTTGTAGGAAATTGTCAGCATGAAGACAGCGAAGAGAAATCTACCTTTAACGATGACTATACATTCTAAAATGTTTCGATGACTAATGGCTTTATTTCTTTTCGGAGTAGAGCAGGAAGGAATTATTTTGGCGCTCGAGCTGTTGTTGCGATATTTAGTTGAAACACCGATGACCACCGTCCTAATATAGTGTAGGTCTCCCTTGTGCCTCATCAGGACATGGGCCTTCTGAGGGTGTCCTGTGGTGTCTGGCAACACAATGCATTTGAGGGGAGGGGCCTCTGTGGATCATCCCACAGATACTTGATCAGTTTGGGATCTAGTGAATTTGGAGGCCAGGTCAACACCTTGTGCTGTTCTTCATGTTTTTTTTTTTTTTAGTTGTTCCTAAAGTGTTTTTGTGTGTGTGTCTGTGTCAGGCTGCATCCTGCTGGGGATGGCTGCTGCCATCAAGGAGTGTCATTGCTATGGGGTGGGGGTGCCTGGTCTGGGCTAGGTGGGTGCTACATGTCTAAGTAACATCCACACCAATGAATGCCAGGTCCAGAAGTTTCCCAGCAGAACACTGTATTGTCACAAGATGGTTGATGTTATTTACTTCTCCTGTCAGTGGTCGTAATGTTGTGGCTGATTGGTGTATTGTCCTTTAGCCAGAAGAGACTCTAACGAGAGAAAAGCTTAAAGCTGTAATTAAATTATTTATTGGACCTGCTGTGGACAATAACGAAATGGTTTGACCCCTTTTTAAGGGGTTAGTAACCATGAGTTGAGTCTAGGCGCCGGTGATGGTGGTGGTGGTGGTGGAGCAGGGGGTGATGCTGAGGATCTGGATGGACATAATGTTGACCAGGGCTATTGATGAGCTCAGTATACGCACCCAGGGTCTGGTGGTAAATGGAGGTAAAGGAGGGTTGCATTGATGCAAAGCTGAAATGTCAGACGACAGCAGCAGAACCAGATTGGACCCTCTTTTGGTCCGATTTCGGTCCACGGGCCGTATGTTTGCCACCGTAGTTTTAAAATATCAGAAAGAGACAGAAAATAGATCACTGATGATCTCACTGAGCACTTAATTGTGCTGGAGATCTTTATTTTCTGAGGGTAAAGAGTTGAGGGTAACGTTTATTTCCCTTTTGAGAGAAGCAAGTCAACCAAGAAATAAAGGCAAAAATTAAAATACTTTCAATAGTAGATGCAAAAATTATAATATTGTCAGTATTCTCTCGTGTACTCCGCAGTTTAATTTACCATGGCAGCTGCTGAGATTGCCTTGTGTCACAGGCTGCGTGTGAATATTGGTCAAATTATAGAGGAAACAAAACTCAAACCTTGTCAGCTCCACCTGCAGCAGCAGCTGTTAGGAGCGGGACCGGTTCTTATTCTCTCAATCAGCCACTCACTGGCTAAATTGCAGATTTTTGGGAAGAGTAACAATCTGTCCTTCGACAGCGGAGAGACAGCCACTGACCCCAGGCATAATGAGATAGGAGCTCTTGATTAAGCTCCTCTCTGATTTGAGAGTATAATTGAACATGGTGCAGATAACGCGTTTGTGCCATTGACAAGCTCCTCTGTGGGGGCGCGACGGTAACTCTTCCCTGGTGTTTTTAGGGCTCTCGCTCATTACAGAAGGAGAAACCGGGGGCACTTTGTATTTATTATTCAGCTCTTTAACAAAATAAAAAAATAAAATCAGCCGCGTTGCCTAACTGATCACCTATAATCAGTTCACGGGGGGTTTTGATTAGCAACTGAAAAGATGCAAAGTGGGAATTTATCCTTTTCCCTTTCTCCTCATTACTCTACAGATACTTTGCTCTAATTCTGACAGCTATGATACCATGTGCACAATAAATACTGACCCATGGACAGTGTGTGGGCTCAGAACTCAAACTGTTCCCATTTATTCATTCATTCATTTTCTGTAACCACTTGTCCTGTGTAGGGTCATGGGATGGCTGGAGCCTATCCCAGCTGTCATCGGACGAGAGGCGGGGTACACCCTGGACAGGTCTCCAGTCTATCTCATTGCTAACACAGAGAGACAGACAACTATTCACACTCACACCTACGGCCAATTTAGAATAACCAATGAACCTAACCAGCATGTCTTTGGACGGTGGGAGGAAGCCGGAGTACCTGGAGAGAACCCACGCAGACACAGGGAGAACATGCAAACTGTGAGGGTGTACTGCGGCCGATTGCAGAATGACTGCTGGGATAGGCTCACTAAAGTTGCAGGATTAACGTACTTGGGGCAAAAACAGGCAGGTCCGTTGTTCAATCAACGTTAGCATGTCTAAGAAACACCGTTGTGTCGATTGCATGTGACAAGAGGGTTAACTTTTATTTGGGACGGTAACTTGTTTTGCATCCAGAAAAGCATCACTGTTCCCACTGGAGTACAACAAAAAGTTTAAAAAAATATATCCCACTGTATTCAGGTGTTAATAAGTCCAATTACACCTATTCGCTTTAGGAAAACTTACGGCGTCTATTCTCAAAGAGCCTTATGATCGAGTGCCAAAGCCAAGCAATGAGCAAAGGAGGAAGTCAGATGACGTGAATGAGAAAACCTTTCATCCTTTTGCCACTGTTAGGTGATAAGCCTCCTGTATTAGCATGCTAATCAACGTCCTTGATGAGCGCCATCATGGTGAATATTTTAGCATGTTGGGTTTATAATCTACAGTCCAAAGTTCCTGCCATCTTCACACTTTACTGTGTAATTTTTACCCTTCAAGTTCCAACACGCCTCCGTGGTGAGTTTAATATATGGTCCAGAATCTAAATTATGACTGTATCAGACACGCCGCTCAAACCACAGAGACTAAATTTGTCGAGGGCGATTTAATGAAGGCAGGGCCGTATCAGCGGAGCTTTGAAGTGGCATGCTGATACGAGCATGCTAAAGAGTCCACATGTTAATGGGAGAGAAGCGTTTTAAGTGCAAAAGCTGCAAAGTGCAAAAAAAATAATAATAATTTAAAAATAAATGATCCAAACCGTTGACCAAACACTGAAGTAACAATCAATAAATCCCTCAACCTTCCAGGAAACTCGGCATCTGTGGACTTTGGGGAAAATGGAAAATGCAGATTGCGTGTTGACGAGGACGTTAAAAACAAACCAGGCAGATAATATGTATGCAAAACAGGAAATCTCAGTTTTAAGCAAGATTTAACATCATTGGATTAATAAAACTTTAAATGCTTCTGATTTAAAGTGTAGTGTAACCCATACACCGATCAGCCCCAACATTAAAACCACTGACAGGTGAAGTGAATAACACTGACCATCTTGAGACAGTTCAGTGTTCTGCTGGGAAACTTTTGGACCTGGCATTCTTTGGTGTGGATGTTACTTAGACATGTAGCACCCACCTAGACCAGACCAGGCACCCCCACCCCATAGCAATGACACTCCTTGATGGCAGCAGCCATCCCCAGCAGGATGCAGCCTGACACAGGTACACACACAAGAAAGGAACTTTGCTAGTTTTATTTTAGTCACTCCGACTTGAAGTTAACCATGGGTGGTAGTGGACCCAAGAATTGCATGACTTGACTCCCTTTACCTGGTCACATTGAGGCATATTCATTAAAGTTTTGCGCACCTTGGTGCTATAGGGATTTGCCTAAAGGAGCACATCAAGATTTTACATAGGGGGAAGAAGGGAGACAGGTGAAAATTGCATGTTTTGTCTCATGCAATATGTATTTAAGGAGTTTCTGTTTATAGGTGCAAAGTGTTTGGTGGGGAAAGAATTAAAGTGTATATGAATAGCTGCTGAACTTGATTTATTGCTGCAGAGAGTCTGAAATTAAACATCTAGGAAAATCACAGTCGCTTCAACCCAGAATAATAATATGGAGGTTGTAGGCATTAAGTCGGCAATTGTATATTTTCCGTTCTTTCCTTTTCCATGGTGTAGACATGAGAACCATTGTATTCCACGTTTAACTATAACATCTCTTCACTCAATATTCAAGTCACGCATTTTGTGATCTAGTTTTTTAAGACATTTCAGAAAAGGACAGATACTTTATTTACTTTATTTAATTGTGGTTTACTGAGGAGAGATTAACTGCAGCACTAATCTAATTGTTGTCACCAATCTTCAGGAAAGAAGGCTGGTGAAGTTTCTTCTGTAGAAAAGGACACCGGAACAGAGTTTATTGAGTATACAGCATATAAACCAGAGTCACCTCTGGGGAGCAACTGGTTTTCGCTTTTCAGGCCCTTTTTTATTAGCTTGCAACCCATTTATGGTCAAAATTCTGCTCATGTCGGGTGCCAGCAGCCGTGTTCATGCATGTTTACCTTCCTCAAGTCTGATTTCATCTTATGCATGGTTTATGCATATATAATTTGGTGGCATAGCTACAACAAAAGCCCAGACCCTAACGCCGTAGCCCGATGTGCACCTCCCCAGAAATGTAACTATTGTCACGGTGCCGCAGACCTCAAAAGCTGTGATTGGTCCGCTTGGTAGTAGCGTGTTTCCGCTTTAGTATTTCCGGCTGCTTCTCCATCTCTGCAACTTTCAAATAGATTGTTTTGGATCCATGAACATGGAACACATTGAGGAAAGATTGACTGAGGAGGGTCGGAGATACAAACATTTGTATGACTCGTTGAAAGTTTCAGTTGCCATTGTCATGCGTTGTCCGTATTCCTAGTAAATACCCAACTATATTCAATAAATGTGCTGAGGCTTGAAAGTCAAGACCACTGTCTCCCTCCAGTGTCACTGTAAGTTAAAAAAAAAGAAAGATCCAGCCTGCATCATCTGGCTTCTTCCCTGTGTTGACTCCATCAGTCTGGGGCCTACTCCAGCCTGTCACGTGTCCTCAGAGCAGAGTGGCTCATTGGCCCACGTCAACCTTGACTGCAGTGAAGGAGGCAGCAGCAGCACACGTGGAAGGAGTCATCCAGTGACTTCAACAATGTCAGACTAACCTTTGACAGTTTATTTTCTTAATTAAAAAATTTAAATGAGGGCAATTGAACCGGAGATCCCATTGTTATGACCTGCATTGTAATTTCTTGCTCAAAACTTAAATTAAACTTAATGCGACTTGACTACAGACAGATTGCCTCGTACCTTGAATCTTCACATTTGTAGTCTTAACATCACCTCGATTTATAATCTCCGCTCTGGAGACAGTGTTTTTCAAACATAATACCTGGAAAGTTGTCAATTTGTGCCTTGGACAGCAAAACTAGAGTATTATATGATGGACGGCTGTCGAGTCCATACTTGTAACGAATGCAGACGTCAACGGAAAACTTAAAAAGCAGCTTAAGAGCTAATTCAGTTAACTGTCCATATTATTGACATGGCAAACTGTATACAAATGACACATTATTACATTCTGACCACTTACAGCTGAAGGGAACAACTTTAATTAACATGTCAAGGTCTGGATACATTAGAGAGTAAGTGGACTGTTATTGCTCATAGTCAGCCTGTTTGGATGTTAAAGACCTGAGCCTCCTGGACAAAGTACTAGTTGTTATGTTCAGACTATTGGGTCAAACAGGACAAACAGTTCCCCCTCAACGACAGGTAAGTATCTAGCTGTTATAGACACTAGTCACGCCAGAAACAAGTCAACCAAGTTTCTGATGGGTAACACACATAAGAACACCCATATGTTCCTATTTAAACCTCAATGTCCCCCAAGTCCCTAAGAACTGAAGAAGCTACTCGGATGAAACATCTTCAAGAAACTCTTCAAGTCCAATCGTCTTTCTTGAACGTTTTTTTTTTTTGGATATACCATGGTCTGGATGACTGAGAACCTTCACAGGCATATTGGGTCAGAGAATCTCCGCAATTTATGCATGCTCTAGGTCAGCAGGACCTCCTGATAGTTGCCAGAGGAGGGGGCAAACCATTAACCAACAATGGGGGTTGAGCAACGACTCATGGTGGCTCAAACTTGAGATGCTCCCTTAGTGCCAGACCTGCTAGCCTGAATGCCATTTTGGAAGATGGGTGGAGGCCATTAAAATAATGTCATGGAAAGGGAAAAAAAACACGTCATTGCATAAATTGTCCTGCTATTCGTTTTCATATTTATTTAATTGCTGGATTTATTTCTTCATTTAAACCTACTGTAAGCCACTGCAAATGGGCCGCTTTCTTTTCAGATGCGTGCTCAGTCAGAAATATGTAAATATAGCTACTGTAAGTGGGCCACTTTCTTTTCAGGTGCATGCTCACTCAGATATACTGAATATCAGGGTCACAGGGTCATGCTCAGAATTTTAACCACTCATCAAATCATTTTCTGCCACAGTTGAGTTAATGGTTCAGGTTTTTTTTATGTATAAATATTTTCAGGAACACATTAAGTTTGAATTTAGATTAGAAAATGAGTGTACACACATACACACATCTCCAGATGATTAAATATGGGTTGACATAGTGTATATTCCAGTATAACTGCAACTAATATGGACATTTTTGTAAAAATGAACCACTGAGAGTTACTTTTTGGTCTATACCAGTTTATACCTGTGAGCCCATCCAGCCTAGCCACCTCTGCTGCAGAGTACAGTGGAGATTCATGCATCGTGATAAATGAAAGGTGGACAAAGTGTGTGCTAAAGATGCGCGTGTGTGTTCTGGGATAACATTAAAATGCTTTTTCAGCTGAAAAATGACCCGTTTCCAAATGGATCACAATCTTGTAACGCTGCTCGACTGGCCGCATGCAATCATGTTATTACCTGGATGATTTGTCGGTGTGGCTCAGTGAGTGGGGTTAATGACTTGTGATGTACACTGGGGGTCTCACAGGTCTTGCCCCAGCCTGTACCATGAGTGTCTCCATTGCTTCCCAATCTGTAACCGCCCTCTCCTCACATACTGGGACTTTTGAGCATTCTAATAGGTGGTTTAGGCTTCTCTGTTAATTTGACGCCATAGCTACGGTGACGGCACAGACCCTTGCGCAGATCCTAACGCCGTAGCTGATGTGCGTAGGTTACGACATCTATGTCCCGTAGAGGCATAAATCATGCTTAAGTTACCATGATGTTCAGAGGTTTGCTCAGAGCATTTTTTTGAAACTCCTCCAGGCCTTTCTGACCAAACTTCTTAGTACCTTTTATCTCCCTTTTATCTGTACCTCTGTACTTCTGACTATGTCATGGTGGGGAAAAAAAGGCAATTGCAGTCATTTCTGGCTGAAATATTTGACAAAAGGTTGGGTGAAATGGCTTGTGCATGCAGCTTATACAGGTCGTGATGCTGATCTCTGCCTGCTCTAATGGCTCCAGGCCATTAACCCTCCCTGGCATTTGGAACGACGTGTGCTTTTGAACACGGAAAATGGCCCTGCCTACGTAACTTACCAGCTGGTGGCTTAGTGCCATGCTATTTTCCCCCCCATCCAGTCTTTCATCATCATCACTACAGTTCATATTCGAGGCTCCCACAGGCTTTGATGTCCATCCACTTCTGTTCATTATAATAACAATGCACCATTTTTCAGTATAATTACGGTAAATATAAATGAACTACTATCTCTTATCAATTGTTAATGCAACTTTGGTGATTTATTTTTTTTCACAGACGAAGCAGATTTAGATATATACAATTCAGCAGCAGCAGTAGTTTCTCAGTAGTTCTATTCATTTCCTTTTCGTCATGTCATGTCCCTTCACAGAGAAATGAAAGGAGCTGTGCTGTCTAATAAATTGCCACGCTGTCACTACCAAACCCTAACCTTCCAAACGTGCGTAAATTGAAAAGAATTTAGTGGAATTCATGAAACCAGACTATATCCAGACTTGTGACCACTCTGTCAGTGCCAATGTAAAACCTTTTCTTAGACTTTTTAGAGCATATATTTCAGACACAGTGGGAAAGGTCCCAGCTGGCCGCCGGGTTCCAACCCAGAAACATCTTGTTGTGAGGCGACCAATTCAGCGGTGATTCAATATTAGCCATAGGTGTCCGTGTGAGTGTTAATAGCTGTTTCAGTGTTAACGCTGTGATAGAACATGGTGTTCCAGGGCATGGTGACCCTCCAAAAGAGACCCTCTACAGCCTGTCAAACTGGTTTTAGTTCAGGCCCCACATTGGCTAACTACCACAAAGTAAAAGTATGAAAATGAAAATGTTTACACAAAATGTTTTGTAAATGTTTTTACAAAACGTTTTTTGAGCAACCCGAAATGTGTTAAGAAAAATAAGTGCAAGTTTGGCGCATTGCTGCCACCTGCTGTTTAGTTCTGCGTCTCAGTAACTCTTACTAAAACAGTGCGACCCCTAGTGGACAAATTAGTATTGACAGTTAAGTGAATGTATTTAGCATTTACTGTTTATTTAGCATGTTAGCTAATATGTGTGAATGTATTCCATGGTAATTCATTCTTCATTTGTTGAAACAGTGCGACCCCTAGTGGACAAATTAGTATTGGCAGTTAAGCTAAATTCTAAAAGCGAATGTATTTAGCATCTGCTGTTTATTTAGCATGTTAGCTAATATGTGTTAGTTGACAGCTGTAGGTAGTGCGGACGCCTTGAGTCTTTGATGACAGCAGCAAGTTCTTGACAAAAGTACATTTTTATCTCAAGGAATTTCAGAATTACTGCAGTTCTTCCTCTGGGGAACATGAATGTAGTCCATGGTAATCCATTCTACGTTGGTTGAGAGGCAGTAAGTGAGAGATGGACTTTTGCAGTAATTTATTCAAAATGAAAAAACATGCTTACAATGTTTTCACATTAATTAATTATTTAGATGCCGGCTTCACAAAAGAAATAAATAAAACTCACATCCTGTACTATTCAGAGAATGTAAAGTCACCGATCAAAGTCAGTCAACAAAATCTGTCAGGGCGAATAAAATTGCAGGAAATCGCAGTGAAAAAAAGCTCTAAAGCAAAGACTACTTATCGCCCTGGATAAAATAAATATTTAAATATAAGATTAAAACCCTAATGGATAGCTGTGATTTAATGAAGCTTTGAAATTTGACAGGCTCGGTTAGAGGCAGTGATAGATAACCAAAGGCTCTAGAGGAGAACTGACACAGCGTCAGTGACTTCCACCATATGGGATGGTTTGCAGTTTGGGTATGATTTTAACTTTCATCCCCATCATTGTCTGTAGCTGGAGCCAGATTACACAAGTTAGAAACAAACTCAAAAGGTCAAAGAGGTTTTTACTGTCATTTCAACCAGGTGTAGTACATAGTGAGATACGATGATGTTCCTCCAGGACCATGAAGCTACATGAAGACATAGGATTGAGAACAATACAAGGGACTGAGCATGAAGTGCACGTATGCAAGCTCATGCAGATGATACAAAACAGTGCAAACAGTATGAGCAGCGCAAATGGTGCAAAAATGAGAGACAGTGCAAAGACAATAGAATACAGACTGTATGAAACACTTCCACAAATACACAAGTTAGACAAAGGTGGAGAGGAACTGAAGCAGCTGACCTATTATTCAATGGCCACGATGATGTAAATAATGAAGTGAAATGAGAAGCAGGAACACAATGTTTTAATGACAGCAGTAGTTTTTGGGAAGGGTGCTGCAGTAATAACATAAATAACATCATATATCAGGCTGGTATCATCTAACAACGTATGATTAACCTGTCAAGACATGTTGGATGATATCAATGTGAATTTTGTGCTTTTCACACCACACTATGTAATTTCTATGAGGGACAGGCTCCCCAATTCCTATGCCTGACCCTAACTATCCTTTTTAAAATGCATTGGCATGACACATGTAATGTGCATTGGTGACTTTTGGACCCCCACCCCATAGCAATGACACTCCTTGATGGCAGCAGCCACCCCCAGCAGGATGCAGCCTGACACAGACACACACACAAAAATGCTTTAGGAACAACTAAAAAAAAAACATGAAGAACAGCACAAGGTGTTGGCCTGGCCTCCAAATTCACTAGATCCCAAACTGGCATCTTAAAAATAAATAAATATAACTGTTTTGGAGGCACAAGGGAGCCCTACACAATATTAGGAAGGTGGTCATAAGGTTATGCCTGATCAGTGTAGCTGCATAACTAATGCATCAAAAGGGGAATTAAAAATCTGTAGGACATCTACTTCAATTTGAATTTGTTGCTCATTTGTTTCAAGTAGAGTGATTAACACTCTGAAGACCTCAGGCAAGCGTGTATATTAATCACAGAAGAACTGTAAACAACACCCAACTATTATTTTCATTTCAAATACAGTTAACAGTTTATTTAATAAAGGATTTACTTCTTTTGCATGTGAAATGTCAGAGAACACTGACAATGGTCATCATTGTTCCCAAATGGAATAATGGAGGAACCTGTAATTCGGCTATGCATAAAATATGCAATGACATACATGTGGTCAGCTAAGCCATCAGCAAAGCAGAGTAATAGTAATAAAAAGAAAAGAAACACAACCTAGTGACCTAGTGGATAGAGGTAGAGACAGGATAAACTTGAATATCTGCTACTTTTTCTTTCATCACTGTGGTCCCTACATGCTGCTACTGTGCGGTCAGCTCCCTGTCTACTACGGTGTCACGCTCTGCTGGCCGGAGAAGTGTTTACTCATATCTTGTTTTCTCCACAGCCACACAGGTCAGCCCCTCAGAACTGCAAGATGTGTTTCAGGAGACCTCCTCCAATATCTTCCAGATCAACGCCAATGGTAAAAATGATTCATTCATCGCTAAAACTCAGGATGCATGTGCATCCGTCTGCATGCTCTAGTATGGAGAAAATAAAAATAAAAGGATTAATCAATGCTGGGATTAGTTTAGGTATGGTGAGAAAACTACATCAAGGTTAAGGACGTTTTAATTTTTTAAAATTTTATTTTGATATAAGATTGGAAGTATCACTAGATTTACTTTAGGATTTAGATTTTAGATAGGTTTGGGTTTATGTGTATTATTAAATATTATTATTATTATTAAATTTAACTTTAGAGATCGGACTGTCATCAGCAACCAGATTTAAGGTGAATTATGTGAATTATGTCAGGTTCAAGATTAAAATGGCACTGGTAAAATGTGGCAATGTCATAATCTTGTCCAGTATTTTGGTTTAAATTAGGGATAAATTTACCACTTCAGGTTTAAGGTTGAGTTCAGGGTTCAGATTATTCTTAGTCAAAAGTTTAAATTTGGATTGAAGTGAGTTTGGTGTTTCTGTGTGATTTTAGGGTTCAGGTAAACTGAGGACATTTTGGATGAAGCTCAAATTTTTGGATAGTTTTAGATTTAAATCAGTTAACAGTCACAAGTCAGTGTAATATAGGTAGAGTTGTTAATCCCAGTGCAGGAAAAAATTAGCATTGTATGAGCGTATTAGTGAATCCAGTGTACAGTCTAAATGTTTGCATCGTCTACTCTTCCCTCTAGTTGTCACACTGGAGAAGTTTAAATTTGGATTGAATTAAATGGTTGCTGGTTCTGTGTGATTTAAGGGTTGAGGTGAATGGAGGTGATGTTGGTGTAGTTTGAGATGTTCTGCATGTGGCTGGTTTATAGAGTTTAGGGTTCAGGAGTTTTCGTTGTTGTTACTAATTGTTAATCTCAGTGCAGGAAACATTGACATTTTTAGTGTTACAATTGAAATCAGCAGTAAAAAATAAATTGCATTAATTTAAAAATGAATGCTTTATTTTTAGATTTTAAACTTTTTTAAATCAAGCAATCACATTTCTAATTGGATTAGGATTTGGGTTAACGGTATAGAAATAGCTTATATCTATCTTATAGGAGAACTTATTTCTATCTCATGTCCATTCCTTTGGGTTACAGTGGGTTTGGATGAAGATGTAAGTTAAATTAAGTCTTGAATTAGTAGATGCAGAATGAATGGAAAGTTTACTTTGCATCGTCCACTTTTTCCTTAGTTGTCAGACTAGGGGAGAATCCTGGAATCTTAGCTGCAAGTTTGAATTTGGATTGAAGTAAATGGTTCCTGGTTCTGTTTGATTTAAGGGTTGAGGTGAATTGAGGTGATGTTGGATGAAGTTAGTTTAAAATTCCGGGTAGTGTGAATTGTGATCCTGCGTGTGGTTAGTTAACAATCACAAGTCAGACTAATACAGGTTCATAGAGTTTAGGGTTTAGGAGTTAAGTTTTTTTGTTGTTGTTGCCAATTGTAAATCTCAGTGCAGGAAAAAAAAAATGGTGTAATTGGTGAGTAATTTTGGATGAAGACTTAAATTCTAAGAATTAGTAGATACAGAGTGAATGTAAAGTTCTCTTTAGGATTAAGAGTGCATGGGCATATTTGTGAATCCAGTTTTATGTTTGCATTGTCCACTTTTTCCTCCAGTTGTCACACTAGAGAAGAATCTTCAGTCCCTGGGAACGTCCAGAGATACAGAAGAGCTTCGGCAGAGCCTGTGAGTAAACGCCCTCCACAAGGTCAACCTTCCACTTCCAGTAAACCGACCTCTACGTATTGGTCCCACTCTTGGTTATCTTTGGTTTCCGGAAAAATATCTTATTTTCATTTTGTTTCATCACCTCCTTACAAACTGATGGTTCTTTTTTATTTATTTATTTATTATTATTATTTGAGCCAGCAATTACTGGATTCAACACTGATGACAAAGTGTCCAATCTAAGATGATTGCGTCTGTTTAAAATGCATTAGATCCCACTGTGTTTGCTGGCATGTCATCAATTCTATTGAACTCTTTTTTCTTTTTATATGATTGCCTTGGAAACTTACTGACGATGCTTGGCTGCTTTTATTTTTAACTTCCCGTTTTCTGCTGGTGGCAGATGCAGATCACATGCAGTATGATTATTTCTGTTATTCAGCAGCTCTCAGTGTTTTGAAAGACCGTTGGAGAGGCTTTGTGGTTTGTCTGGAATTTAACGGTGTCTTTTCGAGCTCATTAACTAGAGGCTTTTGTTTTGATCACTAGGGCTTGTGGTTGTAACGGGTTCCTGTGATCAACTTGTGCATTAATTGATTCGTATGAGACGTTTTAGCCATGGTCGAAATGATAATGACATTATCCACGGCTAAGTTCAGGGTTTCATCTTTCCAATAGGATGTCTGGTAAGATACGTGTTTTGTTCCAGGAATAAAACACGTGCAAACTCTCATTTTAGCACTTTACTGCTAAAAATTCCAAACATTAAAAAAAGTATAAAATAAAAAATCAGCAGGGCATTGTTAAAAGCGATAAAAGTCTCTTGTGCTTTTACAGTATTTTTTGCGACTGAAAGAAAGCACTATGCAGATTGAAAGAGCCTCAACCTGGAGCTTTCTTGACGTGGGGCTATTGACTGAACTGTCGTTTTCTTTGTGAATGCCTATTGAGCCGCTGTTTTCCTCTCCGGCACCTATTGACTGAAATGTAGTTTGAATAAAGTCAGTACTTGTTAGGTTAGTGGGAAAGTGGTCAATTTTGAAGAAAAATGGCGAAAATGAAAAAATGTTGATGTGACTTTAGGTGACAGCCCGATAGTACTTTTGGAGTTCTGTAGCAGAAATTCTGGTGATGCCGGTTCACAAAATGCACACTCTCCGTCTAGCTTTCCAAAATCCAAACGTGACATTTATGTGAATCATTTTAAAGGATCTCTTTTTTAGTCTAACTGAGAACAGAAATTAGCTGCTTGGCATGGTCATGGTGCTAACTGCATGGGGGACCTCGATCTGGGACAAACTGTCTGAGCACTTCTTCCACCAGTACCTGCTCCATTATCACGACTGCAACTGGAGGACTACAGCTATTTGCCGGGTGAACTGCCTAATTTCTCCTGTGGTTAATGCATGGCTTTTGAATATTAGGATTTGACCCATCCCTGGCAAATAGTCTCTGTGGAGTAATGGCTAGCACCCACTTTCATGAGTCATCGGATGTCATCACACCTAAATTCTGTTCCCATTTAGGGGAAAATATGATACAATATGTTAGAAATGTAGCATTGAACAGTGATTTGGTCTGTTTATCACCCGGCAATGGAGAAAAAAGGCCTCAACAGTGTATGATTGCAACAGTTTTGTGATTGGCTGTGGGGAATTTGAGTTTTAGGAAAAACTTGCAGACACTTGCATGCATTGCTGTTCCGTGGTGCATGTACCAGTGTTCCATATATGAACATGTTCCGTTTGATTGAGCATCTAAGGCGACCGCTACTGCAACGATATTCACCCGACAGTTTCTCTTTCACTGATGCATAAGGTAAAACACTTGGTTATATAACTGTACGCTTATAGACAGGAGGTCGCGTAGGTCTGTGGTGTAACGTGTTCTCACTGCAAACATACAACCTCGGGGTGCATATCGGTAGCAGTGCACATTGACTGTACAATTAATAGTACCACTTGTAGATCTTTTTGTATTCTGTTATAGTAGTTATTATCTGTGTCTACTCAGCATATATGCAACACAGTGGGACAAGGAGAAACAGTATTTCACTTTATGTTTTTATTAACATATTGTGTAAGTTCCTGTCTCAGTATTTTTGCCAGTTTTTCTTAAAACAAGTGAAAAACAAAATGCAATTTCTTACCTTTATTTTTAAGACTAACTAGTAAATCAGGAAGCATGATGAAGATTTGTTTGAACATAACATGAGCTGCTTATGAAAATAATCAAGAGCAGATCCGACGTCCAGTTTTCCACTGACTGTTTGACCCGGACAGTTCCATTCTTCCCAACGATCTACCCTCAGTAGTGGTTTCTTTGCAGGAGTTCGATCAGTGAAGGTCTGATTCCCACAGATTCTCTCACCAGTTGATGATTAGATGTGCTCCTGGAAGCACTGATGTGGTCTCTAACCGGTTTCTTTAGGGAAGCCGACAGGAGTACCAGCGCCATGTGCTACATACTGTGAGCTGCAGATATGTATAGCCTGTATAAAAACAGGCCGCAAATCAGCACCACAGTGTGTTGGAAGATGGGATCGTATAGATGGGTTTTAACCCGTGCAGCCTCCTTCTCTCTGTTATCACAGGACGTTTGGTGAAGTTGTTAACTGACTGCTGTCCAGAGGATTTGGACCGTTCCTCTGCTAGCATTAGCATTAGCCTTTTCAGATACATTGCAGTAGTACTTTAGTTGTATTGTCTACTGTGACATGTCATGGTAGTATGGGCTTCATCTTTAGTGAAGTGTTTCCACACACTTGATGAACCGCTGCTAGTTTGCTGAAATGACCCACTGGACTCCTCACCTGTCTTCTAGGAGGCGTCCATGTTGTTTTTGTCACATGATCAGTGACTAGTTGACCTGATGCTTAAAGCGTCATGGCACAGGAGTGAAATTGACACCCCTTAGTCAGAAGTTTGACAAGATTTTAGCTACCGACTACTCAGCAACTACTTTTTAAAACTGGAAAACTTTTCTATTGTCAGGTGAGGGTAGAAGCGAGCAAAGGGAATCCTTCAAAGCCATCATCTAATAATACACTCTGAGCAGCACTCCTCTGACGATGATCTCCGATGGATCATCCATGAGTCAGTGGAAGACCTGCCCACCACTGACGCTCTGTTACCAAAGAGTCAGCTCTCGCCCACTTGCGAGGACCCCCTAGAGGACCTCTGCAGCACCGCCGCCCCGTGATACATCCGCTAGTCGCAATGCTCCCCCCATAACAAGCTTGCGAGCCAGGCAGCCAGAAACCAGCATGCAAAAGATTGGAACTTATCACACTGCGAATTTCAATCAGTCACCTCTGTTGTGTGTTCCTCCCGCCTGCTTGGAATTCCTCCGAGGTCCAGCTGGCTCCGGTGAAAGAGAACTGAGAAGTCTGGTAGCAGCTGGCTGAAGGAGGAGGTGTGAGGGACAGAGGAGGTGGGGCGGCGCACATTGAAAGTGGTGGTGGTGGTGGTGGGTGCTGTTTATTGATTAAATCATACCTCCAGGGTGTGAATGTTCTTAATCATCCAGGTTATGATATATTCTTGTTTTAGACATAGACATAGATGGATAGATAGATACTTTATTAAACCCAAACTGGGAAATTCCACAGTTGCAGCACTCAGCATACCATACTTCATTGATAAAGACAGAGTAATATATGTAAAAAATAATTACAAAACAATATTGAATATAAGAAAAGAAATTGCAATGATGTGAATAAATTAAATTACACTTCAAAAGCTGCCATGTGCAAAATGCGCCAATTACAATAAGTCCAGAGTGTCATCTGTCACATACAAATGAGGAGTTGTACAGACCTATGGCCTGTGGTTTCCTGTAGCGGCCCTTGAGATCTTGGAGAAGGTCCAGTGCATGGTGGAGAAGGTGGTCGGGCTTATCCATGACCGATAGCAGCGTGTTCAGCGTCCTCCTCTCCACCACCGCTTCAAAAGTCTCCAGTCTGCAGCCAATGACGGAGCCAGCCAGCCTCCCTGGTCAGTTTATTTAGTCTGTCGGTGCCACTGGAAGCAGGGCAGGGTAGCACGGCATATGATGCAAATGAAACCGCCAAAAACCTCAGCTGCAGACCCGTCACTGACTCAGACGATGGAACATTTGTAAAACGTTGGCAACCCAACTGTATGACGACTTGCCAACGTTGACTTATAGTTAAAGAAGCACATCAACCCAATGAACACTGGGTTGATGTACTCTGGGATCGACCCAGACTCTGGGATCTCTTTTTGGGGGGGCTGCTTCACCGCATCATGTAAAGCATTGAGAATTGTTCTTGCGTGTCACGATGTCTGTATTCTTGAGTCTTTTGAATTTTTGGTAATTCTGTTTCCTGTTTTATTTTGAAATGACCTCATCTTTTAGTTAGTTGTACTCCATTATTAATTCTCTCACGTGTCTTTCCCCTTCTCAGGTTGTCTGTTATGTTACCTGCCGTGTTCCCCTTCTGGTGTGTCTGTGATTTCTTGCTTTCCTAGCGTTCCCTGATCCCTTATTTATTTATTTTAACTTCTTAGTTTTGAGATTCTTTTGCACATAACTTGCCTCATTCAGTGCAGCTGTTATTTCCCTCTGCCTCATTCCTCTTGTATTTTGGGTCTTCATCGTGCATGCGATGCAAATACACAAATGAAATAGAATTAGTCCACAGCCACCAGACTTTTTGCTAAAAACAAACAAAAAAACATCCCACAGTGAAATGATTTTCCCTTTGTTAGAAGTGTAAACTGAAGGAACGCTACACCGCAGAATCATAAGCACCATAAGTTTTACTAAGAATACAGTGTCTATTACGTGGGTAATGATAGATCAGTGAGTAACAAAGTGGTTTCAAACTCAGCCAGAGTGATATGTCTGCAGATTAAACCAACCATTGTGATGTAAAGGTCTTACTTTTCAATTTAACACAGAGAGACATACAACCATTCACACTCACACACAGAAAGGCACCAGTCGGCCGATGGATTGGAACCCAGAACCTTCTTGCTGTGAGGCATCAGTGCCGCCTGTCTGTTAATCCTGACACACTAAATTCATATTCACAAAATGATGAATGGAAACAGATGAATGGAATTTAGAGAAAGTGCACAAGACTTCATTTAAGACATTTGATGACCACTGGAAGATGTCAACTATCTATTGAAGGGGTCTTTATTTGGGCACATGATGACCACGTTCCAAAGTGCAAAAGACTAGATCTGTGAAACATTGGTTCTCGTTTAGAGCAAGTTTTAACTCGATCCAACCAGACCTAAACCAGGGAACGGGTGCGAGATGATTAGTTGAAGGACTTCGGTAGAAATGAACACATGCACCAGATTCATCCACAGTTTGGATCCGGGGAGAATCGCTGTGAACATAACTGTGCTTGTTTGGAAGAAATCTCCACAGGGTTGCTTTAACACCATCCCTTCTTTAGAAAATGTTCCACTGTGCTTGACGTGGAGGCTGCACGCGCACATGGTGCCTGTTCCAAAATTGCGCGTTTTCTTTTTATTATTGCTTAGATAAATGCGTCTTTTCGGGTTCACCGAGAGCAACAGATCTCCATCACGGTAAAAATCATACCCGTATGAACCGTCACATATGTGCAGAGCAGCCAATTTAAAAACCCATCTGCCATTACTGGGCACCTCGTACTGAACATACACCTACTGTTCCTTACACGTGGCTGTGCGGTATGAGCATTTCCGTGGGTTTGAGCGGCAAAGTGATGCCTGCTTGTTGTGTAAGTGTGGAGGAGGACAAGATGGTGAGGTGCATGCATCCACTTCAGCAACGATCTGGAAAAAAAAATTAAATAAATGGCAGCGGCCTTTTTTTTGTTTCCTGCTGGTGCCCGGTTGAGTGTGTGTTGAATGTTGATTTCAGCAATTGCCTATACTGTTGCTGTGTGATTATAGAGTGGAGTAATTACTAGCTTTGTGATTCGTCTAGCACCATAGTGGTGGAGTGGAGGGGGAAAAGAACGCCAATAATGTTGCCTGTTCCCTCAATAGAATTAATGGAGTCAACTATTTGTGCTGTGCAACACCAATGCATTAGGTGCACCAACATTTATGAAGGTGTGTCAAGAGGACAACAGTGTCTCCCCTAGGTTTACAGCTTTGAGGGGTCACATGAGGCTATTTAGTTGGTTTAATAAAAGAACAAGTTATAGACTGTATATAAACATGGACAATACGTCCCCACTTCCTTGTATTGGCAAAACTGACGCCATTTTCCCAGGGATACGGGCGGCGCCATCTTGCAAGTTTGGAGCCAGAGTTTGGGATCTAGTGAATTTGGAGGCCAGGTCATCACCTTGTGCTGTTCTTCATGTTTTTTTTTTTAGTTTCGATCAGGCATAACATTATGACCACCTTCCTCATATTGTGTAGGTCTCCCTTGTGCCTCCAAAACAGTTGCGACTCATCAGAGAATGGACATGGGCCTTCTGAGGGTGTCCTGTGGTGTCTGGAAACAGAATGTTGTTAGTGGGGGGGCCTTTGAGGGGAGGGGCCTCTGTGGATCATCCCACAGATACTTGATCAGTTTGGGATCTAGTGAATTTGGAGGCCAGGTCAACACCTTGTGCTGTTCTTCATGTTTTGTTCCTAAAGCGTTTTTGTGTCTGTGCCTGTGTCAGGCTGCATTCTGCTGGGGATCAAGGAGTGTCATAGCTATGGGGTGGGGGTGCCTGGTCTGGTCTAGGTGGGTGCTACATGTCTAAGTATCATCCACACCAATGAATACCAGGTCCAAAAGTTTCCCAGCAGAAAACTGAATTGTCACAAGATGTTATTTACTTCTTCTGTCTGTAGTCATAATGTTATGCCTGATTGGTCGGTGTATACTAATGCTTCAACAGTAAAAATTAGATATATAGATGGATAGATACCAGTTGTAGTTTGCATTCTAAGCTTCACATTGAAATTGGAAACAGGGACAACAGCAGTCCTAGAGCTCACTAATTAACACAATGAATTTTATTTAGTTTCCTTTTTAAATACAGACAACATGTAATATTTACAGTCTGTGCCGTAGCCTCCCCACAGCTGCCGGATCACAGCTGCTATCAGTTTACGACATGGAAATAAGGATATTTCATGTCTTATTAAGGCGCACGAACATGTGACACTTGTCTCTGTTGTGCCGATAGTTTCACTCCATGCTACATTTTATGCAAATAAACGCAGACTTGTTCGGCATTTAGGTTTTATGAATAATTAACTTTGCATCTCATCAATTTGATAGATTCTTTTTGTTGTTGTTGTTGTTTTTGTAATGGATGTGAAATTAGCTGATGCGTCTGGCAGCAGACACCACGGAATAATCATATTCTGAGTTTGTTTACTGATGCTTTCATCAACACTCTGTTCCTCGTCAGAACGAAGGGAAATTAATAATAGCTGGTGGCTACACATGGAGGATTAAGGCTAGAATTTGTGACTATCACAGACATAATGAAAACTGTCCAGACTTCACAGATCAATTGGAACTTGCCAAAATCCGGTGATATATATATAAAGAATGAAATTAAAGGTAGAAACAAGTCTTAACATTTTAAACGTTTGAGCAGATATGCACTGCTTTGAGAGGACCTAGGTGTTATTGTGCAATCTACACCTGTCGCCTACACATCTTTGTCGTGAAAACTCTCTGTGAGTCTGAAACTTGTAATTATGGAAATTGTGATATGAGTTGAGCTCACAGATGAGATAATAAGTTAATAAAAGTGTCCATCTGACTCATTAAAAAACAATAGAGCTGTATATTGCCACTTTCCCCTGTAGCTGGCAATTTACTGTCTCATAATTCAATAATACAATATATTTATAGTAATACAGTCATATAATGTTAGACTATGTTTAAGCAAATAAAACAGTTGCACAAGTAACTGGTCATGATTTCTGGACAGAGGCATTGCTGTCGGATTTTTTTTTCTATGTTTTGTGCACCACAAGATGAGAAGACATACCAATCGGGCGTAACATTATAACCACCTTCCTAATATTGTGTACCGTAAATTCCGGACTATAGCCGCTACTTTTGTCACTTGCTTTGGACCCTGTGGTTCATACAACGGCGGATGGATTTTTACAGCTAACGGTCACCAGGGGCGCACTATCATGTCATAGACGATGACACGAGGATTAAGAACTGACTCTTCTGGTATAGTAGGCTGGTTATTTTGATACAGTAAACGGCCGTGTTACTGCACCTTTACTGCTGTGTTGGCTGTTTTCGAAAAAGATGCTGGTTATTTTGTTGAGCAGCCGGGTTACTGCACTTTTGCTGCCGTGTTACAGGCAAGCACTTTTACAAACAAATTAAATTTAGCCATTTAACGTTATTGCCTCGTCAAGCGTTGTAAGCTTTGTTTTTTGTTATACTGCACTACTACGGTACTATGACTGCAGGAAGTGCGCTAGGAGCGCACCGTTGTATTATTTGTGCACTGCACGAATGCTGTTTGTAATGTCAAAGATGTGAAAGTTTGATCGATTGATTTTTTGTTTGATTGATCGAAAGATTTATGTTTGTCAGATGTAAATAAATGGGACGTTTTGCGTTTCCAAACAGTCATTTCTGTCCCGACAATCCCCTCCGTGGTAGAAGAAACTCTTACGGTAATTAAACATTAAAACACCAGCGGCTTATAGTCGGGTGCGGCTTATAGTCGGGTGCGGTTTATATATGGCACAATCTGTAGTTTCCCCAAAATTTAGCTGGTGCGGCTTATATTCAGGTGCGCCTTATAGTCCGGAAAATACGGTAGGTCTCCCTTGTGGTGAGAATGGACATGGGAACCTGAAGGTGTCCTGTGGTGTCCGGCAGCAGAATGTTGTTAGTTGGGGGGCTTTGAAGGGAGGGTCCTCTGTGGATCATCCCACAGATACTTGATCAGTTTGGGATCTAGTGAATTTGGAGGCCAGGTCAACACCTTGTGCTGTTCTTCATGTTTTTTTTTTTTGAGTTGTTCCTAAAGCGTTTTTGTGTGTGTGTCTGTGTCAGGCTCCATCCTGCTGGGGATGGCTTCTGCCATCAAGGAGTGTCATTGCTATGGGGTGGGGGTGCCTGGTCTGGTCTAGGTGGGTGCTACATGTCTTAACATCTTCACGAATGAATGCCAGGTCCAAAAGTTTCCCAGCAGAACACTGAATTGTCACAAGATGGTCAGTGTTATTAACTTCTACTGTCAGTGGTCCTAATGTTATGCCTGATCAGTGTATCTAAAGCTCTGCAGTTTGCATAAAAACAGTCTAAATGGTCATGAATAGCAATGCCTGGAAGAATATAAAACGTACATTTGATTTGGGGATGAGCTGTCCCTTTAAGAGGTAAAATATTTTAAAAACGTAGAGTCTTGTTGCCCTTCGCTTTCACGGATGACGGCTGCTGGTGACGTTCATCAGTCTGAAGAAGTGAATAGACTGATGTACGGTAGCATTTTAGTTTAGAGTGGCTTATTTCGCATGAAGTACTATGTAGCATATGAAAACTGTTACGTATTCTCTAGAGGAGCTCTGTTTTGTCCAAGAACACAATCAAACATGAAGTCATCGTCGGGGTTGGACTCTGAGTGTACAACTTCACAGCAGAACGTTACAGACTGGAAGTTCACATTAAAAGATGTGGGCAAGAAGGACACAGGGAAATTACAACCAAGAAATTGAAGGTTGTAGGAAATGTAGATTACAAAAGTCAGGATACTTTCACAGGTTGGACCATTCTCCGTCCTGGAGAACGTCAGGTTGCGGACTGTTTGGTGAATTAAAGGCGTTCTCTAAAAAAGACATCTCTCCACATGCTTCTGTGTTCACTGAATTCATTTGTCGTTTCCTCCAGATCCCTAATGCGGCGTGTCAGCCACACACTCTGCTGTGTCATTTTTAGCCGGGTAACGTGATGGAGCATTCGCTGGCTGTGATTTCTAAATAATCCTCCCCATGTCTGCGGCTGCTTTTCAAGCTAAACGATGACGCATCAGACTGAGGTTTAGCACTTGTTAATCTTTCTGTTGTGTGTGTCTGTGTTTGTGTGACTTCATGTGAGCATTCATGATCTGGCTGAGAGTGCTGTGTTGATGTGCATTCCAAATCATAAAGCATATGTACTCTAATCATATAGAGAAATGGGTACTACATCATGCACTGAGCTTAAGACAGGTTAGCCATGTAAGAAAACTGGAACATTTATGGATTATTCCTGTATACGATGTACCAGTCTCTGGAATATCCAACTTTTATTATCACACTAGCGGAGCTCAGGCATAGAAATTTACTGCCTCCGTATAGCTTTTATATAAGACAGCATTCTGGCTACTTAAAGTCTTAAATCCTGATTAGACAATAAGTGTAAAACTTCTTCACATAGAAGATTTCTCTCATGACTTTGGTCAGGGGGAGACAACTGGCTGCAGTCCAATTTAATTATTTCCTTACAGTAAAACTTTTATTTCGAGCCGCAAAATTAACTTCTACCCCGTCCAGTCTACTTCCCTGACGCTTAACTCTCTTTGACCCTGCTCTACACACTACATTGCCAAAAATATTCACTCACCCATCCAGATAATTGAATTCAGGTGTTCCAGTCACTTCCATGGCCACATGTTTATAAAATCAAGCACCTAGGCATGCAGACTGCTTCTACAAACATTTGTGAAAGAATGGGTCGCTCTCAGGAGCTCAGTGAATTCCAGCGTGGTACTGTGATAGGATGCCACCTGTGCAACGAGTCCATTTGTCAAATTCCCTTGCTACTAAATATTCCACAGTCAACTGTCAGTGGCATTATAACAAAATGGAAGCGATTGGGAATGACAGCAACAATAGTGTGCAGAGGTCGCCAACTTTCTGCAGAGTCAATGGCTACAGATCTCCAGACTTCACGTGGCCTTCAGATTAGCTCAAGAACAGTGCGTAGAGAGCTTCATGGAATGGGTTTCCATGGCCGAGCAGCTGCATCCAAGCCATACATCACCAAGTGCAATGCAAAGCGTCGGATGCAGTGGTGTAAAGCACGCTGTCACTGGACTCTAGAGCAGTGGAGACGTGTTCTCTTCTCCATCTGGCAATCTGATGGATGAATCTGAGTGTGGTGGTTGCCAGTAGAACATTACTTGTCTGACTGCATTGTGCCAAGTGTGTAGTTTGTTGGAGGGGGGATTATGGTGTGGGGTTGTTGTTCAGGAGCAGGGCTTGGCCCCTTAGTTCCAGTGAAAGGAACTCTGAATGCTTCAGCATACCAAGAGATTTTGGACAATTCCATGCTCCCAACTTTGCGGGAACAGTTTGGGGATGGCCTCTTCCTGTTCCAACATGACTGTGCACCAGTGCACAAAGCAAAGTCCATAAAGACATGGATGAGGGAGTTTGGTCTGGAAGAACTTGACTTGCCTGCACAGAGTCCTGACCTCAACCCAATATGACACCTTTGGGATGAATCAGAGCGAAGAGTGAGAGCCAGGCCTTCTCGTCCAACATCAGTATCTGACCTCACAAATGTCAAAAATTCCCATGAACACACACCGAAACCTTGTGGATAGCCTTCCTACAAGAGTTGAAGCTGCTATAGCTGCAAAGGGTGGGTTGACGTCATATTAAACCCTATGGATTAAGAATGGGATGTCACTTAAGTTCATATGCATGTAAAGGCAGATGGGCGAATGCTTTTGGCAATATAGTGTATGATGGCAGGTGCTCTTCAGGTAGTATTTTTTCCCTCCCTGTGACACTTTGGCTTTTCTCACAGCTGACACAGAAATATAGTAACACTGTCCTTTCTATCCCCAATCCACTGTGATGGTCTGTCTGCCCACGCCTCTGCCACCGGCTTCATGTAGATCAATATTTGAGAAGCGGCAGCAGCAGCAGCAGCAGAGGTGTGTTTGTGTAGCTGCCTATCTCAGCGGGGCAGCCCGTAATAGTGTCAAGTCTGGAGGAAGGGAGTTGTGTGGAGGGTGTAAGCCCGGCATGACCTGACAGCATGGATATTTAATAACTGTCTTAACCTGGGCTTCCGGCAGACGTGCCGCGGAGTTATGAATATGGCCGCACCTTCGACCCCTAACACCCTGGTGGAGCTTTCGAGGAAGAAAACATGAAAGAACAGAGAGGATTTGGCCGTTACACTGTCCACCTCTATCAGAGTTCTGTTAATACTCAGTGACTCCGTTGGTCAAACGTAATCTCGACCATACACATCAGAGAGTAGGCTGGCTCAGGGAGTCTTGCACGGGTCAGACATAGGGCTTACTTTATTTATTTTTTAAATAAAGCGTTGTAATTTACCGTTTTTGGCCTTCAGCCATGTCGTAAAACTTACTAGCAAAACTGCATCGCGAAAAAGCTGATATGTACATGTCTGTTAAGTTTTTTGTACTCAAATCCAGCACTCCACAAATACATGCCATGGGTGGAGGAGATACAAGATGGCGTCCAACAGAAACAAAGCATAGACAGTATAAAGATGGATGGCGGAACTGCTCCTCAAAAGTGAAGCCATAGTAAGTAGAGCTCCCCCTGGTGGCTGGCTGAAGTATAGGTCATAAGCTCCGCCTCCTTCATGTTAGTGGGTGGGACTTGGGCCAAACTAAAACACTAAAATGCACGTCTGTTCGGCCAGTTGAAGGAAGTGGTGACGCATTGTCCATATTTATATACAGTCTATGAAACAGAGCAGTTAGTCCTCTCCAACAATAAACTACTGTTATTGATATAATAACAGACCCTTGTGTGAGGTCTTGATTGGCTTCATGGATCCTGTTGTGTTTTTTCTGTATTAGATGAACACCCAATCAGGAGTAACCAGCGTGGTGCCAATTAGGAAACACAATACAGAATGATTAGTTCATCATTTTGCAGTTGATTTCGTAAAGTCTGACTTCATTTTAATAACAACAAATTTTGCTAATTGAAAGTATTTAATAATCACCAGGCTGGCTGAATCTAAATATACTATGTGGCTGATGTTCTGCATGTGTGCTCTTTACTGGTTCGCAGCTCCAACGACTTGTTCAAAGACGTTCGAGATTTTTTTACAGTGTATTTTAAGAGAAATTCTTTATTCAAGCAGTATTTTACTGTATAAATGTGTGTTCATTTTCACTTTTTGATCGTGGGGTTATTATGGAAATGTTTCACTATCCATATAGAAGTAATACCGACATACACCTATCAGCAAAGTAAATAACATCGGCCATCTTGTGACAATTCAATGTTCTGCTGGGAAACTTTTAGACCTGGCATTCATTGGTGTGGATGTTACTTAGACATGTAGCACCCACCTAGACCAGACCAGGCACCCCCACCCCATAGCAATGACACTCCTTGATGGCAGCAGCCATCCCCAGCAGGATGCAGCCTGACACAGACACACACACAAAAACACTTCAGGAACAACTAAAAAAAAAACATGAAGAACAGCACAAGGTGTTGACCTGGCCTCCAAATTCACTAGATCCCAAACTGATCAAGTATCTGTGGGATGATTCACAGAGGTCCCTCCCCTCAACCCATAGGACCCAAAGGCCCCCCACCACAGGACACCCTCAGAAGGCCCATGTCCATGATTTGAGTCACAACTGTTTTGGAGGCACAAGGGAGACCTACACAATATTAGGAAGGTGGTCATAATGTTATGCCTGATGGATCTAACTCTCCATTCTTTACTGGCTACATTTGTATTATAGTTTTGGCATACAGTATTGGCAGCTCGTCTCATAATCCAGTAAACCCTCTCTTTCTGTTTCTGTCTTCTGAACTTTTTTTTTTCCAGACATTCCACTCAGCAGCAAACCAACAAAGTCATCACCAGAACAAGCCAACTCATCAAACAACTCTCTGATATAATCAGTGGCTCTTCACGGGTATTTCATGCTCCCCTTCCACCCTCACTGACTGCCATTTTGAAGAATAAACAGGAGATTAAACAACATTTGAGCTAATTAAAGCTAATCTCATTTTGTCGCACAGCAAGACCGTCTGCGCCTGACCAGACTAAAGACTGAGCTCTCCGAGTCCGTGCAGCGCTATGGGGATCTGCAGAAGGTAGTTTTGGTTTGATGTCAGAAATCTTCTGCTAAGGTCAATTAATTCTCACTAATGAGAACATCGTGAATATCTGAAGTTTGAATTGTTGGCACACAAAAGCGGGAAAACAAAATGCTTGATATCTTTCTGACCCAGTCTGTTTATTTGCTCCTCTTTTCAGAAAATTGCAGAGCGCTCAAGGGCCCTGCTTCCCCTGGCACAGAAAGACAAGACGAAGGTGAGCCGATGCGGAGCGTGAAGGGTGAAAATCCTCCCTCTGTTTCACCGTCATTCAGAAAAAAGAGGATGATGAGATGGTGCTGTATTTCTCTGCTCAGTCCTTACTTCTTTATCTGATTCTAATTTGGCACATTATTACTCCGTTGCCCAGTGACCACTAAGAGAAGGAAACTGTTAATTACTAACAGAGTTTACAATATAAGCAACAGTCCTCTTAAAAGGAAGACATAAGAGTTGACGTGAATCCTTACTCCTGACTCCAACGTTAAGATCGTGTAAAAATGAAAAACGAAACTTACTGACCTTTTTTGTGCGTGGGCTAAAAACAAAACTGATAAACTTAAGCGATCCCTTCAAAAAGAGGCTCAGGTCACTTTTAAAAGTCGACTTACACGTTGTAGGTTGAATGTAGTATTGGTATGTTTAGAAGACAGATGGCATGTGTGGATACTTTTACCTGGTCAACCTGCTTGTCCATCCATATTATTGCACCTTATCATTTATCCTTCCTACGCATATAGTATATATTTACTAATATTTCTATTTCTTGTAGATTTGTACATATGCAAATAATGAATACTATGATACTGTTGTATTATTATTATTATTTATTTTTATTTTTATTTTATTTATTCTTATTCGTATTGTTATTTACCTATTTTTGTAGTGTTTTTTTTATGTGCAACTGAGTTGACCCAGTCTGTTCTCAACCAGGCAATTTTTATTTATTTATTTATTTTATTATTTTTTTGGGTTTAATCTTATTTTATCTTATCTTACATCTGTTTTTCTAGTGTCTAGTGTATTTTTCTGTGCAACTGAGCTACTGCGACCAGGCAATTATTTATTTGTTAATTTATTTATTTTTATTATTATTTATAATTTTTGGGTTTATTCTTATCTGGCATCTATTTTCTAGCGTTTTTTTATTTTATTTTTTTTATGTCCAGGCAATTATTATTATTATTATTTATTATTTATTATTATTATTATTTTATTATTATTTTATTATTATTTATTATTTATTATTTATTTTATTTATTATTATTATTATTATTATTATTTTATAATTTTTGGGTTTATTCTTATTTTATTCTTATCTTACACCTATTTTTCTAGCGTTTTTTTATTTTATTATATTTTATTTTTCTGTGCAACTGAGCTACGTTGACCAGGCAATTTCCCTTGTGGATCGATAAAGTCCAAGTCTAAGGCTACACTATAATCAAACTTGACATCTAAATTATCGATATCTAGCAGCGATGTTAAACGTCATAGAAAGTATAATCTTCATTTTTCAGTAAAATCCAAAGCATTCACTGTGAAATCCTACGATGCTTACTGTGCATTTTCTTGGCTAACGAGTAAATTTCCTCACGTGCACAAATGGAAATGAAATAGAAGTAAATGAAGTGGCCGTCTTCCTTTTAGGAAACATGAAGAAATACGAATACAGGACTGCAACGCGGATGCCTACATCGCTGACCCACTCCTTTATATAAAATATTCTTATAATCCTCCAAAGGTGTCCCAAGGTGGCAAAATCCTCCTACTAGCAACCCCATATATCATATCTTGGGAAACGTTCCAAACTCCAGACAAACAACTGATACCCACTAACAGAGAGGCTCTAACAAAATAACCACTTAGATTTCAGATGATGTTTTTTTACTTATCCAAATAATGCAGTTGTGCCGTCATTGTTCCCCTCTGTGACGGCCGGGCGCCTCTACATTCAGACGTCTTAAACTAATTCTCTGCCGTGACATATTTCTAAAATCAAAACAGTTTGCTCATTTAATGCACGGCGGTTAGTTTGTCAGCGCGCATTTCAACGTTTGAAATAAATAGAGTGACCTGAGCCTCCTTTCAAAGAGACTGCTTCACATTGTTTTCTTCCCCATTTACATTTGCAGCAGCGTATCACTGCTGTATTTATTTGGTGTCATGTAATTGGGCAATTCCCAAAGCTGCCTTTCTCTTCCTCACCCACCATTAACTCTGTGTCCCAACTTTCATCGTACAAATGAGCTTTTATTTGTTAATTAGTAATTCTCTTCGACACCTTTGGGACGTCTGGGGGCTTGTAGTTTCCCCTTGTTTCTGGTCTGTGCACTAAATAACCGAGCTGCTGACTTTAACTTCATGTTTAGTGTACCGACACATTCCATATCACTCTTCTTATCTAACCCTTGTCAAGAACGTAATCCATTTATCAATCATGATTTTGTACTTCTGCTTCTGTAACACACGTGACTTAGGATGTGTTCATTCTGAGACGTTTTTCTGGTCTACTGCGGCGTTCCGTCAGCTCCGAGCAGAAACACTCAGTCTGCTCCTTCCTGATCGTGTGTTTGATGTGAACATGACCTGACCTCTGTCTACAACAGGAGTGTCAAACTCGTTTCAGTTCAGGGGCCACACACACACACAGGCCAATTGGATCTCAAACGGGGAGGGACCACTTACACAACAGCACAATAAAGGGAAGAATCTGGATTTGTCGTTATTTATAGGTTGTTTTAAGGCAAAGAAGTACATTTATTGAACTATCCTTTTTTACAAAACATTTTTAAGATACACTATATTACCAAAAGTATTCGCTCACCTGCCTTTACTCATTCTATGAACTGAAGTGCCATCCCATTCCTAACTCATAGAATTCAATATGATGTCGGTCCACCTTTTGCAGCTATTACAGCTTCAACTCTTCTGGGAAGACTGTCCACAAGGTTGAGGAGAGTGTTTATAGGAATTTTTGACCATTCTTCCAAAAGCGCATTGGTGAGGTCACACACTGATGTTGGTCGAGAAGGCCTGGCTCTCAGTCTCCGCTCTAATTCATCCCAAAGGTGTTCTATCGGGTTCAGGTCAGGACTCTGTGCAGGCCAGTCAAGTTCATCCACACCAGACTCTGTCATCCACGTCTTTATGGACCTTGCTTTGTGCACTGGTGCACAGTCATGTTGGAAGAGGAAGGGGCCCGCTCCAAACTGTTCCCACAAGGTTGGGAGCATGGAATTGTCCAAGATGTTTTGGTATCCTGAAGCATTCAATGTTCCTTTCACTGGAACTAAGGGGCCAAGCCCAGCTCCTGAAAAACAACCCCATACCATAATTCCTCCTCCACCAAATTTCACAGTTGGCACAATGCAATCTGAAATGTACCGTTCTCCTGGCAACCTCCAAACCCAGACTCGTCCATCAGATTGCCAGATGGAAAAGCGTGATTCATCACTCCAGAGAACGCGTCTCCACTGCTCTAGAGGCCAGTGGCGGCGTGCTTTACACCATTGCATCCGACGCCTTGCATTGCACTTGGTGATGTGTGGCTTGGCTGCAGCTGCTCGGCCATGGAAACCCATTCCATGAAGCTCTCTGCGTACTGTACTTGGGCTAATCTGAAGGTCACATGAAGTTTGTAGCTCTGTAGCAATTGACTATGCAGAAAGTCGGCGACCTCTTTGCACTATGCGCTTCAGCATCCGCTGACCCCTCTCCGTCACTTTACGTGGCCTACCACTTCGTGGCTGAGTTGCTGTTTTTCCCAAACGCTTCCATTTTGTTATAATAGAGCTGACAGTTGACTGTGGAATATTTAGGAGCGAGGAAATTTCACGACTGGATTTGTTGCACAAGTGGCATCCTATGACAGTTCCACGCTGGAATTCACTGAGCTCCTGAGAGCGGCCCATTCTTTCACAAATGTCTTGTTTCACAGTCTGCATGCCTGAGTGCTTGAATTTATACACCTGGGGCCAGGCCAAGTGATTAGAACACCTGATTCTGATCATTTGAATGGGTGAGCGAATACTTTTGGTAATATAGTGTATATAAGTGCAATTTCTGTACATTGCTGCCATCTGCAGTTTAGTTCTGTCGACCCCTAGTGGACAAATTAGGAATATGTGCACATTTAATTGCAGTTAATGGCATTTTTGCACTTTGCAAATTCATCCCGCGGTCCAGACTGGAACCCTCTGGTGAGCCGGGATTGGGACATGGGCTGTATATTTGACACCCCTGGTCTAGAGTCTGAAACCCCTGCCGCACAATGAACACGTATTCACCAATCAGCCATAACATTATGACCACCGACAAGAAACATAAGCAACATTGAGCATCTTGTGACAATTCAGCGTTCTTCTGGGAAACTTTTGGACCTGGCATTCATTGGTGTGGATTTTACTTAGACATGTAGCACCTACCTAGACCAGACCAGGCACCCCCACCCCATAGCAATGACACAGGCACACACACGAAAACACTTTAGGAACAACTAATAAAAAAACATGAAGAACAGCACAAGGTGTTGACCTGGCCTCCAAATTCACTAGATCCAAACTGTCAAGTATCTGTGGGATGATCCACAGAGGCCCCTCCCCTCAAAGCCCCCCCACCAACGACATTCTGTCGCCAGACAATATTAGGAAGGTGGTCATAATGTTATGCCTGATTGGTGTATGTATTTTGACTAGTTTTAATCACCTGTATCTCTAAGAAGAAAGGCCAAAAACGGCACCTTTGTCTCATTCAGCAATAAGCAGGGTGATTGAAGGTCCTTGAACAACATCTACCTGTTGAACTGAATGGAGCTTGAATATTTTTTTTGAGAGGAGAATCACACATATTAAGGTTTTCTGCCCCTCTGAAAGAACATTATCAACATCTTTTATGGCAGTAGAAGTAGAGTTTTTTTTTTTTTTTGGCGGGCAGCAGTCTCGATGGTGCATTGTATAACTCTGGCTACGCTCGGTGCATAGCTGCAAGTTCAGCAATCAGCGGGTACATTGTGGAAGAACAAGCTCTAACAAGAAAAAATAAGAGTCTGGGTTTTTAGATGAAGTGGAAGCTTTTTCAGCCAGTGGACAGCGAATGATGAGAGGCGTTCGCTGTGTTACATATACGGCCTCGGTAAACGGTCTTGTACTTTTATGGTGCCTTACCGCCTAATCCATATGCATTTAGAAGAGCCTTTTTTTCAGATTTATGCAAATGTTATCGACGGGATCCCACACACATTTGCAATTTGCGTCATCAGAGTTGACCGCGATTTACAGCAGGAGATCTGAAACCTTGATCATTTATATATTTCTTTATTTTTTTAGCATCGCATGAACTTGTGCAAGAAGGTGTCAGACTGATTGTGTCGAGAGTCTTTTTTTTTTTTTGGTGACAAACTAATATATTCCGGATGTATGCATGCGGAGGAGTGAGCTCGCCGAGCAGCGGTGAGTCACGTCGTGGCCAGTAGACAGAGCGCCGTGACTCAGCCCGGCTCGGCCCCTACGCTCTGACCCACAATCGCCCCTCTGCCATGAATTAGCTGTGCGCTCAGCCGCACAAAGGTAGAACGCATTAGCAATGCAAAGAAGCCAACCGGGCCTCTTTGTGTCTATATGTCTCTTCCATTTACTTTGATTTAGTTTGCATTATGTAACAAAGTGTGGGCATTTACAGAATGTAGCCTCGCTCTCATTCGACCTATACAATGGCCTAGATTAAGCTAACATGTGCTGTTGAACTATCAGTGGCTAGCTACACCAAAAAGACAGTTCCTCAATTGCCAAAATAAACCCTGCCATGTTAGCTCGCCATCGCTTTAAACTGGAAAACCATGGAAAATGCACAACCTTTGTCTCATTGCTCCGATAGTTACCATTTCCTACTTTGACAACAAGGTAGGAGAGCAGTGGATACTTCCATAAGAGAAATGCTTTAAATTCCCTGTAGCTGGCAATTTAATTTCTTATAATTCAATAATACAGTATATTTATAGTAATACAGTCATATAATGTTAGACTACGTTTAAGCAAATAAAACAGTTGCACAAGTCATGATTTCTGGACAGAAGCATTGCTGTTGGATTTTTTTTTCTATGCTTTGTGCACCACAAGATGAGAAGATATACCGATCAGGCATAACATTATGAACACCTTCCTAGTATTGTGTAGCAGATCATTTAAGATAATTTAAAGCTATCATTCGTACCAAACTTGTGTGGTTCTGGAGTGAAAAGGGAAAGCGTAAGACTATCATGCAGTCACCTGAGTGAGACGTCAGCCTAGAACCCAGGACCTTTTTGCTGTGGGGTGATAATGCAACTGCTGCAATGCTGTATTGTGCCTTAATTGTCCTGTCACCAGCGAATAATGCCTCATCATTGTCCAATCTGGGGGACTAAGCTAAGTCTAGGATGATGGTGACACAGCAGTGACCTGGAACCTGCTTCCAAATCAAACGTCAGAACCCTGGCATCACCAGGGAGCAGATGCGGTCCTAACTTCTGTTTATCTGAAAGTTTGTGCGTGGTTGAGTTATTTATTCATTTATTTTTTCTCAGAGTCCTCAGACCCCATTCTCTGGGCCGATGGAGGAGGGCCCACTGTTCGAAGAAGCGGTAGCCTCAGAGGCAGAAGCTCAGGCTTTCCTGGCCGAGATCAGCGAGGAGGACGTGGAGGTGCTCCGTCAGAGAGAAGAGGCGCTGCTTCAGATCGAAGTAAGAACACTTTTATTTTTACCTCCCTCGTGTGGTTTGACCGGCTGAATTCATCAAACGCAGGGACCTGAAAGTTGCCTGGTACAATCTCTGACTAGAAAAACCACCCTGTACCTGCTGGTAGCCGGTGACCGGTTCCACGGGAGCATCAGGAATGTGCCTTGCTGCTTTATGGGCTCATGTCTGCAGAAGGCCGTATCAGCTGCTGCACTCGGTACAGGATGTTTTTTTGAATCATGACTGTCCTTGTCGAACAATAAGTCCCTGGGAGCAGACACAGATGTAGCAGCAGCCCTCCTCCATTGCATCCTTTTTTTGTTTTTGCAGGTTGATTACAACTAAAGCGCCAACATTGATGAACCTAAACTCTGTATTTTCTTGGAATCATTTACAAAATCCCCACCACAGCAGATGCACACTGATACCAATCCAATTACACAAAATGATAAACCCCCTCTGCAGGGAAAAGATACGGGAGACTATTTGAGGAAATGCGTGTGGGGGAGGTGTTTGCTTTTAAACACGTGTAAATTATAATATATAAAGTTTGATATATGCTTACTGATCCCTTTGTAGGAAGCAGGAGCAAATAGTATGGCCAGGGTAGTGATGTATCTTAATATTTTCTACGTTTCCTGTCAAAAGACCCGATACAACATGTAATAGTTTCAACTAACAGGAACTCTGTGTGCATCAAAGCCGGGTCTTATTTAGTTTTTTTCCTCCTGTGTCTTAGTGCTTAATTGATTTAATTAAAAGCTGACTTAATTAAAAATACACGTCAGTCACACCGCTTCACTGAGTGACATGTTCCTTCATTACCACGGACGCACAATGATCTGTTTTCGCCCGTTAAGTAACACTTGTTATTCGCAGCGGTTATAAAATGAGAGGTATTTACATATTTTGCAGGACTCTACGCGCCTGGGGCTGGAAACTGCAGACAGCGTGGTGCATTAAAATCTCGCCTGCAGATGTATTTTAGATCAAATTAGCCGTTTATAGTTCCCGGTCCCCGCGCATACAGCCCAACCAGCAACCTTGTGATTTCAAGCCTGTATGCTCATATTCTCTCGGGACCTTTGAACCGCCTGCACTGTGTGTTAGATGAGAAATAATAACTTGTATTTGTTTTTGTTGTTTTTTTTTTGGGAGTGAGTCTGATCGTTTTATCTTATACCAACAGAAATGAAATGCCCCGACCATTTACAGTACCATTTAAGACAGCCGGGTACCTCAGATAGAAGCAGCTGAATTGAAAAAGGTAAAAAAAAAATGTTAGTAACTAGAAACTCAGACAAGCTCTGTCTACTTCTCCCACCTCCAAAAGCTTATTAGTATTTTGTCACAGTACCCCCATGCTGCTGCAGGATATTGAATGCTACCCAATTACTAGGTGCTTATATGGACTTGTTTGTTCCTTTTACCTGGGTATGTGTGTTTGGAATCATAATGTCTCTCGACTTAACTTTTGAGGCTTCGTGGATGCACAAACACAACAGCGTCATATAAAGTCGTGTCTTTAGTATCGCTGATGCGATGCGGGTGATATTTCAGATGGATCCCCGTTCTGATGAGGTCGGCCCGCTCTCTGACCACACAGAGTCAAGTTCCAAATATGTTTTATATGACAGTGTTTCACTTTAAGGAAAAAAGCAAACTGCAGCGTCACTTTTGTCTTGTTTTGAATATATGAACTAGTTGGCAATTTCACATGCACAAATAAGAAAAGAATTTAACTTGGGGCCAGATATAATATTGCCCGATATGTCTGTTGGACTTATATGTCAAACAGTTCCCTATTTTCACATCAAGCGGTTACAAAACATAATTCAGTTGGAGTTGTGCCTTTTTTCTCCCAGTTAATGCGAGTTTATCTGTTCCTCGGTTTTGGTCTCCACCATCTCCTTCAGGAAACATCAATGTCAGTAGCTGTGAAATATATTTTAGCCTGCACAATAACAACTTCAAACACAAAGTTCCTCTGCATGGAACTGCAATAAACACAGAGGCTTGGCCATTTGAATAAAACAACTTCTTTATTCATTTATATCGCATAGGCCCCGAAACTATCGTATAAATACGATAATTATCTGGCAACGCTGGCGGGGTTAAGCAGTTTGTGCACAGTGCTTTTTTAAGAGCTGCATGCTGTGGTCAAAAACATGTAGCATGGTAAGACTGGATTAAAACGGTAAAGTTGTTGCTGGACAGATGAGACAATGAGCTTGATCTCACTGCAAAGATGTGCAAAGGCAAAGGGAGCTTCAGCTTCTTGTGATGATTCTCCACGTTTATGTTTCAAATTTGAGATGATATATATGATATATGCTGTATGTATACAGTGCTGCTTGAAAATGTTTGCCCCCTCAGAATTTTTTCGACATTTCTGCATAAAAAATGACTCAAAAGCTGGAGCTGGAGTTCCAAAAAGAAACTACAGGAGCAGGCTGGCAAAACGGTTTGGTAGATTGAGCACTTTAGAAATAGAAGAAACGTTGATTGCTTGGTTCCAGTGTTACTACCACAGAGGTAACTGAAGAACTGGCGGTGAGTGGGAGAGTAGAAAATCCTTAAGAAGGGTTCAGCTTGATTGGACAATGAAATGTGGGTGAGAAGGCAGCCCAGCCCCAACATAACGACCAGCAGCAGCTCAACAACGCACACCTGAGGCAAAATGGAGACAGCCACACAAACACAAATGCAAACCCACAGAGGGCGACAGTTGGCCTCATAACACATTTGTACATATCTGTGCAAAAGTAAGCGAACCCTTGTTTTCAGTATCTGCTGTGACCTCCTTGTGCAGCAATATCGTCGACTAAATGTTTCCGGTAACTGCTGATCTGCCACCCAGAGCGACTTGGAGAAACTTTAGCCCATTCCTCCGTAACAGCCACTTCAGTTCTGAGATGTTGGTGGGTTTCCTCACATCAGCTGCTTGCTTCAGGTCCTTCCACAACATTTCCATTGGATTAAGGTCAGGACTTTGACTTTGGCGGTTCCAAAAAATTAATTTTGTTCTTCTTTAACCGTTCATTTGTAGCACGTCTTGTGGTCTTGGGCCCAACCCCACCTCCACCCTCTCTCCCACCTCCCTCTGTGGCTGCCTCCAGGAAATCAAGACTTGGTTTTCCTCCAACTTTCTCAAACTCAACAGTGACAAAACTGAGGTTCTTCCACCCCCTCAAAAGCCAACAGTTTTCAAATTTGCTGGTATAATTTAAGATTTATTGGTCTATCAGTGATGGCAAGCCGCCCTGGCCAGTAATGTAGAAAATTTAAAAGGGATACAAATACTTTTATAGAGCACTGTTTAATAGTCACATATAATAATATATAATAATCACATTGGCTTGTTATTGTTTAATAGTGTCTTGTGTACTTCCTGATGAACACGCCACTCTGCTTGTGCAAAATCTACTGATGAAACTTTTGTGGACAGATTATAAAACACATTCACGAGCTACTTCAGCGGCATATGGCTGCATGAAAGCGAGCAGAAGCCTGACACATGCCGTCGCAGTCTGCTTTTAAAATGACAAGCCTTCGCGTGGCAGTCCAGCTCTGGGCTGCAGCTTGCCATCCAGCAGTTTGAAGGATAATGATAATGTTTTAGGAGTACTTTGCGGCATAATGAAGACGTATCTCGGTGCCCAGTTGGAGCTGTCTGAACTTCATCAACATTTCAAATCAGCTAATCCCACCGCGGGAGCCGAGTTCTGAATAGGAGCTAGAAAAAAAAGAAAGGGGGAAGAGCATCAATCTCTCCCTGCAGAGTGACACACAATGAAAGAGCCGCGGCGCGAGTGACAGCTTCATTTCAGCACTGCAGCCGAGATGGGCCAGGCAGATGATTGGTGTTCAGACAGGGTCGTCTGGCCCGCGCTTTAGTCATAGCAGCACGGATAAATGTCATCGTCAGCGATCAGGCAGGTGTTGAGGGGCTTGACGTTGTTCCTTTGGGGAGAGTGATAGTATCTGACAATGTG
This sequence comes from Chelon labrosus, assembly GCF_963514085.1. Lineage (NCBI taxonomy): Eukaryota > Metazoa > Chordata > Actinopteri > Mugiliformes > Mugilidae > Chelon > Chelon labrosus. The sequence continues at coordinate 26,068,977 of NC_140345.1, forward strand.
CTTTTTCGCCTCCACGTCTCCCTCCTCGCCTCCACTCTTTACATCCAAACACCCTTCCCTCACATACCACTAAATCAGTTTGCTGTGAATCTCGGCACATCACACTTTTCTGTGTAGCCCCCCCCCCCCCCCGGAGGACCAGGAGACCCTGGTGTCTGTCATCGTTATCGGCTTCTCTCTCCGGTTCTGAGGTTAATTTAGCCTTCCTCCGAGACTGGATGTACTGTACGTGTGAGCTCCGCCGAGGCTTCCCGGCTGCAGCTGTGATGGCAAGTTGTGGTGGACTCGGCAGAAGTTAACGGCAGTCTCTGAGTGGTTTTTCAGTCCGCTTGCTGTTCAAATGTAGTGCAACAAATCCTTGAGCTATAATCTATGAAATCTATGAAAGTGCGCGTATAATGGTAGGTATCAGGGTAAATAATAACTGAGACTCTTCACGGCGAGCAGAATGCATGAGCTGGTGTCCATTCACGTATAAGTGGCTAATTTTTATGGTGACCCTGATAGAGAAAACACAGGCAAATAATAGTCGTAATGATAATAAGAAAAAACCTCCATCATTCCGCAGCACAGACAGGGAAAAAGATAAAACCACTGCAAATGCAGAAAAGCTGCACGTGTTTCCAAGTGGCACTAAAACATAATGGACGCGGTGGTGACTCAAAAATGTGCGACTATTGTCGGTCTAATGGTGTGAGTCATGTATCTTTGATTTAAAATTTTATCAAAAAAATAAATAAATAAAAATGGGTACATAGTAGAAAAAAAATAAAAAAAGCATATTTGTTTTTTAGTAAAGTAGGTACATAGACATTACTTTTAGCTATATGACCAGGAAAACATTAATCTGATTTAGTATCCATAAAATAATCCCCCAATTGGCTGCCAATATATATTATTTATAATCAATACTAACTGGATCATTTTGAGATGGGCAATTACCAAAATTGGAAACATAATTTGGAACAAGGTTAAACTGGGTGTCATATTTGATGTAAAATGTTTATCTATATTGAGACTGCAATAATATTAATAATAATAAAAACTAATAGTAAAATCAATACACAATCAAATGTGAATGGCTTATGTCATCCCTCCCAGGCAGGTTCACTGACCTTCGACCTTGTTGTCCCACATTGACGTTTCATTGATTCTAAACTGTATATTTGGTATCCCATAGACCCATAGATCTCACTATTAACACTGGTCTTCAGGGCTGGGTGTCACTCACTACAGACTCCCTGTCCCCAAATCTGATTCACAAGGTCCAGATTCGATCCGATTCATTTAGAGATGTTTCAGTTTCGGAACAATTTTGCTTATTTGTGAAAGAGGGTTTCCCAGAATGTGTCAGTGGTTCTGGAGATTTGTGGGATTTTCCACCATAATTTACCTCGAGTTTCAAATCTCGCACGTGGCTTTAATTTGTCAAGCTCTTCTCCGTCGTCACGCCGTTTAAATCCAATCATCTTTCAGGTCTGACGGTGCTGCTCTCAGACATGAAGCTTCTGGTTTGGATCTCAGTGACATTGATAATGAAAGGTTGCAGGAAAATGCACATATATATAAAAATAAATAAAAATCAATCCAATGATATGAATCGATATTGAATCTTTCAGATGAGGATTTGAATTAGGAGATGTTTTTTTTTTTAAAAGAAACTGTCCTAATGGCTCTGTAGCCGACCATAACTGTAGATTCTATGAGTACTAATAAGTACGACATTATATACTACAGCATGTACTGTACACACAGTATAGTACGCCTCAAAACAACAACCCCGAAATACGAAAGCTATAAAATACTAAACAACTCTTTAGACCCTTTTTGGTCTTTGATTACACTGGTGCTAGTGTTCTGTTTGTGTCTTTTTAGTGAGCAGTTCTATTTGTAACTTGTCTGCAGATCATCATCACAGCTATGATACCGTCATTTCTCATTGAGACCACTCTTCTAAATTTGCTAATGTTGGCACGACAAAGTCGAACATTTTTGCACATTACAGTGGTCCGGCTGGGATGAGCTGAGATTGGAACGTTTGGACAAATGCACCCAATGACGGCACTGAAAGGAAAGACAGAGGATTATTAAAAGTAGGACTTTTTGTGAGGCGTTCTGTTAATTCTGTTAATATAAGCCAAGACAAAAAAATCAGCTATGTTCATATGGCAATAACATACTGAATCTAAAGTCTTACTGAAGGTGATTGTTCATCTTTTAAAAAAATACCATTAAGCTGCAGCTAAACTGTGTTGCATCCAAACATACGGTCATGCCTCCCAATCATATTATGGTTTGTCACTGGTGTACGTGCAAATTAAATGCACTGTTATTCAAAATATCCTACATGATTGAGTCATTCATTCATTTTCTGTAACCGCTTGTCCTCTGGAGGGTTGCAAGGGGGGACTGGAGCCTATCCCAGCTGTCATTGGGCGAGAGGCGGGGTACACCCTGGACAGGTCTCCAGTCTATTGCAGGGCTAACACAGAGAGACAGACCAATGAACCTAACCAGCATATCTTTGGATGGTAGGAGGAAGCTGGAGTACCTGGGAGTACCCACGCAGACACAGGGAGAACATGCAAACTGTACACAGAATCCCCAGTTGGCTGAAGTATTTCGAACACAGAACCTTCTTGCTGTGAGGCATCACTGCTAACCACCACTGCACTGTGCCGCCTCTGGTTCAATCTGCTTTTAAAAAATGAAGTACACAGAATTACTATAGTTTAATATGCATCATGCTACTAGTTAGCCCTGCGATAGACTGGAGACCTGTCCAGAGGGCGTACGCCGCCTCTCGCCTGATGACAGCTGGGATAGGCTCCAGAACCCCCTGCAACCCTCCAGAGGACAAGACAATGAATGAATCAATGAATGAATGAATCATGCCACTATAGCATATTTGTCAAAACATGTCTGAAGACAATGCACGGGAAGGCACTGAGCACCCTCGAGGTCTAGCAATTGAATTATTTTTTTTTTTTGGACACGGCGTCCTTGAGTATCATCACATTATTCCACATGTTCTGACAAGAGACAGAAATTAGAATATTAGCATCCAACCTCGGCAGCACATTCAAATCCCCCCTTAGACTGTCACCTCCCAGCTGCACTTTATGTGCTTTGGCACAGGAGATCATTTCATCAAAAATGAATTCGTATAAAAAAGAAAAAAAAAGAAAAAAAAAAGAAAAAGCTCAGGGCATAACAGAGGACAGCTTTCAAGGGGAATCTGAATACCACACCTGGCGCAGTAGGAAGAGAGAGGAAAAAATAGCCCAGAGCGTAGCGTGTCTGTCCTTTTAATGTATCCTCGGGACAATCTATTCACGTAGGTTTACCCTTCAGTGGAGACAGGTGTAGTAGGAAAACACCACCAGATAAATCATTCCAGTTGACAGACAATAAGACTTTTAACAGCCTCATCAGAAACAATCTGATGAGGATTGTGGGATGGTGTATTTGAAAAAGCATTCGCTATTAACCCTGGTAATCACAAGTGCATCACGTAATCGTATGATGGCTGATCACACGGCGCCGGCTGGCTCACTCAACATAATGAGAATATCGGCCTTCGGCAACATTCGGAGTCTGACGTTCCACTTTAACCTGATTATTCTCCAGTTCAGGTTTCAGGTTCCTGCTAATCTGTGGCTATGTAAATTCTCTGTTACACTTAAGAACGTAATCATTAATGCAGGCGAAGGAAGAAATAATGAAGGAATATCCCACATCTGTCCATGATGCAGCTTTTGAGTCAAATGTGCAACCTCCTTTGAGGGACTGTATAAAAACTATTGTCATTCGGACACCTTTATTTAGAGTCTGCACTTTAAACCTTCATATTATTTTTAATTTCAGTATGTTTTGTCAAACGGCTAACTGTAACACAGTATATGCTACGCAGTAAATGGAGCTAAGTTTATGTACTCTATGTCCTGAACATGAATAGAACCTCTTTATCTCAACAATTTAATATGGTGGAAGAAAATATATATTAACTTACACCAGTGTTCATTTTGAAAAACTATGACAAAAAATATTCGCTAGCAACCATTTTTCCGGTGACTAAGGCGAGACGTTGACAAGCTAATATATGGTGATAAAAAACTATGACGAAATGTGACAAGACCAGAACGGTATTTGACGTGTTAAGATGTAGTTTGAATATGGTGCATGACATGATCTCTTTGTACGGGGTTTCAAAATGTGCATCCCTGTCTTTTCTTTGGATTGGATGAGGGGCGTTTGCCTGTCTGATCGCAGGCAGTTGACAGTAGCCTACCAAAACTAGCAAGCTGCCACAAGAGCCCTGTAGCTGCAAATTAGGTGGGTAGGTGCATCAGCGTGCTAGTTATGGCGCCTCCATCACTGTGGTAAGCTACCTATGAAGTTAACATAGTCTCATCCAAGCGCTTCATGAAGTTATTGCCCTCTGCAGACTTTTTACTGACACATATTTAAACAGTGGACAGAAGAGTGTATAACGGATTAGCATTTAGCAAACTAAAAGTGTCCATAAATGTAGTTCCTGGAATTAATTATTCTTGTATATACATCCAAACACGACAGTATACCATTCAAGTAATGGCTTTATCTCACTGTACTTGAATTACCATAACAACAGTTACCAGTACTGTCCTCTCGAATGCACTGGTGGAAAAGTTATCTCAGGAATGTGTATGATCCATCTGCTGTTCATAAATAAACTGTTGTCATGTCCTATTTGATTTGATTTAAATGTGCACACCTGCCTTGATGCTCTACAGTAACCAAAACTACAGTTATCTTCTGCTTCGTAAACTTTAGATTAGTAGTCTTTTGCCGTCCAAGATCTCCTGAGACAATGTCACGTGAAAACTAATCAACACCGCTTTTTTTTTTTTTGTTCTTATCTTGCTATTAAGGCGTGCACATTTTGTGATTATGACCTCAGATTACCCCGTAGTTTGGTTTATTAGGAAGTGATCAAATCAGCAATAACGTGGAAAGCAAGCCGAATCTAAAGTGCAGTTCTCGTAAATAGGTTCAGAGGCCATTAATAGGCCCTGTAGCATCAAAATCTCAAAAGAACCAGAAGAAATGAATGAACAAATTCCCTAACTTCAAATTTTCATTGTGTATGCTACCTGTACAATGAATGGTTTCCATCTCTAGTGATCCATTGAGCTGTTTCCTTATTGTCAACATCCTAAATACTGAATAATCAGCATAATCAGCAGGGAACTGCTTATGCTTTGGAAAAATCAAATTGTCTGGGCGGGCTTTACGCAGAGATAGACAGAAAAGCAGAGCAAATGACACGAATGACTGCTTCTGACAGCCATAGTCACGAGCCATAGTCAGTTTTACAGTTTTATTTTTACAATAACACACCTTGCAATGAAATGGTGTGTTAACATACTCCTTCATATAAGAACTGAGGCTAAGTACTTATTGTGAATATTAGAGCTTTGGATAAAACTCTATGCTGAATCAATGCTGAGTGAAGATTTGATCCTCCGTGAAGCATGAATTTACAAAATTCCGAGCCATCTGCCATTATTTGTTCTTCGTGCCATCTGATTTCATGATGTGAACAGGGAAGTTCTGTTCATTCATCGGAAACTCGTTGTAGAGATAGCGCTCGACTAAAACTCAGAGGTGACTTTAATTATTAGGAATCATCCTCCGGGGACAACAGCTAATTCCATAGCAATCTGGCCAGCGGCTGCCTCGATAGTGTATCTTGGTCGGGGCCAGATGGACAGATTTGCCGTCTCTTAGGCCCACCACTACGGTAACTAAGAGTGAAACATCAGAATTTAGGCTGTCGCCTCCCTCCTTGGTGTTTTTAAAATCATGGAAGAGATAGCAGGTTGAGCCTCAGCAGACCGTAACCTCTGTCTTTGATATTTTCAGCCCATTCTCCTCGCTGCCCTTCAGGCCCCGCTGTTGGCATCACGTTATTCAGGGAAGCTTGGTCCTTGGGCTACCGCCAGAGAGGAAACATGATTTTACATTTATAAACCGTTTATTCGGTAAGGGCAAAAAAAGAGATGTCTCTCATACGGTCGGTGAGGGAAAAATGTCATGTTTTTTTTCCTCCTTCCCCTCCCTCCCTCCCTCCTTTCCTCACCAGCAAGCGTGCAAGTAAATCTGCTTAACGGTTTTTCTGCTGCGGCAGTGACACTGTGTCCTGTTGCCCGATGCCTTTGGGCTCGGGTGGGAGATGTGGGGAGAATTTCATATCAGCATTAAGCACACTTATCAAAGAGAGTGAGAGTGGGTTGGGAGGGGGGGTTAGTAGAGGGATGAGCGTCACAGAGTATAGCAGATAAACTTATTTGTCCTTTGTCCAGGCCACTTTCATCATCCATATCTCTGCATAACTGTGTGTCTTATCGTCTCTCTCGTGATTACAATGTATTATTGGCGTAACATTTCACTCAGAAGTCAGCATGACCCCCTTCCTGCACCTGATTGGAGGGATGTGCTATTCACAGTCTGACAATTCTCCCACCTTTTCCAAGAAACTAGATTCAGAATAAATTTAGAACGGAGGAGGACAGAATGTATCCCCTTTGAATTTACTGTGATATTAATTCATAGTTTTCAGGAGGGCAAAGTATTAGTCCAACATGGCGGCTCATACCGGACTCCCCACAGAGACGCCACAAATGACGGTTCATTTCCCTTCAATTTCAAGCCAAGAGTATTTAAAACACCTCTCAAGTGAAGAAAAAATATGATATAAAGACAAACTACAAGTTTTGAGCTCCTGCGATCCATACATTCTGTGTCACATTCAGAATCCCTCACCTTACACTGGCACCAGGATGAAATGGTACAAAAGTCCAGACAGTTATTTGTCCTTTTAATCTGGATGGGTTAGTAATACTGTTGTTTGGGAGGTGAAGAACAAGAAAGTCTTAATTTTTAAAGCAAAGGGGAGTACTAATTAGCTGACATACGCGATTAAACATAAACTAATGTTAGATTAAATGTTAATTTCAGGGACATTGCGGTCAGCATTTTAGGGCTGTGATTGTGTTGTTAGGTTAAGGTGATACAACATAAATCAAATGCAACCTTCTTTTGTTATTATGTCCTCGGCCTGCCCCGTAGTTTGGTTTATCAAGAAGTCATCAAATTAGCAAAAACCCTGTGGAAAGCAAGCAGAATCTGAAGTGTGGTTGTAGTAAATAGTCTTACCCTGCAGGGGCCCTAGTTTCAGGGGCATTTTTAGGGCTATGATTACATTGTGAGGTAAAGGGGATATAACATAAATCTAATCTAACATCTTTTCTAACATCAGCTAGCTAACTTTAGCTGAAGCAAACTCAGACTCAAAGCTACTGTAGTGGGTCACCAAAAAAAAAAAAAAAGAGAGAAGAAAACTTACCTGTGAAATCAAAACAAAGCCCAGGCTTGTATCCACGTCGGTTAGTGCATCCGATGGCACAACAACTGTCTGGCAATTTTGCAAAACTACAATTATCTTCTGCTTCACAAACTTCCACAGATTAGCAGTCTTTTGCCGTCCAAGTTCCCTTGAGAAAACGTCTCGTGAAGACTAATCAACACCGTTTTTTTTTTTTGTTTTTTTTGTTCTTATTGTGCTATTAAGGCATGCGCATTTTGTGGTTATGACCTCGGCATACCCCGTAGTTTGGTTTCTTAGGAAAGTGATCAAATTAGCAATAACGCTGTGGAAAGCAAGCAGAGTCTGAAGTGCGATTTTAGTAAATAGCTACAGAGGCCATTTATAGGCCCTGTAGCATCAAAACTGCTAAAAATCCATAAAAAATGCAAAAGAATAAATGGATAAATAAATTCTGTAACTTCCTTTAGCCTGTTTTTCTGGTTACAATGAAAGAACTTTATACCACCGTTGAGTCCACTCTGTTTTATAGTCAGTGTTGGTCTCTTTGTGCTACTAGTTCAATAGGTGGTATTGAACTGATAGAGTTCAAACTCGTGCTAAAATTATATGCAATGTGAAACTCTTCAAATGTGGTTACGATGCAAAAACTTTCCACCACCCTTGATCAATCTGAGGAGCTTCGTCTGTTTTTTAGTCAGCGTTGGTGCTTTTGTGAAATGAGTTGCATAGGTGTTACTGAACTTCAAACTAATTCAGCAAGAAGACATATGTTAAATAAAACCCCCATGTGGAAATGTGAAATATGAAAGCATAATAGGTTAATTAACTTGAAATTAAGTTTGTGTTCTATTGTACATGTTAAAAAGTCATGTTTTGATCTTGGTGTTTTGAATTAAATATCAAAGCCTTGGCAGTGAAGCGCAGAAACATAACACACACACACACAAAACAAAAAAACAAATGGTGCAAATTGAGGTGAATTTTTTATGTAACATGCTGGAGAGGTTTCATAACACAGGTTGCATGTAAGCCAAGGAACTATATAAGCTACATCAGGAACCTTGGCGCTTTCTCAGGCCCACATGGCTGCTCCATATGTAGTGGGGGTGGAGGTGACGAAGAGGTCCATCTCTCGGCGTGGAGCGCTCATTTGCCGTTGTTAAGGAGACGGCGAGCCTTTTGTTTTGAGTCAATACCTTACTGTGCTGAGAGGATTTCTTGTCAGGAACCATCTGAATACATGTATTGCGTATCCACAGCATCTAAATTACTGTTGTTGGAACACATGTACCCCTTGCTGCCTCACCGCGGGATTTAAACTGATAAGACGTCGACGGTTGTTTACATCGAAAGATGCCGCTTTGTTCAACTTGAGTTCACCTGAGGCTGCAGACTGATCTATATTCAGGGTTGATTGGGAGCACAGAATCGTACCGAGCTGCTCGGCACATAGTAAAAGAAGTGGTTTCCTAACCCTCGTGGGCTATGGATTTGCCGGTGTGCGGCGGGAACGGAAGGAACTTGAAATGACAAGTGTTGACAGAGAAAGATGACTAATGTGCCTGTGGAGAGTGGATACGTCACAGAATGCCGCCATGTCGCAATTGACATGACAGAGTCGGTTGACGTGCTCCCTAAACCAGACTACACCTGAAACACAACAACCCCCCCCCCCCTTTGGTACTCAGTACCAAACATGTACTGGTCTCTATAGTTCGCATAATGCCATCATCACAATGTTGAACCTGTTGAGTTTTTCATTGAATAGAAACTGTTTTATAGAGATTATGGTACTACTGTAATAGAACTGTGATATACACTGATCAGGCATAACATCCCAATATTGTGTAGGTCTCCCTTGTGCCTTCAACAGTGACTCACCAGAGAATGGACATGGGCCTTGTGAGGGTGTCCTGTGGTGTTTGGCAACACAGTGTTGTTAGTGGGGGGGCTTGGAGGGGAGGGGTCTCTGTGGATGGTCCCACAGATACTTGATCAGTTTGGGATCTAGTGAATTTGGAGGCCAGGTCAACACCTTGTGCTGTTCTTCATATTTTTTTGAATTGTTCCTTAAGCCTGTGAAGGTTCTCAGTCATCCAGGTCATGGTATATCCAACAAAGGTTCAAAAAAGGCAACTGGACTTTTTTTTTTTTTGAGAAGACGTTTCACCACTCATCCGAGTAGCTTCTTCAGTTCAGGAGGAGTTCCTATTGAAACCTCAGACTTCCCACCAGTCCCCTAGAACTGAAGAAGCTACTCGGATGAGTGGTGAAACGTCTTCTCAAAAAAAAAAAAAAATAATACTCTACAAGTCCAGTTGCCTTTTTTGAACCTTTGTTGGATATTGTTCCTTAAGCGTTTTTATGTGAGTGCCTGTGTCAGGCTGCATCCTGCTGCCATCAAGGAGTATCACTGGATGTGTACTTATAAATGTATAATATAATACTTTATAAATGTTCTTACATATTAGTTGTCTACATAATGTTGATCAAACTGCAGACTGGCAGAAATGTTCGTTTTGGAGAGCAGCGCCATGGTTCTTCAGTGTTCTCCTGGTGGTGGATTCATGAACATTAACGTTAGCCAATGTGAGAGAGGCCTTTAGCTGCTGAGAACCTCTCAGACTATTATGGATTGATCTTTGTTGGTGGATCACCCCTGTGGAGGGCAACAGTCGTCTTAAATCTGACAGTAAATACAGCTGTTTTTCTGAAGTACTTTTGCACCTCACAGATATGTAATATTGGCACATTTTCCCAAGTAAATTAATAAATTTGATTTGGGTTCTGGGTGGCACAGTGGCGTGGTGGTTAGCACTGATGCCTCACGGCAAGAAGGTTTGAATCCATCAGCTGACTGGGGCCTTTCTGTGTGGAGTCTACATGTTCTCCCTGCATGTTCCCCCAATTGTGTTGTTACATAAACAGACAGCATATAGTGACCAATGTTCTCCGTATCGATCGCAGTCAGATCAAGTTCGGACAGTGGACGAGGCTTCAGTTCGGTTTTGGAGACTCCTCCAATTTTCGGTGCTCACATTTTTATTTATTTATTTATTTTTTTCCTCAATAGAAGCAAATCAAGTGGGAGAGAGCACTTCAGAGTTCCAAGTAACTTCTTGGAGCAAACAAGGTGTGAAAGCGCCCAAATCTCCCAGACGCCTCTTCAGGGGTCGCTCTGTCTATATAAGCGCTCTCTCTCTCTCTCCCTCCTCGTGGCTGACTTGCATGCCTGATCGGCTCTTATTACTGAAGCCGGGTTCACCTTAAAAAAGAAAAACAGGCTGACAGGAGCGCTCTGCTGTGCCACACTTCCCTCTGCAGGCACAAGAGGAGAGCTCCACACTCGGCTGGTTGCCTCATACCTGCCCTGTTGTGTACGTTCTATAAGAGCGTTTGCTGCTGGCTTTTATAAACTGCAGCCCTGGCATGAAACTCTTGCTGAGAGACTGACGCTCTGTATGCAGCACTATATTCAATCCCCGCCGCTCGCTGTCGTATATTGGATTGTAAATTACCTTCATTGTGACGATACCTTGAAAGACATCAAACTGTGCCAAGCAAATTATTTACTGTTAATAAAGAGAGCGTGGTTTTCAAGACAGGGGTGTAATGGAATAATCGCACGAGGGATGCTCATTGAATCTGCAGCTGATTTCTGCATTGATAGAACGAAACAAGGTCTTGTGCTAGAGCCTGAAAGTAGCAGGAAAAAAACTTTTTTTTTGCAGACAATCTGCAGGTGTCCATATCAGACAAGTTCCTATAACTGGAGATATGTGAGGCGTGCAGCACTGGTGACTGAGGTGTCAATCAGATGCTGCCAGCAGCCTCGTTGCCATGACTTTATTATGTATTTACTTATTTTATTTTTTATCTTGGCCTCAAGTATAATTGTGTTTCTGCAGTCTCTGCAGCGGCCCCGGTGTCAGATAGAAGAGATGTCTGACTCGCCGTCTGACATTTTAGCCGTATGAAAATATACAGACCCTTAGCGCCTTTCATTTGTTCAAGTGTGTTCTTCTCATCAGTCCCACGCAACGGGAACAACTGCGGGACTGACAGGAGGAGTCAGAGGTGAGCTTCGGCACTGAGGACGAGTCCGATTCTCTGGCTACTGTCACAGGGATTTTTTGTGGCGTGCAACCAAAAGTGCAGCGGCGCCGTCTTATTGGTCCCTATAGAGGAAGTTCACGTGGAAGCCCGAGAGAGCTGCCCTCCTGCATTTGCTACCGATTCAGAATGAAACGCTTGCATCTCTTGTGACTTTTCCTTGACTTTGATGACAAACATTATGCGCTGAAGGAAAATGTGACAGTCCACCAAAAAAAGACTACTAAAAGATACCGATGAATTGGATGAACTTGATTATCCGAGCGTCCAGTTCTGCAATCTAAAGGGTGGTGGTCACTTCTCAGGTCTGTAACACTGAGGAAAATGTGTTCACTTTACATGTGCTCCCTGTCTTGTTTCATTCATAAATCTCGAAGTTCTAGTTGGCAACTACTTCAGAACCACTGCACCGGCTGGCACCGATCCTGGATGGCTAGATGCCCACGTGTTGTACGAGACACACGGTCAAGTCTAGAAGTTGTACACACATGCTTTAGTCAGGTGTATGTTTATCTCGTTCCTCTTCTCTCTCTTTTTCTGCCTCTACCAAGCCGGCCTTAGGCAGATGGGTCCCTTCATATGAGCTGGGTTCTGCTCAAGGTTGCTTCCTGTTAAAAGCCACCGTCGTCTTCATGCTTGCTCTGAGGGTTTCAGGCCGGGTTTTGTGAAGCATCTTGAGAGAGTTTGTATTGTTATTGAACTGAAAGTGTCCTTCCAATGAAGAACGTGAGATAAGATGTCCGTTTTAAGATGTCCCAACTCTGGATTAAACTGGCCATCATGGTAGAAATTAATGCCGTTTTAGTTGCCGTGCAAAATCATCGCCGTTTCCGCTTGCTGACTGTTAATTCTCCAGACAGTTCCCTGATCTGTTCACACACGGGCTCAGTCAGACATTGGATATGGAGCTGGCGAGTCAGTTTAACGTCCTGTGTGACTGATTCAGACCAGGGTGTGATCAGATACGGCTTCAATGAACTTCAGTGCGTGAGTTTTCGTCTGGAGTCTTCATTACAAGGTTCTGAACAGCCACACTGGAGGGCGAATTGAAAAGTTAGTCCTCCAAACAGTGGAGAGGCGTGTCGTTGTTTAATTACAGTTTTCAGACGGTCTCTCCCCCAGAAGCCATCCACAGTGCTGAACTCAGCTGTTCACGTGGAAAGCCACGGAAATAGTTGCGTGAAAACCATGAGAAAGGAGAGCCGAGATGAGTTTAAACCGCTCTCACCTTCGCACAGCTGACCAGTCGCAGCAGAAAGTGGGTGTAATTGTCAGTTTGGTGTAGTCACGGGAATGCAGAGCCTGGATACAGGTGTGAGGGCAAGCAATTCCTCGAGCCATTCCACCATCCAACGGGGAGCTGTCACAGTTTAACAAAGTGTGGACCCAAACGCAAGACACACACAGACGAGACTGGGCGAATAAGTTGAAATAAGGCGAAATAAGGTATTAATACATTAACATAAAGTGCTGCCATGTAGAAGCAGAGTGAGTCCAAACAAAGTAGTCTGGCGAAAGGTGATCCAGAATAATCCCCAAAACTAAAAGAAGTCAACAAATAGAAAGAGCTAGGAAACACCAGCTAGGAAATAAACTGATGGAGGATGTATCCAAGGAGCACTCAAGATGGATGGAAGGCTTATAGCTCAAAACACCTTTGAGATAGATTGTGGACAGATGTTGAAAAGGTGTGATTGCATCTGTCTGTCTAAGACACATGGGCAATCTCTAAGCCACTGCAACTACATCAGCAAGCCACCTGTGGGCTTCAATAAGGACAACAATGCCACTGTTCTCCGTCTAATGAAATTAACTGCAGAAACATTACCAGAGATACCTCATACGATTGACGCCGATGCGGTAAAGTGTAGATCATACTCCTTCAGGCATTTTTTTTGGCATCAACTGACCAAATGTGCATGTGGCCCACAAAAACAAACATGCACTGCAGTCATATTTGTTAACTGGCCAAGGAGACAGGTGTCAGCGGGTTCTTAGATGTTAATTAAATTGCCCACATGCCGTAAGTGATGATGATGCAGAGTGAATTATGAAAACTCAACAACGAACAAGTTCTAGGTCGGTCTTTCTCCTTGTACATACCGATCGTATACTGTATGCGCTACATGCTAATTGTCACAGCAGACACCACCTACCGGCTGGAGAGGCACCAAAGAGGAGGAATTAATATTTTGCAACTGCTCCTAATGTACTTAAAACAATCTATCATTGAAGTAGTGCCCTTACCTTGTTAGAAGACGCTCCAGTACTCTTAACGGCTGACACTGAGATGAGACTACACACAGATGTTGACTCTCATAAAACCTGGTGTATTACTTGCTCACGGTCATCAGAAAGAATTACCAGGTAACTCGTGTCCCTTGCAGACATTATAATATGATCCACAGAAGGATAAATCGAGACACTGGGGATAGCTAGGGACGATCGTTTTTTTGAGAGTGGAGTCAAAACGTCTTCTTCCTCCTCTGTTTTTGCTAGCGTCAAAAATTGTTTTGAGTAGCACCCACTGCCCATTTCTGCTCCTTCATATTCATGTGTTTGTTTTGGTCAAATCCGCTCTCATGAAACAATTACCATCCAATTCTCGAGCCTGTTTCCATAACCTTTACCCCTAGTGACCGGGGTCGTAACATGTGCCGGAATGTCCCGGGAAAGCCGTGCACCAGTATATTGTTTCGGCAAATGGGCCTACATCATGCTAAACCTCAAAGCAACAGGACACAATATGTGCAAAGTAGATGCACATCGAACTACAAGTCTGGTGCGTCACTGAAAGCTTAAACTTAATGAATACAGGAAGCGAGACGTCTTCGTTAAGATTGGTTTTACTTTGTTTTGCTAGTTTTCTTCAATTCCCATTGACGTAATAGCCAGCACAGTCAAAACCAAACATTAGTCTCAATCCAACACACATCATGTGCAAAGAACAGAAACGAACACATTATTTTTTTCTTTCTGTAGTCCAGACCAAAGGAATCAAACTGCAGACGTGAAAGCGACCCCTGACTTTCACTACTTCCCTGCAACTTCACACGGGAACTCAAGCAGAAACTATCTCCGAGCAGTGCTGATATACTTTGCCCTTGGTGATAAGAAACCCTCCCACAGTAAACCTGTTGTTTGAAACATAATAGAAAAAATCTCCAGGCCTGGTTCCCAGCCCACCGCCACTACCCAGTGGCTGCTAGATTGGCCATGAGCAGAATTTAAAGCCCATGAAATATGGAAAAGGGCACGGTGTTGGCTCGAAGCCTGGCCACCCACTCAGGCCTCAGGCAGGGGTCCCAACCCATCACATCTCTGCCTCCTCCCTGTGTGTGTGTGAGCGCCTGCCTCCGTGCCCATTCGCATCCACACACTGTTTGCTAAATTGGTTACACACTGTTCTGTCATTATGATGAAATGCGCCCTGATTGCCCAGTGCTTTGCCAGGTAAAATAAATTTGTTATTCTATTACAGCATGATGGACAGGGTGGCCTTAAGATAAATGCAAAAAAAAAAAAAAGTCTTTAGCATCACAAGGTATGCCAGGGGCCATTTTGGCTCCATTCAAACGGGTTTTGCCAAGTGGCAGGATGGCTGCCAGTTTCCACAGCAATCTCCGCCACCTGTGATGGATGGCCCGGTGGGTTAGGGTACACAAACGCAGCTGAGATTGCACAGCGCCATAATGGAGGGAAGGGGGAGACCTGCGAGCAGGAGATAGACAGAGGTTTTATAAGCTTTCATATTGCTTTGAGCTGAAACATTGAGAGCAGATTCAAAGCTCAGAAACTGTGGCGAATTAGCCGCGGTCAACCATGGCTACATTAGTCTGCCGTGTGCCCTGACAGGGAAATAATTGAACAGAAACTTTGAACAGTTTTTTTTTTTCCTTTCCTTCAAGCCAGGCACAAAACATTTAGGATTAAACGCAAATCCATTACGTTTATCAATTAAACTGACAAGGAACTTGATTTAGAGTTGAACTTTTTGAGAAATTCTTACGTACAAGCACGACATCCGAGGTTCCGTGCAAACTGTTTTCAGGGGAAATGTATTAGAGGTAAATAAGATCTGCGAGCCAAAGGACAGCAAGAAATTAATGCTCCTCAAGTTGGAATACTTTCTAGTTTTCTTAATACATCAATAGGTTTCAGTCTGTTGGACATTCAGCCGGCTTCTTCCTCTCCGTTTTCTGTGATTTTTCTCTACAATAACATCCATTGAACCAGAGGATATCTGCATGTCCCACCCTGAGATACTCTCCATGTAATCCACACATTATGTCCCTCATTAAATGTTATTTACCAAGCTTTTGTGTTTAGTTGAGGTGAAAATTCCCACCATGTCGTTTCTTTCATGCAACATGCTCTTTTTTTGTGATAAAATACTTTTAAATGTTGAATTGACCATGATTGGGTTTGTGTTCACAGGGCAAGCCCTCAACGCAACGCACAAACCTTTCTTCTTTTGTTGGTTATAATTTATGCTGGATAATTCTAACTTCAACGAAGTAGTTTTGCACACATCTAAAACATTTACAATTGTGGTTGTTCTCATTTTGAACATTAACTTAACAAAGAATCACTAAGACTAGTTATAACAGTGCATTAAGATCATTAAGGAACAAAACACTTAAAGGGGAACTGCTGTTTTTTACAACCTGGACATTATTTCTGGCATAAAATACGATTGTTTACTCACCCATATAACTTTGGTGTAATATTTAGTACTTGGGAAGATATTTAGACTAAGTTCAATCTTTGAACTTAGTCTGGGGAGTCTGCCATGTAATTTCTACTGCACAAGAGGCGTGAACAACGGGCATAGTTCAAATGACTCTGTACGCAATTGGATAGTCATTCACCAATCAGACCATCGATCCGGGTGACGTATTTTGCAGAGCAACGCGAAACTCGGCAAACACGTCTTTCTTTTGTATGAATTCTTCCAGTGCAAGTTTCTGTTCCGTTTTCAAAGAAAACTTGCCTTTGAAATCTTTTAAAACAGCAGCGACAGCGGCGTCGACGGATAGCTGTGCTCTGGTGGCTGCCATGTTTCATGTAAACAACAAGCTGCTTGCCGTCTTTACCGTCGCTTCTCTGACGTCAGCGCGCCAGGCGGATAAGCCCGTTTGTGATTGGCTCCAGAAAAAGTGGATCGGCTGCAGGAGAAATGAATGTGTGGGTTTCCAGACTGATCTGCAGGCGGAAAAGAATCCGCCGTCAGATCAGGCTGGCGAAAGCCAGACGAGCGCCGCATATATCCATATAATGAGAGTGACTGATGCACCGAAACGCAACCTCTAAATAACGCATTATCTGCCACGCAACTCGTTCATTTCACCAATATTTTGACATGATAGGCTAGTGATGATAACTCCGGCCTCAACGGGAAATAGCACTAGCGTATCATAACAAAATATTGGTAAAATGAACGAGTAAAATGAACGAGTTTCGCAATTCGAAAATGCATTATTTAGAGGCTGCGTTTCGGTGCCCCATTCACTCCCATTATATGGATATACGCAGATCTAAATACCTGACGAATCACACCAAATGACACCAAAGTTATATGGGTGAGTAAACAATCGTATTTTATGCCAGAAATAAGGTCCAGGTTGTAAAAAAACAGTAGTTCCCCTTTAAAGCCAGTCAAATGATTATGGATTACTGTAATTCATTACTGTCTGGCTGTCCAAATAGCTCTTTAAAAAGCCTCCAGTTGATTCAAAATGCCGCAGCAAGAGCATTGACAGGAATTAGCAAGAGAGATCATATTACTCCAGTTTTAGCTTCTCTTCACTGGCTCCCTTTAAAGTCTAGAATAGAATTTAAAATCCTCCTCCTTACATACAAGGCCCTTAAAGGCCTAGCTCCATCGTATCTTAAAGACCTTATTGTACCATATCATCCCAACAGATCACTTCGGTCTGAAAGTGCAGGCCTACTTGTGGTTCCTAGAATTTCAAAAAGTAGAATGGGAGGCAGAGCTTTCAGCTATCAGGCTCCTCTCCTGTGGAACCAGCTCCCAGTTTGGGTTCGGGAGGCAGACACTCTCTCTATTTTTAAGGTCAGGCTTAAGACTTTCCTTTTTGATCAAGCTTATAGTTAGGGCTGGACTAAACCATCCCTTAGTTATGCTGCTATAGGCCTAGGCTGCTGGGGGACGATGCACCAAACACATGTCCTCCTTCTTTCTTCTCTCTCCTCTCGTGCATCCTCCACTTTCTTTTCTCTGGCACAGAGCTCTTGCCCTCTAATTTCCTATCTACTACTAGTCATGCAATTCTGTGCTATTACTATGTAGAATGTTTACTGCTGTGTGCCATATGAGCTGGGTTCTGCTCGAGGTTTCTTCCTGTTAAAAGGGAGTTTTTCCTTGCCACCGTTGCCTTCAGGCTTGCTCTGGGGGTTTCAGGCCGGGTTTTTGTAAAGCGTCTTGAGACGATTTGTATTGTTATTGACGCTATATAAATAAAATTGAATTGAATTGAATTGAAATGCACTACAACACAAAAACTTCCTAGTAAGAAGAATTATCTTGGAAGACAAGAAAAAAAAAAGCATATTTTGCCTTGATTTAAGATATTTCATGTTAGTTAGGTTTTCAGGTTTTGCAGTGTTTACCCGGTGTGTGCTGTGTGTGTCTTCTGCATGAATGAAATTTGCTCTAAAAGTATCTGAAAATCTGGTGGTGTGGATTTAGAAAGGAGACAGGAGGGGGACGACAGACTGGGCTCAAGGTCTGGTTATATCAGCTGGTTCAAGAGTAACATACACGAATATTTGTCTGAAGAGGAGCTGCACTGTAAAAATTGAAATCTAGTAAACATAAAATATCAAATACACTAGGTTTTTGTCTTTCAAGGTAATTCTTCTTACTGGGCAGTTTTTGTGTTGGAGCATTTGACTCGCTTTAAGCGTTCCTAAATTATCCTAATAGGCGGATAACAATAACTTGTTATTGGGATTTTCTAAGCGGTTCTTAGTTATGTTAATGCTTAAAATGGGAACTACCACAACTCTAGTACAAAACTTCTTGGCTGAATTTCTTATTTCTAACATCTGACATCTTAACATAATAAAAACAGACAACGACCAATTGTAATTCTTTGTTTTATTGATACATGATTAATTGTAAGTAGCGTGTCAACGGAGTACTGCCATCTAACATTATCATATACTGTGTTTTCTCTGCAGAGAGACATGCTGGATGTCAGTCAAATCATGAAGGATCTGGCCAGCATGGTCCACGAGCAAGGAGACGCCATAGGTAAGACGCTGCGTGATCTGGTGTGTGTTGGTTTACATCGTCGACCCCCCGCCTCGACTGTCAAAGACGACGTTCGAGGGCACGTTTTAACGCGGTGCTCTCGATTAATAATGTGAGATTTGCTTTTGCTGGGGAAGAACAAACTTTTTAAGCTCCACCTCGGTGCCAGGCTGACAGATCCGCTGATGGGGAGCAAAATGTTGTGGGTTTACACAAACACTCGCCTGTTAGTGAAAATCAATTTAGACAACCAGATATCTGTAAACAGCTCTCCGCTCCCTGCAGTGATGTAGACTTGGCAAAAAAAAAAAGAAAAAAAAAAAGAGAAAGAAAATAATGAAA
The DNA here is from genome assembly GCF_963514085.1 of Chelon labrosus. Taxonomy (NCBI): domain Eukaryota; kingdom Metazoa; phylum Chordata; class Actinopteri; order Mugiliformes; family Mugilidae; genus Chelon; species Chelon labrosus. The sequence continues at coordinate 26,088,083 of NC_140345.1, forward strand.
CTTGAAGCACACAGATAGGAGGCAGATATAGAGGCTTTACTGCCGGATCGTAATTCCGCCGTCGCTGGAGAATCGGCTCTGACTTTATGTCTGACAGCCACGCTATTTTGATGGAGGTGCAGATCAATTCTCAACGGAAGTGAAAGGTCTGAAAAGATCAGATAGCTTTCCAAATTGAGGTTTTAGCTGTGTTTTGTGTGGCTGGAGAAGAATCGGTTCATTTGGAGGTTCACCTTACGCTAAATAAATAATTGTGAGGCTAATTTAGCCTTTTAGCCGTTGGTGTGCGCCACGCAAATACACAACCAACGATGATGGTTGGTGGCAAAACACACTGGATCCAAGTCATGAAACAAAATGACAGAACAAGTATGAGCAACCTGGAGGTAGATAAACCTGATCTACTTGGAGTATGTGGACTTACACCTACCAGGCATAACATTATGACCGCCTTCCTAATATTGAGTAGGTCTCCCTTGTGCCCCCAAAATAGTTGTGACTCATCATAGAATGGACATAGGCCTTCTGAGGGTGTCCTGTGGTGTCTGGCAACAAAATGTTGTTAGTGGGGGGCCTTTGGGTGCTATGGGTTGAGGGGATCATCCCGCAAATACTTGATCAGTTTGGGATCTAGTGAATTTGGAAGCCAGGTCAACAATTCAATTCAAATCAGCAAATGTTCATGTCTCTAAGCCAATCTCAATTAGTTTGAGATTTGTGACGCAACCGAACAGCTGACTCAACTCTCAAGTCCTTAAAGGTCTCACACAACCATAAGATAGTGAACCCAAATGCACACCTCAAAGTTGGAAGAACTAGACTAAAGATAATAATGTGTGATCAGCTTTGAATAAGCCCGTTGAGTGGATAAGACGTGGCGTGTTGCTGTGATGTTGTTCCTAATAAAAATTTCGTATTAAATGCAAAATGAATGCAAAAAAAGTATCTTCCCGGTACTTTCAGACTACTAGAGCACGATGTTTGTAGTTTAGTTTGAAATAAAGGTCATGCTGGGCATTGGTGATTTTAAACGAATGTCTATCAAACACGAAGACGTGGTGCGATTATTTCCAACAGCAGGATAGACCATGACCACTTTCATGTTCAAGGATGAGTTTTAATGCAAAAGGACGCGCACGTGGGTTTGGGATAACAATGGCGCTCTGTTGCACAGGAGGAAGAGGATGATAAGTCAGGCGGTTAATGTGCCGTAGTTGGATCCATTCATCTTTGATTTGGGCGATTTCAGGTTTATTTCGTTGAAATATTATTTCAACTAAGAATCCCCAGACCCATCTTTACGGCGGCAGAGGGAGCTCAACGCGCTGCAAACCTTAGAAAATGCATGCAAAGAAAGAGCGTCTTCATGAATTTGATGAATACTCACAACCACACACACAAACACAATGCAAGTACACACAACACTCTGTATACCCGCTAAACGTTTCTACGAATAATTTGCATACTGGCTCTCGCCATTCTTGTTTTTACTCATTATCAATCTCTCTTGTTGCATCCATCAGCTATATCTTCTGCTCTTTTTTGTATCTTGTTGATGCTTAATCAGATGTATGTATCATCTCCTTCCTTCTGCTGTTCTCTTCTCCTCCTCTCCTCTCCTCTCTCTCTTCTGCGATAAAAATAAAACTGAAGTTAATCAAATTGAAATGAACACCAGCAAATACTCACAGCAGCAGTAAATAATACAGGAACGTGACGGGTAGCAAACTCCAACAACTCCAAAAGTCATAAAGTGGGTCTCAGCCCGGCCCATCGATTGTCGGGGTCCTATGGAAACATTTCTGTACCTGCTGGTGACGCGAGTGCACTGTAAAACATTTCAGGTCGGCAAAACTGGGAACCAAAAGTTCACCTGGTGCCTTAAGAAGCAACTTGACAAAACTTGCTTCAACTCAAAAAGCCAAGTTTTAACTAATGATCATTTCTTGTTTCAACTTGGTACTATTTAGAGTTAAAACAACTTGCTAGGTTACATTATCCATTGAAGAAAACTTATTTTATCTTGTCAAATGAACTCACAATTTCTCACAATTTCAACTACACTATATTCATATCATATTGCCATTTTAAGTTGAGAGCACTAAAGCTTTATCTGGTTTGTAATTAGATTTCTTATCTTGACAACTAATGGCAAGTATTAAAGTCTACCTAAACTTCAGACATATTCCACTCACCTCGTGTTTGCTCCAAAAAGTTAACATTTATTTAAAAATATATTAACAAAACGTACAAAGGTTGGTATTGGCATTTGAAACAATGCCCCCACAAAAATTGGATCCACCAAAAACATTCACTTTGGAAAGCATTTCAGGTAGGGAAACGTTTTCTCAAATGCCACCCATCCAAGGTTTAATCCTCTTTCGTAGAGCCTTGATTCAAAGGTGGACGGCATAGTGGCATGGTGAAAAGAAGTGTGCAGGCAAAAATGGCGGCAAGTTAAAGACAAAAAAAACAACTTTATCATAACGTAATGCTGCTGTAATGTTCCACCCATCCAAGGTTTAATCCTCTTTCATAGAGCCTTGGTTCAAAGGTGGACGGCACAGTGTGTACCCCTCCTCTCGCCCAATAACAGCTGGGATAGGCTCCAGCCCCGCTGCGACCCTTCAGAGGACAAGCTTTTATAGAAAATGAATGAATGATTCAAAGGTATAACCATTTTATAGTAATAGTAATTCTGTCTAATTAAAAAAAAAAAGCAAAAATTGGCGACAACCTCTATATTTCCCATTTCCCAGTGGTCATATAATGTCGCTCCTCCTCCTACCCACTGCTTTTTTTCCCGCAAGAGTTAAATGAACATTGACCACAGGGTATTGGAGTTAAAGATAAGAAAAACTTCCACATAACTCAATGCTGCTGTAATGTTTTACAGTGTATTTGCAGCACCATTGTGTTACTTTCCATGTGTTTTCTTGAGCTGCAGCGTGTCGAGCTCTCTCAGCCACCCCATATCCTACACTATTAAAAGTGCACAATCAGCATTTAAGACTTGTAAATGTCAGCGGCCAACTTAAACTATTGACAAACATTTGTCACGTTTTATGAACGCGACAAAAAAATGTTAATTTTAGTTCACTTTGGGAGCTTGAAACAGAGTAACGCAGGCTTTGAGTGTTCCCTCGTGATAACCTGCCAGAAGGATACTTAAGCAGGTTATCAAAGCAACTGAGTTAGCATGCAGTAAACTGCAGTTACAACGTTCATGCTAATTACTATGCTAGCTTTGACAAAATGTGTACTTTTTTTTTTACATAAAACCCTCCACATTATAGTGAAAAACTGTTAGGTGTGACTCCTCCGTGCGAACCAGTGTGTGTGTGTGTGTGTGTGTGTGTGTGTGTGTGTGATGAGCTTTTCTAGACGGAATAGGGAGCAATAACTTGTGCTAATTGCAGCCTTTTTGTTACAGAGTGTCCTTTTGTCTGCTGCCTTCAATCAGGCTAATGTAGATGCCCTTTAAATACCCTTTAGAGTCTGGCTTACTCCAAGTCTACAAGAATGGGATTCTTTTTCCTCCCTTTATTTTCCTGGTCCATAATTCTCAATTAGGACGCCATATCCTGAACATATACGGCAATGAAGGACGTACATGATGTAAAGCTGCATTTGGGTTGTTGTTTAGTGTTTTGCAGGTTTTCATTTTGTATGTTTATTATATTGCTTTATACTGTAAATTGGACTATATTGTAGTGACTTGTCAACATCGACTAATCTCTGATGGTGTCACTAATAAAAACACAGTAGAAAGTGATGTTTTGCAACAATGAAATCTATATTCTTGACCTGTATACATATGCTGAGAACAGACAGCTCATGTGTTACATACTGTGAGCTGCAGATATGTATAGCCTGTATAAAAACAGGCAGCACCTCAGCACCATTAATAGCATTTAATAGTAGTCCACAGCGTGTTGTAAGATGGGATAGTGTAGCTGGGTATTTCGCTGAAGCCTTCTCCGTGTGTGCTGCAGCTAAAGGTCTAATAAAGAAATTGACGATTAAATAGTTGATGTGCATCCTCCTTCTCTCTGTTACTGCGGGATGTTTGATGAAGTTGTTAACTGACAAAGTTCAGAGGATTTGGGCCGTTCCTCTTCCAGCGGATGCCTTTTCAGATGCATTGCAGTAGTACTTTTGTTGCATCTCAGGACTGACATTTCACGGTAGTATGGACTTCATCTTTAGTGAAGTATTTCCACACACTTGATGAACCTCTGCTAGTTTGCTGCAACGACCCACTGAGCTCTTCACCTGTTTTCTTGGAGGCATCCATGTTGTTATTGTCACATGATCAGTGACTAGTGAAACATGATGCTTAAAGCGTCATGGCACAAACTGAGTAATATGTACAACCCCTAACAGTCACGTCTTGGTCAGACTTCTTGAACAGAGTTCACAGTATGTGTTTCAGCTTCACTTTAACGCATTGCTTACGCCACTCTTTGAGACAAATATACACTTTCTTCCTTCACACTTCTTTAGTTGGTACATCCCACTACATTTTGTGTTTGGTCAGCATAATCAGACATGCACACGCTGCTCGTAGGTTTTCAGTCACGTCGTCATTTGGAAGGTAGAGGAACACAGTGTGCTTCCATCTAAATGACAGAGCGGAGAGACAGAAGAGGTGTCTGTTGAAGACTGTCGAGTTTGCTGGCATTATACCACAGCAGAAGTCCAATCTGATCATTACAGAGCCAGGCAATAATGGACCTCTTCCCATTAACATGAGATGCCCTGAAATTGCCTTTGGCCTTTTTTGAACAAGGCTTTCTTGGTGTAGTGGCAGATATGAATAATATGTGACTGTGATGTGGAGGCGTTTGAAGAAAAAAAGCAGCAGGTAACACAAAGAAAAGAATGGGCTGAAGAAGGACAGATTAATGCTTGTATGGCCTATTCAGGCTGGCGAAGGACTCACTATATTGAAACCCATGAGTTGAGACACACAATCAACAAGGTTGCTTCGGCAAGCAGACACAAACTCTGGCACACCGCACAAAGGAAGTGTTAAAAACACATTCATTCGTGGTTTTCAGAGTGATTACTGTGGAACTGAACAAGCTGGGGCCTCGTTTGAATTGGATAATATGATATGTTACCGATGTAGCTTTAGATAGCTTCGACTGTATTGTACCGACACAAAGCTAATGTAATACACCTCACCGCAAGTACCGCGAGTACAACAGCAGAAGTGCAGCTGTATCTTACAGTATGTACGGTGGTATTGGCAGTGAGGAGGCAGTTTATTATGCATTGATTGTACGCAGACATAAATGTGTAATATATAAAGGTGAAGTGGATAGAAGTTAGAAAGGATGAATATGCATTTAAGGGTTGTATGACATAGTGTGTATAGCTGGTTACATGGTATGTGCAATATGAATAACAGTCATCTAAGCAATGTAAGAGGAATGTGACTTTAAACAAAAATAAATTAAATAACTATGTAAATCAGCTTCTGATTATGCATTGTATTATCTTTAAATCTTTTTATGTACAAATGCAAATTACAGACCTTATGCAGGAAGCGATATTTGCTCATATCAACGCTCAATTTGTTCTTATTTTGGTAATACCCACTTATTCCTAGGAGACATAACTGACCTTCTATAAAGATAGACAACCCATAAAGTAGTTTTGAAGCTTCATGTGTGTGACTGAATGCAACTGACCCAAATAATGCATAGATTTAAACCTTGATATAATTTAAACGGTGAGTTAACGGTGAGTTTACTCCGCATCAATGGGGTGAACCACGGTAGATTTGTTTGTGTCGTGATTCATAAAAGGACTAGGCTAATTATTTACAAGATTTACAAATATTAGTTGTTGTCTAATATTAATGGTGAGAAATGGTGAGAAAAACGGGTTTTGCAGTGGCAGCGTGGAGGGGGGTGACTCCAGAACGCTGGAATTCACTGTTAAGCCTTCTTGAGGTGTCGTGGGCCTATCTTAACAAAACATCGGTGAAGGGAGGTGCCCACTTGAAAACCCCAATGACATGCTCTATACTGCTGTTGTTTAGGCCAGGTTCCTGATGTCATATTGCTTGGTAGCTATGGTTAGCTGCTGAGCGGGCCATACAAGCCAGCAGCTTTAGGTTAGCTTATGTTTCACAATGTTTGAATTATCCTCTGCTGCTCTGTTGGGCCTACAAGCCAGCAGCATTTACTTAGTTTATTTAGATTTTAGGTTAAGCTAGCCAGTAGCATTTGGTTAGCTTATATTTCACAAGGTTTGAGTTAGCGTCTGCTGCTGAGCGGGCCATACAAGCCAGCAGCATTTACTTAGTTTATTTAGATTGTAGGTTAAGCGTCATATCACATGACTGTAGGTTTGTTAGGTTTTCTCAGCTGGACAGGGCCTCTAAATGTGTTTTGCCTGGGATTTTGGCACAAGGGGTTGTAACATCCAATCCTGTGTATTATTGAATGAAACGGTGAGTTAACCCCATACAGTTGTCATGAATGTGGAAATAAGTTATAGTTTGTACCAGGCTATGAACATGTTTATTCCCTCCATAAAGTTGGGAATACTAACACGGAGGACGCCATGACAGCTCCTCAAAGTGAAGCCAAAGAATGTGGAGCTCCCCCTGGTGGCTGGCTGGAGTATAACTCATAAGCTCCGCCCCCTCCATGTTAGTGGACTAAAACACTAAAATACACATCCAATTATTTCTTTTTCAAGGATGGTTTCAGTCATTTTATATAGTTAATATAATCCTGATGCATGTTTTGTTTTAGTTATTTGACGTGACAGTTGCTATTGTCAACCGCTCAGCAAGCAGCAAGAGCTGGAAAAAAGTGTATAATCCAACATTTCTTTGTAACTGGCGGATGTAGCGGTAGCAGAGAGTATTAATCAAACGTGAGTCTAGAGGAAGAGTGGGTGGGTCATCAGTAACTCCGCTTTTGGTCCATGCTGCTCGGACTCAGGCTCCAAACTCACACAATGACGCCGCCCGTATCCCTGGAATTCTAGCGTCAGTTTGACAAATGGGAGGAAGTGGAGACGCATCGTCCATATTTTATACAGCCTATGATTCAGAGTCACTTTTGGAGGCAGCCTCAAATAGCCATGCAAGGAACCACTTTTGCCTTTGTTTCGTAGCAGGTTTCTTTTTTTTATTTTCATCCATTTTCATGTCAAACCATTTTCTGCATTTACATCAAATGCTGCACAAATGCTTCGCCCTTGCTTCATTTCAAAATTTCTTGTTACGCCAATAATTATACGTTTGTCCCCTCATTTACTTGCAGTGAACATGACATGAAAAGAAACAAAAAAAGATGCTGAAGGTCTGAAGTTTCTGTTGAATTCCATTTAAAAATACTTCTTAAACTTAAAAATGTTAATTTGATAACATGCTGCTGTATTTAGGACGGCTCATGGGCCCTCTAAAGACGGCCCATCTTACTCGTGAGCCCTGACACACACCACATTTAAATGTGTAAGTTACTATCCCGATATGTTGTGTTAGGTGTTAGGTATTGAGTGTTAGGTTGCGGTGGAAAAGAAGGTAAATGAATAATTGAGTCCACTAATTAACTTTACTGTTTTAGCTGTTGAGTCTGAGCATGTTTTCCCTCACACTCTCTAATTCACCCAAAGAAGAAAGAGCATTTAGTCAGCAATCAGCACAATTCATTCACCCAACCTTCTCCTCTTGTTAAGTCCAAAAGTTAATTCTCCCACAAGCTGAAGTGATGCAGTAATTACCCGAGACCATCAGAGCCTCAAACACAAGCCATTACCCACATCTCTGAACTGGCTGTAGCATTTTCATTCTCGCCACACCAAACAATCAATAGCACTCTCGCTGTTATTGGCCAGCTGTAAATATATGTGGGTAATAATGTGGCCATACCAAATATTTTAAACCCTCCACTTCATTAAACATGTTGCGTCTCATCCCATTAACTCCTCTGTATTGACAGCCCATGCTGTTTTAGCTGCGTCACCCCCTAGAGCCCTTGTTGTAGTAGTAGTAGTAGTAACAGAGAGTGTTCATGTGTTGTCGTTTATTGTACTGTCCAGGCTGTGTGTGCAGAGTAGGCGTTGCACGACTGTTATGTGATGAAAGTCAAGTCGACGCTGACTAGTCACTAATGGTGTCACTAATAAAAACACAGTAGAAAGTAATGCTTTGATACAATGAAATCTATATTCTTGACCTGAATACATATGCTGAGAACAGACAGCTCATGTGCTACATACTGTGGGCTGCAGATATGTATAGCCTGTATAAAAACAGGCAGCACCTCAGCACCATCAATAGCATTTAATAGTACTCGACGGTGTGTTGGAAGATGGGATAGTGTAGCCGGGTTAAAAAATTAATGTAGTATTTCTCTACATTACACTCTCATCACAGCAACAGTTTCATTGCTTATGAAAGAGACTCGCTTCCCCTCATTTTCTGTGAGAAAATATTAATTTCCCCACTGTGTCTCACATGTTCTACACTCGATATCCTGTGTTTCTTTGGTTCTGCATATAGACTGTATATAAACATGGACAAAGTGTCGCCTCTTCGTGGCTTTGGCCAAACTGATGCTATTTTCTCTGGGATGCAGGCGGTGCCATCTTGCGCGTTTGGAGCCAGAGTCTGATCAGCACGATCCGAGAGCGATATCGATGACACACTTTCCGCCAGACTCACTCACGTTTTCGTTTAGTTTATACTACACTCTGCTCTACCTCCACCAGTTACAAGGAAATGTTGGATCTATAGTGTCAAATAACTAAAACTAAACTTATCAGAAAAATGGACGCTGGAAAATGCATCAACATTATAATAACTACCTAAAAAGACAGAAACAATCCTTGAAAAAAATTATTCAACGTGTATGTTGGTGTTTTAGTTTGGCCCAAATCCCATCCACTAACGCCGAGGAGGCAGAGCTTATGACCTATACTGCAGCCAGTCACAAGGGGGAACTCTACTTGCTTTGGCTTTGGTAGACACACAAAATATTCATTTTCCAACCGTGTCTGTGTCTGACGTGTTCTGTAATCACTGGCTATCTTGCGTTTCTTTGGTTCTGCCATTTTTGGTCACCTGTAGCAAAAGTCTTGTTTTGCGGAGAAGCTACACTTCAAGACACTAGCGCCACCTACTGTTAAACAGTCCATGAATGGTCCATGTCCCATTATATGTTTAAAATTTGCTGTGGTCCAATTAATGTAATTTAATTTCAATTCAGTTTGGACTCCCCTGCTACATACTGTTGTACTGAAAGTGACCCGTTGTGCTCTTTGTTTCCTCAGACAGTATTGAAGATTACATCCAGACCACAACATCTAACGTGGAATCCGCCAATCAGGAGCTCGCCAAGGCCAACCAATACCAGGTAGGTAACCAGAACCGTAACCTTCCCCGCGCTGCAGCGTGCTCCTCCCTGCTTCACATTCACTCCGTTTTTATTTCACCGTTGCGTGCTTCACTGCGCCTTTCGCATTGTTATGCACTCACAAAAAGCTTAGCTTGATCAGCCATGCAAACGGGGACTTTGCTAACTAGATTACACAGCTTCATCACGTCCCCCACTAGCATAATAACAGAGATGATGCAACTTCATGTCATACTTTACTAGCTTTTGCCTTCAGTTATATTAATTGTGTTTAGAGACAGGGAACATAAAATGCTTGTCTGGAGTCTTATAAAAACACAAAACCGCACGTGTAATTTCTATTCCGTGAGCGAGTTGCTTCTACTAAGATAATGGTTATAAATTTTCTAATTTTATCCTACAAGTGTATTGACTGAGAGAAAAAAAAAATGCATTAATGGCCTTTCGACTGCAGCCAGAAATTAAATAAAGCTAGGTTTGTTTTTTCGTTTTTTTGCTCTCTGTGGTTTTTGTGGTGGCTAGAATTTCCATTTCACAGCACATATTGGAGGGACGTTTTATGAGATGCCCAAGGGTCCGCTTTCCCTCTTTCTTTTCAAGGAAATATGTGTGTTCTCTGCCATTCTGTCAGGGACTATCTCAATAGGCCAGAGCTCTGTGTGGCTCTGTGCTGTGTAGGCCCCTGGCTATGGTAAATAATGTATTGACAAAGGTGTCACTGGGTTAATAAAGGATATACTTTTTTTTTTTTTTTTTACACATGGGTTACCTATCTTTACAGCATCCAAACTCTCTACCTGTGCAGTTTTATTATTATTATTTTACTTTTTTGCACTACAGGACAGATATTTATGTGATTTGAGCTCCATCTTGAAACAGTTTGAATTATTTGAATTAATTTTGGAGCTCAGCTTGCAATTTTGCTGCATTTACAGATTTCGACATCACATCTTTAATATGTAAAAATAAAAAATAAAAAAATTAAAAAAAAAACAGCTGCAGACTTCTTTCCGGAGTTTGTCCGCGGCTGCAGTTCTTTTTGTGCCGCTCTCTCCTCGCGAGCGAACAAATGAGCGAACGGCAACAGCTTTCCCATTAATTGTCATTTCATTATCTCAAGGAGAGCTGAGCCGTGACCAAGCTCACGCAGAGCAATTTAGCTCTCCGCCAATCCAGACAGCCCCCGTCTTTGCAGAGGCAGAGCAGCTGAATGGATGAAAAAATAAAAAAAAAATAAAAAAAGGAGAAGACGGACAGACGCAGGCTCTAAATCAGACTCGCAGATTATATACTCTCCCATGATGACTCGGCTGGGGAGAACAATAGCAGTGTGATTGTATAAATATTTGTTGATTTTGCATCACTCCATATCTCTGTGTGTGGAGTATGTAGAGATAATTCTGCTGTCTTCATGCCTAAATATAGTATTTTCTGTACAAGTACATACACATGGCAAAAGCTAATGTGAAATATCTTGAATAAAGGCAAAATGTGCTCGATAATTCTTCTTACTGGGCAGTTTTTGTGCTGGAGCTTTTGACTCGCTTCAAGTGTTTTGTTCCTAAATCATACAAAACACGATTATCCTAAATTATTATGAGGCTATTATGACTTGTTATTGAGTTTTTCTTACTCGTTCTTAGAAAGCTGATGTTCAGAAAGAGAAATGTCACATTTCTTAAGGTTTTAGATGAACACAGACATGTACAAAAGCATTACTGGTATTTTTCCTCTTGTTAACATGTTAAAAACAGACAATAACCAAATGCAATTCATTGTTTTATTGTTGGTCTTATGTCACATCCCAGTAATTACGTGTACCCATAGATGAAAAACAGTACAGAGCAATGACAGTACTTACTGAAAAGTCCCAACTGAGTAATCTGTCCTGTTCATATTTTCCATGAATCAACACAAATCTGCTTGTTTTTGTATCTGTGGGTTCTTTGAGGATACATGTATTTACTTTAAAAAAAATTCTGTTCTATTGACAGATGATTTTACTTAAAGGGAATTACCATTTTTTACAACCTGGACCTTATTATTGACATAAAATACGGTCATTTACACACCCATATAACTTTGGTGTCATTTGGAGTCGTTCAGACGATATTTAGATCCAGTGGAGCGCTGCATATATCCATATAGTTGGAGTGATTGGGGAACCTAAACGCAGCCTCTAAATAACGCTTTATCTGCTGCGAAACTCGTTAATTTCACCAATATTTTGTTATGACACGCTAGTGCTATCTAGTTCAGGGTGTAAAAGACGTTATTTCCCCGGTTTATGTCTCTGCAGGACATAGACGCCGTAACCCATGCTCGTAGCCAACGCCGATGAAAGCCATTTGTACTTGTGTGCATGTCAGTCTGTCTTGTTCTGTAAAAATGTCACCCGAACGCTAGTCGGCGCTGTGTCTTTTTTTTGCCAGTCGGGTGATTTTTTGTTTCCACTTCCTGCTTCATATTCAACAATGGCGACTGAAACTTTCGCAGAAATCTTGCCAAAATTTTGCCGAAGACGAGTCGTACAAATACTTGTACCTTCGAACCTCCTCAGTTAACCTTTCCTCGACGTGTTCCACCTTTATTGATCCAAAACAATCCATTCGAAAATGCTGAGATGGAGAAGCAGCAGGAAATACTAAAGCAGAAATGCGCTACTACCAAGCAGACCAATCACAGCTCTTGCAGTTCAGGGGGAGGACTGCTTGAATTTGTCCCTTTCTCCAATGAGTGGTTCTCTAATGACTCATTATCAGTCAGAGGCTCCACGTCGGGCTAAGGCGTTAGGGTCTACGTAGGGAGAAATATATTCCTGATTTTAAAACATTTTTCTTGCGTTTTAAGCAGAGTTTGTTTGCTGCAGCCTCTGCTTGTTTTTTTTTTCCAAGATTTTTTCCAATGTTACAGTTCATCATGGTGAGATACTGTATACACAGAAGCTGCTGTCACCGCTTAGCACCGAGCGACACTTGGACTGAATACAGAGCACGTAGTTGAACTGTCTGCGTTTCCACTTCATCTGACAAGTCGCCTGCTTTTATTGGCATTTCACCAGCCTTCAGCACATTTCTCTTTTAGCACACTTTAACGTTTTCATTGTTTGTCGAATAAAAACACTGAAAATCATGCAGCATGTCAGCTGATGCTTAGAATAACTGCTGAACTGTTTGGAAGGATTCCACAGGCTGCTGTCGTCTGCTACTTTTCAATTTAATATATTGTTGTCAGTGCAGAGAAGTGACACTGCCCTTTGTAAAAGGCACTTGCTTGAACCATCTCCAAAAAAAAGAAAAAAGACGGACTCTGGCATTACTCTCTAACTGAGACTTCATGTTATTTGACAGAAATGACGCATTCATTCTTGAAATGCTTCAATTTTCAGCGATAGTTCATCGGTAAACAACGAACAATTTCTACCAATCCATTTACAGTGTTCATAACCGCACTTGTACACAGTGTTTGTTATCACCGCTGGACTTTAAATGAGTGTTCTGTGAGTTTATCTCCGTGTCCTGCAAAGCCCCTTTTGCAGAACTCGCTCACGTTCAGTCGCAGTGGTGCACAAAATCAGCGAGGAAATGGGACCGGAGTGTAAGTTCGGTCAGGTGTTTTTATACCAGCGAGTAGCTTGTATTTAGCCAATATGGAGTAAGTGTAGTGTGAAGTTAATGGCGCCATTGTGATCACATAAAAATTCAATGGGGGTGCAGTGCAAGGAAGAGCGATTGAATACTCGGAGGCAAGTCTGAGCATTGATGTAGCCCTGAACACTCCTTGATGGTGGTCCACATGCACCAGTGCACATCTCCACCAATGGTCAATTAAGAGCGGATGTCATTTTCTTCTCGGGCCCCGCCTTGTCTACTCACTTTACATTGAAAATAAATTGAATCTATAATCCATTATCCGGAGGCAGATTACTCTCCCCGCCGCAAGTGTCTCCAGTTGCGGTGGTGTTTTATCACCTCATCCGTGTTCACCGGACCACGGTGAACTCCCATTGTTGATTTGCGCATGGGATGGCTTATAATTACCAATAAAACAGATGTTCAAATCAGTGAACAAAAGCTGAAGCCAATTTGATAGTGGGGGGAGGGGGGGGGGGAAACTTGTGCAATAACCAAAGTCATTAGTGATTTGATTTACAGAAGTGGAGGGAGGATTGGGGTTTTGTTAAGACTTACAAGTCCATCCGTCTTCAGATTTGAAAATTGATCTCCCGGTGACAAACAACATCTTTCTTCTAAGCCTCGGAGAAAATCAATGTAACACAGTTTTCCTCCGGCTAAATTGAGAATAATATAGAGTGCTGGCTATTGTGATCGTGGAGGGAACAAGAGAAGAGGGAGGGGAAGGGAAAGAAGACATGAAAGGGAAGATGGCTCATAAATGAATGGGTAGACCGATGAATGGACCCATCCGCATGCAGACACATATAAATTGCTGCCCTTTTGACAAATCAGATAATGAAAAAGAATAACCTAATCACAGTGTTGCAGCTCTGAATGATCACTGCACTTGGACTGGGGGATGGGCCAAGGCTGACAGATTGCGGAGGGAAACTGGCTTTCTGTTCAATCACTCTCCCCACCCCCCACCCCCCACCCAGTCCCTCTGGACTCCTTATGCCACTTTGAAGGATATGGAGTGGAAATAACAATGTTTGAAGTTACCCAGGTTGATGTCAGTGACACTCCTCTGGCTCTGCCCCCGATCGTCCACAGCTGGGTTTGCGCATGCTGAAGAGGAGAGGGAAAACCTGACTTCAAATAAAACATGGATGCTTTTCTTAGATGTTTCTTAATACGAATTTTGGTTTTTATTTAAAAAAAAAAAAAAATAACTCCTAGGTCATTACCTGCCATGATAACTATGTTGCACTTCTTTTTCCACCTTTGGCTTACACCCGGTGACTGAATGTAATGGTTGCATAGCAGACCAATTTGCATGGGATAAGCTATGCCAATTGCTAATTGAAAAACAGACGGTACATTTGACACGAGCAGGATAAACCAATTGCCTCTTTATGAAAATGTGTTTAATTTTGCACTTTATCGAATAAGCCCCGGACAGGATTTTTTATCTTTATATCTATATATTTTGCCAGTGCTAATTCTTAAATGCTTAGTAATACATGCATTTGTATTCAATAAATTTAGTGATGGATTTACCGGTTGCCTTGGCACATCCTCCTCCAGGGATGAGGGGATTTCCTCAGTCCGTCGATCAAGAAGCTCCGGCACCGCAATGCACACGCTTCATTGGCTGACCAAGCTCTGTGCAGGCACGGGGGTGGTTGGCATTGTCCCTTATGAGCAGAAGGTTACAGGTGTAAACCCCCATCGCCTTAGTCTTGGCCTATCCAACTTCCCATGGACCTTTTCTCTTTCGTGTTTAGAAGTGAACTAATATCTGGGTGTTTAGAATGAGCACTGGTGACAGACTGCCACCTACGGAACCTTGATTAACAGAAGATCCCAAAATCAGAAAGTCTAAGAAAATGAAGCTTTCACAGACGCAGCCATGCTGTTTGACTGACATGTGGTCCTTGGAAAACACAGCACATCAACTGAGCAACAGAACTGAGCTCTGAGTTTTAGTTTGAGAACAAATTAAAATGAAGATAGTTAACAGAAACCGATTCCTCAGTAGGAAGGCAAACTAGAAGAGAGAGAATAATCGTAAATGACCAATTTATGTGAAAGGTTGTGTTTGCTGTTCAGTAATTCACATGATGGAATGACTTCTCATGGTTTTTCTGTTGCATGTCTCAGTCAGGTTGCCAAATCAGGATGAAATCTGTGTTTTTCCGCATTAATTGACTGCTCGGTTAGCCTGGAAGGTAATGGAGTTCCACCATTGGGGACTATGCTCCAGCAAAGATTTGCTGGTTCTGTTCAAATTGTTTCGACGGGCTTGATGTAGTGATGAAAAGAAGAGTAACAGAAACGTAGTCATACATGTTATCCGAGCGAATTTGTGTTGAATTAATTTAAAACAAAATGGCTTCGACTGATTGGAGGACTAAGCAATTGCATGCACAGATAGCACAGATTTTTCCCCCTCTCTGTATCGGTTGAAATACGCTCCATTATCAAATCCAAACGGCGTTACCAGGCTCATATTTTGATCTCACTATAATGAACTGTAACTTCAGTGAAATCTTGCAAAAAACAGATGAAACTCTGCTTAAAAAACAAGAAAAAAGGGATAAATTACTTAAATTAAGCCAAATTATCGTCCAGAAGGACTATGCCAGGCTATTGTTTGGTTGTAAAAATTCAAAAAAAAAAAACAGGGTATCCAGGGTAATAAAATTTGTCATCCATCATTACACAGAAACAAGAGGGAATTAAAGTCAGCAAAAAGGGTCTCCAGGTGTGTGTGTAACTGAGAAGCAAGTTCACAGCATTTATTGCGATTGTTATTCGTCAGCTGTTGAGTTATTGGGGATTCATTCTTTTTACAGTTCCACATATCAGTGTTGTGCAAAGTACTGGCAGACAGTGGGCACGAGTCCTCGGAGGAGACAAGCAAGGCTAAGATGTCTCAAGGTTCTTAACATAATTCTGACATTGCCTTTTTAAGTGTTTGTTTTGTTAGCGTCTAAATTCGCGGAAGAAAAATGACCGGCTTCCTAAGCTGGAACGTGGCCTTGAGAACTACTTGTGCATTTGCTGTATATCAGAAGGGTTGAGTCAATCGAGTAAGTACGGTACGAGACAGTTTTGTGTTTTTATTTTATTTACCTTGGCAACTACTTCTCGGATGGCATTTTGATCATTGTCCCATTCAGAGCTCACATTGTCTGCGCCGGACAATCGGGAGCTTCCTGCCGCAGTTGTGCTTTTAAAATGATCAAATTCATGAATGGCATAAAAACTAATCCCGGCTAGCCTCAAGTGCGTCTTTGAGCAGATATTATATTTCAGACTGAACTGTCAGTCTTTCACAAATATGGATTTTCTGGATAGAAACTACGCTTTTCTTTTTATTATTTCAGTTTGCGGAATAACGGGGAGTCACTTTAATGAAGCGAATGCAACAGGCAGGGTGTAGTCATTATAGGTCCAATATATTATTTATTTAAAGGGGAACTACTGTTTTTTACAACCCAGACCATATTTCTGGCACAAAATACGATCGTTTACTCACCCATATAACTTTTGTGTAATTTGTAGTCAGTCGTAAGATATTTAGATATATGTATATCCATATAGTGGGAGTGACTGGGGCACCGAAACGCAGCCTCTAAATAACGCATTATCTGCTGCGAAACTCATTCATCTACCTTTTATCATCATCCGGGGTCTGTAGATTGACTATGGTTCGTCTATGGTTCGTCCACAACTTCAGATTCGGAAAAATATTCAGCCATGTTGCAAAAAACTAGCAGTTGCAAATTACAGGCAAACAAGCCAACCGTCGCAGGTGCGCGCGATGCTCAGAGATGACATCGTCCCGGTCAGAAGACATCATCCGGGGTCTGTAGGTCAATCTACAAAATATTGGTGATATGAACGAGTTTCGCGGCAGATAATGCGTTATTTAGAGGCTGCGTTTCGGTGCCCCAGTCACTCCCACTATATGGATATACGCAGATCTAAATATCTCCTGAACGACTTAAAATTACACAAAAGTTATATGGGTGAGTAAACGATCGTATTGTATGCCAGAAATAAGGTCCAGGTTGTAAAAAACAGTAGTTCCCCTTTAAGGGCTAACCTATAGTATGTACAGGTAGCTTTAAATATATCTTGAAACACTGATGAATGGTTCTACTGTGCCCGTTTAGTCTGAACTCTCCAGTGTTCTGTACTTACGATGCTGAGGTCTGAGGGGAGCATCCACCATGTCAGAGGTACGGCTGGCATAAAAAAAATATAATAATAAATTAAAAATTAGAAAAAGGACAAATATGCTGATGCTGTTCAGTGTTTTTGTTCCGTTGTTGACAATGATTTTCACAGGGCTTCCTCCCAGGATGCCAGGATTGGCCGTGAAGTCTGTGTTTATTTGCCTCTCCACTTAAACATCATAATCAGGGTGACTGCATGGGACTCTGAGTTTTATGTAAATTACATATAAGCCGATTACAAGTGAGGCAGTTCCGCTGTAAACATTATTTATTTTATGGACTTCCAATTTTCCCAAACAGATATGATAAAGGGGGAATAATATGGTGGTCATTATCGTTGCATTGCATTATTGTTGTACCGTGAGGATGTTTCTCATGTCACACAAGGTAAGTAGTTTTTCCTCCCAGAGACGCAGCAAGTTTGTCTTCCGCATAAGAAAGGGAGAGATTAGAAAGTTGATTTGTATGGCCGTGCTATCAGCTGTTATGCTTATGAAGCAGTTTTGTTTTGCTTTCTGCATTGTAGAAAAGTATTGTCTTTAACTGTTTTATATTGTTGGAGAGTTGCTGGTGGTGACAGAAATAATGGAAAGGTAAAAAAAAGCCCCTATCACGTCTTTTCACTCGCTAATCTCTCATCCTTCCTCTCGACCAAGATTGCCGGCCTTCATATTGACATGAGGGATATTGCAGCACGCCAAGTCATGAAGCTGTGAAAAGTTATGAGAACTTATGAAGAACCAAATGATGCACCACGCTATCCTTCTGGACTAGTATGCCATGCACACCATTAACCAAAATTTACCATGGTCAATATACAGCAATCAGCCACAACATTAAAACCAGAGAAGTCAATAGCATGGACCATCTTGTGACAATTCAAAGTTCTGCTGGGAAATGTTTGGACCTAGCATTCATTCGTGTGGATGTTTCTTAGACATGTAGCACCCACCTGGACCAGACCAGGCACCCCCAACCCATAACAATGACACTCCTTGGTGGCAGCAGCCGACCAACTCAAAAAAACATGAAGAACAGCACAAGGTGTTGACCTGGCCTCCAAATTTGCTAGATCCCAAACTGACCAAGACCCTCAGAAGGCCCATGTCCATTGTCTGATGAATCACAACTGTTTTGGAGGCACAAGGGAGACCTATACAATATTAGGAAGGTGGTCATAATGTTATGCCTGATTGGTGTATAACTAAAGATTGTATTTAAATAACAAAGACAAATCTAATTCTCACTGCATTTTCTTTTCTGTCTTTCATGCTTATATATCAGATTAATCGGTTTTTGCACTTTTTTCCGTGACCTTAAAAGATCACATTCAAGTCTTCAACATGCACCTGCAGGCGTTTTCAGTCCTGCAAATGACAACACACCAGTTGCTCGGTGTGGCTTTAAAATATTGATGCTGAGAAAAGAAAACACTTAAGAGAAAAAGCATAGGTTAGAGTTCAAACAGAGGAAGAGAAGTCATAGAACGGCTTTGTACAGTGCAGGTTGTACAAGGTAGTGATAGAGGACTCAACCATTTCCCGTCCGCCTGACAGAGGTCACTGATGTAGTTAAAAAAGCTCCACAGAGGCACATTGCCCAAGACGGGTGAGCAAACCCTGGATTTGCACTTTACCTTTTCACAAGGACTCACAGGTGGATGTTGTATTCTTGGAGAAGGCGCGTGGCCTTATCTCCAGAGGTTGTTTGTTGAGGGCTCTTCTGTTGTAAGGTGTTGGGCCAGTTTGAAAAACGCCATTCTTTCTAGTTCATTTCCAGTGGGTGTCAGCCTTCACAAAGTGAACTTCATCTTTTATATTTGGGGATTTTAATGGACGGACTTTTGAGGCGCAGCACAAGACGCCAACACCCGCCTTTACGACCTCAGGTACGCATCTCTGCTTTTTGCCGATGATGTAGTTTCGCCAGCTTTGTCAGCATGTGACCCCACTTACTTCAGTCAGCAGCCAAGTGTGAAACGGTCAGGATGAGAGCGAGCACCTCCAAGACTGAGGCCAGTGTTCTCTGTCAGAAAAAGACAAATTGTTCCCTACAGAATAGAAAAGAACCACTACTTAGCCGGAAGAAAAAAAGGAAATTGATGCAGCAACAGCACGTTGTACAGTACATTTATTTTGGTCTGTTGCGAGGAAGACCTACAGATGAGTCCAACACTGCCACCACTTATCGCAGTAAGGCTTTGAAAGGTTAATATCATAGCTAAATCTAAAACCAAACGTATTCCAGGAACTTTTCAAGGCTAAACTACCTTTTGAAAGAGCTATTTGAGATGATTCTGCTATCTGATCACAATGTGCTGCCAGGAATCTCCCATCCAGGCTGGGGGCAACCTTGAGGAAGACCTTGGATACATTTGATTGATTTTATGTTTCTGGGCTAAGTTCATGACTAGGCAAAGCATGCCTCCCACTTAGAGGAACGCTAGGCAAACATTTACTTTGAGAATGGTCTACCTGGTGTTATTTTTTTCCACAGTGCATGTTCTGCAGATTAACCACAGCAGCCGGTATATTTCAGAGGGTATCTGGGTATCTTCGGGAGTGAGCTAACTTGAGCAGATTCCAGCGAAACCTTCTGCACAAGAATGCACAAAAAAAATAAAAAATTACCTGTACTATTATTAGTCATGTTTCTCCCTTCCAGTACAGTTATGAACATTAGGAGTTACATCAGGGGCACTGAAATAAACAGTTGGCAGTGCTAATTGGCTCTGTGCTGGCCTTTGGATTGGTTGCTGACCCACTTTGGTTACGGTTGCTAACGTATTATCGTTATGTGATGGCACATTGCGTGAGGCATTGCTTGTGCACGTCGTCAATCAGTCCTACCACGTTCAAAGACAAAGTCCCCCCCCCCCCCCCCCCCTTCACACCTTGAGACTGGAGCCTCTGACTGATAATGAGTCATTAGAGAACCACTCATTGGAGAAAAAGGACAAAGTCAAACAGTCCTCCCAATAGGGTAATAGGCAGTTTATGCTTCTACGTCAATTTGATGGCGTAGCTACGGCAACAGTGCCGAGCATACGTATACCCTAGTGGCGTAGTTTGACGTGCACTAAACTGCGACGTAGAGCAAGACGCAAGAACTGTGATTGGTCCGCTTGGTAGTAGCGTGTTTCCGTTTAGTATTTCCGGCTGCTTCTCCATCTATGTAATTTTCAAATTGATTGTTTTGGATCAATAAAGATCGAGGAACACGTCGAGGAAAGGTTAACTGAGGAGGTACGGAGATACGTATGGAGGACTCGTCTTCGGCGAAAGTCGCCCTTGTTGAAAGTGAAGCAGGGAGGAGAAACAAAAATTAACCCGACTGGTAAAAAAGAGCATTCGTGGCCAATCCTAGCGTTTTTGCAGAGCGAGCCAGTCTGATGAGCGCGCAAATATAAACGCATGCACAGCGTCTATGTCTTGAAATGCTTTAAATGAGCCTTAAGTTTCTGGTCATTAACAGACACTCGTCAAGCAAGTTACTGGTTTAAACCCCAACTCCTCCACCACTCCTTCAGAACTGAAGAAGCTACTTGGATGAAACCTCTTAAAGAAACTCTACCGGTCCAGCTGCCTTTCTTTGGCATTTTTGGATTCACTTCAAAGAAACTAACTAAAGGAGCTCAGGTCAAACCGGAAATAAATGAAGAGTATGATGGAAAATATGACATGTGCTGTCTTTTCCATCTCCTCAAAATTGACATTCTTGCTCATGATTTTTCATGTGAGACATTAAAAGTGAGTTAAAAAAATAATAATAAAAGGTGCGAGGGAGACGCTGTCTTTACCCTGAGGGCTTGCACCTCTCATCGGCCCTGAAGTGCCGGCACTAAGGACACATTCTCTGGCAGATTAATTCGCTGGTGATAAGAGCAACCCTCCTCTATTCTCCCACGTCTCTCCCTCTGAGCGTCCCCCGTCCTGCCTCTCAGCTCGCCCCTGCAATCTGGAAAATTCTGGTTTAAAAATACCGCAACACTTCCTCTGTTATACTAAGCCCCCCCTTTTTTTTGTTCCCCCTCTACCTTATTTATTTCCTTGTTCCTATCCCCAAATAACAACAGCACCGGGATGAGCAAGCCAGAGAAAAGAAGAAGAAGAAGGGAGGGAGTGTATGAAAGAGAAGGGATGGGGGCATAGTTTGGGGAGCGATTGGGTGGGGTGGGGTGGGGTGGTGGGGGGCGACTCTGCCCTGTCAGAGCAAGCAGAGAGAAGGACAGGATGGCAGAGAAAGTTTATAAGGCGTAGTTTAGGAGGAAATGCGTGCGAGAAGCCGGGGAATCTGTGGTGGCCAGCTGCAAGAGGGGAGATAGCGGAGAAAGGCTTTTAATTCTCAATCCCCACAGAGCCTTTGAAAATTACCAATCTTCTTATCACAGACGCAGGGCTGCTTATGCAAATTGTTGTGGAGTGGAACGTTTAAACGGAAAATTACTCGACAGCATTTTTTTTTTCCTCTCTCTCCCTCTTCCTTCTCGCTTCCTCCCCCCCCCCCCCGCTCCCCTCCACTCTCTCTTCCACACAGAAAGCCTGTTTTGAGTCTCAGATAAGAAGATGAATTGCTCTCTCCGTGCTTTGAAGCGCGTCAGGATTTAAAGACTCCAGCCTCGGCTCTGGTCTAACGCCGCTGCTCTCGCTGCCTTTGTAGCAGAAAACAGGCTGGGGAGAAAAAAAAATAAAAATGGGAGAAAAAGCATTTCAAAACAACATAGATTCTGTGCTCCAACACATCGTCCCCGCCTGAGGAGACAAGGAGCAAAGAAAATATATAAATATTCCCTAACCCCTGCTCCTCACTCTGTTCCCTGTAAGATTCTTGCTTAACACAGTCAACTTCTTTTAGTTTTTTTTTTTTTTTTTTTTTGCAAGAATGGCAAATAACTGACACGGCTGGAGAAAGCTCATGTGGAAAGGAAATGTTTGCATTTGCAGATTGTGTTTGAAAACTTTAGCACGGATAATAATGCTAGGAATGAAACAGAAAACAGCGCAAATCAGGAGCTGAAGTGGTTCCAGTGAAACAAATGTAATTGACTATTTATTAAAGAAAATGCAAAACTATGTTTCTGCAGTTCATAATCTGGGATGAAGCAGCTTTTAACTTCTCTCCTCCACGTAGGCTGAATCAGTAGCTCTGGACGGCCGTGGTCTTTGCACAGTTCAGAAACTAAATGAAAAGCACTAAATTTAAAAAAGGTTTGAAAATGATATCAGCACTAATATGCGTATATATGTGAAAAAATGAAAATAAAAATTGTAAAATGTGCAAATTGTACAGAAAAAAATATTACATGGCTTCTAAAGTTAAAAAAATATGCATGCACAATGTGCAACAAGCTAATTCATGTAGATGCATTACCATGGTTAGTTTGTCTTAAGGATACATTTCTCTGTATATCAGCAGTAATAACTAATTAGAGTTAGGTTTTCGTTTGCAACCAAATCAAAAATACCATCCTTTGCAGGAGAGGTTTCGTTTCTATTAATGCCATCTAATATATTGGAGAGAAAAGTTAAAATTAAATACAGGATGTGCATATCGTCACATCGCTTCCCCCTGGAAGGCGCTATGGGGCCCTGAGGTGGCGCATCACAAGACTGAGAAACAGCTTTTCCCCCTCAGCTGTCCAAGAACTCAATTCTCACCCCCCTTATCCTGCTGCCCCCCACCTCCACCGCCTAAATAGCTTCTGGACTCAATGCACTTTTAATATCTTTATGCACTTAAATTAAGTTTGTATATATATATATATATATATATATATCAGTTTCATCTCTGCATACGCGAGGATGTGTGTGTGAGTGAAGTATCTCTAGGAGAGCTGTTGTTAAATTTTGTTGTATTCCTCTCAATGCAATGACAATAAAGACATTAGATTTTATTCTATTCTGTTAAAAAAAGCAAATGCATGATAACAACTTGAAGCGTTGAGGTGGAAATTCAAATCGAAAACATAACACTGAAGAACCTGCTGCACGTTTAAGTTATATTGCATGGTATACCACTAGTAATTAGGGTTAGTGAAAGAGATATACTGTTCATGGAAAAGGGCCTACACGGGTTTCATACAGTCAGGATGTGCAGCCGAGCGCAGACCACCACGGGTCCCCTTTTTTTTTTTTCTTTTCTACATTTTATTTTGTCAGCGTGACCTGGAATCCTCTAGTTACTTTGCAGCTGCATTGATCTCATCTGGCTGAAATGCCACGTTCCTTGTTCATTTCATGTTCGCTTTCAAGATGTTTTGCTTTTTGTTCCTTTCCCGTTTGGTGCGTATTGTGTGCGCTGAGGAGATGCATTGGATTAGTTGATTGGGGGGGGGGGGGGGGAGAATCAAAAACAGGGCAGCTGGGGTGGCTGTGTGGTTATTAAAGTGGAGTTTGGCATTTAAAGCGCTGCTAATGCAGTATGGCAAGAGCTTAAAGCGTCTGCATAAATACTGGTGTCGAGCGGAATATTTTCACTCATAAACTGACTGATTTAATGGCAGAGCAGAGGTATTATCCTTTGCATCATCTTTGTGTTCAGAAGTGTTGAGAAGAGACAGAAGTAATGCTTTAACTCCTTTCTCTCCGCAGAGGCAGCTGAGGAAGAGGAAGTGCTACCTCCTGGTGGCCGGAGCCGTCGTCCTCGCCATCCTCGTCATCATCATTGCTGTTTCAGCAAGGAAATGAGACTGGCCGCTGTGGTGAGATAACGCTGAACTCCCTATTACATCTAATACTGTCTAATACTAATACTGTTGCATGATGTTGTTTTATAATCCTTCTCCTGGTATTGAGCAGCTACACTGATCAGGTGTAACATTATGACCACCTTCCTTATATTGTGTAGGTCTCCCCTCTTGCTTCCAAAACAGTTGTGACTCATCAGAGAATGGACATTGACCTTCTGAGGGTGTCCTGTGGTCTCTGGGAACAGAATGTTGTTAGTGGGGGGTGGGGGGGCCTCTGTGGATCATCCCACAAATACTTGATCAGTTTGGGATCTAGTGAATTTGGAGGCCACGTCAACACCTTGTGCTGTTCTTCATGTTTTTTTTTTTTAGTTGTTCCTAAAGTGTTTTTGTGTGTGTGCCTGTGTCAGGCTGCATCCTGCTGGGGATGGCTGCTGCCATCAAGGAGTGTCATTGCTATGGGGTGGGGGTGTCTGGTCTGGTCTAGGTGGGTGGTACATGTCTAAGTAACATCCACATAAATGAAAGACAGGTCCAAAAGCTTCCCAGGAGAACACTGACTTGTCACAAGATGTTTATTTCTCCTGTCAGTGGTTTTAATGTTGTGGCTGATAGGTGTATACTAGCGTGGTAATGTGTAGAGCTCATGGTAGCCTGATGTTAACTTCAGGCTAATTTCAGTCTGGGTTAGTTGATGTGGACAGTTGAGGGATATGATTCTGGATTGTGCATTCTAGGGCTGCAAATAACGATCATTAAGTTCTCGCAATCCACCAGGTCATAAAAAAGTCTGTTTATATTTATTTATTTAAATAAGTTAAAGAAATGTGGAAAATCCTCACACATGAGAGAGTGGAACCAGACAAATGTTTGCTTTTTTTTGTGGACACGGTGCAGTGATTGCCCAGTGCGCCGTCTCTGACTATGTTTAAAATAACCCCTCCTTATTCACCCATCATCCCACTATTCCCTGAAAGGCTCGATAGTTTACTCAGCTGTGAGCAGCACCGTTTGATTTCTGATACTTAGACCTCATCAAATCAGATCAGCTTCACCTGAAAAAAGAGCCTACCGCATTTAACCCATCCAAGTGATCACACATGGAGCAGAGCGCAGCCATGCGAGACGCCGGGGGAGCAGTTTGGAGAGTTTTAGCTTCTTGCTCAAGGCAACGAGTGGTGGTGGGGTCTTGCCTGCTTCTCTAACCACCAGTCTGCAGCTCACCCAGTTAACACCGCAGCTGCTGAACTGAGCAACAGTGACTTTTGAACATAAGACTATGGCGCATTGCATTGAGTCACATTGTATGGCCTGGCAAGTCTTTGCAGGTCTCAGTTCACTACTTAACACCTTCGATGGCTCAGCGCTGCAGTTTCTAAGAGCGGGGAAAACAGAATCCGTCACAATATCACTCAGCCATGAAATGTAGCTGCACATGTAGCATGCAGTTCGGACCAATTGTAGTGCGTGGGGAAAGAAACTGAAAGCAGACATGGGGAAGGGACAAGGGGAAATTCAAAGAGTAAATACACACAGTATGATCATTCTGCCTGCCCAACCAGCTAAAGCCCTATTCGCATGGGTCTAGTTTTACCTGGAGACATCCGGTAATTTGTAGTAATTGCTGAGGTCGTCTGTGATCTTAATCCCTTGCGAATCGGCCATGTCCGTAATTTCATTCATTCATCTTCTGTAACCGCTTGTCCTGTGAGGGGTCCGTAATTTGTAAAGTAAAAAGTTACACCACATATGACCTACCCTATTTCTCGTAACACAGAGGTCCTGTGATGAAACTAATCCCGTGCGAAAAGGGCTTACGAGGGACAATGTGCCTTTTTTCCACTACACCACCATGACTGGAGTTTCAAGAGACGTACACCTGGCAGTGCTGCCATGTTTTTCCATCTTCCTGAACCTTGCGTGGCGTTACTCACTAAAGGAAAGTCAGTGCTTTCGGTAGGGCCCATAAACTATAATAATATGAATGATAATAACGTGCCTCCTTCTGTTACAGTTTGCAAATACATACACGTAGTATTTTAAAAGATGCAATGTAAAAATGTCACAATGCAAAGCATATCATTCCTCCGTAATCCAACTAGCATATAATTTTTTGTGTTTTGTTGCTTTCAGAGAAAACCACCTTGTCAGAGACTGCTGGTACAATTTAATAGTGAAATGCGTGTTTAGTATGTATTGTACATTGTACAGTACAGTTAACACAGTCATTAATACAGCAATCATACTGTACAACCACAGCTTTAAGTAATTTTACCTAATTTAATTACTGTATAACATTAAGTCAAAGTTTTTAATTGCCTAGTGGCCTTTTTAATGTCAGAACTGTATTTTACAATCCCTACATTTGTATAAAAATAATTGAAAATCGAGCATGTTCCTTCAATTACAACTTGCAGAGGGTAAAGTCCACACAGCCCTGGTAAAGGCAGATTTTAAAGGTTTTTGTGCAGTATAATAATACATAAATATCAACTCCTGTAGTTTCAACAGAGACATACAGTTGATTTCCTTTATATCCATCGTACACGGTTCCATTTTGTTTGCCAAACCCTGGGCCTTGAGAGTCTAGAGACGTAAAGGGCGCCAGTGTTTCCAGTTCAGGAAGTCCTGTTTAGCTATTGTTGGGGTGATCAATACAGGTTGTTCGTATTTCAGTGGCGGTTCAACTGAAGAAATGTCTCCTAGCAGACATATAGATGGGGAGGCTGGAATACTGCGACCCACAGCTAGGGATAGTACTGATGACATTTGTCTGGAGTGTTTGAGTTGGTGGGCAGAGGCCGATGGCATGACAGTAATCATCTATGATGTTTAATGTGCAGTGTAAAACAATGTTATGTAAAATGTGTTGAGTGAAATGAACTCTGTGCAGAATTTTGTACTGAATAAATTGTAATTTGGAGTTTGGTGACATTAGGAAGTCGTTAATCCGTATGTGATTGTTAATCTCCATGGAGGTTGCTAGGTCTTTGACATATCGCAGGAGACTTTTGTTTGTGTTTATGAAGTGTTTATATATTTTAGACCAGAAATGAAGCTTGTCAGTTAATATAATAGGTGAATATCAGTCTGCTATTTGTGAAGGCTACCACAGACCAAGGCTCATTGATGTGTTTTGATTGAAATAGAAACCCATCCAAGTGTCTGTGAAGGTTCTCAGTCATCCAGGTCAAGGTATATCCAAAAATGTTGAAGAAAGGCAACTGAACTTGTAGAGTTCTTCTCCACAAATCCAGTTATATCCATTGTACACAGTTCCGTTTTGTTTGCCAGACCCTGGCCTTTGAGAGTCTATAAACATAAAGTCCCTCAAAGAGAAATACGATGCTATTTGTTGGACTTGGTTATTGTAAATAGTGCCTTATTAAAATGCTGTAAAACTATGAGCCAAACAATGGCAGCAAGTCTCCTGATGTATCTGCGCTTCTATTTCCCCATATAATCTTTACTGCCTTGTATTAAGTTGAGGATTACCATGACCCGATGTTCTTTCATGCAACCCAACCATATTGGTTGCGCTGCCACTGTCACAGCAACACCTCTGCCCAGTTTGTTCAATTCAGTTCAATTCAATTTTATTTATATAGCGTCAAAAACAATACAAATCGTCTCAAGACGCTTTACAAAAACCCGGCCTGAAACCCCCAGAGCAAGCCTGAAGGCAACGGTGGCAAGGAAAAACTCCCTTTTAACAGGAAGAAACCTCGAGCAGAACCCAGCTCATATGGAGGGACCCATCTGCCTAAGGCCAGCCGGGTACAGACAGAAGAAAGAGAGAAGAGAACAGCAAAGAGAGAAGAGAAGAGAACAGCAAGATAAACATACATCTGTCATAGATACACATATCTGACTAAAGTGTACATGTGGAATCTTATGATACAAACTGATGATGTTACATGACAGTTTGAAAATGTAAGAGGAATCATAGGCAGGTTGGAGAATTGTTCATTCAGGTAGGAGTGGATAACTGCAGGATTCCATGAAGACTGGACAGGCTGATGAGACCACGACAACAGATGTAGTATGGAGCTCTACAGGAAACGCACAACTCCAGGCCAGAGATACTCACAAGAAGAGGGGGGAAGAGGGGGGAAGGGGGGAAGGGGGGTGGGACACACACAACAGTAAACATTCTACATAGTAATAGCACAGAATTGTATGACTAGTAGTATATAGGAAATTAGAGGGCAAGCGCTCTGTGCCAGAGAAAAGAAAGTGGAGGATGCGAGAGAGGAGAGAGAAGAAAGAAGGAGGACATGTGTTTGGTGCATCGTCCCCCAGCAGCCTAGGCCTATAGCAGCATAACTAAGGGATGGTTTAGTCCAGCCCTAACTATAAGCCTGATCAAAAAGGAAAGTCTTAAGCCTGACCTTAAAAATAGAGAGAGTGTCTGCCTCCCGAACCCAAACTGGGAGCTGGTTCCACAGGAGAGGAGCCTGATAGCTGAAAGCTCTACCTCCCATTCTACTTTTTGAAATTCTAGGAACCACAAGTAGGCCTGCACTTTCAGACCGAAGTGATCTGCTGGGATGATATGGTAAAATAAGGTCTTTAAGATACGATGGAGCTAGGCCTTTAAGGGCCTTGTATGTAAGGAGGAGGATTTTAAATTCTATTCTAGACTTTAAAGGGAGCCAGTGAAGAGAAGCTAAAACTGGAGTAATATGATCTCTCTTGCTAATTCCTGTCAATGCTCTTGCTGCGGCATTTTGAATCAACTGGAGGCTTTTTAAAGAGCTATTTGGACAGCCAGACAGTAATGAATTACAATAATCCAGTCTGGACGACACAAATGCATGAACTAGTTTTTCAGCATCACTCTGAGACAGGATGTTCCTAATTTTGACGATATTACGCAGGTGAAAGAAGGCAGTCCTGGTCACTTGCTTTATGTGACATTTAAAGGACATATCCTCATCTAATATAACACCAAGGTTTTTTACAGTAGTACTGGAGGCCAAGGTAATGCCATCCAAAGACACCATGTGATTAGATAATGAATCTCTGAGATGCTTAGGACCGAATACAATAACTTCTGTTTTGTCTGAGTTTAAGAGTAGGAAATTACAGGTCATCCAAGCCTTCATGTCTTTAAGGCATGCTTGGAGTTTAACCAACTGATTAGTTTCATCTGGTTTCATAGATAAATATAGCTGGGTGTCGTCTGCATAGCAATGAAAGTTTATGCCATGTTTTCTAATAATCTTGTTGTTGGAAGTCACATATCTGCATCCCATTATTAATATCCATGGAGGTTCCTAGGTCTTTTACAGATCCCGGGAGACTTTTTTCTTTGTCTGTATATATATTTGAGACAAGAACTGAAGCTTCTCACTTAATAGACGGGTGAATATCAGTCTGCTGTTTGTGAAGGCTACCACAGAGCAAGGCTCATTGATGTGTTTTGATTGAAACAGGAACCCGTCCAAGTGTCTGTGAAGGTTCTCAGTCATCCAGGTCAAGGTATATCGAAAACGTTGAAGAAAGTCCGGTTGCCTTTCTTCAACATTTTTGGATATTCCATCCAAGAATGCCAAGCTACTGTACCAGATCCTGTGAAGGCAACTTGTGTTAGGAAGATCTGAGAACCCTTTGGTGGACAGTGACTTGATGTGTGATCTTCAAATACGAGAATCTAGCCAACTGTACTTGCTTTCTCATTTGCCTCTCGATGTTGTTGTAAATAACTGTCCAATGACCAGTTTAGGGGAGACAAGTTGAAATGCACTTACGTGGGGAATAGCACTAGAGTATCAAAACAAAATATTGGTGAAATGAACAAGTTTCGCGCCAGATAATGCGTTATTTTGAGGCTGCGTTTCGGTGCCCCAGTCACTCCCACTATATGGATATACGCAGATCTAAATATCTCCCAAATGACTACAAATGACACCAAAGTTATATGGGTGAGTAAACGATCGTATTTTATGCCAGAGATAAGGTGCAGGTTGTAAAAACCAGTAATTCCCCTTTAAGTTTTTGCTTTACATAATATGTTAGTGGTATATATATATACACACACACACACACACACACACATTAGGATTCCTAATCTTTAATTAAAATCAGTGAAGAAGACGAACTCAGGCCAGGACAACCCTGTGACTGAAGTATGGTAGATTTATTCTGCATGTTTAACAGTGCACTAAAACAACACCCAAGTAATTTTATCCTCATATCAGTCATGGCTGGGAAAGCTTTCTTCAGTATTGTTATTTTTTTTTTCCTTTTATTTGACGTTCAATACAAGATGCCTCTGCTTGCATAAAGTATTGATTGTCACCTATTTTCCTCTCCGGGGAGAAAAATGGAAATCCAGTGCAACAAAGTGTTCTATTCATAAAACAGCAGGTTGGATCGATTTGTTCCTGTGGCGACCGGCCCATGTCGAGGCTCGGCAGCTGGCAGTCGACGCTCAAATGGCCAGACACCACCGGTTACTGCAAGACGGTCTCGCTGCTAAAAAAAGAAACGAGCCATTGTGAAGTCGACGGCTGTCTGTGTTACGGTTTGCACATGTTTAGAACTTTATTGATGTTCGACAGTGCTAAGACAAAGACCTGCCACAGTCAAGATGAACTAATAAGTGCACACATGTGGCTTGACATTTTCTTGGCACAACCTGAACTAAGAAACTACTTAAAAAAAAAATAAAATAAGAGTTGGTTGAAAATCCCCAAAATGCACAGTCTGGTATAGCCAGAGTCAGGATATGAGTCTGGTAACACACAACAGTTGGTTTTCATTATTGTGCGTGTTTCAGCTGATACACAAGAAAAACTGCATGCAATTAGATAGACCTACAACTAATCAGAGCCATTTAACTGGCAACAAATTTAACTCCAGGTTGCTCAGACAACCTGGTATACGTCGTCGTTACTCTTCTGTTCCCAACAGTTGGTTTCAGACCAACTTTCTGCCCCAGAACATTTGTGGGCTGGAAAGTTGGCTTTGCTTCCAGGCTAAAAAAAACACATTTTTTTCTGAAAGTTATAAATCAGTTATGGAATTTAGACTTGAGATTTCGTTGAGGCCCGAGAATTCAATTCCCAGTCATTCTTCATAACATCTTGCCCCAGAGCTTTCAAAAAACAAAATACTTTTTTTTTTTTGCGAATTGAAGAATGGCAACCTTTGTCCAATAATATTTCCGACTTTATTTCTGTTATGACTAATACATTTTTACAAATTAAAGGCCATGAGTTTGTTTCTTAAATTCAGCACCAAGAAGATGAATCATTCTAACTTTGTTGAGCTCTTGATGTTTCCTGGACTACCAAATGTATTCAGGATCTCACTGTGGTCCGACTCACCACAGTTCTGTCTTTTCAATGTCCACAGGAAACATGTTAGATGTGAAGCATCTTTTCTTATGTGGTTATACACCGATCAGGCATAACATTATGACCACCTTCCTTATTTTTTGTAGGTCTTCCTTGTGCTTCCAAAACAGTTGTGATTCATCAGAGAATGGACATGGGCCTTCTGAGGGTGTCCTGTGGTGTCTGGCAACACAATGTTGTTAGTGGGGGGGCCACAGATACTTGATCAGTTTAGGATCTAGTGAATTTGGAGGCCAGGTCAACACCTTGTGCTGTTCTTCATGTTTTTTTGAGTTCTTGGCTGCTGCCATCAAGGAGTGTCATTGCTATGGGGTGGGGGTGCCTGGTCTGGTCTAGGTAGGTACTACATGTCTAAGTAACATCCACACCAATGAATGCCAGGTCCAAAAGTTTCCCAGCAGAACATTGAATTGTCTCAAAATGGTCAATGTTATTCGCTTCCCCTGTCTGTGGCTTCAATGTTGTGGCTGATCGGTGTAGATGCTTTGCTTTTAACCTTCTTTATAATCTCAACTATTTCAGTGTGAATTAAACCCGTCTCTCAGCTGCAGTCATTAACCAGCATTTTGCTAATTTTGTCTGAGTATGTCTAGTCGTCGTCATAAAATGAGTGAATTACAGATCAGCTGCTCGGTAATGGCTGCTTTTCAACGTAGCATTTATTAGAGCTTTCGGATTCCTTACTTATTTCTTGAACTGAGAAATAAGAGAAGCAACGAGTTTTATCATTTGAGATCATAGAAAAGTGCTTATTTGTCATCGCTCTGACTATTTACATTCAATTTCCACTACTGAGAAAATCCACGAGACGTGAAGGTTTATAATTCTGGTGTTTTTTTCTTTCTGTCCCATACTTGCAGAAATCTACAACAATTATTTACTCAGATCTCAGATTAGTAGCTCTGCATGTTTATGGAAATATACCAAAATCTTTGTTTTAGCAGATGAGGCAGGATTATTACTCTCTCTCTCCCTCTGTCTCTCTCTCTTTATGTGTGTGTTTGTGTGAATGTGGATTTATGTGTGAGCGGCAGACAATAAGTATCCTGCTCCCACTGGAGGGAAATAATATAATAGCTCACTATTTGGGTTTAGCCCAAGTGAGTGGGTTTATTACCACAGCAGAGCAGTCATAAGCCTGGCAAAGTCAACAAGTTCTCGTTCTAAAGATCCAAACGAACGCTTGGCTCCGGTTCTATCAAACATTTTGGTGTCTGCAGAAAACAACTTCGTTTTACTGCAACAGCCACCCGACCGTATTCTCCTCCATTAAGTGGTTTTAGCACCAGTGATATAATTGTAAACTAACTTGCCCACTTTTATGAAAGTTATATTGGCGCGCAAGAATATCTTCATATATTACACGTTTTATAGCTTTCCTCCTATAATAGTTTCTGGAGCGGGAGGAAGCCCCGCAGTATAAAACGGCTCATGTCAGAGATCTAAGCTTCCGCTGCAGCAATCAAAAAAAAGAAAAAGAAAAAAGAGGACACAGGAAACTGTTCATGTGGGTTTTAAAGTAGTTTTAAAAAACAGAATGACGGTGTTGCAATGAGTAGTTTGCCATTCATTAATCCATGTCTGTAAGTTTGAATGTTCACTGATCAATAAAAGGGTAAAATTAGGATAAACTTAAGTCTGCATTTGTATCTTTAAATTTGAATAGTTTATGCAAACATCCTAATTTGTGAATTATTAGTGGTATTTGTAGGAATAACACTGAAGCGAGACAGGCTAGCAGTTTCCCCCCTTTCTTCTGGTTGTGGAATCACATCACATTGACTTTAGGGGGGCAACAAATAAGTTGACAAGTCGACAGGGCGTATCACACGGCATGCAATGCTACGCTAAACAACGTTTAACCTTAGCCAACTGAACAAGCTCAGAGTGAGACATTTCACTTTTCCCAACTCGATGATGCACTGACAGCACATGAGCACTAGTGACCGGGAACAGAAGGGGAAGCAGCAACGTGGAGGCAGCTGAAACGATGCTAGCACAAAACACAACAAAATTTCATACTCGAAACCACCAAGAAAACTGCCCCATGCAAGATTTGCTAGCAGAACATCATGCACCATGGGGCCGCCTCAGTTGTGCATGAACATTTGAAGAGGAAACACATTTTGGAAGAATTTAAGACGCACCTCGGTAAAATATTTGGCTGCCATGCAAGTTACTAGCCTATTACTGTGTGTGTAGACGGACTCGTCTTGCGTTCAGGCTAAGGCAACAATAATCTATGCTATTTCTGTGAAGGATCACGACAGTTTTAAGAGTAATGCTGTCATTTATGACAATTCCTTTTGTTAAAGTGAGAAATTTTATTTTATTGCTGCTGCCACTTAAATATAATAAGAGACTTGCGCTTCCAAAACAGTTCATCAGAGAATGGACATGGGGCCTTCTGAGGGCGTCCTGTAGTGGGGGCCTTTGGGTCCTATGGGTTGAGGGTAGGGGCCTCTGTGGATCATCCCACAGATACTTGATCAGTTTGGGATCTAGTGAATTTAGAGGCCAGGTCAACACCTTGTGTTATTCTTCATGTTTTGTTTTGTTTTCGTTCCTAAAGCATTTTTGTGTGCGTCTATGTTATGCTGCATCCTGCTGCGAACGGCCTTCAAGAAGTGTCATTGCTATGGGGTGGGGGTGCCTGGTCTGGTCTAGGTGGGTGCTACATGTCTAAGTAACATCCACACCAATGAATGCCAGGTCCAAAAGTTTCCCAGCAAGAACATTGAATTGTCACAAGATGGTCAGTGGTATTTACTTCTCCTGTCAGTGGTTTTAATGTTGTGGCTGATAGGTGTATGTTTTATAATCTTGTGGAGGATAGCATTTTTCACGTTAACAATGAACTCCTCAGCAGTAGTCTCTAAACAAGCAGCGATCCAATGAACGAAGCATGAAAGGTGTGAGTGAAGGACCAGTGGAGAACAGCGAGCACCATACGTCAGACTAATGACGGTCACAACGACAGAAATAACTGGAAAACCACTTCTTCTCTTTAATCAATAGCCTGGCTCTTTATGGGGCACTAGATAATGCAATAGCTGCACTCTGACACTTATTCTGCGAATTATGGTCCTGGCACTGCCCTCACATCTTATATAGAGTCTTTTGGAGTGTGTGATTTCTCAGTATGCATGCCAGTGCCGTGTTCCAAAAATACACTTAGTTCATTATATGTGTATAGGCGGCAGAAACCTGGGTTCCCCGCTCTTCACAGGCCATACAGAAGGGAAAAAAACTAGAAGGGCTCGATGAATGAAACCGTGGCGTTTTATGAGTAGTACATTAGAACTGAGCTACATTGGTGAACTTATAAATAGGTCGTAATTTCCTGTTCGTTCTCCCATCCTGGGTCATCACAGTCTCAACTCCAGCTATTACAGGGATGAATGGGGCAAAGGGGACTTATAAAAGCCTTTTATTATGTATACCGCATGTATCGAGGCTAAAATAATTGGTCGGTAATTCAGAGGTCTGGAAATTGTTGTCATTAATCTAAATAAAATTAATCATTGAGGCATTTCGGTGTTAAGACTGATCTGTAACTTGGAAACAGAGCTGAAGCTTAAAGCACAACTAATATTTGCTGCTGCTACAAGTGGTAATTACAGGATGTTCTGCTGATAATTGTGAATGGTGTGAAAGTATTCCTATAGGAGCAAAACCTTTTTCAAAGGAGGAACAGTGTGATCAAGTCATTTCATTTATTTTTTTTTTTTTTTCGTTGTGCCAGTCCTCCATCTGTCATATGACTGGTCTGATTCCATATCCAAGGAAACCTGGGACTCACAGCATGTTTGTGCTAAAATGTCCTGTTGGCGTAACTAAGCAAAAACCCACTAAATGAGGGTATAACAACACGTGGGAGGTTGTTTTTTATTTCAAATGATTGAATATGAGCAGGCTACGTCTAATTCCATCAAAAACACATGAGGTTAATAATGTTCATATTTGGAGATAAATATGTGGACATGTTGTCACTATGGTGTTACACTGCTTATGGAAGTATCCGGGGTTCGAGAGACAGTCGGAGCTTGGTGTGGGTCTCTGAAATAATAAATAATGACAGGTAGATGATCAGTAAGTAAATAATAACCTAACATGTGTGTTCATGGTTCTCAAACAGCGATAGCTAGATCCATCCATTTGATGCAGCAGCTGTTGGAAACATCAGACAATCCTAAGTCTGTCTGACAAAATAAGATGTTTTAGCCGGGCAAGGAACTGGCCCTTAAAGGGGAACTACTGTTTTTTACAACCTGAAACTTATTTCTGGCATAAAATATGATAGTTTACCCATATATGTAATTTTTTGTCATTCGCCAGATATCTAAATCCGCATATATCCATATAGTGGGAGTGACTGGGGCACCGCAACGCAGCCTCTAAATAACGCATTATCTGCCGCGAAACTTGCTCATTTCACCAATATTTTGTTATGATACGCTAGTGCTATTCCCTGTTAAGTCCGGAGTTACCTGAATGAGTTTCGCGGCAGATAATGCGTGATTTAGAGGGTGCGTTTCGGTGCCCCAGTCACTCCCACTATATGGATATACGTGGTGCTCCGCTGGATCTAAATATCTTCCGAACGACTCCAAATGACACCAAAGTTATATGGGTGAGTAAACGATTGTATTTTTTGCCAGAAATAAGGTCCAGGTTACACTAGTAAGTCAGACAATACCACATAACTGAGTCGGTTTCTCAGTCACAGTCTTCTAGACAATGTCCAGCAGTTCTCAGTAGGTGTAAGGCTGACTAAAGGTTCCCTCACGCTGGGTTAAACTGCATGCAGCCGGTGTTTTCTCGTTATCCCGATCAGGGAAGTCACTTCATCTCCTCCCTCTTCAAGGTCACCCGTGCAAATTGTCAAGCAGATAAACCTCAGGGAACACAATTTCTTCCGACGTAGGAGACAACCACAAACACAGGGATAAAGACTTAACAGAGGTCTGCCAACAAACAGTTCTCCATGAATCCAGTTGTGGTTCGCCCCTGCTGAACCGAACCTCCAGCGTACTCTCTGAGGAGTAGTGGATTTCCTGTTTTAGCTCAGTGAGGTCAGATCTGCCTCATTAAACTTCCGGACCTTACCGCCTTTGCCCAGTGTAATCTGACAAAAAGTCAAAAAAGACAAAAAGGGAACTCACAGAGAGATCATCCC
This sequence comes from Chelon labrosus, assembly GCF_963514085.1. NCBI lineage: Eukaryota > Metazoa > Chordata > Actinopteri > Mugiliformes > Mugilidae > Chelon > Chelon labrosus. The sequence continues at coordinate 26,124,561 of NC_140345.1, forward strand.
TTATCCAAACCAGATTTATTTTTTTTTTTATAGCAAAACTCATAGTTGCTTGACCCCTACTACGTTTTTGCCCCGGTTACTGGAAACCAGGACAGAAAGGCGATGCATGTTTGGCAGCTAAAGCCCTGTTACTATCAAGATCATCCTTACGTCATGCTACCAACCAGCTATCTGAGCATCGCCATCATTCCCGGGAGCTGCCTGCCTCATCTGATCCAGACAACGGGAGGTTAACGTTGGAACTTCTGGTGATTCCCACTGCACACAGCTAAACATGACAAGAGGTATCAATGTAGACCTGTGAAAAATGGCTCAGAATCGCTTGGCCTAAAAGATTGAGCGACTGGGAAACTAATTCACGGTTCGGGGTTGAACGGAGCACTGACTGTTGAATAGTTTGCACTTCCTGCTTATATTTCCTGTAAAAACACATTGATGGTTATTGTGTTGTGTGTGTTTTGGGGCTGGCTATTCTGTATGTGTGGCTATATTTGTGAGTACCCAACGAAAGGACTGGCTCAAGGGACAGGTCCACTGTAGTTTACTGCCGGCTAAATCAAATTTTGTTAGACCACGATTCTGGCTGGCACCCCAGGTCATTGCCAGAACACACATAATGTACTTAAAATTTCCAAGTTGTGGTGTGATCACTCAGGACAAATTAACCCTGTTTACTCCAGTTTACCCATAACCCTAACCCAGGTCTGAACAGGAACTAATGGATGCTAGTGCGTAAATAATCTGTATTTGAATTGTCAGTTTGCATTGTCTTAGAAAGTATTTAGAAAATGTCCTAATTCACTTCTGGTCTGGTCGTGAACTTTTTGTACTCCCAGCATTTACCCCCAACCACCTTGCGGTTTTAGCTTCTGGATATTAAATCATGATCTTTTTATTTAAGTTTTCTGAAATTTCCCATTCGAAAGCTGGAGTGACATCTATTTTTTTCAGGTTCTGTGCGTTGCAGCCATTGTGTTGTGGGTGGGTGGGTGAGGAAGAGTTCCTCCACTTGAGCTTGTCGTGCAAGAAGGGAGGCAAAGGCTAAGCTGCGTTTAGCTTCTAGATTTTAAAAAATGCACCTTAATGTATTCCTAAATGGTTTTCTCAGTTACCTTAACCTAATATCTGGGAGGCAGTGTTCTCTAGGGGGCAGTGTGTATAACCTTTTGTGTTTTATTAACAGAAGCAGCACTAACATTATTGCATTAAATAGTGCAGTATAATGGTTGTTTTGCTTTTTCAAATGTCATTTTTTTGGCGATAATGGAATCCAAATTATTTTTATGAGTATACCTAAGTGATAATTTTCCTGAAGTGACTCTAACCTTGTTCAAAGATGCCTCTCCGGACAGTGTTTGGAATCTTCTCAATGTCAAACTTTAACTCCGCAAAGGCTTTTCTTTTGAAATGTCTTTAAATCTTTTAAAGCGTGGGTTTTGGGTGTCTTCCTTTACTTCCTGTGTTTTCCCTCCACTGATTGCTTGACTGGTTTCTCCTCGTGTGCTCCTCCTTCATTAGTTTCACCTGTGTTTCATTAACCCATTAGCCCTTGTGTGTGTATATATAGCGTTGACAGGTCGTCTGTTGAGTTACCTGCTTGCTCTGTCATTTCATCTTTCGTTTGTTCATGTACCCTCATGTTTCCAGTCAGTTCCTGGTCTTGCATTTTGTTTTCTGCATTATCTTGCCTCACTCTGCACTATTTTTCATTACCTTAATTGTTAAGTCTTCATCAAACTAAGAATTATGTCATCCAGTCCTTGTTCTGCCACTCACCCTGGATGTAGCTTAGAGAGTACATGATATGTCCATCTTAAACTAGACATCTGCTTTTACAGCTCAACCAGCTTGTTTGAAAACGATGAAGAAGTGACAGCTTCAACAAGGAGTTAGATAATTAGTGTCACCAGCTGTCTTGATGAACCAATTGGGTGCTGTTAAACTGGTGCGGGTGAAGAGAGAACACAGCAATGTGGTGCAGTTTAAAAAGAAAGACATGGTGGGAAAGAATGGGAAAAGTGCTGCAAAATTAAAAACTTATCAAGTTCTCAACATGCCCAACTTATAATATTGCAGCATGATATCATGGAATTGTGCATAAATAATAAGCCACCTCCAGTTGCACATTTCAGGTTTAATGGTAATGCATTTACAAGCTTTAGTTATTGTTACAGGTAAGGACGTGTTCAGCTGACACATGCCAGAATCACAAAATGCATCTGACAGCACAGATGCGTTTGACCTGTGTTCCTCATGCACCATTATATACTTCCAGTCCTGAATATTGGGAAAATACAAATTAATCTGCATTTATTTCTGCTGACTTCCTCAAAATCTGAATGAAAGTTGTGCTCACTTTCAAAAGTAAATTATTGTCTATTGTCGATGCAGATTTTTAGCCTGGTAGAGTGGACCAATGAATGACCATTTTGGTAGGCCACCAAATAATGCTACAGTGTCATCCCAGACCCTACACGGACCCTAACAGCGTAGCCTGAACACATCGAGGAAAGGTTGACTGAGGAGGTTCAGAGATACAAACATTTGTACGACTCGTCTTCTGTGAAATTTCGGCAAAAGTTTCGTTCGCAATTGTCAAATGTGAAGCAGGAAGTAGAAACAAATATGAACCCGACTGGCAAAAAAGACACAGCGCCGACTCGCGTTTCAGGGGAGCTTTTACAGAGCGAGCCAGACTGACGAGCGCACAAGTATAAATGGTTTGCATCAGTGTAGGCTACGTCTATGTCCAGCAGAGTCATAAACCTCGCTTAAAGGTTGACAAATTGAGAGCAACGTTGAGAAACCTTGAGTACAGTTATAACTCTGGCAAGAAAATAAATCTAAAAAAGTAAATCTAAATGATTTTATGTCTTTAAAAAACCGAGGGTTAGGGTTAGCTATGTTACTTTTGTAAGTTGCTTACACAAGTAACACTTGTACTTGGGTAAAAAAAAAACAGTAGCAGTATATAAACTTGAGTATAATAAATATGTTTGGAATAAGAGTGACTAAGAAGCCTTGAAAGAGTTTAATTGACTGGTTTTTAAAAAAGCGTCTGAGCAAAACCCTGAACATAATGGTATCAAGAGAGAGGTCAGGCTCATGCATTCATGCATTCTTGGGCATAAATGTACTGCCAGGCAGGCAGCTGCTGGTGCCTGACACCAGTAGATTTTGACGATAGAGGGTTTGCAAAGCTAAAAAAAAGGTGGTTGTGATAAGCCCAGCCCAGGGGAATGGCTTTCTGGTGTGTAAATAAGGAGAAGGTTTTTTAAAGCTAGTATCAGTTGTTTTCTGGAGGCAACTCATGTTTCTGTGCTGTATACTTGCTATTCTCTGAACTCAGTTCTTTACGTCTGAGCCTGATTGTTCCAGCATCATTTCTACAGGGGTTAACTTAGAATCTCTAGACAAGCTCAAATCTTTACTGACCTTGTCACCTGGAGATCAGTGACAACAACTTCCGTCAAAGTATTGAAACACATTGGAAAGGGGGGGAAAACAAAAGTTAGCACAAGTTAAAGCAAAACCTGACAACCGGCAACTCTCTATTGTAGCATAAACATGCTTGGTCATGCAATATTCTCTACTTGAAATACAGTTACTATCAACCATAGTAAAAAAAAAAGCTGCAAGCGATTCCTGTTGCTAGAATGGTGCCGATCACTGTTGGCCAGATTTCTTGAAACACACTGTTGACGTTCATTCATATTTCTGTAACCACTTGTCCTTCAGAGGGCCGTGGGGGGGCTGGAGCCTATCCCAACCATCATTGGGCCATCGAGGGGATCTGGACAGGTCACCAGTCTTGCACAGAGAGACTGGCGACCATGCACACTCACACTTGTGGCCAATTTAGAATCACCAAGAACATGCAAACTCCACACAGAGAGGTGGATTCAAACCCAGAACCTTCTTGCTGTGAGGCATCGGTTCTAACCACCATGCCATTGTACTCCCATCATCTGATCTAGTTTGCGCTGAGCAAACTCACTTCGGAGTAGGTTTGACCCTAAAGAGTTGTTGCTATGACAATGTAACAATCTCACAAGTGGTGGAATGCCTTGACACCACTTTAAGGCAATACACTATAGCTGTGATTCTCATCTTTTGATTCTTTTGAGCAGCTAATGCATAGGCAAGAGTCGGTTCTTAGCCTGCTATTCTTTCTGTAGACTTTGTACTAAACTGACAATGGAGTCTGAATTTCTATGTGTGTGTTGAGCCAACCGTGTTAGAACTTGAGCAGAACTTTTTATTATATTCACTTTTTTTTTTCTGAATTTAAAATACAGATGTAAGCCACATTTCAAGCACTTTTTTTTTATTTTATTTTTTTTTCTTGCTGATAAATATTACAGAATTAATGCAGTGGATACACGTTATATTTAGCTTCCAAAGCTGCTTTAGTCACTATGAAACACAGCAGACACGCTCGCACTGAAAGAGGCTTATTCAAATGATGTAAAAAAAAAAAAAAAAAAAAAAAAAAAAGCTAAGTTGACAACACCGCGCGGGAATTCGGGAGTGGCGCTGTGGCGCTGTGACGCTGCAACGATATGACGAGAAATAAATATTGAAAACCAAACTGATATTTAGGAAATAGAGAATCAGGGAACAACGAGAGCGTCTGTTTTATTTTGGCGTTCCAGCTCAGACACGCACATCACTTAAGGACAAAATATTAATGGATGCTCTTCGAAGACTGGAAAAGGACAAGTGCTTGTATGTATTAAACAAATATGAGGTATTCTGTCACGCGCAGACTGCAGACTGTCGGGATCTCTGTCCCTCTGAAAGCCAGATCCGAGCCAGTGGAGGGGAACTTGTGAGTTGCTGCCACAGTTAGTGGAGTTCTTTGGGCCTAGTACCGTTAATCCATGTCTATGAACAAGTGTGACAATAAGCTCTCTGTCTGAACAGCAATCCTCTTAGGCGAAGCTTTGTGGGTAAACTCGCCTCATGCAAATTCTAAACCCCATTAGCTTTGAGGGACTAGTCAGCTGCATTGAGATTAATGGCCAAGTGACTACTTGATTTAATAGGGTTATTTCACATCTTCCGGGGGAAAAATAAACAACAAAGTTAATGCAAGGCATTTGTCACTGACGTCCTCAATCTATCTACTCTAAGAGGGAGAAGTTTCTTGTGAGTACAGACGTGTTCCTTACTCAGCCCGGCATTGGCGGAATAGTCAAGAAGCTTTGGTCATGTTATGTGTGCATGCTCGGTCTGGAAGTGGGAATAATTATATTCTGTAAGTTTCAATTGTTTGGAGTCCTAAAAACCTAAGGTGGAAAGTTTTGTGCATTGTGGTAAATTAAAGCTAAGGATATCTGAACCTGTGTTGGAGATAAATGCCGCCGGGAGAGAAAGTGCTATGCAGTTTTTCATTACAGGGTAAAAAATGAAAATCCTTATTTATCTTTTTCCATGCCGTCAGCTTACTCTAAACTTCGCTGAAGGGGATTACCGGCCGGGTGGGTAAGGCTCTGTCACCGCCAAGTGGGAGACAACACACTGTGACAACGGTGATCTGAGGGTGCTACCGACTCCTCCAACGCGGCTGTGGAGAAATGATTAGCCAAAAGTTGAGCGGGGAACCTTAAAATACTTCTGTGTGACCTTTAATCCCCAATCAAATCGGAATGCCAAGCCCATCCCTCTGCTGCGCAACACCAGCAAACACTCCACAGCCTGTGCTCCTGCTCGGCTCCCAGCATGCACCGAGAACGGCTTTCCACACGTTCGGAGATTACCTAAAGCTGACTGATTACCTTAACAGGTGAAATGAGTGCCGTCCTCCAGTGAAGAGCTTAATGGGGGATCGTATGAGAGCGGCCGCGGGAATGGGACCGCTCAGTGACACGTTCGAGTGTTTCAGACTGTTTGACAGTTTTACTGCTAATACACTGGCATGAATAATACTGTTATTACAGGGCCATCAAAGAGGCAACACTGAGCAGAAGTAAAGGTTTAGTTTAGCCATAAACATAGAATTCTACGCCTGGCAGCAGCTCTAAGCTTTACTTTACAGCCAATTTCAAGAAATTGAGTCATAAACATGTTTTAAAATGATAAGGTTGGAAATTTTGACCTGATAATGGAACCAGGGCAAAAGGTGATAATTTTCATTCATCTTCTGTAACGGCTTGTCCTGTGAAGGGTCGCGGGTGGGGCTGGAGCCTATCTCAGCTGTCATCGGACGAGAGGCGGGGTACACCCTGGACAGGTCTCCAGTCTATCACAGGGCTAACACAGAGAGACAGACAACCATTCACACGCACACCTACGGCCAATTTAGAATCACCAATGAAACTAACAAGCATGAATTGAACTCAGAACCCTCTTGCTGTGAGGCATCAGGGTTAACCATCACGCCACTGTGCCGCCCGGTGAAAGGTGATCAACAAAGTTATTCCAAAAATCCATTTAAACCCATTGCGGTTCAGTGTGTGTCAAGACAGAGCCCCTGTGATCTGTTGTCTACAAATCATGACTTGCACCAAACATCGTCCCTGTATCTGTTTTGTAAACACCAAGTAGGTAAATTAAAGGCGGCAGTCGAGAGAGCCGTCAAATGGGAGAGGAGGTCAGGGCGGATGGATGGGTTGATGAAACATTGGACTTTAATGGTGACTTTTCCATAACCTTAAACTTAACTGTATGCTGTTTGTTGTTTTGATCATGACAACAAATGACTTATATTGCAACCAAAACCCTACTCTTCCCCTAAACACTAACCACGTGGAATTTGTGGCACGGTAACCAAAAAAAAGTGAAGAATGTCTGTTATCTTAAATGTTCTGTATGACCTGCTGCCAGTCAAGGCACTTATTCAAATAATAAAGCAGGTTGGAGGTCTACTTTAGAATGAAACTAACTTTGTTAAGGTTGTATACGCTACATACGCCGATCAGGCATAACATTATGACCACTGACAGGAGAAGTAAATAACACTGACCATCTTGTGACAATTCAATGTTCTGCTGGGAAACTTCTGGACCTGGCATTGGTGTGGAGGGTTAGGTCGAGGGTTAGGGTTAGCTATGTTACTTAGACCTAGCACCCCACTAGATCCCAAACTGATCAAGTATCTGTGGGATGATCCACAGAGGCCCCTCCCCTCAAAGGCCCCCCCACTGACAACATTCTGTTAGCAGACACCACAGGAGACCCTCAGAAGGCTCATGTCCATTCTCTGATGAAACACAACTGTTTTGGAGGCACAAGGTAACGTGCAAACATGCTATCTCCTTTGATGAGCTAATGGTGTCGAGTACACTCACCCACCTGCTGCAGCATGGGTGAGAAGTAGCACCCTGCACACTGGAAGCATGCACGTTTCATTTGTAAATTAAATTAAATCAAAATTTAATTAGTTGTTCTGTGCGACGAGATGCTTTTTAAACTCTCATCTCATGTATGTTTGCTCAGAACGAATGAAAACAATAACGACAGGAAGGGTAAAACTATAATGCTTACAAGCCCGGCTATGTTAAAGTCTTTTTTTTCTTCAGTCGTAAAGCTCTTCGTGGATTGACAAAGCAAGTTACAAAAGAATACAAAATGAGTTTGGGCGTTATTAATACAGAAACAAAACAGTAAACAGCAGAATGATGGCTGCGAAGGGGCATGTGGGCAGTGGGCGGTGAGAATTAAGACAGTGATTACAGTTTAGTCTTTCAATCTGTAACTGCTGATATGCGCGTTTGAAGTATCAAACAAAAAGCACGGGCTGTAATATTAGAGGGAAGTCTCGTTCCAAATCCCTTTCAAGGAGGCGATAAAAATAAGCTGTTTTTAAATGCATGCGGAGGATTGGGTGCCGGTGAACTCACTCCAATAGGAGGTTTGTGTATTTTTAATTTGCATCTTGGTAAGCGGTGGAAATGTGAAGGGGAAAGGAGATTGTTTAGGATCTAAATGATTATTTGTCAATAGAAGTATATAATGTGCCACTAGTGGGGTCATTTTAGATTTCATGACCAAATTAAAAATGCATTATTCTCTAGTGTCAATAGAAATTAATCAAGACTATGAAGACTATACAGAAATATGTGAATCAGAAAAATGAAGAATTACATCGGCCTCTGGTAAATACAGTATATTTAGAGGAGAAAATAGCTAATTGTCATCAGCATATAATAAGATCCTGAAACCCTCAGATGAGCCAATAAAGATTAGGGTTCAAGGAGAAGCAATAAAACATTAAAACACGGCAAACACACATCAAGTTCCTGTGATTACTGCGTCGGTGATTAGTAAATTAAAACTGTCACTACAATTAACAAAGTGAAAGATGTTTTTGAGGCGTTCTCTTTCTTACTTTGTACACCCCTCCTGTATTCGTTTTCCAATACACTTCAGCAGTAAGCTTTCAGTCTGAGGGGGACCTCTGGACATTTCCCTCCCATACCACGCAGACCCTGTTGGCTCGGCCTCTGCAACATTTCAGAGATGCCATTCATCCTGCTGCTGCCGACTGACAATCAATGGCGGTGCCATGGAGCGGTTTTGCCTGTGATTGATATGAGCTATTAGCTTCCTGCAGCCCGGACACTGGGCTCTGGAAATGGGGGCGGGGACATCGCCAACCTGCCCAATGAGCCCGTATTGATCTAGACAAGATTGAAGCCGCTAAATCTCCCGACACTCTAGATAAACCACTTAACTAGCTCACTCAGATGTACATCACAGCGTTGTTTGGTATTTGACATTTTAATGTGTGTTTGATGTAGCCCGTTGTGTACCTTGGGAACTCATTTGAACTCTGTGTATGTGGGGTCGGTTCCTTCACATATTTCTGCATATTTTTTTTGCAGAATATCTTCTGGCAGTTATTTACAATTTACTGCATAACCTTCCGGGAAATAATTACTAGTACAAGGCCTAGCTCTTAGGCCACAAGTCAAGAGCTTAAAGATCCCAGTGCTCTATGTAGTCCCTAGCTAAATACTTTCTGACCTGTGGAGGTCCATACTACATCTGTTGCCGTGGTCTCATCAACCTGTCCAGTCTTCATGGCCTCCTGCAGTTACCCACTCCTACCTGAATGAACAATTCTCAAACTTGCCTACGATTCCTCTTATATTCTCAAACTGTCATGTACCATCAACGGCTATGATGTATATACAGATGTATATTTATATCTTTCCTGCTCTCTTCTCTCCCTTTTTCTGTCTCTACCCGGCCGGCCTCAAGCAGATGAGTCCCTCCATATGAGCCTAAAGTTCTGCTCAAGGTTTTTTCTCAATAAAAGGGAGTTTTTCCTCGCCACCGTCGCCTTCATGCTTGCTCTGGGGGTTTCAGGCCGGATTTTGTAAAGCGTCTTGAGACAATTTGTATTGTCATTGACACTATAGAAATAAAATTGAACTCTTGGTGCTTGACAATAACAGTTGGCACAAGTATTTTGCCAACTATTCACTTAAATACCAATTGGGTGCCTGGGCAAGGCGAGGCCTCTTTGCTTTGATGGCGCACCAATCAGTCCTACCTGCAGATAGGACCCAGAACCAATCAGAGGCGACTGTCTAAAAGGTTAAAGTAGTGGCGGTGGTAGTGTTACGGGTTGAGTAATGAATGTAGTCAAACGTGTGTGTCAGTGTGTGCTTCCGTCCAGCCTGCCTCCTCTCTGTGGTGGCAGGCAGACCGAGCTTTGATGTGGCCGTGACCGGCAATGCTCTCAGGCTGTGAGCCAAGCAAACACAGTAGTCACCCCGCGGCCTCTGATCTCTACAAAGAACTCCCTTCACATCTTCTCCCCGTCTCCCCTCCCTTTGTCTCTCTTTCAATGCCCGCAAACGCTAAACATACACACACACACATGGATCTACCTTGACAGAAAATTAAAAGAAAAAAACTGCTCCACCTCTTCTCCTCCTATACTGGAACCCTTCCAGTTGGTCACGATTGGAACATTGTGCAGATGGGCACAAAATCACCAATCTGACGGACGCCTCGGGTCTTTCCATGGACGGGCTCTGTAGTATAGTCATGTTCATTCTCCTGTCATACTTCATAGTCCTCTCATCACTCTTCCTCTCTCTGCAACCCGGTTTCATTCTACCCCCCTGACGCTCGCCTTTTTCTGTCTCACATTCTCTCACTTTGATGTGTTTTTTCTGACGATGATCGCTGCTGATGAGTTCATTGGAAAGCACATGCTTCACATTTGAAGGGATTCTTGATCTGATCTGCCAGTCAGTTGGTTTGTCTGGGTGGCATTGTTAGCATACTATGCACACGTGTCTGGGCTCAACAGGAGAACGTTCCACCACAGTCTGGTGTGTGTGGTTTTAATTATTTTTTTGTTGACTGGGTCGAATAAGCTAATATTCTTCCTCTGGCCCCAAAATGAAAGGAAAGAAATTAGTTTTACTCCTCATGTTTGTTTTAATTTAATCTTCTTTACAATATAATGCAATAAAAATAGAATTTGCATGAATCTGCAAAGGTTTTTCTCTTTTACGCTGCATTTTACAAAATAAAAATGATGCTCGTCAGTGTGAGCCCAAAAGTGCTCTCAACTATTCTTAGTTTAAAAAGTTCTCGTCAGTTTACTCAAGGAAATGACTCTTGAGTAACTGATGTAGCAATTTGGATCTGTTGCTTTGAAGCATTTCAGTACATACAGCAAACTACTGTTGCTGCATCAATTACATGTCATGTAGCACCCACCTAGACCAGACCAGGCACCTCCACCCCATAGCAATGACTCGCTTTAGGAACAACTAAAAAAAAACATGAAGAACAGCACAAGGTGTTGACCTGGCCTCCAAATTCACTAGATCCTAAACTGATCAACTGTCTCTGGGATGATCCACAGAGGGCCCTCAACCCATAGGACCCAAAGGCACCCCACTAACAACTGGATGTTGCCAGACACCACAGGACACCCTTAGAATGCCCATGTCCATTCTCTGATGAGTCACAACTGTTTTGGAGGCACAAGGGGTACCTATGCAATATTAGGAAGGTGGTCATAATGTTATGCTTGATCAGTGTATGCTTCATTGGTCTTTACTTATAATAACCCGTATGACTATGTATTGACATCCAAAGAACTTGATGACTATGGCGGAAATGGAGATGGACATCCACTACCTGCTGCTGTCTGTCTTAAGCCCTGTCTTGGTCTTATTAGCAGCTTTCTTAATGAAATTGTCTCATCTGAACACTGCAGAAGTTTGGCCAGTAGAGTCTGTAGACTACTGATCTGGATCATGGTGATGAAACCTCTATTCTATCAGGCACACTTCCGGACAAGCTCCTGAATCCATGCTGGGTGAGGCCACCTGAGATCCATCTGTGGAAGCTGCCAGCAGCTGACATTTGAATGTGGGAGTATTTCAATCTGATTGAGTGGGAGAAGCCCCGGACAGGCTTATCCTGAGGCAGCTTAGCTCCAGCAGCTCCCCACAAGTGCTGAAAGGCTCCCCTAGTAGTTGTCAAGGAACATGGCCTGCAGGCGTGCTGTCAGGTCCCTTTTTACTTTGCAAAGTAGATCTAGGCCAGACTTGAGGTGCTGACTCAACTCAGTACCTCCCTGGAATTAAGTACCAGCATATTACCAAAGGAAAGGGGAGCTGCTTCACTACCTGGACTACCTAGCATTTCCACCCCAGGTTGGTCCATTTGGGTTAGCGTGAGAACAACAATTGTGCTGTTCTGGAACAAATCGACTGAGCTGAGAGTGATCAGAAAGATTGCTCTCATCTCGCGGGCAGTCAGGAGCAATTCATTTACAGTGAGAACATACGTTACCCACGGACCAATTCAAGTATTATCAGCCTCCAGAGAGAGTCTTCTCATTCCAAAGTGTCTGGCAGTGGCAGTGTCATTTGATGTGATTGATCTGTGAGAGCTACCAAGCTCACAAGATACCCTTGAGACAATACTTTCGCTGCTACGTTACATCAACAGGGTGGAACAACAGCTTGAGGTGTTCACCTACGTCAACTGAATCCCGCTTCCTATGAGGAGCTCAGGGCTCCAAGATGTATAATGGCCACATGGCTTCTTTTGTGAAGAGGAAAGGAACCCAGTGAGCATGTGTTCAAAATGTGTAAATATATAAAATATTTCATCTTATGATAATGTGACGGAGTGAGAGCAGAGCCACTAGACTCCCAGCACCAATTGAATATGAATATATGTATGTTTTAACCCTGATGGCAAAAATAATGCCCAGATTGGGGTGTTCCCAGATTGAAGTCCACGTTTTGTTCGGATACAACCTGTGTCTAACCATCAAATTCCAACATGGTCCTCAGAATCCTTTCTACTTCCAGGACTTAATTCACTTACATGTGTCCTGTTGGACAACTATTAACTGTAATTCAAATAAGAGTGATGCGCTTTGGCCTTCCATTATTCTGTACTGGGCCAGTTTGCTCGTAGGTGATTAATGAACCACTTCCATCTCCAGTACTGTGAACTCTGCCCTGGACTTAATTAAAACTCAGCCATTGACCAACAATCATAAATTACTTCCCGCAACCTGTGACACTCCTAGAATAAAAGAACAAATTGGTTTCTTGCCAATTAATAATTCACAAATGAAAGGAAATAACAAGCCGGAGGAAAGGCTCCGCTTTGAGCGCCGCATCCTTTGTGCTTTCAGAAGGCTGACAGTCCCCTCACGCGAGGCGTTAGGAGGTGTTTGGCGCCTGTCGGGTGATTGATGTCTGCTGTCTGCTCTGTTTGTGTTTTACAGGTAGCTGCTGTCATTACAGTGGCTCTTGCTGTTCCTGCCCAGTCTGATCCCTGACCTGAGCAGCTGGTTTCCAGTAGGAGGGAGCTGCCCTGCAACAACATCTGTACTCCATCATCTCTGGTTCTGTTTACATGTGCATTAGTCTGAGGTTGGAGGTCTTTGTCGACACATCTCCGTTCTGAGACGCTCATGTAATCATCACTGTGCTTTTTTTTTTTTTTGTTTTGTTTTGTTTTGTTTTACGTCAAGGCTCTTTGCTGCTGACTTGAATGTTGTCATTTAGTGATGACATGTGAAGCTTGATTTGCGGTCACATGTCACATCTAGCTCCATAGGCTTTGCCGTGCACCTCCCCAGAAATGCAACTAAGGATTGCGGTGACGCAGACTGCAACAGTTGTGACTGATTTCGTAATGCATTACCTTCTCCACTTCTCTCAGTGTCCGAGCAAGCACAGAAACCACACGCCATCTACTAAGACATTTGTGTGTTGCAGTGATTTCAGTAAAAGTAACCGTTGTTCAATATTTATTTACTTCATCTCCAGTATGAGCCGCTTAGTCCCAGTCGCCATTGCTTGAAGCACACAGAGAGAGTCAACACAGCTGACTAATGTTTGAGGGTCGTAATTGCTGGATGATGCCGACAAGTATATGCACTATGCTTTCACAGCATAGGCTGTGTGTCGATCTCTCAGGTGTTTCCTATCTTGGATGTGAAGTCTTGCAGCTCTGTATTACACACCCTCAGCTCCTAACTATGGCGTTTTAACAGAAAACCAGATGGAGGTGGAGGGAAAAGCTTCCGGATGAGACGAGGCAGCTTAAGCTTTATGGTCTTCACCTATGTCCGTGGCTCTGGAAAGCTTATACACCCCTGTTTAATAAGGTATTGTGATGTAAAAAAAGGTCTGATATGACTTATTTTAAATATTACAATCTATACAATGTCAGTGAAAACCAATGTGTCACATTTCAGAGGAAAGATATCAAAACTGAAAACTTTGACGCCCAATTATCAAAGGGTGTTGAACACTTAAGCTGAAAGGTTATTCAAAGGGTGAATCAGATTCGAGTCACGTACTCATTAAGTCTGGGTGAAACAGCATGCACATCTTCACCATATGTGACCACGGTTAACACCAAATAAATCTCAGTCTTCAGTCTCAATCTTATTTCTGAACAGTAGTGCTGAGTTGAGGGCTACAAAAAAATAAAATAAAAAATGAAGCCAGTCATCATCAAGAAGACGACCTTCGTCCAAATCTGACAAGAAGACAAAGAGAAAGGACTGGTTGCTTCCCACGTGTGATAACCATCTCTCCATTCCTTATCTGTCTGGGATATAGGGCAATGTGGCAAGACACAAGATTTGTTTGGTGAACGTCATTACCCTGGCTAACCCTTCTACAACGGGGTGCCCAATATGTCGATCTACCCAGACTACCTTCGTGATCGACCGGCCGATTGCGAAGGTAGTCCGGGTAGATCGCGTTCCGTAGAAAGATGTTTTGGATGTTAGTCTATCATTTACCTGTTGCACCTCCAGAACAAACTTTTTATTGCAACACGTCCTCAGTTCAGCGGCACACATCCACAGCCATGCACAACATCTGCAACAACAACTCAAGGCTACCTTCAGCCTTTCTCAAAGGGACAGTGCTATTTACCTAAAGGTACAACGCAACTGTTTGTGGCAAGACACAAGATTTGTTTGGTGAACGTCATTACCCTAGCTAACCCTTCCAGAACAGGGGTGCCCAATAGTCGATCTACCCGCACTACCTACGTGATCGACCGGCCGATCGCGAAAGTAGTGCGGGTATATCACGTTCCATAGAAAGCTGGAACTCTTTAGCTGGAACTGGGTCTTTATTGAAGGTCGAGGTTAATCGTGAATAGGAACATTTTTACAAAGAGTTCCAAATACAAAATGTGCCGAGTTGACCGAGAGCATGAAAAGGTGCAGTTCAGGAGTCTGCACTTTTGTGTTTTCAGTCTTACCTTTTTTCTCTGAAATGTGTCATGTTGGTTTTCATTCACATTACATACTGTAGGTTTGAATTATTATTATTTTTCATTATTTTTGTGACTGATCCAACAGGTGTGTATAACCTTTAACACCCACCGTACACTCCCTTTATTTATTATGTATTTTTACCGAATTAAACTATTTATCAGCTCGTAGTGTAATTTTATCACTATTACATTGTAGCGTTTGTTGATATTGTATATTGTTTGACCAAATATATCTTCCGAAATAAAAGTTAAACGGCAAGCGAAAACTTTCTGTGTTCAACGTCATTTAATTCTACTCTAATTTTATCAGTTAGGAAAACCAGCGTGGAGTGCAACAGCTCTGCACTGCAGCCTTATTTATCAAGGAAATCTAATTAGGGGTGTCACCTCCTCCTCCCCCTCCTCCAGAAGGAAAAAAAGAAGTTCCATCTACCATGTGCTGTTTTTAATTGCTCAGATTTTTTCTTACAGATTAATTATTACAAAGTATAATTTCTTCCTTCAAGATAAACAGTGAAAAAAAAATTGAAAATGGGAAAAAAGGACAGAATAGTTTATCTCCTACGAAGAGGGAGAGAGAGAGAGAGAGAGAGAGATGAGAACAAATTAAGAAAGATGAACAAGTTAAGAGAGAGATGAAGAACAAAGAAAGAGAGAGAGATTGAGAACAAAGAAAGAAAGAGAGATGAAGAACAATGAACAAATTAAGGAGAGAGAGAAAGAGGGGAAGAACAAATTAAAAAGAGATGAAGAACTGAGAGAAAGAGATGAAGAACAAATAAGAAAGAAGGAAAGAAAGATACGAATGAAGAACAGATTAAGAGAGACGAACAAATTGAGAAAGAAAGAAAGAAAGTGAGAGAGATGAAGAACAAAGGAAGAAAGAAAGAATGAAAGAACAAAAGAAAGGAACTGAGACGAAGAATAAATTAAGAAAAGAAAAGATTTACTTGAATATTCCATACAGCCTGATCCCAGAGTGAAAAGTAAACCTCAGGTTCTAGTTTAAATTCCTGTGTCTCCTTAAGAGGAATGAAATATGTATCAAATTTCTCCTGCTGTCTGCAGATAGAAGTATTGGGTACCAGACAAATAAACTAATCCAGCAGTTAGCCCTATCAGTGCCTGCTGTCTGAGCAGTGATGGCCTTTTAATGAGCTGCTGGCAAAAGTCCTGAGGATGAGTAACCTGACATGGCAGATGGTTTGTCACACAGAACTGTTGGGGAAGTCGTCCTTGGAAACCGGTAAAAGGTCAGGCACTGTCAAAACACATGGACGGGCCGTCCGTCCATCACCGTCCAACCAATCAGAAGAAAAAACGCGTGACACAGGAACAGGTCGCAGTCTGGTATGTCAGATATGTGGAGGACTCTTAAAAGACGTTTGCACATAAAAGACACTTTTAAAAAGAACGAAGCCTGGGAAGTCCCAATGAATGCAAGGTGCAGTCACATATATAGTAGAATGGATTAATTCCTACAGTATTGTTGCATATTTAACAGTACATGGTTTGTGTTTAGGGTGTTCCATGCACCTACACCGATCAGCCACAACATTAAAACCATTAACAGGAGAACTGAATAACATCGACCATCTTGTGACAATACAGTGTTCTGCTGGGAAACTTTTGGACCTGGCATTCATTGGTGTGGATGTTACTTAGACATGTAGCACCCACCTAGACCAGACCAGGCACCCCCACCCCATAGCAATGACACTCCTTGATGGCAGCAGCCATCCCCAGCAGGATGCAGCCTGACACAGACACACACACAAAAACACTTTAGGAACAACTAAAAAAAAAAAAAACATGCACAAGGTGTTGACCTGGCCTCCAAATTCACTGGATCCCAAACTGATCAAGTATCTGTGGGATGATCCACAGAGGCCCCTCCCGTCAAAGGCCCCCCACTAACAACATTCTGTTGCCAGACACCACAGGACACACTTAAAAGGCCCATGTCCATTCTCTGATGAGTCTCAACTGTTTTGGAGGCACAAGGGAGACCGACAGAATATTAGGAAGGTGGTCATAATGTTATGACTGATCAGCGTATACAGCGCAAAGCCGACATAAAAATGTAATGACTGTGTTTATCTACGATCATAATTTGTGAGCTGAGAAATTCCAAATTTCACGCCAGGAAGAACACCTCTCCTCAGACCCTTGGTTTGGATCAGTGCAAACGTTGACTTTTGTATCACATTTCTTATTATCTTGTTTCCAGCCTCTTGAGGTTGTCAGTCTGCGATTGAGAAATAGGACGGCGGGGTTTCTCCTACTTCTGGAGTCGCCGGTTACTTGGAGATTCCCAACGTATTGACCTGTTAATGTCAGTCATCATATGGACAAATATCACGTGGGAAAAACGGATAAAAGCAACCCCAAATACAGATTAGATTTTTATTCTAATATGTGATGGCATTCTCAGATTGGACCGCTGTCTCTCCACTACTGTTACATCTCCAGCGATAGGCTAGAGGAAGAGTAGAGTAGGAATGGAAACTTAATCATATGCATGTTGCATTCTCAAAAGCCTTATTAGTCATCTACATAAAAGCTCATGCATAAGAAGAAGAAGAAGCAATAAGCATGGCATCAATAGTAGAACATTTTCATGGCTTGGAGGACGAGTTAATCAACAGCAGACAGAGAATTTTCCTCTTGTCTTTAACGCCTCATACTCCTAGCAGGATGTCTTATTTAAAGATAGTAAAAGGCTTAATTTGATCTGTAAAGAGGAGCGATTATGTCCTGTATTAGTTCCTCCAGGCTCTACGTTGTCTCCTGAGGCTGCACGGAGATAAGTATGCCGCGCCGCAGGGTCGAAGCTGAAATCACCCCGTGGCTTTCCCCCCTCAGATTTGTCCATCATCGCTGATCTTTTTTTCTCCGAATTTACTAATAGGAATTACAAGGTTCTGGAAAGTGCCAACACATTTCACTCAGGAATATTGTAGTTTTCCCTTAAACCACACTGACTCACACAGCTTTTCATTTTCATAGTTTTTTTTTAATGGACCAAGAGAAGAAACAAAAGACACGAAACAAAAAAGCGGAAAGCTTTTAGTTGTCCTTTTGTTTGAGGTGTAATGCTACATAAAAATGGCAAATGCATTTTCCCTGTGTGTCTGTTATTGTTGAGAAACACCAGAGGAAGGTTTCTTTATAAGGCTATATTGTTCTGCGTTTTCATTGTACTGAATATGCAGCAATAATAACAGGTATGTAGCGGTTCGAAACCTTTGCAAACATTTGAAAAAGTGATCAAAGTCATGTTTTGCCTTCCCCCAAGGTGCTGTATCAAGATTCAATTCTGCGCAGGTTGTTAGAGAAACTTAACCTGGTCCTGATTGCTCACAGCGGTTTACCGTCTGATAGCCTGCTGCCTCTGTAAATACAGCATGAACAAGGGGATAAAACTCCCAGGGAAATGTGGACTGAGGGGAATTTCAATGCCGGGCGGAGCAGTTATCACCTCTGGTCAACGTCTGGAATGTTAACGAAGGTGGAAAACCCAGAGGAAGTATGTGACATTACAACAGAGGACTGAGTTTAGTTTTTTTTTTTTCTCCCCCGCCTCATTATTCAACCATGTTACTGATTTAAGAGACGTAATAAAAGAGAAGCCTGAAGAAAGAGGGGTCTCTCAGTTCTAATTAACAGTTTTATTTAATTATTTTTCCTTTTTTTATATATATATTTATCCTGTTAGCCCTGCGATAGACTGGCAACCTGTCCAGGGTGTACCCTGTCTCTTGCACAGTGAAGGCTGGGATAGGCTCCAGCCCCCCCACAACCCTCCAGAGGACAAGCGGTTACAGAAAATGAATGAATGAATGAATATATTTATCCTATGGTAACTTTTAAGAGAGTAGGAAACATACATGTAAGTAGTCAAAAGTCCCAAACTGTATGCTTACAAGCAAATTTCTTCAAAGAAAAGACTTTCAATGACTCCAACGGTTAAACAACCATTAACATTAAGGCTTGTAAAACAAAAAATACCTACAGTGTTCTTAGGAATGGGCTAAATTTCTGAGGAATGGGCTAAAATTTCCCTGTAGGTGACAGATCAGCAGTTGCCGAAAAACTTTTAGCTGCTCTTACTGCTGCACAAGGGGGTCACAGCAGATACTGAAAACCAGGGTTCACTTTCACTTTTACAACTCACAGATTCATACAAATGATTCATTTTCTTGAATAAATAAATGCACAAGAATAATATTATTGTTAATTTACTGAGTTCTCTTTGTCTCCTTTCAGGAAAAAAACAGGAAAAATTTATGTCTGAGGTATATGCAGAAATTTAGAAAACATATATGATGAAGTGTCAGCGTGTTAAAGTATATGCAGGTCCTGTTTCAATTAAAGCACATATCACCAAGTCCCAATGGTGTTGCTAGTTCTCACTGAAAAGACATTTCAATGAAAAACAACCCCACATCTCATCCTTACTTTTTAGATAGCACAGCATTAGGTTAGTTTCTATTCAAGCAGAAAGGATTGTCTAATTTCTTTGTTTGGTTTGTTTTTTTATCTTAATTCATCGGGGTCTGACTGGCATATTCACTCTAGATGTTTGTTGGTGGCCTCTGACTCCAAACATTGTGAAGTTGTCTGAATCCCATGAGCTAACGAAAGGGTTTAACATCATATACGCTCTGATTATGTTAAACAAGCTAGGTACAATAAGGACTGACTCACCAACGTCCATGCCTGAGTTGTGCTGGGTGTCCTTTACGCCTTGGAGAAGAATTTGATCACAACTTCACTTCACTCCACTCCGTCCACTGACCCCTGCACCAACGAGCGGGAGGATGTCAGAGGACTCCCCAGTAAAAGGATGAAGTGTTGTTACCTCACAAGCTCCACTGAACACGGCAAGGTCTCAGTGGAGCAGTCAGTCTGGAGGGACAAAAGCAAGGTCACTGACCCAAGATCGGTTTTAGTTCTAAACTCCCGCTGAGGTCTGAAGAGGCAAAGGCTTACAGTGTTGGTGAGAAACCCTAGAAAGGGGGAATCTGTATCAGGTCAAATGTCTCTACACCCTGAGAGATGTTAATGGAGGACACTTTTGTTGGAAAACAGTGAGATCAGAGAGGATGGTGAAATCTGGCAGTTTAAAATCCCGCATTGACGAGTAGGTAGAAAACGATGGACACGTCAGTTTCTACAACATCTTGCCGACCATGTGTGCAGTAAGCTTGGGCCAGGTGAATGCTAGGTATCTGAAGAATCTTATTTATGTTCGCTCTCAATACCAGACGGTCCTTGGACCTTTCAACCTGCAAAATGTCCTCAATAAATCCGACTCCGGCTTCAAGAGAGCCGATCATCGACTTTAACGGTGGCAGCATCTCCATGGAGGACACATTTCTGTGGTGTATCTCACTTTGGCTCTTCAATCATTTGTCAGTTTTATGAAATATGGGCTTTGATGTTTCAAGAAAACAGGTCCTCATCTTTCTTCTCTCTTTTCCATCAATCTCTCTGCCTGTGTCTTGTATTTGTATTGTGCATTTACACCTATTGGAACAAAAACAGCACCCTATAGTCCCAGCAACACATCTACCCATTCGCTCTCACAAGCACACAAACATTCATACACCAGTACCAAGCAATGGGAGGGACGGGGGGTTCAGCAACTTGCTCAAGGACCTTTCAGCATGTGGCATGCAGGATTGAACAGCTTTCAGTTTGTGGACCTAGTTACGTGGATTGAATATGGAGCTTCATCCTACCCACTGATATTATATAAAGCTGGACACTGTAGCAACATACTGTCGTTGTACCCTTGCTCTTGGTTTGAGCAGTTGTTCCAGCCCATGTTGCTTGATGTGTGTCAATCTGAAACTCAGCACTTGTTGATTGATGTTTTATCAGTTACAGAGATTATGCTACACTAGTTTAAACATGCATATTAGAGTCTAGAAGGAAAGTAACATTTATATTTATTACAAGATGATTCTTTCTTTCGGTTTCCAGCCCAAAAGCCTTTCAAAAACAACCAAAATGAATACAAATCCACCCAAAGTACTGGATCAATATTTAATTTAGCACTTAAACCACCATGATTGCTAACACTACGGTAGCCAGCCTTAAAAAGCAATGCAGTCGAAGCATAGAACCAAAACTGGAACCAATTTCCCCAGCAAAAAATTTTTATAAACCAACCATCACCTATATTTCAAGGTATCATTTGTTCTATTTCAAACCCCCAGATGGGATAGTATTGTCAAATCTATCTTTTCCCACTTTTAGCAACTATTTTGTGGTGCCCAGACTGCAGCAGAGACCTTCGGAAGCAACTTCGATGTCCTAGATGTCCGCTGCTGTTAGTTTGGTCGGGGTGGACTGTGGCGGGAGGGCCTTCTTCCTTTCTTTTCTTACTCCCTGCAAGAAAAAGCTGCACATAATCTCATCACCCACTGTGGGGGTAACGACGTAGGGGAGGTCAGCAACATTACGCCGGTCATTATGATGAAGGAGGACATGCAACACATTCACCTTCAACACCATGAAGATGGTATTTTTGTCTTTGACACAAAACATTGGACATGACAGTCCTGAGCTATTCATGGTAGATGTATATTTAAGTAGTAGATAAGTAGATTAGTTATGTCCCTTACTAATCTCCAAATGCAGTGAACCATTTATGGATGGCAGCCACTGCTTTTGCCTTTGAACTTTATGAATCATTTTGTTGCTTTTCCCTGACTCTTGTACATCATCGTCATTGCACATTCTGTACCAGAGATGGTTGTGAGTTGAAATCCCAGTAGATACCATATCTGTTATTGCTTATTTTAACTAATATACTCCTAATATTTTTTTTTTTGTTTTTCTTGTTTTTTAAGCTTTAAGAGTTTTTGCAGTGTCCCTATCTCTTTGTGTTGGAAAGCCTAATTTCTGGTTTGGCAAGACGCACAAATTAACATACGATAATCCACTCAAGCATTCAAATATAACAAGTATGATACAGTTACCCCACCAGACACTTGGTATCTGGTCATTAAAAGACACTTGTCAAGCAAGTTTCTGATGGGAAACACCCACAGATGTTTCTATTTAAACCCCAACTGTTCCACCAGTCCTTTAGAACTGAAGAAGCTACATTTTTGAATATACTTCCTGTATAGAAACTGGCAGTTTTGTTAGCCATGTTCTCTTCAGTTCTTGCCATGAAGACACAGTGTTTTCCTTGTTCTGAATAATCTTTACATTAACAAACAATGGCTCCAAATCAATGTAAATTTAAATGTCACTGAGATAGAAGGCCGACGCAAAGGGAGAAGTCTTCTTCACTGTGGTCAGACCTCTGAAAGGAAATCTAACTCTGGGACAATACAGACGATTTCTGTTCTATGGGTTTACCCTCCTCTGTATCTCTGTTTGCAGTGAAGCATCACCGTGTTGTTTTATGAACTGAAGTTTCAGTTTGTCTATATTAGCATATACAGGAAAGCCGTCGTGTCCTATAATACAGTAACGCAGGCTGTTTTCAGCTGCGCGGCCCATTAAGAAGGTTTTAATTTCTTGCTGCTGAGCTCAGTCTGATCCACGGAGCCCCTAGGAGCCATAAAATGTTGATTTATCTCCCTCTCCTGCAGCTCTGCACACTGAGCCTAGAGAGAGGAGCTAATGATGTACTACTGTAGCTATTTAAACCACCGTTTGAACACTGGTTTAAATATGGAAAGAGATGTAAAAAAAATAAATAAAATAAAAAATTAGCAGCAGTTTTAGCAATGTGATTCCAACCTGCCATCCTTGCTCACTTCCTGAGCCAGAAATGGAACTTAGCAAATAGAGAAATCTGTCTTAGAAGGAACATTTAACATAATTAAAAATAACAACTTCATCGGCTTAGCCCTGAGATAGACTGGAGACCTGTCCAGGGTGTACCCCACCTCTCGCCCCAATGACAGCTGGGATAGGCTCCAGGGGTGAAGGGGAAATCATTGTCAATGGGTCTTGGAGCCTTGAGTCCCACAACGTAAAACACTGGGTCAGGGTCAAAAAGAGACAAGAGGGATCTGACAAATCGGTTAATAAAAAGAATCAAGCCCTTTGTGCACGAGGCGGGTTAATGGGATAAGGTTCTACTGCTATGCATATTCTGCATGACTCACGCTCCTCATTTGAATGCATTGATATACAGACTGCAGCATATTCAAGCTGGCCAAAAACCTTTGGGGCTTAATTTCGTTGTGACACCAAGACGATCTGACATCCATCTTCTCAACTCATTCCGTGGAACAAAGTTATGTTGTTTGGTTTGTGATTATCTCTGCTTAACATAATGACTGTAGCTATTTTTTTTTTTTTAATAGACAGCAACGTCGCACCGTGAGACTGGGGGATGCTGTACAGTTGTGTCGTTACAGAGACAAATACAAAGCCAGTGTCCAACAATTGTATCTGGCATTTATTTTCAGTTGCAAATGCTACAGGTTACATACACGGGAAACTTTTGGACCTGACATTCATTGGTATGGATGCTACTTAGACATGTAGCACCCACCTAGACCAGACCAGGCACCCCCATCCCATAGCAATGACACTCCTTGATGGCAGCAGCCATCCCCAGCAGGATGCAGGTTTAGGAACAACATTAAAACATGAAGAACAGCACAAGGTGTTGACCTGGCCTCCAAATTCAGTAGATCCCAAACTGATCAAGTATCTATGGAATGATCCACAGAGGCCCCTCCCCTCAAAGGCCCCAAACTAACAACATTCTATTGTCTATAGCCAGACACCACAGGACACCCTCAGAAGGACCATGTCCATTCTCTGATGAGTCACAACTGTTTTGGAGGCACAAGGAGACCTACACAATATTAGGAAGGTGGTCATAATGTTATGCCTCATTGGCGTAAATGACCCACTGTGTGTAAAAACTGTAAAATAAGTCGTCGTATACAGGCTATCACCCAAGGAACTGACACACTAACACACCATCACAGAACTGATTATCAAGGCAAAATAGAACCGAAGCCGTGCAGGAGTTCTAATTGAAACATATGATGGATTGCCACTTAATTCAGCCATATCATTGCGTATCGATCTGCTTTACAAATCAGAGCGATATCATTCCAGGGAAACTGCTGGCAAGACAAAGCTGTGCAGATAGTAGGCGACAGCATATTAAAGGTCTCCGCGGTTCAACGGTCAGCATTAATGGGCTGTCCACATCTCTTCTTCCATCAGGTTCCTCCGCGCAGGGCTACATCATTACAACAGAGCTTCCAGCGACTGAGGGCCGGGGTCAGTCTTTTAAAGGAAATGGAATTGGTTCCAAACAAAGATATTACTGTTACTCCCAAGATCAAAGACAGAGCCTCCCGGTTTCATGAAATACTTGCAGGGCTTGGCTTTCTCCAAGGGCCAGAAAATGACTCTGTGTACAGTACGTCCTTCATTTGGAATTCTTTTCATCTACCTTTTAGTTTCACAGGATTTCTATCAGTGGATTTTCTGTACAACTCCAGCAAACAGGGTGCACTTCAATTGCAGTGTCTCATGCTGTGTGTATTATTATATTGACGTACTATACTGACGCTGAACAGTTTTCACGGACAATGTCAGATCTCATAATCATCAGAGACAGACTGTTAGCCACTGCTTATTTACACATAATTTTATCTATTTTATGGATGCAGGGCTCCAGTGGACTTCACCTTACATCATTTGGTTAAGTCAAGTACAACACAGTGTTTGAAATGTTTCAATATATTTTGTGGGTATGCAACTGGACTGGGGCCTTTCTGTGTGGAGTTTGCATGTTCTCCCTGTGGGTTCTCTCTGGGTACTCCGGCATCCTCCCAGTGAGCTCATATGTGAACTCCTTCCCAAAGCCTGGTTCTACTTGATAAGATTCCATAACATATAGTAGCCTATGTATGTACGTGTGTAGTATACTAGGTATGTATTTATATTAGGGGTGGGACTCGATTAAAAAAAATTATCGAAGTAATAGAGGCGTTGTAATTAATCACATTTTAATCGCCCCAAAAAGCAATGTTTTAATTTAAGGATTTAAGTGGACGACTAAATCAAATAATAAACTCAGACACGAATATTGTAAACTCAAGCTCTTTTAATGTCTGAAAAAAATGCATTTAATTGCATTTCAATTCAAAACAGTAGAAAAAGAAAGAAAATATCCCTGGCCAAAACTGAACAGACCTAAAGTTAAAGTGCCATTTTAAGTACTTTAAGTGCTTTTTCAGAACAGTATTGACCTTAAATTTGCACTGACAAAAGTTCTGCGTTGTTTGGAATGCAAACTGCAATTAAATGTGTTAATTTTTTTAAAGCATTATTTTTTTTGTAATTAATTAATCGTAATTAACGCGTTAAAGTCCCACCCCTAATTTATATATTTTTTGTATGTGGCATGGGTCGTGACCTCTTGCCAGAGTCATTTAATAGGCCGGTTGAGCAGCACCAGTAGGCTAAGACGGAATATTAAAAAATGTCACATTACATTCGTCACTCCTCGGTGCAAAACTACCCCTATCCTTCTGTCAGCTTACCAATACAACTCAAATATTCACATAGACATTGAGGGGCCATTCTGAGACACAATGAATGAAAGGTTTTTTAATCTCTCTGCTTTCCTTATACGTGTTTAATGTTTACACATGTGTGCATGTCATTGTAGGATAGTTTTGACAGGCCAATCAGCTTTATGTTATAGTATATAGTGTTTTTTTTTCTTCGATGATGCTTTCATGAATTGTTCTGAATGTCATCCGGTATCTTGTTTGTGTCCTCTCCTCCCCGCTTGCCTCAATTCTCAGTTTAATAAAAGCACTGAATCAAACGTTTGACATTTCATCTACATGCACCGATGAGGCACGTAACTGTGATGTCTGACGCCTCAACATCTCGAGTCCTGCCATCTATAAACTCTAAACTTTGGCTCTGGTGAGCTCTGTAATGGTAGTTCATAACAGCAGGAGGGAGACTGTGGAGTTGGTGTGGGCCTGCATTGGCC
Organism: Chelon labrosus; assembly: GCF_963514085.1. Lineage (NCBI taxonomy): Eukaryota > Metazoa > Chordata > Actinopteri > Mugiliformes > Mugilidae > Chelon > Chelon labrosus. Next base: position 26,150,314 of record NC_140345.1, read on the forward strand.
TGACTGGACAGCTCTCTGGAGGAAGTTGAGGGCGGTGCAGGTAATGCATGTCTGCATAATAATGAGACTTCAGTTTAGATTGGCTGTCTTGGGATTATCTCTTTTCACAGAGCCTAATATTGGCCATTATAGATAACTGTAGATAAGTAGTTAATGCTTGAGGTATATCTGATGAGGCCCACCTCTGACCAAAGTGCTGCATTTATAAAGAGTGAGATTCAACAATCGGTGAATGTGTGCGCGTGTGTGTGTATAGATCTCCTTTTCTAAACGATCACAGACAGAGTCAATTCCTGTATTTCTGATAATGGTTGGAAATAATGACTCAACCCTCTGTTGAAAATCCTCTCAGGAACGAAAGGGTTTTTAGTGCAATTAAAATCGTGTGATACATTCCCCAAGATCCTTTTTTTTTTTTTTAAAAGTAGAGTGAGTCTTTAATATTATTTATGTTCTGGTCAGGGTCCTATAGTCCTCATGTTGACAAAGATGACTGTATTTACAGAGAATCGAATGATCTGTGGTATGGGTTGAAGTCGATGACGTCACACATAGAAACACAGTAGAAAGCAATGCTTTGCAACAATGAAATCTATATTCCTTACCTGAATACATATTGTAATGTCTCACACAGAAGAAACTATGGAGGCTTTTCTTCAGGTCTATTGAAGCTGGATAACCATAGCTCACGTCAACACCATAAATACTGTCAGTATGCGGCTCTTGCTCGGCAAAAAAAAAAAAAAAAAACACGGTCTATGACCACAGCAACAATATCAACTATGTGTAGCCTATATAAATCGGCAACGTCAATAGCGTTTAATAGTACTTCAGAGCATGTTGTAAGATATTATAATGTAGCCGGTACTGTTGACGTGCAGCCTCCTTCTCTCTGTTACCACGGGTGAAGTTTTTAATTAACTGCTGTCCGGAGGATTTGGACCGTTCCTCTGCTAGCGTTAGCCTTTTCAGATGCATTGCAGTAGTACTTTAGTTGTATTTCAGGACTGACATGTCACGGTAGTATGGGCTTCATCTTTAGTGAAGTATTTCCACACACTTGATGAACCGCTGCTAGTTTGCTGCAACGACCCACTGGGCTCCTCACCTGTCTTCTTGGAGGCGTCCATATTGTTATTGTAACGTGATCGTCAACTAGTCAACTTCCTGCTTAAAGCATCATGGCAGGGCAGTAAAGTTGACTAGTCGCTACAACCCCTAGTCTGCAGTTGGGCTGTTAACACGTTTCCATCTGATCCCTGTATTTTGCCCAGTCTAGAACAGATTAGTTGTGCAGCATAAGTTATAAAGGTTATCTACCCTATGGCTTCATGAAACCTGAATTAAGCGCAATTAAATATACAGTAGATGCAAAACCCAGTAACCTCACGTCATTTAACAGGCTCAAGAAAGCTCCAAAACCAGATCATGACCAGGATTCCAGTTGAATGCAATGGGTGAGCTTGATTTGACACAGGGGAGACCCAGCTTCTCCAACTTCTTCTCAAGTACAGTACAATCAAATAAAGCCTGATTTAAGAGGGCACTGGACATGATATTTCCATAATTGTCCTGGTATTCCTGCAATTTCAGCCCTTGTAAATCTGGCAAGACCTGCCACGACTGATTACTGTGAAACTATTCGACCACTTGATATAGCTATAGGGCACTTAGTCGGGGAGGTTGTATGTTGTATGTGAGGGTAATTTAAATCCAGCACCACTTATGAATTAATGAAAACTGCCAGAGACGTGATTACTGGTTGTGTCCTTTTACCTGCTCTGGCTGAATAGACGTCTGCTCAAGTTGAGAAAGCAAAGCAAAGCTGAGGTCTTCAGACTACGTTCAGGTAAACAGATCCAACAGAGCCAACAGTGTGAGAGAAATGTAAGTCAAGTGCAAGCAACAATTTTGTGGTTCACATCCATATTTATTTGCTTGAGGTCTCATTCTTCTCCACTGCCACTGATGGTGCATTGCTCACCTGTTGATCCGTGGTAGGCAGTAGTGTTGCGCATGCACCTAGGTCCTGTGTATTCTACAGCTTTCTAGTTTGTGTGGCCTAGTGTGAATGCTGTGAACTAAAGGCATCTCTGAGTAACAGTGTTGCAGTGGAGGAAATACACAGATCAGCCACAACATTAAAACCACTGACAGGAGAAGTAAATATCATTGACCATCTTGTGACAATTTAATGTTCTGCTGGGAAACTTTTGGACCTGGCATTCACTGGTGTGGATGTTACTTAGACATGTAGCACCCACCTAGACCAGACCAGGCACCCCCACCCCATAGCAATGACACTCCTTGATGGCAGCAGCCATCCCCAGCAGGATGCAGCCTGACACAGACACACACACAAAAATGGTTTAGGAACAACTAAAAAAAAAAACATGAAGAACAGCACAAGGTGTTGACCTGGCCTCCAAATTCACTAGATCCCAAACTGATCAGGTATCTGTGGGATGATCCACAGAGGCCCCTCCCCTCAACCAACAGGGCCCAAAGGCCCCCTCTAACAACATTCTGTTGCCAGGCACCACAGGACACCCTCAGAAGGCCCATGTCCATTCTCTGATGAGTCACAACTGTTTTGGAGGCACAAGGGAGACCTACACAATATTAGGAAGGCGGTCATAAAGTTATGCCTGATTGGGATAATATCAATCAGGAAGGAAAATACCAGTTCACTGGCACACCACCGAATTTTGTGCTGACACTAAAATAATTATTTGTCTGCAGTCATTGAGAAAACCTACTGAAAAAATAATAATCCCAATGGGCTATTTGTGATTTTAGTGTAACTTCCTAATGCGGCATCATGTATTGTAACTTCAAACACTCCATCGTGGGCGGACTGGCCTGCCTTGCGTCACTGTGCTATTCTTAGGTGCTCTCAACTTTATGGACATCTGACTCATCCAAGTCCAAGTCGGTATGAGAGTCTGCTGAGAGAGAATCAACTGACGTCACAATTTTTAATATCACACAGAGGGAAAGAAAAAAATTGTTCCTGCTAACCAACAATATTTTCCATTAATTAAGAGTGCCACGGCTTCTTGTTCCGAGTTGGGCTCTCAGAGGCGGCAATTTAGTGCTAATCAAGTGCGATGCCCTCTCATTCTTCACATCGTCCTCCTGCTGTTTCTTAACAACGTGTCATTTCCACAAATGCTCTTATTTAGCAACCGACTAGACGCTACCCAGCAGCCACTTGCGTCCTGGGAGAAGCCGGAGCATCAGTGGACAGAGTGACAACATGACGAAGTGTCGGGGCTCCGAAATGTGTCTATTGCCAGTTAGATAATGGGTTATTTTGGGCTTTGAGATCAATCTTCCACATCATTAAGTTGTGTGATGGGGATTTCTGCAGAGTAGCTAGCAGGGGGGAGGGCACTGAAGCTGAGATGAGGAATGCAATAAGAGCCCGAGCCATGACATTTCAGTATAAAGTGCGAAATGTGACTGTTGTCACACAAGTACAATCCTATCACAGCTATTTATAGGTATAGGTACAGGCAGCAACAACGGATACTCTTTACATACTGTATGCTATGCTATGGTTATTGTCATGTTTTGAGTCTGTGTTTTCATATCTTTGAAAAGAGCAGGCCAGAGATGTTGATGACTCCCTGTTGTGGTAATTAAGGTTTCATTGCACATCTCCATGGCCTCCCATTGCTTTTTAATGTGATTGCATAATGCAGTACTGTACATAGATAGAAAGAACAAACAAAGATACAAATAAACCCACCGCGGTGTGACAAATGAGAGTTTACTCAAAACTTCAATTTAAAAGCGTACTATACTATTTATATATACAACAGTATACATTGTTCAGCCACAAAATTAAAACCACTGACAGTTGAAGTAAATAACATTGTGCTCTGCTGGGAAACTTTTGGACCTGGGATTCATTGGTGTGGATGTCACTTAGACATGTAGCACCCACCTAGACCAGACCAGGCACCCCCACCCCATAGCAATGAACCCAGCAGGATGCAGCCTGACACAGGCACACACACAAAAATGCTTTAGGAACAACTCAAAAAAGCACAAAGAACTGCACAAGGTGTTGACCTGGCCTCCAAATTCACTAGATCCCAAACTGATCAAGTATCTGTGGGATGATCCACAGAGGCCCCTCCCCTCAAAGGCCCCCCACTAACAACATACTAGTTTTATTGCCATCAATCAATACACTGTCCAAATTTGCTAGGGCAAGTTTTATTTTATTCTGAAATGAGATATAAAATTGAATATCATCTGCATATTAACTGAGTTCTGGTTCAGTTTGTGGTCCACATTGACCTTTCACAAACATAAAAAGGCAAGTAATTGATGGGAAAATTTTAGCTGTGACTCCTTTAGTTAGTCTCTACGTGCTGATGTTGATGATTTTAATTCTTATTTGCATGCTTAGGCTCCACGTGGAGTCTTATCCAATGAATAGCCTTTCTCTTACCAGCTCGCACTTATAAACATAATGTCTTCTACAAATAAATACAGGATTCCTAAAACTCGGGTGCATTAGCCCTGGTACCCCACATAGCTTTTTATAACACCAATGTCCAAGCCCTTGGGTCATGTAATAAAAAGCAAATATTAGTCAGATTATTAATGAATGCAAATGAGCACCACATAAGCATTTTCTGCCTGTTTGTATAACCTTGCTTCACACAGAGGACACAAGCTCTTTCATATGATGCTCCTGGTTGTACATGTTCTTCTGCCTTAGCAGCCTCTAGTCAGCTACAGTTGGTGAGTCCATAAATCAGCATTTGTGCATTTGGACATGTGACATTTTGATGCTCTTTCAGAGGCGGTGGATGGGCTGAGAGGAGCAGCGAAATGCACCCGCACAAGCAGAGTCGAGGAGCTCCGAGAGGCATTTATCTAGATGTCGATGATAAGAGGCATCATGTCAACACAACTCAGATGTCCTGCTCCGGCTTGAGCGCACAAACCTCCACATCAACAGTACGGAAACGCTTCACACGGACAATCAGTGTCTTCAGCGTTCAGAGGATCATCAATAATAGGCGGGCCCCTCTGTGTGAAGATGAGGTTTGGCGTGTCAGGTGTTTGGTTAGCCACGCTGCACCGCTGGGCCGTGTCAGATGAGGACTGCCAGAGCAAAAGCTTCCCGTTAACGGTGGCTGCTGTGCTCTCGATCATCGCCACATGAAAAACTTGCCTTCCCATGCTGGTGGCCTCTGTCAGTGCAATGCAGATGAAAGCAAAGATCATTTCATGTCATTGAATGTTGTCAGTGTGGTTAAGCGTTTAGCCTAAGGGATGTGAGTCAATCTTTGAGTAGTTGGGGGACTTGAATATTTCCACATGTGGTTACCGGGAGGAAATGGAGACGCATTGTCCATCTTTATAAGCAGTCTCCAAAGAGAGGCTAAACAGTCAGGATTATGTCTCATTTGCAGCCAGATCTGTAGTGCTTGGGGGTGGAGCTGTGGCATCAATGTCCCACCAATACTGCTGCAAGGCTGGATTGCAGGAACACCCCAATCAACTTGTCACATACCCAAGTTACTTGGATCTTTGCTGCTGGCTGAACTGTGACTGAGGATAATTAAACTAGTAGTAAATTAAAGAACAGCTAGTCATATTTAAGAAGTCCTATTTCTAAGGCTGGGCTCAGCCTTAGAGATAAGATGTGGAGCTCAGAGAAGAGCCACTGCTCCTTAGCATCGAAAGGGGCCAGCTGAGATGGTTCGAACATGTGGTTCGGATGCCTCTCATTGGAGGTTTACTGGGCACGGACAACCGGGGAGACCCCCGAGTAGACCCAGAACTCACTGGAGGGATTGTATATCCCGTCTGGCCTGGGAATCACACAGGAAGAGCTGGAATGTGTTATCGGTGATTTCCAGTACCTTTATTTATTCTTTATTGTTGTCCACAACTCAGTTGTCTAGCTCATACTGTCATGGTTTTGACTTTTCCCTTCTTTTAGATTATTGGATTTTGGACATTCTCTGTTATCATTCTTGGTTTTCCTTATTTCCTGTATTATTTTGCAATGGTCCCTTATGCTGTGTCTTGTTGTACATCCTGTCTTTGTCTGCTCCTCCCTAATTGTTCACACCTGTTGCTTGTTCCATGGTTGGTTGTCAGTGTATATATATATAGTCCTTCTCTCCCTTTGTCCAGTCTGTGTTGTTCCCTAAATGCTTCCCCTGTGATTCTTTTTCTTGTGGTTTCATGCCTGTGTCCCCCCTCATTTTATGTGTTTAACATCTTTTTTGGATCATTTGAGTAACCCTGCCTCGTTCCGTGGTGTCTTTTATTACTTCTATATCAAAATTCATTACACTGAACTTTAAGATTTCATCCTGCTTGGTTTCCTTGGAGTGTGCCATTCATTTGGATCCTCCTTTTCCCTTTCCCTGATTCAGCAAAGCTAGGTTTAGCATGTGCATGTAGGCAACTTGTTGCTAGCAATGCTGTTCATCTCATGTAGTCTTTGGGTGATGTCCTTTTAGAATTAGGACAACAGTTTGAGTGCTGTTTTGATTACGGCCCTATTCCCTGAGGGCGTTTTGCTTTCCAGTAACTGCCTGGACAGGGCATGTGTAAATGTAAAGGGAATTGATATAATGAATATCTTTGACTTTTGCATGTACCTGTGCAGGAATGAGATTGGCAGAACACTTGCCAGCTCCTGGACAGCGATCCTCCCTCTTATTACGAGCCTGAATGGAGCTGCCGGTGTGGGCGTTTGCATCCATCTGCCATTCCTCCAGACCGGCTACTTAGTTTACGGATTGTTCAGATTTCAAAGGCGGGCTGCCCTTCTCGTGTTTTATTCTTTTTGGTTGATCACTTTATATATAGATTTGTGTTTGATTTGGCTTTTTTGGCCCACCCTGAAGATTACACTGAGCCATTAGATCTGTGTGACAAACTGACAAATGATTCATTTTACACCTGCAATCGATGTATTTTGGCTGCTTGGGAAAAATCAGGAAGATGGATTCTTTCATGTGATGTTCTGGTCCCCCCTCTGGATGGGACATGAGAGTAAATGAGAAATCCAATGCTGGAATCCACACAATCAATATCTGAGTTCCAGATATTTATAATTGAGAAATAAACTTTAGTTACATCTATTATAAACTATTCACAGAAAAAAATGACAATATTACATTTGTTAAACTTCATAACACTTCAGCACATGCTTTCATGGGAATGTGATCTTTTAAAATTAACAAGACCCAAAATCTACAGTAATGGTGACCACTACATTCACCACAGAGAAGAAAACCAGCAAAGGACACCGTATGGACCAACCTTGGTCAAAATGACAGGTCCAGTTTGACCGGTTAAATGTCTCTAAGAAACATCCCCTGCTTCTTCCATCAGTGGAAGATCTATTGATCCACCGTGATTCTTGCAATGAGCTTCACACTCATGATACTTCAAGATCATTTCCGTCAAAAGGGACTCCACTGGGTGTTCCTTCAGATGAAAATCCTCATCTCAGCCGTCACTCAGCATTGCTGTAGAAAGTATATCCACCACAAGAATATGGACAATGCCTAGTGCTTTACATGAATATGATTACCATTGTTGTTTTATTGAATGCTGTAAAAAAAATTATGTTAAAGAACAAATGCCTTTGTCACCTATTCCTTGAGGAGCTTACAGTAGGTAAAGGGCAGCAGGAGAAAGATACATAAGAGAAGCCAAATACATTTCCATTTGTTATTTTTAGAATTTCTACTTTTATAATTGCACTTGGCATTATCAGTGGACAAGGAAGTACTATACATGAGATACATCCTCCATGTATTCACAAGGGTGGTGGTACACCGGGCTAGGGCTAACACAGAAAGACAGACAACCATTCACACTCACACCTACGGCCAATTTAGAATCACCAGTGAACCCAACGAGCATGTCTTTGGACGGTGGGAGGAAGCCGGAGTACCTGGAGAGAACCCACGCAGACACAGGGAGAACATGCAAACTCCACACAGAAAGGAATCAGTTGGCAGATGGATTTGCTAAAAACATAAAGAATCAAAATAAAACAGGAAAACACCCAAGAACAACCCCCTCCGCCACCAGAGCCACCCCTGACCAAACTGTACAATGAACGGTGCTGCTCAGAACACTAGTGACTGGCTGGTACCTGGTAGTGGTGCAGATATCAACCATGCATTTCCCTCTAGAGTTGCTTGGGAAGGCAGACCAAGTACATCTGACTCAAAACACAACTATACAATGGTGTTGATGTTGAACGTGTGCAGGTCATCAGATTTGCACGTCTATTACTGATTTAGGTTGAACTTAACTGAGCCGAACAGAGAGGGGGAGGGTTAGGGCACACCTTTATAGCTAAGCACAGAAAATAGACTTATATAGGGTGTGATCATGTTCCTGGATGTACAGGGGTTACAGTAACTTAATTTACTGACTCCTTCTGGATTAATTAATTGCAGCCACTGTTTCTCTTTGGATTATTTTACTTGAAAATTATTTTTAAGTTTACTGATTTACATTTGAATGCATACAGTATGTTAGCGTAACATCAGCAACCCTGCAGCACAGCCGAATTACGAAAGGAAATACGTGTTGTGTGTCATGTGCGGTGTTAATCAGACAAGTAACAGTGCTAAATAGTTCAAAGTGGAGCAGCACGACTCGTCGAGCACAGGTCACTCATGCATAATGCATCAGTCCTCCCGCCGCTTTAAAGCTGGAACTGTCACTCCTGGTTAGACGCGGCTCTGAACCATACATACGCCTCGCAGCAGCCCATCCGCACATTAAGATGTCTGTTTTCATCAAAATGCTGCGCCACTCGGGTCTGGGAGGACAAAGTACAAAGGCACAAAGTAGCACGGCTAACTGTAGATGCAAAGACAAAGCAGAAGATGTTGCACTCAATTTCCTTACGGTGCATGCAAAGGTGTACCCAGTGTTTCTTGGTGGTAACTGTTTTAATATAGATTGTAGTGTAGACTGCAGACAGTTACGGTGCAATTTGTTCGTTCAAAACTAACATTTAGGCTATTTAGTTTAATCATTTTGAACTTTGAGGTACTTTCAAGCCTTCAGCCACTTGCCTCATTACTTCTACATTATCTACTGCAAACCAGCAATTCACCACTTAGCCCTTTGCCTGATTGTCTTGAGCTTTGACCATTCTATCCCTGCATTTCGTTTATTTGCTCGTTTACTTTCCCAGGCCTGCCTGCTGTCTGGGTATTGATCTCAGGATATGAGGCTTAAGCAGGTGCTCCCAGGTGTCATGTACTTAGCGACAGTGGGATCTTGAAGAAGTTAGATCCTTTGCGTATCCCACACACAACTTACCGGACTCTAATGTTCTGCTGCTAACGCCTAACCCAGATACCATAAGACACCCTTGTTGGTTTTTGTGTGTGGGGGGGGGGGGGGGGGGGGGTGTTAAAATTACACCGTACTGTGATGAAACTAATCCAGTGCGAATAGGGCTATAGCCCGGATGGTTAGTTGGTTAGGATCATCAGCTAGCCCGGGCCTAGATGGGTCTGAGCTGTTATAGCAGAATGCAAAAGACCGAGGGCAAGTTAGGCGGGGATAGTCATCTTGTTTTGGCACTTCATGTCACAGTATGACAAATATATGCATCACAAGAGTGCATTCAATCTCTCATCTGGTCTGAATTTGGAAATCATATTTCTGACTGTGCCTGTTAACATGCTGCTTGCAGTTGATGAAACTAATGTCGATGTCAAGATTTTAGCAGACTTTACAAGAAGGAATTTTTCCCGATTTTTCCCACGCCACAAAAACATAATATAAGCTAATTGAGTATTGCACGCATAACACTATATTAATGGGACATTGTACATTACATATTCCCAAATCCTATTACATGTTCTGATATATATATATCACTGTGCAATTCAACTACAAGTTTTACAATAAAATTACTGTTTTGTTGCAAACCCTTTCAGGCTGCTCATATAAATGCTCTGCACGGACACAGAGGTGTTTTGAATGACTCTGGCTAATAAGATTTCTCGTCAGGTTAAATTTGGGAGGAGCTCTGCGGGGAAATTTGTTTTTGTAATAACCATGATCATTTAACAAGAATGTAAATTGATGAAGAGTAAGGGAAGGGAGCTGTCAATCAAGCTCTGTCTGTATGATGTAAGTCTAACAAAGAGGAACAGGTCTAGCAAAGCAACAAAACTGCTTAGGGTTGACAAGAGAAACTCTCAGAGTTGCATGCCAAAAGTCCACTAAGTATGAAATATTCCATCATGTGTACGCTTAGAATTGACAAAACCAAACAGAAAATCCTTCCCTGTGAATACAAAAAGGTTTTGTCGTGGAGCCTTGGTCATTTTAATCGGCAAGTCTGCTTAACTGCTCTTCATCCAACTCATTGGAGATTTGACAGAAATAGAGGAAAATTCTTCTTGTCAATGCACCGTGCGTGACTTTTAGTTATTATCATCCTTCTAGGTTTTGAAAACAAGCCCACAACTCTTCATAAAGAACACAACAAGAACAATACACTGTTTCAATTAGGCGCCATGCAGAGTACCAGACACTTCAATGTGGCTGAACAACAACTGTGCGGCTATGTCAAGTACTTTTTATAATACACTAAACAAGCATAACATTATGACCACCTTCCTAATATTGTATAGGTCTCCCTTGTGCCTCTGAAACAGTTGTGACTCATCAGAGAATCGACATGGTCCTTCTGAGGGTGTCCTATGGTGTCTGGCAGCAGAATGTTGTTAGTGGGGGGGCCTTTGAGGGGAGGGGCCTCTGTGGATAATCATGAAGTCCAAAAGTTTCCCAGCAGAACAATGACTTGTCACAGTGTCAGTGTTATTTACTTCTCCTGTCAGTGGTCATAATGTTGTGGCTGATCAATGTGTTTTACATTGCAAACAAATATCCATCCTGATGTATTATGCGTAAAATCTTGATTTGCGCAGTTGTATTTTGTTTTATGTTCGAATGTAGAAGAATGTAGAAAAGGTACAGTTATTTTTTTTTCCCACTGTATAACAGACACGTGGGTCTTTATGATTCTCTGAGGTACACTAACACTGAAACAAACACTATCTCCGCAGTGTGTCTATTTTATGCAGTGAGTGAATCAAAAGGTTAGAATTAGAACGGTGTGCTGGAATTATAGGGGACATTTTGCATTGTCATTTGTTTTATTTGTTTTTCTTCCCATCCGCATGTGAGCTGAGCTGTTGCGGAACCTTTTTTTGCTGGAAGTCATTTGTTACCTGACAGTGATGATATTCACCAGAGAAATTTAACCCCCACGATTGTGCTTCCGTCCTCAGCAAGTGTCAAATTGGTTCCCCCTGAGCGAAGTCGAAGTCAACTCCGCACAGCTCTCTTCTTTGCACATTTATTTTCAACATCCGTCAGGGGTGGCACACAGATTTGGGTTGTAGCACATAAGCCCCGTCCTCCTGGTCTGTGCGTTTTTGGAAGCACAAATGGCATTCTGTCATTGGCTGGTGGAGTTGAGCAATGCCAGGGCAGACAGGATGAGGACTGGGCTGTCACCGTAAGCAGTCAAGCGCTTATTCATGAAATGGAATTACTCTCTGACAATGGCACTGCTTTGCTTTTGAAGCAGCCAGTCTTTTCTGAACTGTAAATCCTTTGGCTGGAACCTATTCCCCCAGCTTGCCCCTCCCCAGCTCTTTGCCCCGGCTAACGGCGGGAGCGCAGTTGCAAAGAGACGAGCCTTTTCTTACCTCTGCACAAAGAAACAGGATTTGTCATCAACATTTTCACACTCTTTTAAAAACCCTGAATGGATAAAGCAAACACTGATTTGGCGATAGCTCCTTTGCCGCCACCCCCACCCACCTCAAATGCATTTATTGAGAAAGCTAGGTGACTTGGAGTTCCACTCTACGGTCTAATTTCCATTGCAAAAGAGCAGTCAAAGTGATTTCTAGGAGAATGCTGCTGGAGACGGGACTCTGTGATTAGCTGACAGACCTGCTAACTGTCAGCGGAGTGGATGCAAGCCTCATGAATATCAGTAGAGTTACCGCAGCTCTTCGGAAAGATTTATTGTATCGCGATGAGAAGGAAGGTTTCGGCTATTATTACATTTGAAAGTCAATGGCCGTAATTGGGAAGTGTTGGAATGTCAGAATCAAACAGAGTATGCCTTCTCAGAAAGTTCAATATTGTAATGAAGCTTTAAAGGGTCTGTGTCACTGGAACAATATGGGATTTCTACTGACAAACACCTCTGATAACCAAAAATATTATAGATAGACGAACCCCACGTGACATGACCTGTAGAATTCCATCTTGGAGTTGCACCTCTGCTGACACTCATTCACACGAGTGGAGCTGACGCCCTGGTACAGATTCGGACATCCCTAGGTTTTATTATTTATCATGCTTTCTACAATGTTTGATTTTGACATATTGCCTTAAAGAGGGAAAAAAAGCCTACTATTTTCTTTATTTATGTCAGGATTTACTTGTTTCCACAGTTTTAGACCACTGTAAACTGTACTCGCCATGACGTGCGGTATACTAGATATATCTTATTTCACTGAACAAATCTTTTTACAAATCAGTATATCACCGCCCATTCATAAAATCATTACATGAATGAAAACATTAAGAACGTTGCATCCAATGCATACCATTCATCAAAATGATCATTTGGTGAAGCATTCACTGCTGCAGCACATTTGTCATTCTGCCGGCCCGGAGCTCCCTGCTGTATAGTTAGCCTCCGCTCTCTGATCAGCGCCATGCTGCCGCAGTGAACAGGTAGAGTCACCAGCCTTTAACTGCCGCCGCCTCCTCCTCTGAGTGTTCCACCCTTTACTCGGTCCCAGCGGCTGTGTAAAAGCTTTCACTCATGTCTCTGTGCAGCCTATTGCTTTGAAAAATGATCAAAGTGCCGCGAGCTGGGTGAGGGGACGTGAAACAGACAGCGAGCCAAACATCAATTTGTGTGAATCAAGCAGCCAATTCTCTCGGGGTCAGGAGAGTCGTCCTCTTTGTGCTTCAAAGGAAGAACTAATGAAGCCAGAAGTCACTGCTTTATGTGAGAGACTTGGTGTGGGGTCAATTAATGTGACCTAAAGCCCACAGTAAACCAATTAGACATTAGTACCAGGCTTCGTTCAACCACACACGAGGATAGAGTTCAAATATTAAAGTCAAGTTAAGTTGCATAGTACATGGTTTTCGCTGTGGTTGTGTGCATACAATCAATTTCCAATCATACTTTATAATCAATGTACAAGACCGGGTTAATATTATCTTTAATTATTGTGCATGCTCTGGCTCTCTGCATGGCTCTCTGCTGATAACATTACTCATTAGTGCCACACTCAGAATATATATTCAGACAGGTTGAAGCTTGGGATTTTATGGACTTAACTGCCAAATAGCTGACATCATGGTTCAGGCATATTAGCAGTGTCAATAGCTGGCTTGTAAAAAGGATTCAACAACACCAGTGTTAATGAATGTTTTACCATCATCTGCAAACTTCTTCAATTACAATAAAATGCACAATGCAGTTATGATCATTTATGTGTGGAAAATATGTACAGAAGAATCCACAGTGGCAATTTAATACTGTTCCAACAATGAAGTTAATCAAGAATGAAATGGACCATTATCACCATTTTAGCACATTTAGCAAATTAGCAATAAACAGCATTACTCAACTAATACCAAAGTCACTAAAGTTATTCCAATTAAATCTCACAGTTGAATGAATTATGACCACCTAGTACTGTGTAGGTCTCCCTTGTGCCTCCAAAATAGTTGTGACTCTTCAGAGAATGGGCATGGGCCTTCTGAGGGTGTCCTGTGGTGTCTGGAAACAGAATGTTGTTAGTGGGGGGCCTTTGAGGGGAGGGGCCTCTGTGGATCATCCCACAGGTACTGGATCAATTTGGGATCTAGTGAATTTGGAGGCCAGGTCAACACCATGTTCTGTTCTTCATGTTTTTTCTTCATGTGTGCCTGTGTCAGTCTGCATCTTGCTGGATATGGCTGCTGCCATCAAGGAGTGTCATTGCTATGAGGTGGGGGTGTCTGGTCTGGTCTGGTCTAAGTCTAGCGTCCAAAAGTTTCCAAGCAGAACATTGAATTGTCACAAGATGGTCAATGTTCACTTCTCCTGTCAGTGGTTTTAATGTTGTGGCTGATTGTTGTATATCCCAGCAGACAGTAAGCTGACATAGATATCAGTGTGGACATACTTAAAAAAACAAAAACATTCTAGTATTTGTCAATCGCACAATTAATTTGCATAAAACAGGCCACATTAATTCATTAGTTGCTATTTATTACGGGCACAAAATATGAGTTTTCAGGGCCTTTCAGCTAGTCCAGTTGTAATCCTAATGGAGACAAAAGCTCTACAATTTTGGAGCAGTTCACAAATAATAGCACGCTCATCCCATTTTAGTTTCCGAGAGAGAGTGTTTCTGATTTATTGCGAGAGAAGCTAAACAAGCTTACCAGCTTCTTCTTTTCTCTTCTTATTTTTTTTTTTGGACTTGGCCGACTTGCCAAGTTGTTGATGGATTTTGGTACTCACCAGAGCATAGTTAATCAAAATCATATTGCACACAATTCCTCTTAAGGGCATTTTTTTTTATCACTTGTGTCTGTGTTTTGGATAACTTTGTACCTCTTCTGACACACAGCTAAGTGACTCAGCACGACTAATTGAGCCAAGCTCACTACATCACTGAGCTCTTTCACTGCGTGGCAGATGAGAATTAATGTTAATATCTCGCAGCATTCTCTTTTCCCTCACGGTGCTTTACAACGATCGCACACTGTTCAACAAAAGTTACTTAATGACAAAAGCAGTCATTCTGTGGGTTCAACTTTTAATCACAAACTTTCACACACTCCAGATTAATTAAAACTCTGCAGTGGTGTCTTGCAGTAGCCATCACATCCTACCGTCTACCTCTTCTCACTGACCCTGTGTGCAGTCCCTGCATTTGACACCTGTATGCTGCAACAAACCACAGGATCTTGCTGTGATTACACCTTGGTTGCTTGCAGCAGGCTATTACCCATTCTAATTAACAGGCAGCCAGCTATAAGTCAGAAGCGGCTAGGCATAACCATTCAGGTCCACGAGATAGAGTTCCGCCCTGTACTGAGAAAACATTGCCGTTCCTTTTAATAAAGATGTCCCCTCTAGCAGCTAGGGATAGATGATAGAAAAAAACAGAAGCACGATGTATAATATACACTTCATGATGAAGTGTATATTTTTAAATGTCCCCAGTTCTTGTGCATCGACAATGCAGAGCTGTACTGCCTGTGCATGTTAGTGATGCGCCGTTCGTGAACGAGCCGTCTCTAAGAGCCGAATCTTTGCAGCGAACGAAAAGAGCCGATTCCCGTCGGGGAGAGCCGAAACTTTTCCTGAGAGAATCCATGCAGGCAGGGGTGGGACTTAATTCTGATGCGCACCCCATGGGGCCAATTACATGCGAGGACAGACAAGTATCATATCACTGTGTTAAACAGGAAGAGGGTGCAGATCCTCTAAAGACAGCGAGTCTAGTGATACAGGCCAGGTACACACAGAGCGACAGGTGAGCCGGATTTAAATGCAAGTGCGTTGGGAAAAAGTGAAGAAATGAGCTGGACATCCAAGCTGAGGCATCTGGTATTTCACCTTTCACCTATGGGGCGGCTGTGGATCAGTAGGTAGAACGGCTTGTCCACAAACCAGAGGGTTAGCGGTTTGATCCCTGGAATGTGCCACATGCATCCTTGAGCGAGACATTGAGTCCCCAGTTGATCCCAGTGTGTGGCGCAGGTGTGTGAATGTGTGAGTGAATGGGTAGATGCGTCCGTGACTGTAAAGCGCTTTGAGTACCAATAGCTAGAAAAGCGCTATATAAAAACAAGGCCATTTACCATTCATTCGCCATTTTGGAATGCCAACCTGCGCTAGATTTTTATCTGAAGTGTCATAATGTTAAGAGTCTGTCTGTATTTATTTAGTTTCTTTGCTGTGATTCAGTTTAAATGAACTTTAAAGCTTTGATTGAAATGTTAAACAATAGTAAGTGTATTCTGTTTGCAGCAAAAATGCATAAAAATAAGGATTTTATGAAAACAGCAAATGAAAAATAGCTTACCAACATATAAACCATCATAATCGTTAAATTAGGATAAAACAGAAGGCTAAGAGGGAAACTAAACGACGAACCATTTGTGAGTCATTTGCGTCGAGCCAAAAGAGCCGAATCTTTGAAAAGAGCCGGACTTCCCATCACTAGTGCCTGTGTGACTCCTTTGGGAGAAGCCAGTGGCAGCCGCAAAGGCAATATCAGCCCGCCTGACTTCAAAGCCACGCCATGGGCATGTATGGTGAGGAGGACGACCATCAGCGAGGGCCTAATTACATCAGATTTCCCCCCCAAAAAATCACAGTTAATGTTTGGGATTTACTTTATCAGCACTTACTCCGTCTCTTAGGGACACAGTGTGTTCTTCAGTACGCTGCACTGAATACCAGCATACTCCAAACAGAGCACAGACATTCATTAGTGTCATGTAACTAATCAAAGCAGCATCTAATCTTTGAGCAAATAGCACCAGGAACAAAGGAGCGCTCGGAAGATTACTCAAACACATATAACATCAAAACCAGATTAAGAGTGGCAGCTGATTTGTGAGACACAGCGGCGCTTGTAAGTTAATACCGCAGTGATTTCAGAGCAGCAACAAGCTTAAAAAGGAAAAATGCTGATGATGTGATAACATGTTCAAATGCACTCGCAAATTAGCTCCTAAGCACAGCTGAGGCTCATGGGAACATTAGTTCTGCAGGTATTTCATCATAAACCAAAGTTATTGCACAGATTAGATTTTGGACCTTTTGATTTGGGACAGTTCGGATCGAGCGGTGATTACAATTCATCCTGAGGGAACATCTATGGTATGTCTGTAAGGCAATTGAGGCGTTAGCTTCTGAGACGTTTACCCCTTAAAAACCAAATCCATCACCCTGCTGGTGGCACTACAGGAAAGGTCTTAGGTTCTCCACAGTCATTTTATTATAGCAGCAGAAACCTTCACAACAGCTGCTGAGCTGCTCTGGACCAATGTGGCAGACTGACAGGCTAACTCAAGCTAATCCTAACACTATTTAGCAAAAGAGTTATAGACAGCTACTGAACTACTTGCTGCTAATCAGTGGAAAGGTAGTTGTGCTAATGCTAATGCAAGGTGAGCAGAAACAACAAAGGGATTGTGTTCAAAAACTCAAATCCTAACTAGATGTGCTAAGGATATCAGTCTGTATAAAGGCTCATTTCCGGTCTATATATGGGGGACTGACTATACGCAAGGACGCCAACTACTCCAGTCCACGGAAAACAGCTTGCTTGTAGGAGAGGCTGTGCGAGCAGCTTCGGCTTTATCCACACCTTTTATAATTCATCATTTAAATGCAGAACTCCTGGCGAGATATCATTGTTGTTTTAACTCTAGAAAACAATGTGCCATGTCCACTCAAAGTGCATGCGATGAGAGGGTAACACACTCCAGCTGCAGGTTATTCCACAGTGCACACTTCTGTGTCAGCTAAATCTTGCAAATAGCTGCTAGCGTTCCAGAAACATCCATGTGAGCTGCATTTCTTTTCCTGTGTTTTAAGTCAGGTGCAAACCAACACTGGAATAAAAACAAGACCTTCTGCACAAACACTTCACTGTGTGAACAAGGAACCGGTAACTCTTATGCAAATCTTAGGACACGTGTAACCATAGTAACTGTACACAGTGTTTGGCCATGGAAAGCCACAGATGCAGTACCACCCATGGTATTTCTGTGAACTGTAAGGGTTTACTTCAACAGTCACACTTCCGGGAACATCCTGCAGTTGTAACCAAATCTAGTAACACCTGGACTGCCCCTTAGTAATAAAACCGCAGTGCACCTTTGTTCCTGCTCTTACTCTCTCCACCGCTCTGATGCCTCGTGGCCGCGAACGGACCGCCAACAGAGCACATCTGCAAATACAACACATCTTCTACCTGTAAAGATAGAACATGGCACACAAAGATCGGACACTCTGGGCACAGATAGCGTAGATACTGACTGTGTACATATAATCCCCCTTAATTGCTGACGCTATACGTGTGCTAGTTTTATGGTTTGTGGTGACCTTTTGTAGTTAAGTTATGCTTAGTTGATGAGTGAGTTGAGCTTCACACCCTTATAGGTGGTTTAGAATTCTGAGTTGATGCAGAAGCTACGGCGACGGTGCAGACCTTACCCTACGTAGACCCTCGCGTTGAACTGATGTGCACCTCCACTGTGCTGTGCTAGTTACAAAGAAATGTAACTGCGGGACCTCTTCATGGAGTAGTTGTCATTGCAGCTGTTATGCAGGGTTTATGCCTCCGCGTCAATTTGACAGCTTAGCTTCAGTAACAGACCAGACCCTGCCCAGACCATAACGCCGTAGCCTCAGCAGACCACAAGAGCTGTGATTGGTGCGCTTGGTAGCAGCGTGTTTCTGCTTTAGTTTTTCCGGCTGCTTCTCCTCCGCCTCAATTTTCGATTTGATTGTTTTGGATCAATAAAGATGGAACACATTGAGGAGTGGTTATCTGAGGATGTTCGGAGACACGAACATTTGTATGACTCGTCTTCGGCGGAATTTCTGTGAAAGTTTCAGTCGCCATTGTTGAAAGTGAAGCAGGAAGTAGAAACAAAAATTAACCCGACTGGCAAAAAAAAAAAGATATAGCGCCAACTAGAACGAGCCAGACTGACGAGCACAGGCGTAGGCTACGTACGTAGTTTACGGCGTCTATGTCCGGTAGTACTCTAAATGAGCTTTAACCCTAACCCCTAACTTTAAGAGTCATAGGCTTGTGTCACATTCACATCTCTTAAATAAGTGTTTGTGAATATATGAGCTGTTGAATATATGAGATGTTGCCAACCTCTACTGTGCACAACTCCAAATCCTTCAATTCTTACTACTGATCAGTAATTTTAAATATTTAGAATTTAACTGTTTATCTGATTTACAAATTAATACTTAAGAATATACTTTGCTGCAATAGTCCAGGGTGTACCCCGCCTCTCGCCCCAATGACAGCTGGGATAGGCTCCAGCCCCCTCGCGACCCTTCACAGGACAAGCGGTTACAGAAGATGAATCAATCAGTCAATCAATATACTTCGAGACTGAACTTCCTATTTGGTCCCTGTTGCCAGGGTGGTGCACCGTAATAATTAAGAATTGAATCATTTTATTATATTAATTAACCATATTTGCTCCTGCGAAGCCCAACAACAGAAAAAATAAATGGTTTCTGCTGTTGCCTTGAGGAGCCACAACAAGATTTCAAGTAAACTTTAAATGGTGATTTGACTAAGCAATTGAAATTCAATTAAATTTATTTCCATTTTGTTAAAATATTGAATTGAAGCTAAATCGGAGTCAGGTGGCAAAATAACTAGTGGCGACACAATCACCTCACCTTGTAGAACAGGCCCTCCTCTGTTGTGGTGACAACATATCTAGAGAGCACACTGTCTCTTCATCCTGACTGTCGATGGGGAAAAGACAGGCTACAGATTAATAGCACATCACAGTGCATGTTGGAAATTCTTTAATAATCCTCATGTCATTTTTAATGAGATTTTTTATTTTTTTTATTTATTTTTTTTGCAGCCTCCAGCCGATCATCATCACGGGCATTTCTGGAATCTTGACAACCAACGATGATGCACGAGCGCGAGTCGTCTGACCGAAGGATGGTTAAAGTCAGCGGTGGATATAATCAGTACCACCAGGCTGTCAGCAGTCTGAGGGGGTCTCTCACTGCCGGTATTGTCAGTTTGAAATGTACAGTGGACATCCCTGCACTACACCATCCGTCTGGGCTGCATGAATCAGGACTTAATTAAAGTCGCACTAATTAAGGCAGTGCTCAAAAGGAGCTGGGCTTTCATAGCGTTAAAGTAATCACAGAAGAGCTCACAGAGTGATGTTCTACAGCAGTCGAATGCTGATAGCATCTTCCGGCTATCCACAGCGGAGTTTCCTCTGTCTAATCCAATTCGGGGTAAATTGGTTTCACAGCGACAACTGCATGGGAAGCTTTTATAATGTGGCTCAATGTGCTGATGTAATATGTTTTTTATCCGTAAGAGAACGAGAAAATACATAGTGGTTTAAATGTATTTCAAAAACGAAAAATTAAAATATATTTTACAGACGTAGGAACTTTCCTTAATGAGTTTAGTTGAGGAATGTTGCAGTGGTGTCATCTGTCCAGCAAAGAATGTTACACCATCCGTGCAATTAATCATGTATGAACTAAACATAGACACCTGTCTTTTCAAGGCATGGGAGGATATGGTCATGTTGGAGTCGCTCCCAAAGCATCGCCCACTTTTTCAGAAAAATAAAATTAATTAAATAATTAAATAAATGTGTGTGAATATCACGTTTAATATGTGTAAACAATTAAAATAATTAAATTATTTCAAGAACACTGGCCTCCTGTTTAAGAACTCTTCCAGAGCCGAGTTTGGACGCACAAGGGAGACCTACACTATATTAGGAAAGTAGTCATAATGTTATGCCTGATTGGTGTATACAGTGTATAGTGAGAAGTGCGATCAGTGTAAGAACTAAGAAAGAACTAAAAATTTCATGTAAGTGAGATGTAATTGTTTGAGCACCGATGGCATTTAAGCATGACACAAGCGGTTTTTACAAAAGACGGAATGATTTGGTTTCTAGGTATTGCTTAGCTTGGAGTTCCTTGATTATGGTTGGACCAAAATGTCGTAAACACCGTAATTCATCCATCTGAAAGATTGATTTTGATCCGATACCAATCTTGTAGCTTATCTGCAAGTTCCACTACATTGGAGCCTCATAAATCCCCTGGTCTGAAAAGAATGGCTCATTCATTGGCCCTGTTTTCCACATCTCTCGACGGTTTCTAATGACCTTCATGAACAAATGAAACCTGCTCAGGTTTGGTGAAAGAGCAGCTGGGGAAAAACAGAAGCTTTGGAGAAAAAGTCTTTAAATGAAGATTGAGTTATGAAAGTTTGTTACGGATATGTGTTCCTGCGGTCAAGAAGGAAACCTCATGCCCAACTATTTACTATTCTGTCAGTCTTACTATCGTTTGACCATGTCGTTTGTGAAATGCACCTCCGATGTGCACTGAGGCAATATAAGTTAACAAGGGTAAGATAAATGAATGTTTGACTTTACATGCAGTGGTGTACTAGTAACCGATGCCTCACCGTTAAGACTTGGGCCTTCCTCTATGGATTTTGCATGTTCACCCTGTGCAGATTTTCTCCAGGTGTTCCGAGGCTTCCTTCCAGATTCCAAAGACATGTATGTCAGGTTCATTTGTGATTCTAAATTGCCTGCATGTGTGCATTTGTCTTTCCTATGTTAGACCGGTGACCTGTTAAGGGTGTACCCCACATCTCGCCGAATAGAGCTGGGATAGGCTTCAGCCAGCCTGCAACGCCCAGGGGTGTCAAACTCATTTCAGTTCAGGGTCCACATACAGCCCAATTTGAAAGCAAGGGGGCCGGTCCAGTAATATCATTTTATGAACAACCTGAAATTATTTAAGAAAAGAAAGTGCAATTTCAGCACATGGCTGCCATCTACTGTTCTGTTCAGTTGTGGGTCTCAGTGTTGTTGACATGTGTGCTACTCTTACTAAAACAGTGCGATATTGCAGTAAATGTCTTCTGTGTAGTTTTTGCACTTTTGCAAATTCATCCCACGGGCCAGATCGGACGTTCCAGCTGGACGGTTTTGGCCCAGAGGACATATGTTTGACACATCAGAAAAGACAGAAACCTAAAAATTTCTTGAGCAAAATAAATTTTGGCATACTCCAGGGTGTTGTGTTCTGTTTGCTACTCTGACTAAAACAGTGGTCAGATTAGGAATAGCATTTAATTTTATTGAAACGATTGCAGTTAAAGTCTTCTTTGTAATTTTCTTTGCAAATTTGGGCCAGATTAGACCCTCTGGCGGGACGGTTTTGGCCTGTGGGCCGTATGTTTGACACCCCTGCTCTAAAAAATAAGGGGTAATAGATGAATGTATAGGTGACCATGATTTACAGTGAACAATATCTGTATTGTGATTTTCATCCATCACAAATCTAAAAATGTTTAAAATAAAACTTATCAAACCAAAACATCAGTGTAACACGAATCTAAGCTGGGAAGTTTTCTCTGCAGTTTTACAAGTTGTAAGAGTTCTTGAGTGAAATGTCTCAGAAAATTATCACTCAGGTTTAATCAAAGCCATAATGTATGGCATAATTAATATCTAGGCGCAAACAAAACAATGGAGAACAAACGGCCAGACTAAACAAAGCAGGATATTCATTATTTTATGTTATTCAATTACAAAAGGGGCCGTCTGTGCATTTGCAGTCTAACAAATTACCTCCCGTAGCATTATAAATGCCAGACATAAATCATTTGTCATCTTTCATTATGGCACAAACCACTAGTGGATATGCTCTGATTTCCATGCGTCCCCCTGATTAATATTCCCACGTCTCACCTTACCGCTGCTGCTGCTGATGATGATGGTGCGGTGGTGAGCACTTGTTTATTTGTGCAGTTAAGCTGAATCTTATACAACAGTGGATTATAAGCATGCTGATTCTACCTAATAATCATTGTTAATTGGATTTTCAACATTTAAAGAAAAATAAGCCTTCACACCATTCACTGATTACCTCCTGCAATTCTTAAAATGTCAATAAAAGGGTAAATTGTAGGCTGTAAATGTTGTGTCATCTTTAAAAAAAAAAAGAAGTGAACAAGAACCTTTTAAGGATCAAGACACTTAGGGAGAATTACCTGCATATCCTCTACCAAAACCAAGATCCACTGTAAATGAAGGTGCAGAATGGCTGTGTTGAACTGTTAATTGGCACCTCAGTAAAAAAATATTGTGGACCCCCTGATTACACCCTAAATTACACCTTCTGAATATGAACTAGGTTCCGATTACTTCTGTGCAACCTCACCTCTGGTGCTGAAACCACAGCTGTGTTGTCTTGGTTTTTTGGGAAATCTCATGAAATGACCCATTTAAGACAATGCACGTCAGGAAAATTAATCAGGAATAAAAAATAGTCTCAGTTTCTGCACAGTTGCACTCCACATGGCAGATACTTATGCAATAATGCAGTGCCCCCCTTACTTTCTACTTTATTTGCAAATAAGTCAATCATCCAGCCGCCAAATACGGTGGCTAGAGATGTGACGTACGCGAACGAACTGACTCTATTGACTGGCTCTTCGAAATGAACAATGGGAAGCGAGTTTTTTTTCACAGATGCACACAGAAAAAGAAAATTAGGCAAAAGCCTAAACATAGCATGACGTCATCCGATTCATCCATGCTGCCTCTCAGGTGAATGCCTCATTTTCAGCTGTCTCAAGAAGGGGGAAGGCATGCTTCTTGTAAAGCGAGTGGATTACGACTCAAAAAGACAAAATGAACCAAAGAAATACACTTTTGTGATGACAGCGCTGTTAAAGCTAAGTGTAATATTTGTTTGGTGAGCATAGATACAAATAAAATATCAAAATGAGCCAGACTTTTGAACGGCTCTTTGAAAGGTATGTATCCACAAGATCCGGCTCTCTTCTAAGAGCCATGAATCCCATCTTTAATAGTGGCAATGGATGAATGTATTGTAATCAAGCCTCAGGTTATTGGGGAGAAAGTTTTAGCTCCAAATAGTTTCACCTCAGAGACAGTACTGTCAGAAGATTCAAGAACTTTTGCCTAGAGTCACTGGCTGGACAAGTAGGCTGCTCTTATCTTCAGCATTGTCATAAGCCATTAAAAAGAATCAGCCTTTGGTTCGGTCTTCCCTGGGCGACTCCCTCTCCCCTGGTTGATTGAACTCACCTGCAACCCATCTGCTCATCAAGCCTGCATAAAAGACCCGGCCTCTCAGTCCATCCTCGGCAATTCTTGCCATCTCACTCAGTGGTGGTTACTTGACAATGCCTTCCTAATTTGTTGGGTTGGCTTATTCTGCTTCCTGCCTGCTGCTCGACTTTTTTGACCCTTGGTTTGTTCTCTGTCTCCAGTTCACTAGGGTTAGCCTAAATCAACCTGTACCCACCTCTGTATTCTGTATGCACTCTCTCCAGGCTTCAGTGCAGCTACCACCTGCCTACAGCTGCCCAGGGATTCCACTATCTCTATTTTTCCACCTCTTTTTGTGTTTTTTCCTTCAATAAAACTGCTGTGGCAGTGTCTGCATTCGGGTCCAGTTTTGAGTTGAAGGGGAAACCTAACAATTGTACTCAGTGGAAGCACAATTCATTATTAGCTGAAAGAGTAAAAGCTTTACAAAAACTCTTAAATGTAGGGTATTAGGAAATGTTCCTCAAGGTTTTATTAAAAAAAAAAAAAAAAAGCCTTAAGAAGCGCCAATCAAGTGACATTTGGTGACATTATCAAAGTAAAATGCCACAAAGACACAAACTATTTTCAATGTGATGTCACAAAATCCCAATTTTAACTTTGCCAAATTCTAAAATCACAATAAAAGGTCAAAGGAATAAAAATCTCACAAAGCTGCCACCTGCAAAAACAGACGTTTCACAGAGCATGTTGAAAAAAGGAACATTCTCACAAATCAGCTGAAAGAAAAATGAAAAATGTGGTGGCATTTCACCGAAATAAAATTAACAATACAGGGAGGCAATGACATTTTAGAGGATGTCAACAATACAGAAAGCTGAATAAAGACAGTTCAGATAATGATCCAGCAACTCAAAATGTGTCCATGTTGGGGTCTTCGGCGCAACGCTGCGAATATTCATGGGCTTATTTTTAAATGCACAAAATGAAACTAAAGTGAAGCTCTGATAAATTGTATTTATTCACTATATTCAAGTTTTCTGAGGAAGAAAAAAGGAGGTCAACAGGCTGGACGGCAAACTCTAAAACCAATCAAAAAGTAGCACTGCTTTCATTTGACTGTGTCTCAGCTGTCTGGTCTATTTTTTAACTAGATTGCTTAAAGAAAATGAATTAGCTTAACCACGGCTTATCAGTCCGTGGCTCATTTCTGCGTTTCTATCTGTCCCAGAATGATTAATATTTGTGTTGAAATAAATGTCGATTCAAAATTGCTACGGCAGCAACTAAGCGCGAGGCATTATATTGTAATTGCGCAAAAGTTTTACTTGGTTTTAGAGTAAAACTATAAATACCAGAGGGTAGAAACATTGCATCACGGGGCCTGCTTTCAAGTAAAGGTTTCTGCATGGGTTGTGTGTTTCCAGTTCTGTGTATCAGTGTACCTGATGCCAGTAGCTCATCAAGGGGTCAATGGGAGAGAACCAGCCGTCCTGGGCAGTTACCGTGCTGCCCGTGTCCGACACCAGATTCAAACGGAGGGACGTGAGCCCTGATGTGATATTACACGTCACCGGTTCGCCGTTGCGCGGCTAAAATCAACCGATCCGAGTCTGTCGCGACGCGTGGCGGGAAGAATAACGCAGGAGGGGGTAACAAAAAGAAGAAAAAAAAGGTGTTGCAGGGACTCCAAGTAATGTTAGTCCAGCAAAAGATTATCCAACGGCAGAAACGAGGTAATCCAAAACTCCAAGGGAATCAGAAAACACAGGAGACAAAGATTTAGGAATGAGCAGCAACAAACAGACAAACTGACAAGAGACAAAAAGAGAACTATATTTACACCGATCAGGCATAACATTATGACCACCTTCCTAATATTGTGTAGGTCTCCCTTGTGGTGACTCATCAGAGAATGGACATGGGCCTTCTGAGGGTGTCCTGTAGTGTCTGGCAACAGAATGTTGTTAGTGGGGGGCCTTTGAGGGGAGGGGCATCTGTGGATCATCCCACAGATACTTGATAGGTTTGGGATCTAGTGAATTTGGAGGCCAGGTCAACACCTTGTGCTGTTCTTCATGTTTTTTTTTAGTTGTTCCTAAAGTGTTTTTGTGTGTGTGTCTGTGTCAGGCTGCATCCTGCTGGGGATGGCTGCTGCCATCAAGGAGTGTCATTGCTATGGGTTGGAGGTGCCTGGTCTGGTCTAGGTGGGTGCTACATGTCTAAGGGCGTATTCACACCAGGAAGGTCCGTTAGTTCACTTGCTTTGGTCCGGACCAATTTTTTTTTTCTTTTTTTTTTTTTAGTGCGGTTCGCTTTCACACTGTGATTAATTGCAACCGGACCAGAATTTATAAACAAAAACACATGTGCTAAGGTCGTTCAGCCATTGGCTGGTAAACGTATAGGCGGGGTAAAGAAGGAAGCCAAACGTCCCACGTAAATAGGCTACAATGGAGACTTTGCGTACTGTAGGTCTACTTGTTATTATGCTAGCAATATGGTTTATAAACTGAGCGCTGGAATCCCCTCTCTCTCATTTGTTTACTAAAAATCTTATATACTTCTGCATTTTTATGTGTTTTCTCCAGCATTTGAGATATCTGGACATCTGCCCAGATATCTAGGAGGCAGCGTGTCTCCTCAGAGCTCGGTTAAAACACGGCTCATCTCTACCTAACCTACCTGCGTTTGTTTGCTTCACGTGTCTCTCTCTGTTGTGTGTGTCACTGGGCTATCCTACATTTCCCATAACTAGTGCAGTGCCCGTCGGAAGTATGTATTCCTATAGTGGGAGCTGAAGAAGATTTTTCAGTTGTGACCATTGTCGTGACCCATGTCTCCTCCCCACAAAGACACCTGCCCAGTTTCAAATCAGCGTGCCACAGACAGACAGACAGACACAAACTCACCAAATAAGTTAAAAGAAATTCTTGATTTATAGATAGATGATCAAATCACTCATGTTTTGTCTGTAAACTGTAAAATAACGTTGAGTCTCCGTTGCCATGGTTAACATCTAGCGTTTGAGCCAGCGCAATAATTTAGAACTGTCATCAGGCAACTGGAAATATTAGAGCGGAGAAAATCTATTTTACCGATATATTTTAAATTTCTTATCCAAACAACGTCAAACTTAGCAGTGCACATCTTCGTGCCCGTAGCGAGACACCTGCCCAGTTTCAAATCAATCGGGCCAACGGTTCGCGACATATGCGTGCCACAGACAGACAGACACACAGACGCTTCTTGATAGATGCGCGAAAACTACGGGAGCTCGTCAAATCCAAAAAGGTAGATTTTTGCAACTTGGGTCGGATCGAGGTCGGGCTGCTTTCACACCATAAAGGAACCGCACCAGGGTTCGGTAGGAACCGCTCCGAGACCACCTCCTCAGCTGGGTCTCGGTCCGCTTGTTTGGTCCGCACCAGAGTTCGAGTGATTGTATTCACACCAGTCAAAAAGGTCCGAACCAAGCAAGGAAACGAACTTGAGTTCGTTTTAATCGAACTAAACAAGGCAGGTGTGAATACACCCTAAGTAACATCCACACCAATGAATGCCAGGTCCAAATGTTTCCCAGCAGAACACTGAATTGTCACAAGATGGTCCATGTTCTTCACTTCTCCTGTCAGTGGTCCATGTAACACCTACAAATGTTCCTATATAAACCCCAACTCCTCCACCAGACATTTAGAAGCTACTTGGAAGAAGCATCTTCAAGAAACTCTACAAGTCTAGTTGCCTTTCTTTAGCATTTTTGGATAAAACCAAACATGATTACAGAAAATGTTAAGAAAAAGAATTAAAATGCAATATTGTGACAGAGCCATGGAAACAATTACCCTGAGTTTGTCTTTAGTACAAACAGGCCTTCTGTTTATTATTTCCAAGGTATAATAATGTTGTACTTTCACAAGCCCCCGCCAAATATATATCCTGCGTCATGAAACTGTTTACTATGGGACCGCTCTTAATTACATCCCAATTCCGGGCTCCTTTATTTAGTACAACACACAATAATTAATGTCCCAATCAACCATTCTGGAACAAATGCTATTACTTCATTTTAAAACGCTGTCACATTTGCATACTGATTACAGTAAAAGTACCTGCTAGCTAAATTACTAATGAGGGTAATTAAAAACAAAAGCTCTGTGAGATCACTCAGGACCGCTTCATGAAAGGTCCGTCACGGCGTTAAAGCGTCTTTGCGTTGTAGACTGTCAGATTTTGTCTGACCTGACTCTCCGTGGGTTCTCTCCAGGTATTCCAGCTTCCTCCCACCGTCCAAAGACATGCTCGTTAGGTTCATTGGTGATTCTAAATTGGCCATAGGTGTGAGTGTGAGTTAATCTACGCAGTTATTCTACATTGTTGCAAATTCATCCGGCGTTGGACCCTCTTGTGGGCCGGTTTTGGCACAGGGGTCGTATGTTTGACACCCCCGGGTTAGGTTAACCACATGCCTCTTGTTTGCATTTCAGAAATGATTTGACATACTCCTTGGACGTGAGAGTCTTGTTGGAGAAATTCCCCACTTCATCTACCCAGGCGTCATGGTACACCCTCTGAAGAGCCTTTTCAAGCTCAAACGACACCCATGCTCCTCACCACAGTCTGTCGCTGTGCACACAATGCTCTGATACGGTCGTCCAAATCAAACTTCATTGCACTTGTGTGTCAGCCAACATCTAACTGGTTGCCCCTGATGGATATTGTTCATGCATAAAAGTTGCAGTTAAGTCTTCATTGCACCTCCTCCTCATTACATCTTGTGCCCACATATGACGGCACATCTTCTGTCAGAAGGAATACCCAAACTGATTATGAGGAAAAAGAGAAACAAAGTGCTGAGAGCCACAGCACAGGAAATTGATTTCTCAAGTACAGCAGTGCAGAACAAATCTGAAAGGAAAGAAACCGTCGGCGGACTGGGTGCAGTTGTAGCTTTAGATGTCTGCACGTGCAAGTACTCGAGTACCTAGAATTTGTATTTATTTTATATAGATTCAACTGCTGAACATAGTGTTACATTTCTTTACAGGCCCGGAAAAAAGTCAGACATTATGATCACCATTCAATGTTGTCCAAAAAATTCAGGAAAAAAAAAATATATATATATATATATAAATAATATAAAATTAAATTAAATAAGATAGAATATATATATATTAAAATATAATCAAATATATATATATTAAATATAATAATAATATAATTGTTATAATAAATATAATAATTAAATATAAGATCAAATAAGATGAAATTAAATTAAATTAAATTAAATTAAATTTACCTTAACTGCTGTTAGTATCATGTGAGCTACTGCAACCAGCGTACAGATGGAGCAAGGCAGCCCCCTAATTTCTTTCCCATGGAACTGAGCAACTAAGGTAGAGAAAAACTGTGCACACATTCCTGACGTGCTTGAGTACTAATCTAAATTATATGACTCAGACTTAATGAGAGGGGCCATCAGTCTATTGAGGCAACTGAATATTCATTGTTTGGCGGCAGCGGAGAGTGAAATGCTTAACAAAAGGTGGAGGAGGGAAAGAAGCACCTCGTGTTTTTCATTTATTTTTATTTTTTTCTGCCTAAGAGAGGAGAGCAGGCACCTGCTGGTAAAAAAAAAAATCACATATTTTAAAGAAATTATTCGTACTTGTTCTTCATCTTTATTTGATTAAATATTCCAAACAGCCCGAACTCGCGTTCAACCAGAACCATCGTTTATAAAATCGGGTTAACTTTTTAAATTGAATCAAGCAGTCCATTAGGAGGAAATACCAGCGGCCCATCAGCTCACTGCAGGAACTCCAGCTCCGACTCCGCTATTAGTGTCTGTATCGTGAAATATATGTCTGTGAAGAGGTAACAATAAAACGAGAGTGAGGGTAAGAAGACCCGGGGATGTAAACTGTCTGAAGCAGTAAAGCTCGTTCTGAAATTCTTGAAATTAACAGCCCGGTCCCACCTCTCCTTCTCATCACAAACCTCCCAGACAGCTCTATTTTGTTTCTTCTGTTATTCAGAAAGAATGAGAGAAGGAGGGGAAAAAAAATTAAGACTGCGTGCAGTGCATGAAAAATCTATGACATGGGAGAGTGAGAGAGAGCGATGCCAGAGCTCTTGGTACAACAAGCTCAAGGCTTATCCACACAGGCAATTTAAAATGTAGCTTTTCTTCTTTGTCCTATCATGTAAACACACTTTTAGGTCACTGAAAACACCTTTTTGGAAAATGTCCTGCATCACTTTTGGGCCTGCATTGCTCAGTTGTCTTTAGTAATGCCAACTGAACTGAACTGAACTGAGTTTTTCAGTAATATAAAGTGTTACAGTTTTACACGTCAGCAGCTTCCACAAATTTTGTCGCCACCTGGATTTAACTAAGAAAATGGATACGAGCCTCTTATTGGATAATTACTGCATGGGTGATTATCTTTCAGCTGGCAACAAGTTATTTAACCCCAACTGATGCAATGAGTAGCTTCTCATTTATTCAACAACCATGTCTAAAGACACATCCTGTGATCGAGGAAAAGATGTTAGTCTGTTTGAGAAGGGTCAAATCATTGGCATGCATCAAGCAGAGAAAACATCTAAGGAGATTGAAGAAACTACTTAAACTGGGTTAAGAACTGTCCAACGCATTATTAAAAACTGGAAGGATAGTGGGGAACCATCACATCAGGGTAAGATGAGAGGCAGATGAAGTGACGCACCCATCATGCCTAGTGTCTACTGTACAAGCCTGTGGGGGCAGTGCTATGATCTGGAGTTGCTGCAGCTGCTCAGGTCTAGGTTCAGCAACATTATGTGTCCAAAGAATGAGGTCAGCTGACTGCCTGAATATACTGAATGACCAGGTTATTCCATCAATGGATACTTTCTTCCCTGATGGCATGAGCATATTCCAAGATGACAATGTCAGGATTCATGTGGCTCAGATTGTGAAAGAGAGGTTCAGGGAGCATGAGACATCATTTTCACACATGGATTGGCCACCACAGAGTCCAGACCTTAACCCCATTGAGAATCTTTGGGATGTGCCAGAGAAGGCTTTGTGCAGTGGTCAGACTCTCCCATCATCAATACAAGATCTTGGTGAAAAATGAATGCAACACTGGATGGAAATGAATCTGGTGACACTGGAGAAGCTAATGGAAACAATTCCACAGAGAATGTGAGCTGTAATCAAAGCTAAAGGCGGTCCAACGAAATATCGGAGTGTGTGATCTTTTTTGTTGGTGGTGACCTTTTTTATGGCCAGGCAGTGTATATGTAACTGGTGCCAACTGCTTTTGGCCGTATGCAGCTTTAATTTAACTAAGCATTATTTAAAGTACTGCGGTGCTCAATGTGCGTAGGGGGTCCTGCAGTTGAAAGCATGTGCCGGTGTGTCCGTATTGTTCTGTTAATTATGCCGCCACGACACCAGACGGGGACTGACCTGCTGTGTTGAGTTGCACTTCACACAATAGCGAGTGGAACTGAGCGGCTCATGTTTGAGTTGGAGAAAATAAATGTGGACTAACTAAATTCACTGCAGCACAGAACATAGAGAGGACATCTGAGTGGACGGTGAGTAGAAACCAAAACAAAGGAGCTTGTCAGGCCAATCACAGTCGTAAACGGTCCGCGTCGCCGCAGCGCGTAGTTACTTTTCTGGGGAGGTGCACGTCAGGTTATGGTGTTAGTATCTTGCATTGGCGGGACATAGGCGGCGTAACCGACGCATGTAACTTACGCTGGTTTGAGTCTACTTCCTGCTTTACTTTCAGCAACGGCAACTCAAACTTTCGCCGAAATTTAGCCGAAGACGAGTCAAACAAATGTTTGTATCTTTGAACCTCCTCAGTTAACCTTTCCTCAATGCGTACCATCTTTATTGATCCAAAACAATCAATTCAGAAATTGCGGAGATGGAGAAGAAGCAGGATATAGAAAAACGGAAACACGCTACTACCAAGCGGACCAATCACAGCTCTTGCAGTCTGCTAAGGCTACGGTGTTAGGGTCTGCGTAGGGTCTGGGCTGTCACCAAAGCTAAGCTGTCAAAATGAGGTGGAGGCATAAACCCTGAATAACAGGGCTTGTACCAGCAACTACAGTTGCATTTGTGAGCACTTGAGGTAATATCGAAAAATGCTTAAAGAAAGGCAACTGGACTTATAGAGTTTCTTTAAGACGTTTCATCCGAGCAGCTTCTTCAGTTCTGGGTCTAAGGTCTCATACCTACAGTAAGTCAACTAAGTGTCAACTAATCAGCAATGTTTTATTTAAGTTGTCAAAAATCCCATTTGCTTGTGTAAAGATGTTCACCGCAATGAAGCCGTCAAACTGAGTTTCATTTTCTGGCAGCAGCTCATTTTTTTTTTTCTTTGTCTTCAGTTCAGTTAGTATTCAAACCCTCACCGACCTCAGTATTTCTGCCGTCCCCTGATTCGCTTCTATTAACCCAGAGGTGGCAAAAGAGGAGCAAATAAAACAAGATCTAAAACGAATCGATAAATGTTTCATCAGATTTAAAAGACGGCGTTAGCCTCAGTTTTATGGGTGCTACGCTACAGTTTCAGGGTGGCCAAGTCCTTGGGTTTAAAAGAAAGGTTTATGGTGCTGTAAACATAGCCCAATTCTCTTTTCCATTTCAACCACATAAAGTCGTGACAGATCAGTAAATCTGCGCGGTAAAGTGGAAGCTCTTTGCCCCCCACTCTTTCTCCTTTTCCCTATACTTTTTTCACCCCTTTCTTTTGAGCCAAGAGCACCTGAAGGGTAAATGTCAGGGTCAGGCTTTGAGTTAAATGTGACTTATACTTTTTTTTTTTTTGCTTGAGGCTCCGTACACCGATAAACAGATTTTGGGCGCAGTGATTGCTACCTGTGTTTCAGAACCAAGAACAGCGCTGTCCGTGGTGCATGGGGACCAGTGTTGCCTGATGGGAAATGAAGAAATATTGCACTGTTGCTTTATCCATGATCATATCCAAACTACTGCATGTACTAAAACAATTTGGAAAAAGTCACACACTAGGACAGTGCATTTAAAATCAAAGCTATTCTATGTGTATGGAGCTGAAAAAGCCTTAGGAATTAACCCCTTAGGCTTGGCCATTTGTATCCAACAAAGGTTCAAAAAAGGCAACTGGACTTGTGGAGTTTTTTGAGAAGATGTTTCACCACTCATCCGAGTAGCTTCTTCAGTAGCTAGCTTCTTCAGAAGCTACTCGGCTTCTTCAGTAGCTTCATGCGAATAGCTTCTTCAGAAGCTAATGGAGTTAGGACCCAGATGCAGGACTCAGAGAAGTAGGCGAAAAGGTATTTAATGAAAAGAAGACAAAACTGACAAAAACTAAAAGCGCTGCATGTCATAAATCTATGACATGGAAAGACATGTACTAGGCATAGAAACGGTACAACACGACAAGGAACAAAGGGGAAGGCAGGGCTATATATACACACACGCGAGGAACAGAGGGGTGACGAGATATAGGTGACACAAATCAAGACAACACAAGGAGAAACCAATGACCTAATCAAAGGAAAAACACAGGGAGTAGCACATGGCAAGGAAATCAAGAACTTAACAAAATAAAACAGGAAACAGAAAAACTAAACACTAAACCATGACTGTAAAAAACCAAGAACTTACAAAATACAATAAACAGAAACCCAAGAAACTAATCAAACCATGACACTGTCAGGAACAGCAACAAAACAATTTCCTTGAAGGATTAATAAAGTATTCTGATTCAGATTCGGACTGAGTGGACGCCCACTTGAGTAGCGTCTGGGGAGCCTGCTCTCGATCCAATTCTTATCACCACCATGGTGGCTATGACTCAGCCAGTGTGTTTCCAGTGTTGACCGGTTCTCTAGATCCTAATGCAGGTCTGTATTATTCTGTTTTTCTTAAATGACAGTGACAAGTTTCTAGAAACATTTTTAAGCTGCTCGAGAGAGAGAGGGAGAAGTAATTTGCCACTCACTGGCACCTCTTTTTTTTTCTTTGAGTTCTGAAAGATGAAAACGAGACTAAATGACTTGTGAAGAAAGATGATTTCTCCTCTGAGTCATTAACAGAGAAAAGGCCAGTGGATTTGGGTGGACGAGTTCTAATAGGAGACAAACCAGCTGTCAAGTAGGAGGGAGGAGTATCCTACCCCCCCATTCTTCTATGATTTATTATTTCCGTCTCTGGGATTAATGTTACATTCAGGCATGTGTTGCTTTTTAACTCAGCTTCTCTGAGACACTTTGAGCAAAAACATCCATATTTCTAATTTATGTCTTTCCAGATGAAATTGCAAGCGCTTTAGACGGACTTCATAAGCAAAAGAGAGCCCCTCTCTCTGGTTCCTCAGTCCGTCTGGACCGCATAAGTAGCAGAGTGCAGAGTTAAATTTAGGTCAGCACTTTATTAAGTGTAACAGATGCCTTGGTCGGTCTACCCCAGGGTTAGGGAATTGCATTTGTGGTCTGCTCTGACAGAACAGCAGACAGTTATGATAAGAGAGCGGCAGGGTGGAATCCATTTAACCTCCAACCGCTGCTGTGGGAAGCTGGCCAGGCCTGTGTTATCCTCCGCAGGCAGGCTGAGAGGAGAGGAGGCCTAGGTGGCGGTAACAGGTGGTTGAGATGAGTTTTCCAGGGCCGGGGAACGTACCCCACTCCAACTCATCACCCCAATTTCTACATCATTAACCTCACTCAACAACTGCAATGCCACTACAGGCACGTAGGGAGGTGCCCTGATCATAGGAAGGTTGTACATCCACCCGTTTAAAATCTAATTAGGGTTTCTTTTCTGCTTATGAGTGTGTTTGATTGACAATGCTATTTTGTTTTGTTCATAACCAACCAAAAACACAATGAAAAGCAAATTTGTGACGTAAAGGTAAAGTGCTTTATTTGTTTTTATATAACATTGTACAACAACATTGCATGGTCGGATGCCACTGTGGGCCATCCTGGGTTAGGGTTAGGGTTAGGCTAACCCTAATCCTGACCCAGGATGGCCCACAGTGTCAGCGGCTCAGGACTAACCCGCCATCCGACCATGCAATTTAGTTGTACAATGTCATATAAAGACAAACGCATGTTTTTTGAAGACAGCGGGAGGAAACCAGAGTGCCCGGGGGACACCAACGCAAACGTGGGGAAAAACATGCAAACTCCACACAGAAAGGACATGAGAATCAAACTCTCTCTGCCCCGCGGATTCGAGCTGCTTTCCACATTCAGCATTTTCCAGTATTCGGATCTCTGAAAACGGCTAGGACCCTGCCAGAGCTGGACTTCGGCGATGTTTACGTCTACCTTGTTGAGAATCCCTCACCTTACACTGCCGCCAGGATGAAATCCACAACAGTGCAGACAGTTAGATGTGCTTGTACCTGTCCGTTTATAATAATGTTGCTGTTTTGGAGGTTTAAGAACAAGAAATCCTAAAAGCAAAACGGAGTAGCTAACATTTCTTATTAAACCAAAGTTGACATTTGATCAAACCTTTGTATTATATGCAGTTATTGGTGCATAGGTCTCTATATGCAATAGGCATACCAAGTCTTTAGCCCGCTGAATTACGGCTAAAAAATACAGCGATCAATATACCTAGCGTTTTCTGGAGCTAAACTGTGACGAATTGTTTGCCGCAAATACATATGTTTAGAACGGACAGTGGTACGTTTAATACCGCAAATCCGACTGTCCGGCTACTTTGCAAAACCATCTTTCATTTTGTAAGGCTTGTTATTAAGATAGAATGAATGTTTTGTCATAATGTACCTGCAATTCATCATGCGGGTCTTTGACTCTCTTTGCAGTTGTCTCCTAGTACCATGTATATCTGTTTTATGTGTACTCTATGGTGTTGTAGCCCATGAATCAGCGTTAACATTGACCCTAGTTTTGCCGCAGCAACAATTGAAGTATTCATGGATTTGTCTCTTGAAGATGTTGTTGTTGGCAATTTGACTGACCAAGGAATAATAATAAAAAATGGCTGATTGATTGGCTACCAGTTACTGCCATGAAATACTCAATCATTCTTTTATAGTGCAGGTGTCCCTTCATGCTGTATGCTTCACGTGAACCTTTGGGTATTTTTCTACAGATGTGATGTTTACATATGTGTACGCTGAGAATGAGAATTGTTCTTTCTGTAAAGTCTCAGCGTCTCCAGGGCCTTTCCTGCAGAATGTGTTTGCTATACACGGTCAGTTCCCCGGCGCAGGTGTCTCTGAATGAAAAGTCACTTTGTGCTGCAGGGCTAGACTGGCTGTTCTGGTGCCACTTGTGTAAATCAACTTAAATAAAACTGTCTTCAGTCCCAGAACAGGATCACAAGGGGAGTTCAGTTATATTTACAATACTGAATTCAGCCGCAAACAGGAGTTATAAATGGCTTGACATTTTTTTTCTTTTTTAGTTTATAGATTAAAAAAACATCTCCACCTTTATATGGGTCAGAGTTGTTCCTAACTATTTTGGACCAGGTCCAAGTCACATCTTACTCTACATAGGACTAATCATACTAATGTCTCTTGTATGTCAAAAAATATTTTTTTAACCATGCGTCAATGCTAAAATGAAATTTACAGACAGACAGAATAATCACAACATCTGTATGTGCCCCGCGGTTTAATGGCATTGTGGTGTTTCTGTGCACCAGAGACATGCTGGTCCAACTGAGTGTTCAGCATAAAACATGAACCATTACAGAAAGAGGACAGGTATGTCTCTGTAATTCCAAACAATCATTTTCATTGGTTTCAGCTTTATTTTTGATCTCTTGGAACATTAATACAAAAAAACAAAAAAAAATCTTAAAGATGAAACAGTAGATGGCAAGCAATCCTTTCAAAACTAATAATAATACAACAAACTAATGAACCCAGTAATAATAGGCCTGGAGGACAGAAAATGTGCTCATTAAATAATCACAAGCAGGAACTAGTGCATAAATAAAATATAAGTTAACTCACTGCAGACTGCAGGGAGGAGAACGGTGGAACACGTTGGATGTGAGTGGGACTGGAGATGATGCAAACGCTGTAGCCGTAACTGTGTGGACTGTGGCCAGATTGTCATATCATCACAATATAATTATTGATACCCACAATCACCGTGACTCCAAAGCACTTTGGGAACCAGTCAGAGGAAAAGCGCTAAAAATACTTTGTGGAGTGGTCCCAGGAAAACCACCTGCTCCTGAATGTGGACAAGACCAAGGAGCTGGTTATTGACTTCAGGAGGAAGAGGACACCAGCAGAGCCCATCACCATCCAGGACAAGTGGACAAGAAGGGCCCGAATAGACTCTACTTCCTGATGAAGCTCAGGTCTTTCAATGTATGTATGCAGCAAGTTGTTGGAGACTTTCTACCAGTCTGGAGCAGCACCAGCAAAAGGACATAAGTAGGATTGACTAACTGATTTGAAAGACTGGCCATGTTGTTGGCAGTGAGTTGGAGATGATTGTCTCAGTGAAGGACAGGAGGACACTGGACAAACTGCTCTCCATCATGGACAATCCATTTCATCCATTACACCAGACAATAGAGGGACAGTGGAGCTCATTCTCCAACAGATAGATCCAGCTCCAAATGTTTTTTTTTTTCATCAAGGGCGGCATACGGAACAATATATATGAAGAGCTGAGCCACTCAGGTGAGGTACAAATAAATGGAGGTAAATAGTGCTTGATGTATGATAATGATTTAAGAAAATACTGTCTACATCACAGCTTCCCATTAAAGGGTTTTCATTTAATTTGTTAAAAAATTGTGAAGGTCAGACAGTCAAGGTCATGGTATATCTAAAAACGCTAAAGAAAGGCAACTGGACTTTCTCGTGGAGTTTCTTGAAGACGTTTCATCCAAAGAGTTTCTTGAGTTCTAAGAACACTGGTGGGGAGTTGGGGTTTTTACTCTTAGTCGTACTCCAGTGTGGACAGTGACGCTTTGGACTGAAGGATGGTTGGCCCGGCAGGAGGAAGTCTGGTGGTTGAGATGTGAAGGACATCACAGAGGTAGCTGTTGGTCATTCTGGTTCTCAATCTGGTCTTCTGTAATGCAAAGTACGTTATCAAAATCATTTCCTGATAAAAAGCTATGAAGTTTCTGTGGAATCTCTCATCACATGTTATTGACAAGTCTTCATTTCCCCACGTGTTTCTAGACATGCTAACGTTGTTGAATTCCTGCCTTTTTCTTTCCAGGCACATTAATCCTGCTATTTTAGTGAGGCACTCTTTTATGAAGTCACCATCTGAGAAAGGTTTCCCACGTTGGGCAATGAGTTGAGGACCTCAGAAATGGCTAATGTGGCATTTTCCTGTGTTGTATAGCTTCAGACCAGCTGCCAGTAGCTTAACTTTCTGCTCTCGCGCTGCACCAGTGCAGGGCAGACGTTTGGTTTCGTCGTATATTATACACTTTCATCACAGCAGCAGTTTCATTACATATCAAACACACACTTTTCTGGTCACCTGTGGCAAAAGTTTTCTTTGATTAATCTTGGTTTCTGAGATAAGGTGTCCTGCAGGCCGTAGTTTGGACATCACTGATTTAGACAGTCCTATATGTTGTCAGTATAACAATATATTTTGTTTCAGTTTGCAAACCTGTGAATTCCTCTGTTAAACGTGTGCTATTTCCAAGCTTAGAACGATTATAAGGAATGTTTTTTCTTTTTTCAAACCGAGCCATTTTATTTTTTTTTCTTCCCAGTGAGGTATTTGTTGCGATTAATCTCTGCCTGCCTCCAGGATGTCCTGCTGCTAGGTATTCATGCAACTGGCTGGAACTGCCAGATGTGTCAATGAATTCCTACGCTGAGCGATTGACTGCTGTTCGGATTCATAAGCAGGGCGATTGACTGCGGCTCGGATTCATAAGCCGCATGATTGACTGCGGTTGGCACAATAGCTGCCAGCGGCGCAAGTGGTGGCTGACAAACGACGGAGTTGAGTCGGCGGCGGGGGAAATTACCTCGGCTCTCCGCGAAGCTACCCAGCAATCATCCCACATCCTTGTGTCTTTCTCACTGCCTTTTTACTGCCACACTCAATCACTGCCAAACAGATAATACAGACAAAACTCCAGCGGAGAGGCTGGTGCGGAGATGTGCATATGAGCATGGGGTTATTACGCCCATCAGTTGTGGTGCTACACAGCCTGAGACATTTCACATTTGCACTACAGACAGAATAGCCTCCCCCGGTGTATATACGCAAGAACAATCAAGACACCTAGATGATTATGAGCATTCCTGAGCTACTCGCCGTAACAAGTGGCGTTCCATTAAATATAACAAAATTAATATGACGGCAGGAAATGAAGAAAAAAAATGATCGTGGATTACCATTCTCTGCTTTCTCTCTCAGATTTAATTGTCTTGAGGAAACCTAATCACCGAGTGCGGACTGCTTAAGTCAATTTATATTATGTTTTAATTGACTGTACAGCAGTCAGGTGGCAGCCATTATGAAAAGTGGGAGAGGAGAACGCCACATTATGCTGCATTAAAGTCAATTAATTGGAAAAGTCCTCTGCGAGGGGCTGCGCTTCTTCACTGCCTCTGCTCTGTCCTGTAATTATTTTTATACACCCGCGCTCGTGCAGTATCTCTGCAAATAAATGCTTTATAATGGCGAGGCCGCGGAGAGCAGGGATGCGGCGGTGCGCTCCGAGACAGTTTAATCTGGGGGAAAACTCAGACTCCAATTAATGGCTTTTGTTCGTCGTAGCTCAACGCAGTCCGAGGAGGCCTCTTTGTGCGACGCGGCTCGTTCGAGTCCGTGGGTAAATACAAAAGAGCTGGGCGCGCTAGAGGCGCTGGCTCGAAGTTTCTGTTCGCGGCCAGGGTCCAATGCATCTGGAGACCTCGCTGCTTTTTGGTTAATTTAGTTTTCTCCCATATGCCAAGTCAGGAGGTGTATCAGCGGACAGCCGGACCTGACATTAAACAGACTTTGCCCTGCCAACTCCCTACACTTCCAGATCCGACGGTGAGGACAGCGTCCAAGTTAGTGTGCAAAAAAAGACAAAGGTGGCCAAGGAAAAATGAGGAACAAATAACACTGAGTTTGATCCACTTTAATTCTAAAAGGAGATAAAAGCTAGCTAATATGTTGCAAAAAAAAAAATTAGCTTCCTAATGGCTATTTTGTGTTAAGCAATCGTAGATGTGATTCGTAATCAGGTGCACTCAAATTCGCTGAATGCAAACACTGAGAATGGATTTAAAACTGTGCCACCAGAACACAGGGGATAAAGATGGAAAGGCAATCTTCACCAAAGACACTGACACAGACTGAATACACAAAGTGGACGTGCAATGAGTCACAGGTGAGACACATCAGGGCAAAATAACAAAATAACCAAAGGACTCCCTGACATGTGTCAACCTGTCCACTATCACAGTGGTACTGCGTAAAATGTTAACTGAAGAAACTCATTTTTAATATCTCAAATAATATGAAACATATTTTATTTGTATCACACTTATTTACTGGAATCATCTTTGGACTTTGCCTGCAACTTATATATGAATTAACACTGGAATGCACCAATCAGGCATAACATAATGACCACCGTCCTGATATTGTGTAGGTCTCCCTTGTGGTGGCTCATCAGAGAATGGGCATGGGCCTTCTGAGGGTGTACTGTGGTGACTGGAAACAGAATGTTGTTATTGGGGGGGCCTTTACGGGGATGGGCTTCTGTGGATCATCCCACAGATACTTGATCAGTTTGGGATCTAGTGAATTTGGAGGCCAGGTCAACAGCTTGTGCTGTTCTTTGGGGTTTTTTTTAGTTGTTCCTAAAGCGTTTTTGTGTGTGTGCCTGTGTCAGGCTGCATCCTGCTGGGGATGGCTGCTGCCATCAAGGAGTCTCATTGCTATGGGGTGGGGGTGCCTGGTCTGGTCTGGGTGGGTGCTACATGTCTCAGCAACATCCACACCAATGAATGCCAGGTCCGAAAGTTTCCCAACAGAACACTGAATTGTCACAAGATGGTTATGAAGTTATGGCCTTCTCCTGTCAGTGGTCATAATGTTATGCCTTATTGGTGTACATTTCTTCTCTAAACATGCATTGAATAATTCAAATATGCTCTCTTGCTGGCTTAAGAGATATATGTAGTTATTATTTGGATGCAATACCTACACACGCCTGTCCCGTAACATCACGTTTCGACAGTATATTATATGTAAACAAATTCAAGACATGTGCAATGCAAAACGAAGATTTCACATTTCTTAATGCAAATTTTACATTGTGATCATACGTATGCCCCTCTGAACATTTTTTTCCCCCAACATGGTGGCAAAACATCACGTTGTCCAGTATCAGTTTGACTGTCCCATCCTCCAGGACCACTTTGCAATTAAGGGATTTTTCTGAGAAGGAAGTAAATCCCAATGTAAATCTAGACAAGACTGGAATAATTAGAGCTATAGTAGGTGTCTACAACTCATACAGAATCATCACGTACTTTGAAAGAGAACTGTTTAAATGAGACAGCTCATTTAATTATTGCAAAATTTCCGGGATTCGATGTACCCAAGCTGTGTAAAGTATTGTATTTTGGTAGCAAGCCTGGGAATGTTGCGTCAAGAGAAGATCAATACCTGTTGAAAATCTTGTTAGCAGCTTGTGTAAAAAAGCTATCGCGACGAGATGGAACAAGTCGGATCCACTGACACAAGATGAATGGCTGAAACCAGTGAGTGAAATATATGTTATGGAGCAGCTGACTCATAAGATAAGAATACAAGAGGAGCAATGTCAAGTGAAATGGGAGAAACGGGCAATGTGGGCGCGTCAGCGACCGAGTGAGGACTGAAATATTGATGTGCTAACAAACTGCACAAACAAGCCAATACAGATAAAAATATAAAGTTTAAAAAGTAAAAAATCTGTCAGTCTGAGGTCCAATGTTTGTTCATTTTAGCCGTGGAACTTTGGTGGCTGAAAAAAAAATTTGCTCAAAATTAGACTATTAAAATGTAAATGCTTCATGTCAAACAATTTGACAGGCCACATACTTGCGAAAGAAAAAACAAAAAAAACAACGCTATCAGTATAGACACAGTTAAAACTGTATTTTTCTTATGCAAAGATAATCATTCATACTTAGGTTTTCTCTCATCCGGCTCCAAATGATTTATCAGCTCATTAGTTCAACTTTTGCTGCAGCTATACTTAAACCACTGACTTAGGTCAGCTAACACAACACTGGAATATGTGCCAAGAGTTGGATTGCTGTTGGCACGTATAATGACTGCATTACGTGCCTGTTTAGTTCTTTCGTATTATTTTAGCGCGTATTAAAATGTGTGCACGCATTGCCAAACGGTTGTCGTACTGTGACAGACACTTTTATTATGGAGCACAATGTGGGACAGTCTGTCTGTGAATATTTAATATCGCTTTTGTAAATATCCCTTTCATCACATGTTTTCTTGTCGACAGCCAGTTGTAAAAATGTTTCTGTGCATTTTTTTGTTATAATGCAAGTATAACAGATCAGTGTAGCTAGCCCGTGCAATGCAGGAGCCATTGAAATGAATTAATTTATTACATTTTTATTTTAATAAAGCTAAGCAATTCTCTTCATCCGGGTCAAATTCTCCAGAGGGCGACGAGAGTGATCCTCCAGCCTCGATTGTCAAGGACATGGCAAATTATCTTATTATGTCAGCAACCTTGTAATGACATTTATTAAAATGATATAAATCACTTGTTACATTACAAACTGCATATACACATACACACACACACACACAAAAAACCCTCAAGAAAATCCTCAGACCGATGACGTAATTTTATTTCCTTTTGGATTTTCAAATCCCATGAAAGGATCAAAACCAACATAAACAGCATTTATAGGCACTCAAGTAATCTGGTTACCTTACAGTAAACAGATTACTTTGGGACATTCAAGCACACTAAGCCATTAAGAATTAAGGTTTCTGCTCAGATTACAGTCATTCATTGTCCAGGTGACAGTCAGGGACACCAACCACGTCAAACGTCCTCCACTGCAGCTACTATGCGTTGCACGACTTATGATTTTTTTTTAAGTCGACTGTTATGTGATGAAAGTCGAGTCGACACCAACAAGTCACTGATGATGTCACTAATAAAAACAAAGTAGAAAGTAATGCTTTGCAAAAATGAAATCTATATTCTTGACCTGAATACATATGCTGAGAACAGACAGCTCATGTGTTGCATACTGTGAGCTGCAGATATGTATAGCCTGTAGAAAAAACAGGCAGCACCTCAGCACCATCATTACCATTTAATAGTACTCCACAGCGTGTTGTAAAATGCAGTATTTCTCTGTGTACTGCAGCTAAAGGTCTTCATCATCAAATGAATTGTTGATTTAATTGACTGCTGTCCAGTGGATTCGTTCCTCTGCTAGCGTTAGCAGATGCCTTTGTAAATGAGTGTGCATTGCAGTAGTACTTTTGATGTATTTCAGGACTGACATGTCACGGTAGCATGGGCTTCATCTTTAGTGAAGTATTTTCACAAAAAGTTTGCTTCAACGACCCACTGGGCTCCTCACCGGTCTTCTCGGAGGTGTCCATGTTGTTATTGTCACATAATCAGCGACTAATCGACATGATGCTTAAAGCATTGTCTGTACAACCCCTAGTAGCTACTTGTTAAATCTGCAATGATCCGGTAAACTCTGCTCTGCTGCTACTATAGTCAAAAAGAAACTATTCAGACACTCCACAATCTACCATTGTTGCACATGCCACAACACTATGAGTTGTAAAGCTCAGATCAGTTTTTAAGTTGCTTTTGGTTTACATCTTGTAAATATTATAAAATGTCTTTTTAAAACCTTTTTACATTCAAGATTAGATGGTGCGTAACTACAACTACTATTGGAAGACATCTCGTTTTTCTTGGTAGTACCTTCAGGCTTTCATAGCTTCCTAATTCATGAAATGACCATCTATCTCATTAAAAACTACACCATTATGGACCCAAGGTTAAATAAGACCCATTCTTCAGTGCACTGAGAATGCAAGGGATTGACCATTACATAACCACTCACACGAACTGACTGATGGTTTCATTTGGATGGTCAGACATGGAGACTTTCTAGAGGGATACCGCTTATAGTTCTGCTTTTTAATGATGCTTCCTCTGGCCACACTCATTAAAAGAGATGTCAGTTGCGCCAATCCAAGCATGACCCATAAACCCATAACACCCTGTTATGACCTAAACTGTTGTTGTTGGA
This sequence comes from Chelon labrosus, assembly GCF_963514085.1. NCBI lineage: Eukaryota > Metazoa > Chordata > Actinopteri > Mugiliformes > Mugilidae > Chelon > Chelon labrosus. The sequence goes on from NC_140345.1 coordinate 26,194,536, forward strand.
CTCCAAGTCAAGATAATAGGATGTAAATGAACGGAGGGGCTAATGTTGATATTTTCATTTTCAGATATGCTTATTGCCTCCATGGCTATTCCGATTTACATGATCTTCATCTGGTGAATTCTGCAATTTTCTGTATCTGTACAACAAATCCATGGACTGGATCAATTGGATTTTCTTTTTTTTCCTTTGCTCCACTGAGTGTGTGAGGCAATTAAACTGAGTTACTACAAAAGGCCTGCTACTGATATGAAAGGCTAGTTTCTAGACTTTCATATCAGTAGCATCCTTAGAAGAATACAGGCAATATAGCATTGACGCAACATTGCAAAGGTATGTGTGACACCAAATATCATATATGTGTCTTCCTAAATAAGAAATCTCTTTCGTTATGCCCGTTTGAAAACCTTGCCATTAGCTAAATTTACTCTTACTGATCAGTAAATTTTAGAACTCAAGGAGAACCATCGCTCCACCCTCTTGTCCAAATGTGCTAAACCAAGATGGCAATATTTCAGAATGGTAGTCCACAAACTAATGGTTACACTTCCCAGTTTGACCTCATGGTCACAGTGTCATCTTATGGTTGATATGCCTAAATCCAGTGACAGTTTAATGGCACAGCAACATGATGCTGTTTCAACTTTTTGCAACGATGAAGGTGTCTCCATCCACACTTGAGCGGCAACTGAGAAGTATGAAAAATGCACACCAACCTACACAATATTAGAAAAGTGGTTTTAATGGCGCTGATCTATGTAAGTTAGGATAAGTAGCCTAATTTGAAAAGTTAACATAATATACCTCATACTGTGTTCTGCATCATGTAGACTTCACCCTCTAAAAGCTGTCACTGTTTGTTTTCCTTTAGCGCCTCCCGTCAGAAGGCTTCAGGAAGACATGTGACATTTGGGACTCCTTGTTTAAGTGCTCATTGAAAGAGTCAGGCAACAGATTTGGTGTGTGCTCTTTGGCAGCTCAGTGGGGTTTCCCACTGGTCCGGGTGGACTAATGCTTTGGCGCCGTAATTGCAGAGCGATGCCGACATGCCCGTTCACAGGTATGAATGCTTACAACAGTAACGGTTTCTTCTGTAGGACCCTAAGTAGGCGGTATAGGAGGTATAAGCCATGCATAGTAGGGTGGGGGGCAAAGCTGGACATAGGAAACATAAATAAAGAAAATCTTTAAAGATGTGCAAACCAAACAGAAAAATCCAATAACACCTTTCACTCATAGAACCCGGGGTTACAATACACTGTCCTGCTGTACCATCTGTGCTTTCTTTCTGTGTCTGAATGTCTCCTGTTCATTGTGTCTTTTTCTTCTCCAGTAGAGAAGAAAAAGACACAACCCTCCTTCCCCCAACCCATTGTGCACACTCGGGCACATTCACTGGCGAGCACAACTGAGTGCACACACAGACATCCGGCACACACAACACACATTTAGGTCACACTGTACTGTAGTGTACCTCAAACTGAAGTTGTCTTCTGCACCACAGGCTGTTTATGTCTTTAGGTTTTGGTTCAAGGGAAGGATGAGGACAGCACGCAGTGGTCTGCACTCCTACAGTTTGATAATAATCATTTTAATTGGGTTTGGATTCACAGGGAGTGACAATTCCGAATTATTTCAGCCGGGAAGACACAACAGAGAAGTAATCGACAGTCCATCCTCCCCTGGAGACGTAATCCGCAGACTTTCTAATACTCATTTTTATACGACAATGACTTTTAATGATACTAGAGTGTGTGAATAGATGAGGCATTCAGTGCTGTACTGAGAATAAGAAGTTTGTGAGCACATGTGAAGCACAAACATCCATTGTGTAAGGAAGCATTAAGAAGATGACTCACTGGGACAACTATCAGTGACTCACCGCACGTCTAAAGAAACTAAAGTGGAATGGAAAGACCACTCCCCATCGTCCATTGTAATGGCTCTCAGCATCACCACATCACCATCTGCTGGTGGCCTGTTTCAGATCTGTATTTTCTCTCTAGCTTGACCACCTTTGAATAACTACAAGGTTGACCGTTAATGGGGAAAATATAACTATCGAAACTGCATAATAGGCAATCGAAGTTTCCAGTCGTTGAGCAGACTGTCTAATGATCCACTGCACGGGCTCTGGAATAGCATGTGTGGGATTCCTTTATATGTAGAGTTCCACAGTGGTTCCATTACTTCATATGTACAAGGTTGACACAGTACGGCAATGCATATTTACACTCATGTAATGATTTATGTTTCATTGAGTTAAATACATATTTTCATTTTCATATTTTGTTACAGTTAAAGCACAATGGCGATTGAGGATGCAGAGGAGGACTCGCCGCCCAGCCAGAATCCCAAAGAAACCTTTATCAGTATGATTTGGTATCTTCTTTGTTAGATTAAATCTATTTTCTGTTTCCAGTTAAATCATTATTCCATGTCAGTGCTCACCGCCTTCTGGTCATCTCATTAGATTGGTGCATAAGAGTTAGGCATGGCTGATCACCTGCTTTCAAACTCTTGGGTTAAACCATTGTCACGAGACGAGGGGGGCAATAAAACAGACTATATATTATAGAGCAATATATTGAGGGGTGCCCTGTGGTAGTGTACCCCGCCTCTCGCCCAATGACAGCTGGGAGTGGCTTTAAAACCTCAAAATGTTTGCCTGTTTTTTTGCTTATTGTGATGATAAAAAGGTCAGGAAATGTCTTAGGAGTTAGTGCTTTTGCTCATTTATCCCAGAATACCTGGACCTTTCAATGTCTGGCAGTTATTTACAATTTACTGCTCGTTATAAGAGTGTAAAAACCTTCCGGGAGAGGTGCAAGTGAAATTACCGCAATGACACCACATTGGCTGTAAAGCACAACGTCTTAGCTTTTGGAAACCTTTGGAATTTTTTAGATAGCGCAAACCGTGACGTACTTATGGTAATCCAAAGTGCGTTTGAGCAAATGTGGCGCCAGCGACACATTAGGTCTTAAACGGTTAATTCAGCCTATTTATATATGTTTCGCTAATCTGTTGCATCTATTGCTAAACAGACAGCGTCCAGGTGCGTCATATGTGCTTGAATTATCCTTGATGTGTCTTTGAAATTGCCTGTGGACCACCTGTGGCAATCTTTTTCTTTTAACTGATTTTACTGAGTTAACAAGGTACTATAATTAACGCAACCCTTTGAATTAAATTGAATTAACTTGAAATTAAGAGAATGAAACAAATAATACAAAAAAAAATCTTAGTTGAGTCAACTACTGACATTTAACAGTGTGTTACATTATTCAGAGGTAATGCTTCCACCTCCAGTGTATTGAACACAAAGGCACATATGGTATGGATATTGTAGAGGAAAAGCAAGTTATTTGAAGTTGTATGTGGCTCCAGTTAATAGTTAGTTTCATATTTCTTAATACAGATTTGGGGATGCCCCGTAAATTATTGAGGATGTTCTGTTTGCTTTACAGATACTAAGTGAATGGATCAATTGGGAGTGTCATAGACTGTGACTCAAAGGAAATAACACCCAAATAAAATATGTTTATCACTGAAAGAACACAAAAGACAGGAGGCAGCAGCGAAAACAGATCTGAATAAAATCTACACCGTGCTGCTGCAGGTGTACTAAATCTGTCCTCTTCAGGCTGAGGCCAGATATTACAACCTAACCGACTCTGATGGAAAAAATGATGGGACTGTTCTTGTTACACCTACATGGACTGAGATGCATATAAATACAAAATAAATACAAAAAAAACCAAACGTGTTTGACGATTGATTCGTCACTCTCGTACATCGCACAAAGTGTGTTTGCTGAAAGATTTATGTCGCAGCTACAATTAGCGGTGCCATCCCTGTCGTCACAGGCAGTTGCCCAGTGCATTACTGCAGTAATGTAATACTATTAATATTGCAGCAATGTTATTTCCACAGCAGCCTCCTCCTTCCCGTGCTCCCAACAGACCAGTGAAGGTTTCCCATATTCCCTTCGAGAAATTTCCACATGGATGCACCCTTGTTTCCTCTGAAAGTCTTGTATCGCCTCTTCATCTCCTCTGAGAACCATTTAAGTGATTGGAACATCCTGGGCGATGGCAGACCTTGACCGACTTATGGGTCACAGACTTGAGAATGGAGGCGTAGACTTGCAAGGAAGCAGGAATTAGCTGAAAAGGAACCATGCACAGAATTTGTAAAGCAGCAACGTGTTTGTTTACGCTGATGGCGTTTAACGGCTTAGCGTAAAGTCACTGTGCGTGTTATCAGTATGCATTTGTGGGTTTGGGATGGACCACCTTACCCTGTCCTAAGCATTAACCCTAACCATATTAACCATGCCATTTTAGAGCGTTAAAAGCTTAAAATGCATTTTCATTACACCCTCTCTCACGGACTTGCGTTACATGAATGCAACTTTGTCAATGCACGTTTCTATTTTTACACTCTGTCTATTAATGCACATACAGTATTTTTGTTGCACAATCTGTACAGTTTATCCTTCATATTTTTTGTATATTTTTTTATTGTTCAATTGTCTGGGCATATGTGTACACCGATCAGCCACAATGTTAAAACCACTGACAGGTGAAGTGAATAACATTGACCATCTTGTGACAGTTCAATGTTCTGCTGGGAAACTTCTGGACCTGGCATTCATTGTTGTGGATGTTACTTAGACATGTAGCACCCACCTAGACCAGACCAGGCACCCCCCACCCCATAGCAATGACACTCCTTGATGGCAGCAGCCATCCCCAGCAGGATGCAGCTTGAAACAGGCACACACACAAAAACGCTTTAGGAACAACTAAAAAAAAAAAACATGAAGAACAGCACAAGGTGTTGACCTGGCCTCCAAATTCACTAGATCCCAAACTGATCAAGTATCTGTGGGATGATCCACAGAGGCCCCTCCCCTCAAAGCCCCCCCACTAACAGCATTGTGTTGCCAGACACCACAGGACACCCTCAGAAGGCCCATGTCCATTCTCTGATGAACTGTTTTGGAGGTACAAGGGAGACCTACACAATACTAGGACAGTGGTCATTCTGATTCTGAATTTGCTTTTAGTTTCATAATGCAGTATTCATACACAATTCTATGATGTCATTAGTTTGCAATACTTTCTCTTCTCCATAAATTGTCTAAACCACCCAAAAGCTAATCCTAACTAAATGTCTCAAATACAGTTGAATCCAAATACATCTGTAAGAGATGTCCATTTTATTTAATTTTTAAATGTTCCTCAAATAAGATGAAAACTGCACATTAACTGGTGACCTTTTCCGACTGACATTTTGACGAGTGAGAACGTAGCAGGATGGCGTATGTGGAGTTTAGTCAAATTAAAATACAGTTTGTAGGAGGATGGACTGTGTGTAACCAGTGCAGTTCAACTAATACAACTTGTGTTTACGTGTTCGAGCCTTACACACTGTGAAACACGGTGTCTATTTTCTTATTCTGTAAGTGTGTGTGTGTGTGTGTGTGTTAGTGCTGAAAGGTAGGGGGACTCTTTGAAGGCCTGTTAAATTAAATGAGCTCTACCCGGGTGTGTGTCTGCGTAATGTCCCATGGCCTCTAATAAGTGGTCTGATGAGGAGCTTTGTAAAGCCAACACTGTCAGTTCACAACAAGATGCATTTTTAATGAACTGCAGTGTGTTTGAATGCACTGCAGAATATGTTACTGTCACTTCCAATCCTGCATTATCTCATTCCACGCTCCCACCGCACCTCACAGACAACTGTGCCAAGCAGACCCTTTGATTACAGGAGCAGGTTAGTGCTTTAATAGCCGGTCTTAACAGGGCCAGAGTGATTGTAGCCCCATGTGGGATAAGGTCCATCACCTCACATAGCACATGCATCATGACAGGTGATGAAGCGTCTTTTATGGGTTGGGGATTGTTAATATGTGTTATTGTGTGCTGTATTTCAGTAATTTTTTTGAGGAAACGTGACCACGTAAGGTAATTGTTTGGTTCTTAGACTCCTAAGCATGACAGTGTCATAGAACTAAATCGCAAACGATGGAGGTACATTGGGACAAGACCCCCAGGAGCCTAGATGTTGGGGGTGGTGGAGACTGGATAAAGTTGGCAGGTAGTTGAAGAAGACTTCAGATGAAGACTTATGGGGTGGCCATGGAAAAGTGGAGATAGGGAGGAAGAGGGCTTCACAATATGTGGCATGTGGACAGAGTGACAGAATGACAGAGAAGGCAGAAAAACACTGGATGAAAGTATTGATGTAGAAATTGAGGACGGACTCGGAGATAAGGAAATAGAGCGACAGCCCACATTCACTGGAGGACAACAGTAAATTCCCGAGGGTAACCTCTTAACTTTACATGTGACATGTATAGTTAAACCTTTACCTCTTACAAAACGTGCACAAATTGCTAACTTGCAGTACGTAGCTAGCCTCAGACATACAAAATCACACACACATTGTGCATATCATTTCTTCCGTCGTTAAGTCGCCAAACTGAGTAGTCGACTACGCTTTAAGCATCATGTCGACTAGTCACACTGATCACGTGACAATAACAACATGGACGCCTTCTAGAAAACAGGTGAGACAATTTGATGGTGAATTTCACTGTCAAAGTTATTAGACCTTTAGCTGCAGTACACGGAGAAGGCTTCAGAGAAATGCTGCATTTTACCTGGTTACACTATCCCATCCAACAACATGCAGTGGAGTACTTTTAAAAGCTATTGATGGTGCTGAGTTGCAGCCTGTTTTTATACAGGCTATACATACCTGCAGCTCACAGTATGTAGCACATGAACTGTCTGTTCTCAGCATATGTATTCAGGTCAATGGACATGACAGAATGGACATGGGCCTCCTGAGGATGTCCTGTGGTGTCTGGCAACAGAATGTTGTTAGTGGGGGTGGGGGGCTTTAGGTCCTATGGGGAGCGGCCTCTGTTTTTTTTTAGTTGTTCCTAAAGTGTTTTTGTGTGTGTGCCTGTGTCAGGCTGCATCCTGCTGGAGATGGCTGCTGCCATCAAGGAGTGTCATTGCTATGGGGTGGGGGTGCCTGGTCTGGTCTAGGTGGGTGCTACATGTCTAAGTAACATCCGCATGAATGCCAGGTCCAAAAGTTTCCCAGCAGAACATTGGATTGTCACAAGATGGTCAATGTTATTTACTTCTCCTGTCAGTGGTTTTAATGTTGTGGCTGATCAATGTGGACGTGGAAACTAGGCAAGTGTGTATGCAAGTGTATGCATGCAATGTCTATAGGTGGTTAACATTGTATGTCAGATACTGTAGATGTAGCAGGACAAACTAAACTAAGTATAATATGTTGCTGCATTAGCTGATGCTGCATTTTGTCAATGGGATTTGAACATTACTGTTGCGTGTGATGAAATAATCCTGCATTTCCCATTAGCGCACAGCACATCGGGCTAAGGCTCAGTACCTTTTGGCTTGATGCAGTCTGCACTAAGGTTAGCCAACATTAAATCAATAAGCGATGGATTGTAATGCCTTGAATCTATTATCCGTGGAAGACAAAAAAGAAATAGATAAATAAAAAATGAAATCCCCAGCTCATTTCTTGCACTCTCCTCCGCTCAATTTAGAAACACTGCGTGCAGCCCTCCCCCAAATCACAACACGGAATGCTCTGAGCTTGATTAATCAAGTATTAAATGGAAATTATTTAAGCTAATGGTCCATTAGTGGCGGCTTGACACACTGCTTACTCTCTCTTTCTCTCTCTTGCTCTGTTCTTCTTTGTGATGGACAGGAGACGCAGCACAAATCCATTGAACGGAGAATAACAAAGAAACTCTGCCCAGGGGAGGGACAAAAAAGTTTACGAAACATTTATTTCTTCCATGTTTTTTTTTTTTTCCACGTCTCATACAATAAACATTCTGTTGGATTCACTTTACACCAATACGCCTTTTCTCTGTTACCACAGGGCGTTTGGTGAAGATTAGTGTGCATTGCAGTAGAACTTTGGTTGTATTACAGGACATATTTTGCATGTCACAGCAGTATGTCGCTCATCTTTCTTAAAGTATTTCGCTAACATCCGCGAATGCTACCAGAGGAAAGCAGACAAGGCGGCTGAGCCTGGCTACATTATCCCAACTAACAAAACACTGTGGAGCACAATTAAATGCTATTGATGGTGCTGAGGTGCAGCCTGTTTTTATACAGACTATACATATCTGTAGTGCACAGTATGTAGCACACGAGCTGTCTGTTCTCAGCATGTATTTAGAGTTGACGGCGTCGACTTGACTTTCATCACATGAGAGTCAACTCGTGCAACCCCTAGTGTGTCCAACCCCTGTGTTCTGGCCTCCCTAATTAGGAGGCATGACTTTTAGAGTGGCTCGGTGTGGCTTCCCTGGTGGCTGGCAGCAGTCAGACCTGATCTCGATCTCCTTATATACTGGAATGTGACTTTTATTCGACACCAGATGAGGTCTCTCGCCTGCCATCAAGTTCTCCCGCTGCCTCAACACCATGTTTTTTCTGTCTTGGATCTCATCTGAATACCTGTTGTTGAAATAAACCCCTTTTTGCATTTATTCAGTTTTTGGTGTGGTTTTCTTTTGGACTGTTGTTTGGAATTCCCTACCCAGAGAGTTCTGCACTTTCTGATCCTGATTCGTTAGTTTAATTTACGTTTTTTTGTTTCAGTAATATTTTGAGGAAACATGGCCATGTAAGGTAACTGTTTGGTGGTTAGACTACGAAGCGCGACAGTGTCATAGAGCTAAATCCCAAACGATGGCCCATACATTGGGACAAGACCCCCTGGAGCCAAGATATGGTGGTGGTGGAGGTGAAAGAGGGCTTTGTGGCATGTGGACAGAGAATGCAGAGAAGGCAGAAGAACACTGGATGAAAGTATTGATGTAGAAATTGAGACGGACTCATTTTGACAGCGTGTGATATTGGAAGAGATAAGGAAACAGAGCGACAGCCCACATTCAATCGAGGGGAAGACTAAATTCGGTCTTTTCGCAAGTATAGCCTCTTAACTTTACAAACATGTGATGTGACATTTGTAGTTAATTTAAGTTTTTTTTATTTCCTTTCTACCTTTGGGTCCGAACTCTTCACTACTCTTCGCAGCAGTTCTTCTGATATGCTCAAGTTCGATTGACTTTCCGATGCACTTGAGTGAGATAGAACATGAAGTTCTGTTTTCTGCCTGCATGCAGACTTTAGAGAAATGAGTGAAAGATGCTCATTATACCAAGGAGGAAGCCCACCTGATCAGATAACTGGAACCAGTTCAGGACTCCTGACTCCAGAAATAAACTCTCGGTTTTAAGGTCTGACAGATCACACTGTTACGGTCTCATAGCTGTCTGATAAATATTGCAAAGAGTCTTGTGTTTGACATGCATTTAGAGGTTCAGTTGGGTGATCTGTAGCAGCTAAAACAGGAGCAGACTGATGGCTTTAGTTGGATTTTTGTGAAAAAGAATATATAGATCTAAACAGAAGGATGTATAACCATACATTTACATCCTCTTATCCCTAGTCATCCCTTAGCCAACAGGCTAAGTAGGGAATTCCAGACATCCCTGTCTCCAGCAACACATCCCATTTCTTCCTGGGGAATCCCTAGGCGTCCCCAAGCCAGACGAGACATGTAATCCCTCCTGCAAATTCTGGGTCTACCCCAGGGTCTCCTCCCAGCTGGCCGTGCCTGGTAAACCTCCAAAGGCATGCACCCAGGAGGCATCCTCACCAGATGCCCGAACCACAAATGATAACAGGACAGGGACAAAACAATCGGTACAGAACATCTACAAAAAACATTTAAGAAGTCTTCTTTGCTTAATCTTGTTTTGTACAGACGCTGCAGGGTTCAAGACACTAGCGCCGCCTACTGTTAACATTAAATAGTACAATACAGGCAAGCGCAAGTTCTATGTGTAGGCCATATTCCATTATATGTTTAGAATTTTTCAACACGGGGCGTAGTTTGTGGATTTCCAGAGGCCCTGGCCCCACTTGCAGCCAGTAACCGTCAGCAGGGACTGTGTGCATGAGCCATAAATATCTGTTCAGCTAACACAGACTTAGTGTGCATGAAAGGTCAGAGCTGATTCTGTTTCCTTAGGAAGCTATGGTCCTTTAATATCTGCTGGAAGCTGCTGGAGATGTTTTTATCACAATGTTGTAGCTAGAGATGTCCCAATTGGTATCAAGGCTGATCCAGGCATTTTTCATGCATTTAAAGGCTTCAGCCAAGCCAGATCTTTTGTAATTATTTATTTTAGCCACATCCCTGTAGCGTAAAAACATCTTCTTCTTCTGTTTTAGTGGTGGTTGACTACCGTCTTTGGGTCCTACGTGTCGTTGTACTGACTTTAAAACCTGTTTCATGTTTTGAAAGTGGTGTTTCGTGTCTTGCTCTGCTTCCTGTCTGTCTTCCCTCCGATTATATGATTGGATTTTCCTGGTGCATTCCTCCCTTAGCAGTCTCACCTGTGCCTCGTTGGCCTTTGTGTCTATATATAGCCCTGCCTTTGTACCACTCGTTTGTAGTCTGTCGAGTTATCAGCTTGTTCTGATCTTTCATCTGTTCATTTTCCCTTGTTTTATCTGAGATTTGTCTTGCTTTTTGTTTGCTGGATTACTCTGCCTCACTCTGCAGCACTTTACGTTGACTTAATTTTAAGCATCCATTAAACAAAAGATTATTATTTTATCCAGTGCTTGGTTTCTTGTGTGCATTCACCAAAATTCATTTGTCACCAACAACTTTGGATTTGTGCAAGGAAGGGCCTGCACTGAGAAATATTCATATAATTAGTTGATCTAATTTCATAAATGACAACAGACATCTTTTGTGCATTTGTTATGTATACTATTATCTGTAAATAAAGATGGTTTTAATACAGATTCATCTGCTTTAAAGTGCTCAGGTGTATAAAAATCAGAATGTCCATCGTGACCACATCGATCTGGCTTTTCTGGTAAACTACTCCATCATATACCGGGAAAAATGATTGTCTACATAACCTATAAACTCTGCTTTGTTTTGCTGTATTAAGACTTCAACACCGTCATCTGCAAACCCAGCTGTTTCCCTGGCATACTACAAAACGGTACCTTATTGAAGCGCTTCTTCACATTGATACTGCATTAGAAAGACAATCTGTACATGTGGATCAGGCATTGCATTCCAATGACAGACATAAAAACAATCCAGCTGTTTCATTATAATTAGTTCAGGCTGAAAGACTCCCGTAGTTAACCAGAGTACTGGGCCATTAAACAGCTCGACGGTAAATAGGGAGAAATTAAAGTGAACATGCTCTTTGGGACAGAGCGCTACAACAAAAATGGTTTATAGCCGGTGTTTATAGCCGGGTCTTTGTCAGGTTCACTCAGAATGCCACGTGTACCTTTTAATGTACCTTGTAATGTGTATGTAATTTGATGGACTTACTCTTCAATCATTTTATACCACCTCCCTCTCTCTTTCTCTCACGCACAAACAACCTTTTGTTCTATTACGTGTAGGCTTCGCTCAACAAAGCTTCCGCTAGTGGGTTTATCCCTTGCATGCACACGCGGCACTGCGGTAACTCCACACCTACCTGTTGCGTCTGAGCTTCAAATCGGTCTCATCTTCAGTACGAATTAGACTGAGATGGTATGGTCAGCTCCCATTTTTCTGAACAGATCAACACTGCCAAAACTGAAGAGATGGTGGTGGATTTCCGGAGGCCCTGGCCCCACTTGTAGCCGCCAACCATTAGCAGGGACTGTGTGCATTGTTAAGACCCATAAATACCTGTTCAGCAAGCATAGACTTGGCGTACATGAAAGGTCAGAGCTGATTCTATTTCCTTATGAAGCTATGGTCCTTTAATATCTGCTGGAAGCTGCCCCAATTGGTATCAAGGCTGATCCAGGCATTTCTCAAAGGACTGGATTCGGGATGATCCAAGCCCAATCTTTTGTAGTTATTTATTTTAGGTCTGCCATGAACCGAAATCATGTCCCAGTAGCATAAAAACGTCTTCTTCTTCTGTTTTAACGGTGGTTGGCTGGCGTCAAAGCTGCCTAAAATCAAAGAAGAAGAAGATGACCCTGTGACTAAACATGTCTGCTGTGTGGAAGAACTTTCCCCTGGAAAATGAAGTCAGTAAGACAGACAATTTGGAAATTATCTAATATGGATGTTTGGCGAGGTGGTAGTAGTTTATTGTCATTCAATAAAATGAAAAAAGGGAATACACCGAGTCCACTCAGACTGTTTCCTCAAACCAAGTCTCAAGTTTTGTCCATGAAAAAACTGTCCCCCACAACCTAATATAAGCTCTTGGCCAGTGAACAACACAGGGAAAACATAACATTCAGGGATGTAATGTAAGCATTTGATTTGTGGGATAGGTTTTGCAGACTTTTTTTGAACAGACACAACTATTCATGACATAACTTCCCTGCATACATTACAGCAAATTGATGCTGTCGTCGCCGGAAACGTATCCCTTTATATCAGTTTTACTGATATAAAAAACTAATTTGTTTCATGTTTGGAATACAGACTTCAAGATGTCCTTCAGTGACTCCGAGCTAAGACTGATGACACAGTGCATCTGTTCTGATGGTATCTATTGACTGAATGGACTTCGATTTTAATGTAGTTTTGAAAGTCCCTGTTCAGCTACATTTGCTTTAACCTTTTAGAGTAATTCATCAATGAAATGTTTTGTGTCAAAGCCAACAGAAAATGACTCAAATGCGTGACGCCAGGCGACCGGTATTGAGCAGAAGAATACTTTACTGGAAAAGAGGTCATCAGTGCTATCTCGGCAAACAAGATTCATCAGGAAAAAGATGCAAAGAAAAAGGGATATCCAAAAACACAGGCACATATTTAAAACAATTAGAGAATGCACAAAGATCATCACAAGGAACAAAGACAAACTGGTAAAGAGGCAGAGAGCGGGTACAGACTAAATACACTGGCAATGAACAGCAGGTGAACCCCAATCGGGGCCACAGCAAGCTGGGACAGGAAGAAAGGATCTGGAATGACGGCAGATGTTAGGATGTTTTCACACCTATATTTCGTTCCATTTCAATCAGTTTTATTCAGAATATTGTTACAATGTTGCATTCAACCATTAGTTTGGTTCGTCTTCACAGGGCAAAGTTCTGACACGACCTCAACGCTACTGCTTGCAAACACATTCGTGATTGGTTATAATTTTTCGGGGAAAAAAAGGGAGTACAGGAAATGAATGAAATGAAAATGGAGCATTTGCAGTAGCGGTTGCAAGACTACAGATTTTTAAAATTCGACTATTATGTCATGTCCACTAGAGGGTCAATCTGACCCGAATTTGCAAAAGTGCAAAAATTACATCGACGATATTGAACTGCTAACTGGAAATTCCCAATTTCCCCACTAGGGGCTGCACTGTTTTACTAAGAATTGCGGACATAACACAACAGTGAGACTAAGAACTAAACAGCAGATGGCAGCAATGCACCGAAATTGCACTTATTTTTCTTAAGAAATTTCAGGTTGTCCATAAAATGTTTTGCAAAAGGGTTATTAACTGTTGTGCTTATGCTGTGCGGCCCCCTTGAGATCAAACTGGGTTGAATGTGGCCCCTGAACCAAAATGAGTTTGACACCCCTGGTTTAAACTGATGATCAGCCGCTAGATGCTACAATTGACCTCCTTTTCATTTAACACCACATCACTGGGCTTGTTATTCCATCTTCTCACAGACCCCTGACAGGACACTCGGCGTGGAAAAGCAAAGAGATGTCCGAATCCATTTGCAGAACTAGGCCAACGTAAATGCGGATTCGCTTTTTTTTTTTCCGCAAAACCAGCTGCCCAGAAACAGGGTCAGATTACAAGTGGGTGTAGTGATAGAATCTTACAGTCTGATCAGAGGGAATTCCTGATGGAAACAAACTGACGTGTTTTTTTTTTTTTTTTTTTTTTTTTTTCCGTTTTCTCTCTCTAAAGCCGCTGCATATTTGGGGAAACACACGTCTGCTGAACACAGCAGTAATTTAGGATGGAGGAGATGGAATGGAGAGAAAATAATGCCAGCTGCTACCCTCCTCACGGTCAGCACACCGGCAAGGAATTCTAAGTGAATGTACGTACAACGCTCTGGCATTTACTGAAATGGACCAGACAGAATGTTTCCAAAAAGTGTACTTATTGTGTTCAGAATATCTTCACGTCTCAGCTGTCACATTAAGTGTTCCTGGAGGCTGGAGACCTGACTAGCATGCTGAAAGTATTGGGAAATGAGATCTATGAGTTGTCTTTTATATCCTTTGTCTAAAGAGAAGTTGAGCGAAAGGTGAAGATGTATGCATGCACATACTGTAAGAATGATGACAGTCTTACTATTAATATTTTAAATGTTGTCAGATGTTTTAAGCTTGGGATCTTGGGATCATGGCTGACGTGGCATTAAGTTTTGCAGACAATCAGTAACATCTGGATGTTACTTAGACATGTAGCACCCACCTAGACCAGACCAGGCACCCCCACCCCATAGCAATGACACTCCTTGATGGCAGCAGCCATCCCCAGCAGGATGCAGCCTGACACAGGCACACACACACACACAAAAAAAAACATCACAAAGAACAGCACAAGGTTTTGACTTGGCCTCCAAATTCGCTAGATCCCAAACTGATAAACACCACAGGACACCCTCAGAAGGCCCATGTCCATTCTCTGATGAGTCACAACTGTTTTGGAGGGACACCTACACAATATTAGGAAGGTGGTCATAATGTTACGCCTGATCGGTGTACGCTGATGCTCCGAGATACACTTGTCTATTTAGTTTACCTACAAACATTACACACTTTGTGGTAACATACTCCTCAGGGATTTACTGAGACAAAGCTTCCTAAACTCAGATGGTGGCACTGTAATCAGCACTTGTGTCTCAAAGAACAAGAGGATATTGGGAGTCGTTTGAACATTTTACACCACCTGCACCAAAGGGATGGAACACTTCTGATATACTCTAAGTCCCGACAACCTTCCACGTTCTGATTTAGACCGATATGTGCGGAAAACTTTAAGACAGAGATGTAAAGGCTTTTAAAGAGCTGCGAATTTCTTCAGAGGGAACTTTCCATTCCAATTTTGCTAATGCAGTTGCATAACAGATCAGTATATCAGCAGTGTCGAGCCCCGGCCCAATTAGCCCTCCTGTGGAATCAGTCACAAGGCCGCTAATGCCTCACACATTCATCTGACTTTCAGGCTGCTATTTTTACACATCAACTCAGAGCGTGTGTGGCTTTCTTTTAGCACATTATGGAGTACACGGTGATGCTGAGAGAAGATATTTTAGAACCTGAAGGTCTGCCTGTGCCTGTTTTGCAGAGATAGCGGTGAAGTCCAGAAACCCATCTCAGTGCTATCTGCACCCAAGACACATGCACACACACACACCAACACACACACGTACAAACCCACTCAATGACGGGTTGTTGGAAGAAGCATTTACACATGGAGGGCAGTCTGCCCTGGACACACACCGAGATTGGGAGGGTCACAGGGAATACAAACGAATGGAGGCAAAGGAAAATTGAAAACTGAGAGAAATGATGGGGGGAAGCAGGAAGGCAGAGTGAGGTGTGTGTGATGTGCGATAAGAGGAGCCGTGCTGTAAAGGCTTTGGAGTTGACCTAAGGGCAGAAGAAGGTCTGGAGTGAAGGTTTTAGGATGGAATAAGCCGAAAAGGAACTGAGGTTGAGCAGTGGCCTCAAGAGTAAAAGGGGGGAGGGGAGGTGCTAATATGAGAAATGGAACTGTTAAGGATAAGGATGTTGTGTGTTGAGGAGTCCTTTAATTATGAAGCCTGTCTCATGGACTGATTGAATAATCTGTGATTGTCATGGATGACAGGACTCAATTATTGGTGCCAAATGACTTGATATATACTGTAGCGTAGCCTATATACAAAATATCAAGGTATTTCACAGAACATTTCCCACATCTGCAAGAATAGCAAAGCTGTAAGGAAGTAATGCTTTGCACTAATGAAATCTATGTACTTGACCTGAAGATATGTATAGCCTGTATAAAAACAGGCTATACATAGCATCTTAGCACCATCAGTAGCATTTAATAGTACTCCACAGGGTGTTGTTAGGTGGGATAGTGTAGTCGGGTATTTCTCTGAAGCCTTGTCTAAGTTATTAGACCTTTAGCTGCAGTATATGAACATCTTTGGTGAAGTATTTCCACTCACTTGATGAACTGCAACGACCCACTGGGATCCTCGCCTGTCTTCTTGGAGGCGTCCATGTTGTTATTGTCACGTGATCAGTGACTAGTTGGCATGAAGTCCATAAACTGACTTGTCGGCCCGTTGTGATCCATCTGAGACAGCTGCTGTTAAAATATTCTGCTGCACCCAAAATGAAGACGGAGTTTATTTGCATACAAATCGTAAAACTGATATCAGATCTGGAGAGCTGGGTGGAGACTTACGTATTTGGAGAGACATGTTAATGCCAGGTGTGAACACATGTACCTAAAGCTGGTCACTTCAGATTGGAATGCCCAGATTGGATCTTAATACAAGGTCTGAACAGGCCCAAATGGGGAGAGTTGTCGATTTTTGTAATGTACTGTAGGGCCTTCAGAGGTTTAAGCTATTTATGATTGCAAAATATGCCAAAAGGAATACATCCGAGGGTTCTACTCTCTCAACTGTTTTTCCACAGGATCCCAAACAGTTGTTTTTTGCTTATCCTAACGGTGTGCTCTTGACTATACATGAGAGGCACAAACTCTGCTCATGCTTAGAACTGGTTTAGTTTAGTCATTTGCTGTTTCCACTCAGGTATGAAATTGCCGAACGTTCCTGCACTTACACGTAGTCAACCTGGTATTAGAGAGGCTTTTAAACTCAGATTCTCATCCAGTTGGTCTACTACGATGACAGGTCTGCCCAGTTGCCACATCCAAAAAGCTGTTATCATTCTAACTTTGAGAGGTACTGTGTTCATGTAAGATCTCATGAAAACCATGCTTTCAGTGCCCTTCAAAGAGTCTGCGTCTTTTCATGAGGGCCGATATTAAGCAATGTTTGAAGTATTTTGCAAGATGGCTCACATGAATGAAAGAAATACACCAGCAACAAAAAAAAGGTAAGGCTGCATACCTATACGCAAACACCCACATGGTACAATGATTTATTTGGGCCCACTATGTGCAAAATCAATCAGATAAGGGGTGAATAAATTCCATTGCTCTCTAAGCTATGTAGAGTTGATGTGAATTTAAAATACTGTGAGGCAATGAGGCCATGCTGAGGATCGCTGTCCTCGGGGGCTAGGCTTTGGCTCGCTTCAAGAGCTATCATGTTGTGCCCGATGAAGGAGAAATAATGCCTTTACTTCCACTTCCTGTCCTGGCAGTGTCACGCAGCGCTGTCTGTCTCTGCTTCCCAGTCTTGCAGCCCTTCCAAGTCCCCCGTCAGAGGGCGGTCACGGGGGCTAAAAGCCTCTTCACATGATGAGATAATACCCCTTCTAATTGGCTATTGCATTGGGAATGAGGCTCTACAGCCACCCCTCCAACTCCCAATGCCTCCTGTTGACTGTTCCTCGGCCAGCTCCCCTGATTATTATAGATGACAGATGCCGCTATCTTATGGGAGGCTGCAGGATTATCTTGTCGTGGCAGGCACAAGCGTTGAGAGGCTGTCAGAAAATGGTTTGAACCGGAGCAGAGCAAACAAAGAGGCTGGTCTGCACCAACAATTTACGCCAGCATACATACACAGTATATGCTGTACGAAGACACCCACGGAACGGTGCTGAAGCACTTGATCACAATAACAAAGCAATAAAAGCCACCAGTGATTTAAACACCAGACAGATAAACACAGCCTTGAGTAGTCATTAGTGGATACAAGCCAAGGGGAGAGATCACTGACACTGAGAATATAAGCTGCAATTCATCATCTGCTAAAGTTTTAGAGGCACATCTGAGAAATATCAGATGTGTCACTTTGGGTGTGTGACAACTAAAATGTGCAGTTTCTCAAGCTGCTGTACAGTATGCCGGTAATCAAATATAAAATAAGATCAGACATACTTGAGAGCACAGTCGCAAAACGATAGAAATATGTAGGCCTTTGTTTGATTACAGTTGAGGTAATCTCTCTCTAAAGTAGCCATGGAAGCTATAGAAATTGCTTTTAATAGTCTACATTTCTTGATATTGTGAACAGATACCTACAAGTTTGGTAGAGATGGACTGAGTTGGCGCAAGTACTTGGCATACTTTTTGTGCAAAACAAAAGGTATCTCACTTATCTGCTTTTTGGCTAAGATCAAGAGTAGTATACGCCCCCTATCCAGGGACCAATAAATTAAATAGTTTTTTGGACCAAGGAGATCCAACCGCTCAGCACATCGACCTAGTATTGCAGTACATACGGGAACGGTGCTTTCCCCCAAATGAGCCCATTAGCCCGTTGGCTTTCTAGCTTAGTTGGTTAGAGCATGGTGCTATTAACATAGTCACAAGTTCAGTCCCTGTATGGGACATCAGTTTGGTGGATCTATGGTGTAGTGTTTAGAGAAGTAGAGGGTCACAGGTTCACATTTCCATGTGATTTGGCCACCGTGACCATGGTTTGAGCGAGCACATAACCCCCCAGTTGCTTCCTGCTCCCCACTGCTCTGAGTGCTTACACTGTTGGGTCAAATGCAGAGAAAGAATGTCTCCATGTTGAGATCAGTACCTCAAATTTTGTAAAATAAATCATGAATCTTGAAGTGAAAGGAGACAAAATATATAATGCAGTCATATAACCATGTTCGGGTAATAGTTGACATTGCGATTTGTTGTTTTATTCCACGCATTCTTGTTGAAACATAGTGCATGCCTACACTTCCCACAATGCACCTTGACTACCAACAGTTTGGTCTGAGATTCAAGTGAATTATGCTACTAGCTACTGACTAGTGGAGCACTGAGCCAGACAATCTGTGGGCCAGTCTGTTTGAGGGCAGCTTCTATGTTACATTAACCTCTACTAGCGTCACTTACCTTAATCTCTCACCCAGCTGTTGGGTCAAGTTGCACTGTGGGTAATAAAGGCACCAAATAAATACATTTCTACTAGACTTAACATTGCATTCGTATTATATTTTAGCGTTTGTTTTTCTGCCATGATGTTATGTAGAAAGACTAGACGAAGATAAGTTACCAAGGGCTTGAATAACTAATGATTAGATTCAAAATAACCTCTGACAAGGCCCATTTTAATATTTAAAATGAATACAATGGCAAAAATAAATACTCAAAATGAAAGAAATTCCAATCAGATTTTAATCACTGGTGTCCTAACAGCGATCGTTTGGGAACTGTGTTTAAAGAAAACAAAAAGGAAACTCGAATGAGATGAAAAGCCGAAGGCGAAAAGGCAGTAAAATCAATAACTGCACAGCGAGTCTGTAAGTGTACATTTTAAGAAGTTAATTAAAAACTAAATTACGCAGCGTGCGACTACAGTCTCTGCGACTACGCCTTATCTGCTCCCGTTATAAGCAGTGGGCTTCTAATATTCTCAGAGTTCCCATCCATCAGGGCTCATCGCCGCAAACACACACACACACACACACACACACACACACACTCGCCTGCTTGACTGATCCATTTCAGTCCTGACTAGCTGCTGTTAGTTCCCACAAAAGGTCATCGACTGACCTTTACCTTCACTTTCAGGTACCACAAATCACCACTGGACAGCGGCATCATTGTGTGTGTGTGCGTTCCTGTGTGTGTTCCCTGTCTGCATTCCCAGGTTTATGTGTGCGATCCAGCACTTCAGCAGAACGAAGCTGGCAGGCTCATTATCATAGGTCTTCTCTAAAACAGATAAGGTAGGGATCTATCGGACTGAAATGATGGGACCTGAGTGGGCTTCTAATGGCCGTGGCGTTTGCCAGGCTCACCCTGTAAGTGGATTTCGACTGCGATATGCTGTTTGTTTATTGGAGTGCCTGTTGTTCTGGATGCACTCCATAGAGGATACAAATTGCATTATTCACGGCAGGCAGGCTGGTAATGGCAAGGATGAATGATGGCCCCTATTTCTCTCCTGACAGAGAAGGTCGAGAGAGGAGCTCTATACAATTACACACAAGTTTGTGTTCGATCAGCGGATAGCCACAGGCGAACTGCTCGCCACATGCCGAAGGCCGGACGGTATGGGGTTTAGGTAAAGAAGGGCTCTGCTGTCTCGAAGGGATTTCAGGGTATGAAGTGCAGCGTTACTAAATGAATTTGCCTTTGCCAAATTACATTCTGAACTCGGATCTCAGGGGATATGCTATTTCTTTTTTTCTTTTTTTTTAAGCTTGGCCATTGATTTTTTTTTCTTGCCAAGTCAGTTTAGATTCTTCAAACAACAAGCCACCATAACAAAGTGATTTAAAATGTATAATCCATAGTATTTCTTTTTCCTGGACGTTTTTCTTGCTGTTCATTCTTCTTCATTACAGAGCACAAAGCAGACAGTGACAAGGATGATGTGCCAAGCCCTTTCAATTGGGATTAGAGCCATGCGTTGGATTACCAACGCAACAGGCCAATAACTGGCTGTTATTAAATATCAGATAGCATCCAGTCAGGGAGATCCACTTTTGAAGTGATGGATGTTCTCTCCTAAATACTGTCAGATTCAGACTCTTCCTCAGCACTGATGGAGTTTGCAGTGGCCCGGCAACCAGCTATCATCCAAGTGACCGCGGCTAGCCAAGCAACAATAAAGTCAGATATCAGATTACCGAGATTCTAGTCAGTCTTGTCAGGTCAGGAGTGCTGTCTGATCAGAGACCTGATCTGATCTTAAATAAATAAAATTTCCTCCCCTGGGGATTCATGAAGGATTTTCTTTTGACTGTTTTAAGTCCAGTAAACAGGGCTGTCAATGCTAGTGTAGCAAGGAGAGGGTAGTTCATGCCTTGGTCGTCTCTGAAATATTTGTCTCCTTGACGGCGTCTCCAGGAAACATTTCTCTTTTTTTAATGCAGCTTTCAGTGTTTGTTGTTGTTTGCCTGAGTGGACTCAACATATTCTGTTTTTTGGGGGGTTTTTTTTGGTGATGAATCAAGTTGGTTGTATTGAATGACGATCAACTACTACCACCTCGCCAAACGTCCACATGGCGTAACTTACAAATTGCTGCCTGACTGACTGACTTTTCCAGAGTAAAGTTCTTCCACACAGGACACATGTTTAGTCACGTGATTTCGGTCCCTCTTCTTCTTTGATTTTTTTTTTTTTGCAGTTTTGACATTAAACAACTGCCACTAAAACGGAAGTCTTTGTTTGCTTTTTGGCAGCTTTGACGCAACCCAATCTCCTGAAAATAGGAGATGTCTTCAGACGCTTCAGGGACGTAGTTTTGGTTTATAGCTGACACAAAATAAATAACTACAAGAGATCAGGCTTGGCTGAAGCCTAATACTGATCCGATCATTTTAAAAATTCATTGATCAGCCCCAATACCAATCGGGACATCCCCATATTGGTACTTGTAGTGGTAACACTATGCTCTTTCCCACTGTGGATGGTTGCTTATTGTCCAAATTGATCATATTGATTTTTTACCTTACCAATTTACATTGCTTGTGTTGTAAAGCTCAGTAAGCCCATCACCTAGCTACCTACCAAACTTTTACTTTAAACTTTTGCATGGAAAAAAAATAGGTGTACCAACAAAACATGGCATCAATATGTGATCTTTTTGTGGCTACTTTCTTACTTTTTTTTTAAATAACCATGTAAAGATAAATTGTACTATTGGAAAAAAAAGGAGGTTGTTTAAAAAAGCTTTTGGGTTTTGTTTGCCATTGGAGATAAGAGACTGGAAGATTGGGAAGTCAGCCATAAGACCATTGGGAGGAACTGCAGATTTTTACTATCTCTCACGATAGGTCCAAAAATATTTTTTTTTTTAACAAATAGAGCATTTAAAGATATCTCTGAGCCTTGGCATTTTTTAGACACACTTCCAAGCCTAGCATTTCATTCCCCGTCCAGCTGTAGTTGTTACCTGCTCACCCACTAGCACACATGGCCCCAATTATTTCATCAGCTCCTCAGAATACATACAGTGCTCCCTGCCAGAATGTCAATGTAGCTTTATTCCTTTGTGCACCGGTTAGAGTTAGTTGCTCCTGTCGTGCTTCTATCCTTTTTAGTTTTTATTTCTGGTTTGGCTTCTTTTTTTGTTTTGTGCCCCTTTGAACCTTGTTTGCCTTTGCTGATTGCCTGTCTGTTGCCGACCTTTTCTTTTCCAAACATGAATAAAATCCCATCATTTTTATCTGGCAGACTCTTCCTCTGAGTTCTGCTTTTGAATCCGAATAATACTTGATTGAGCTGAACGCAGCCAGCAGGAGCTATATTGTTCAGATGTTAATGACAGTAGAATGTTCCATCTAAACACTGCTGCAACTCTGTGGACTCCTGTTGCCATCCATCTAGCAACTAAAAGCACAAGAATCAACAGGCTGACACTGCCATCCCTGGAGCTACATTGCTAAAATGGCTAAGCTGTAATGATTTAAAAAAAATATATATATATATAAAACTACACAGTGGATTTTCACTTCTGATCTCATCACTCTTTCTGTCAATAATCCCAAGGGTCAAAGCCTTGGTTTCTCCCTGTGTGCTCTGTCCTGATTAATTTCACCTATATCTCCTTAACCCCTCAGCCCATGTGCATATATAGTCCTGCCTTTAACTTTTGTCAAGTCATTCTCTTTTCTTCAGGTACTCTGTTATTTCCTAGTTTTTCTGTTCAGCTCCTTGTGGTTATCGTTTCCCCAAGTTCCATCTTGCTTTTGGTTTATTGGATTTCACCTTTTGCTTGACGTGTGTTATTGGATTACCATGCCTCATTCTATTAAACAAAAAAACTATTTCTTCCTGTCCTTGGTTTCTTGTGTGCATGTCCTTGCATTTGGGTCCTACCTCCTTGCTCCACATCATAACAGTTTGTTTTCAGTGTCGGTTTTTCTGGGATTTTAATTCTGTCAATATTTACAAAAATGTTACAAGTCATATCTCCACGCTTCTATGTTTCTTAGAAAAAAGTCTCAGGCCAAGGCACGGTCCTCTGATTTTTATTCTCCCCCTTGTCTATTTGTGTCTATTAAAGCAGTTTTCAAACTTTCTTGGCCGAAGGAATGTAGTGATGTGAAAAATCAGCCAGGCATTTTGTGGGAGCCATATGTCAATAAAAACTTTGTGGTGGTCCTAAAATTCTACAAGACACCTGGCCTTGTGTCACAGGGTATAAATGACAGACTGTAAAAGGTGCTGGTCGATTAAAATGTTTGTCCGACGGTGGCGCAGGGTTGAGGGAGGAACGCGGTCCTCACGGATATTGGGCAGCTGCCTTGTCTGGTCAATTTATTTTTTTTCCTTTCACATCATCCTACGTATTCATATCATAAGGATTGTGGTCAGACCCAAACCCAAAATCTGAAGCTGGGTGTACTGTTACGGCGGAAGGGGGGCAGGAAATTGTAAGGACAACGGATATGGATGAGGGCGTCATCGGAGAGGTTTCTATTTCGGGTTGAAGTCTGATATTTCAGAAGACGGTGACCTCTCACAACGAGGAAACATCCCGTCACAAGCAGACAGGAAATCCAAAGATCATGACAACGGAAACTACTAAAATACAACTAACTTCTCAAGGGGATTTTAGCAGATTGGCTTTGATTTGTTTGGTTTAATGGTTTTAATGTCATTGATAGTAATTAAACAAAACCATATATTTGATCCGATGAGATATCAGTATCTTATGAGCATGTCCACCGGTTCGTCAGAAATGAGTGCCACACTAAAAGAAAAAAAAAATTAAAAACCAAATCTTTAGAAATCAAGGTATAAATCACATGACATTGCAATTATCCGTGTTGATCCTATCCTTCGGCCGTTTTACTACCTGGTTTCAACACCATGTCTGTACTCGGGTCCCATGAAATTCTCACCGTTGCATAGCGATGTTGTGTTTAAAACCCTGCCACCAGCTGGACTTTCAGTATGCCAATAATTTGGGCGCGAGTCAGTTTGTGGTTATAGGCCACTTCCTGCTGAGTCTGAGGGTTTGGAATTGGTGTCATAAGGCAAAGATAAAAGTTGTCTGATCTGCAATATGACCTGTACTAAATTAGACATCGTATCACTTGCTAATAAGTCACCCGTCTCCAGCTGCACATTGATCCAGCTGCGTATCCGCCGAACACGACCACGTTCAAGAATGAGGTTATTTATATCGCATGTTATTCGGATGTTGATTTAATAGGAGTTGCTTTTTATAGAGGTAGGAGAATGGATCTGGAGATGGTGAAAAAAAACATGTCAGTTGTACAAGGTTATATGGAAATTAATGGCAGTGAGTACTTACAGATGAGGTGAAGTGTCTCTATTTTAAGTGCAGGCTCTGGTGTTGAAGAAAATGCCTCGGTAATCGGAAGCGACTTACGAGCCACTCATCGATCTCAGTAAACAAATCTGCTTGGGCTTTAAACACATGAAAGAAGGAAGGAAGGAAGGATCCTACACATTCTCCAAAGCTTCTTCGATCCAATATGTAACATGTATTTACCTCATTCAAGAGGAAGGGATGGAGGAAAAAAGGGAGAACGAAAGGATGGAAGGAGGGTAATAAGGTTGTTCTGGAGGAAGGTTTATCTAGAGTCTCTATGTTAGGAACTGATTCTGCTCCAGCTCGGTTAATGCGCAAAAGTGGAAATTCTAGCGGCCACTCTGTGAGCTCCCAGATGCTAATGTTCGTAGTGTGACCGCTAAGCTCTCCCGGATGAACGGCGTGATCCGTCGGACGCAACCGAAAACAATAAGCGTGTCTTGTCGACTATCTCCCACAATGCTTTGTGCGTAAGACGTATGCTGCAATGGGAAGGGCCTATGAGGACTTTGAGTTTCTCGTATATTAGGACCAGAACGAACTTTGTTCTTGCTCACCTTGAGAACAAGAACAAATTTCTCGCTTCTCGCAGAGTATGTAACGATTGTAGTGTATCTAATGATAAATTGGGGAATAAATGGGAACCATAAGATGTCACAGAGCATGGGGTGATTTGTTTGTACGTACATCTGCATGAAGGAACTACTGTTCGCTTAACAATTTTGTCACAGGTGAACTTTCTTATTGTGTCTCTGTGCTCATTCAGCCCTCCATCTTTGCTTTATTATTTGGTCTTCCACATTTTGGTTTTCCACATTTCCCTAAGATTGATTGTATTCCTGTCATGTACTTTGAGCAGCCTCTAAAATCAAGACTCATTGCCAAGATAAGTCCTTACACTTGAACCACTTTCATAAGTGAACCCGACAAGTCGTCACTTCTGAGTGTCAACTAATCACATTTCGACCGCTATCATACGTCCCCAACCCCCCCCCCCCCCCCCCCCCCCCCCCCCCCACACACACACACACACACCCCACCTCTTGTCCCCAGTGTCCTCCCAAACCCTCCTCCCCCCCAAAAAAATTAAAAAATCACGTCAGAATGTGAAAGTCCTTAGCTGTGTCAGGCCCTGCTGTTGGCGGCTGGATGTGGCAGGCGAGGGAGCATCATCCTTTTACAGAAAATGTATTGATTTATGGAGTTCATAATCCGCAGTGGCACAGAGGGGGGGAGGCATGGCTCATTCCAGCTTTCTGAGTCTTACACTTTAATGAAGTCATTTATCTCTGATCTGAGGCTCTCCTATTATACGCCATCCATCTATCCACACCACATCCACACATACATAAACAGCGCCCTCTTTATTATATAATAAGAGGGCGTAATAAGTAATTACTTATTACTTATTACGTATTACATACCAGGATAAGTCAAAGACACCAGCGTTATCCAGACCAGAAATGACCTCCCTGCTATTGAAGTTTACCTCGTTCAAGTCTTTTTATAGTTGTAAAAATGATGCACTTGTTTTATTTATTTATTTATTTTTGTCCCAGCAATAAGCTCCCTGCAAGACATTTGCTGACAAGATACATTTTTTAACTTGCTAATAGATACCCGCAGATAACACAAGTTTATTATTACACAAGTTATCTATTACGCCGCGATACCACAGGCAATAAATTTACCCCGGCACAAAGAGAGACTTCACTGTGAAGTCAGACGTTCTTGTCCGTGCAGGCACACGGGCAAGGATACGGAGCGGATAGGGCGCAGCGATTTATTTATCTGGGTTAACTCATCTTTTTACCATTTTCTTCATTACACACTTTATGCTCTATCCGGTGCCTCAGGTACCCCCCAGTCCAAGAAGCTTTTGTGCGATAAAGAAAGGGATGAATTTGGGAAATCTCCCTCACATATCTTGTAAACCTCTGGCACCCACAGTATCCTGCAAAATCATGAATAATGCATGGCGTTCTGAGCTTCCCATCTTGTTCGCACATGACCTATAGCCAAAATGATTATGCAGATTCGGGGAAATAAATAAATAATCAAATGTTATAAATGGTCACCCAGGGCATGGAGGACTACTGTGCATTTATCAGTCTGTGGGGGACAGAATGGAGGCAGTGCATTTTTTTTCTTTAGTAGAAGTGATTGGCCTGAATTAACAGGCTAATGTGGTTGCTGTTGTTTGCGCAGCCATTTAAAATGTAATTATTTTCAGCCTGGCGGACTGGCGATGGCAGCTGAGGCCTGCAGCTCGTGGATTAGCCTGCCTCAATAAAGCTTCGGATGCCGTCCTGCTGTTTCAGGCTGTCTGCGAGCAGAAAGCGCACAGACACACACACTCAATATGCACAGCTTAGCATCTTAGTGCGCAATTGCACCTACAGTTGGTTTTGTTTGTTTTGAACCATACATGACTGCGTTCGTGTTAATTGTTCAAATTGCCCACATACACAAACACGACAGGGCTTGCAAACAAACACATGTCACATGGCTCAAAAGGAGGCCATTTGTTGGACGTTTCCTTGTGTTCCCTTAATGCATCATCAATTAGTAAAAATGGCTTCATGCAATATAAAAAAAGGGGTTGCATGCAAATAACCACTAACTGTCATGGTATCCTTTGGTTCTACAGTATCATGGCTTCTTTCTATTTATGACCTGCCAGCTTCAGTCTTTCAACCTGTTTTTAAAGATTAACTAAAACTAGAACTACATCACATACTGTACGGACACACTGTACTCCACCTTTTTTTTTCTTGTGTTTGATGGCCCGGGTCCAGTTAGTTGGTGGTGCTGACAGTCTCCATGTAAAATTCACTGTTTGCATGTGAATAATAAAACTGTCATCTTTGCATATCACAGTTGTTCTTGTAAAGGTCACAAGAAACATCTTCAAACATGCAACTGTTTGAACACTGGCACCCAGAACACAAATTGAATGTCCTTAGACCAACCGCTTTACCTCAAGTTTGATTAGTTTCACAAAGTTTCACTCATCTTCATTTCCCTCTGGAAAAGAAGATTTTTGCTTCTTGTCTCTGCTGCAACATGAATGTGACTGCATATGCAGCAGCGTAAGCTTCTTTTTTTTTTTGTTTCCTGGTGCGTGAACATATTAGCTAGCATTCCTGCACGATCCCCAGTGTTGTGTATAAGGTTTATGGTGTAGTAATCTTACAACGGCAAATGTTTTATATTTGATAAATCAGTGTCTGGAGCCTCTGCACCACCAACATAACTAACACTTCCCTAAAAAAAAAAACATAGACTGTATATAAAGTGGACGCCATGACTGCTCTGCTGCAGTCAAAGCATGTGGAGCTCCCCCTGGTGGCTGGCTGCAGTATAGGTCATAAGCTCCACCCCCTCCATGTTAGTGGATGGGACCTGGACCAAACTAAAACACTAAAGTACACATCAGCTAATTTTTTAAGAATGGTTTCTGTCATTTAATACAATGTTGATGTTAAGCTTTGTTTTAGTTATTTGACTATAAAATGCTATGCTATCAAAACAGGATGTGACATCATGATGACTGACAGTTGCCAGTGACACCGCTCAGAAAAGGGTCCCGGTAAAAATATAATTTATAATGTGACTAATACTTCAATATGAATATTTACTTTACTGAAGCAACCTTTAATTGCTACTTTATACCGTATACATTGCTAAATATGATACAGAAGGTATATTTGTTAATTTACTTCTGTTGTTAATGTATCTTTTTTCCAAAGTAATTTAAACTGATTATTTAAAAGATCTAAATGTCATCTTAATCCTCAGGTGTAACATGCACATAAAACCTTGTTGTTCCTCTTCAAAGATAACAGCCATCCAGCCAAAGTCCGTCTCATTGCATTCCATGTGGCTTTGTGCTAAGCTGAAGGTGTAAGTGTTCAAATAACCTGCTCCAAACAGCTGCTAGTGAACGCACCCATGCAGCTTTGCGGAAAACCAACAAATACAAGGCTCGTTGTCAAACAGCCGGCTGGCTGTTGAGCAGCCTGGCCCAGCGACAATGCTGTTGGACTGTCTGTTTGTGCAACATAGCCAAGCAGGTAATCACCTTTCCAAACATTGTCTGTTACATCGTTTGCTCTGTGGGGGATTTGAAGCAGAGCTGAGCCGTGTTCTGTTTCTCGGGAAATAACGAGGGTTGCAACACACACATTGATCGTGTTGGCAGTTATTACGTGAGGCTATGTGATGGCAAACGGTCAACTGGCTGGCCAGATAATCACACAAGCTGCCTGGGAGATGCAGATCTTGAGGGAATCACCATGCACTTTGTTGTCCTCTTGAACTTTTTACTCACCACACATGCAGGACAAAGTATTGCAGGAGGCTGTGGCTCGATAGGTAGAGCGGGGCAGTCCATGAGCGGTTCGATCCAGCTCAGTTGGTACATGGACCACATGCTGAAGTGTTCTTGAGCAAGACAGTGAACCCCAAGATGCTCTCTGTGCTTGCCATTGGTGTGTGAATGTGTGTGCGCTTGTGTGAAGCAGTGGATAGATGTGTCACTGTGACTGACCGCTGTGTACCAATAGAAAAGGAGAAAAGCGCTACAGAAGTACATCCATTTATTCCCCTTTAACACAAACAGTGTTAAAATCAAATATTCCATAAAATGGCAATAATGTGATCTTACAACCTCACTAGCAGATTCCAATACAATTCACTGAGCACAAGTTCCAAAAGGGCCACCCCTGTATCATGTCAAAATCAATAAACCATTAGCATTGACATGTTATCATAAACTACTGAGATTACTGGCAATGACATTGAAAGTCAGCCTTTGCCATCTGGCTTGACAGAAAACCTGGTGTGCACAAGTTTCTAGCAAAGGTGGCCGGTTGAAAGGGGTGGACAGTCACATTTCAGTTCGTAATGGCTCATAATATGAGAAGGCGGCAGCAGCATAAACATCTTCCACTCCAGGTAAAAACAGAGCAATGTAGTTTATGCTGTTCAGTGCAGTGCGGAATGCACATAATTGTACATTGGGGAAACAAAACAACCCACCCACAAACGAATGGCTCAACATAGGAGAGCCAGGTCATCAGGAAACGATTCAGTGGTCTACCTACACCTGAAGGACACTTCTTTGAGAGCAACAGCGTCCACATTTAAGCCAGAGAAGAAGGCATCTATGTCAAATTGGAAAATCCTTGTCTGAACAGGGCAGGTGGACTGAGATATAGTCTACCATCCTTCTACAATACAGTATAAGTTCAGTCCCCAAGTCATTAACAGACACGAGTCATGTGAGTTTCTGATGGGTAACAACCACAGATGTTCCTACTTAAACACCAACTCTCCACCAGTCCTTCAGAACTGAAGAAGCTACTTTGAAGAAATGCATCTGAATTTGTGGAGTTTCTCAAAGATGTTTCATCCAAGCTTTTGCATATCTCCCATCACCACACCAGACTAATGTAGCAGAAGCTACATACCAATCAGGCATAACATTATGACCACCTTCCTAATATTGTGCAGGTCTCCCTTGTGGTGACTCATCAGAGAATGGACATGGACCTTCTGAGGGTGTCGTGTGGTGTCTGGCAACACAATGTTGTTAGGGGGGGGGGGGGGGGGGGGGGCTTTGTGGGATGATCCACAGAGGCCCCTCCCCTCAGATATTTGATCAGTTTGAGATCTAGTGAATTTGGAGGCCAGGTCAACACCTTGTGCTGTTCTTCATGTTTTTTTTTAGTTGTTCCTAAAGCGTTTTTTTGTGTGTGTCTGTGTCAGGCTGCATCCTGCTGGGGATGGCTGTATGAATTGTCACAAGATGGTCAATGTTATTCACTTCTCCTGTTGGTGGTTTTAATGTTATGGCTGATCGGAGTACATGGGAAATACTTACAGTAAGAGCTTGCTGATAATTATGGAGGCAAATTTTACACATACAGTAACTGTGTCCTTTCAGTGTAATCCCAATTTTCTTAAATTACATTCTCAGTGAAACCTCTCTGACAGGCTAGCAATTGTCCCGAGCAGTCTAATGATGGCTTTTTGGGGCTTCAAGCGCCAGTTGTATTGTAAAGGTAATATTCACTGAACCATGGCACAGTGCTATTCATTGTCCACAAATCCACTGTATTTAAGCCCAGCAAAAAATAAGTAAATTGACCAATAAACCTAAAACAGAAATTGAGGAGTGTGTAATGAATGTCTCAACACGTTAACAGTGACACAACTGCGAGAGAGAGGAATAATCATCGCCACCTTTCAGCACTTGCACCAAAAACCATGAAATTATCAGACAGTGATGTAAAATGGTGGTTATTAAACGGCCCCGCATCTAACATTGCACCTTCAGCAACAAATATTTCACACAACGAAGCAAAGTTGTTCGGCAAAAACTAAATTGGCTCCGAACAGAAGCATAACAAGCGCATTCTGAGGTTGAAACGTGATGCAACATGATGAAAACGCACATATTTACTTTCTAATGCAAAGTCAGTTCTAAAAGATAACCTCGGATTATAAAATCACTCATGCAACACGATTTGCTGATCCTGGCTCCTGAGCCCAGTGTCCCTATAAGACCTTCTGACCCGGCTTTTGTGGAGAGCCTGTACTGGAGTATGCAGGCTGACCTCTGGACTTTTTCAATAACCAGCTTCGTCTTTGGCAAGACGAGGAGTCTGCTCTTGATGTTTAAAGAAATGGAAGGGCATGGTTTTGGCTCTCATTTGCACTCGGTGTAGGGACGCTGTGCTTGTTGTGAGGGAAATTAAACTGCCACCCATGGTAGCGAGAGAGACTCCTCCGTCCACCGCGGATGAAGGAATATCTCATTCTATCTCTCCGAGATAAGAAGCTGCTGGTTGTCACCTCCAATCTCTAGATGAGCCCATGAAAGGAAATGTATACTCCTAAGCAGCAGAAAGTAATATCCTGTCCAAAGGTACAGCAGAGCCAGAGATGAGATTCTAAATCACTTTCTTTCTCCCCCGAACTGATATTAGTATTCCCTTTTATTGCAGTTTACTCAGGTTCTCTTTATTTATGTCTTCAGTCCCCGCTAACTCTTTTTCATTTGCTTTCAGATAACTGCACGGCACGCAAAATGAGCAAAATGAGCAAAATGAGCTAAATGAAATTGACTGGTAAAGTGCGAACCGTCAATGCAATGCACATCTTGTCGTATTCCCTTATTAGTTCATTCATCCACTCATTTATTCTCGTGCCACTTATTCCCTTGTGAAAGTAAGCAAGATTTGCTCCTCCATGCAAAATAGGTGGGGCCAGAGATCATTATGGGTTTGGGTTTGGTAGATGGCACTCCTTGAGAAGTTGCAGTGTTTTTTTTTTTTTTTTTTTGTGCATTCATTAATACACAGGATTAATTGTAACAATCCCTTGTGCCAAAATCCCAGGCAAAACACATTTAGAGGCCCTGTCCAGCTGAGAAACCCTAACAAACCTACAGTCATGTGATATGACGCTTAACCTACAATCTAAATGAACCAAGTAAATGCTGCTGGTTTGTATGGCCCGCTCAGCAGCTGACGCTAACTCAAACCTTGTGAAATATAAGCTAACCAAATGCTGCTGGCTAGCTTAACCTACAATCTAAATGGACTAAATAAATGCTGCTGGCTTGTAGGCCCACAGAGCAGCAGAGGATAATTCAAACATTGTGAAACATAAGCTAACCTAACGCTGCTGGCTTGTATGTCCCGCTCAGCAGGTAACCATAGCTACCAAGCAATATGACATCAGGAACCTGGCCTAAACAGCAGCAGTATGCAGCATGTCATTGGAGTTTTCAAGTGGGCACCTCCCTTCACCGATGTTTCGTTAAGTTAGGCCCACGACACCTCGAGAAGGCTTAACAGTGAATTCCAGTGCAAGATAAGATGTTGCATGAACGTGAAGATTGTAATATTCATTCTGAAAAAATGCAAGAAATTTAATTAATTAAATTGCTTTTCTGGAGTTCGAATCCATGAGCCGACTGGGTCCTTTCTGTGTGGAGTTTGCATGTTCTCCCTGTGTCTGCGTGGGTTCTCTCCAGGTTCTCCAGCTTCCTCTCACTGTCCAAAGACATGCTGGTTAGGTTCACTGGTGATTCTAAATTGGCCGTAGGTGTGAGTGGTTGTCTGTCTCTCTGTGTTAGCCCTGAGATAGACTGGAGACCTGTCCAGGGTGTACCCCGCCTCTCGACCGATGGCAGCTGGGATAGGCTCCAGCCCCGCCGCGACCATTCACAGGAACAAGTGGTTACAGAAGATGAATGAATGAATGCTTTTCTGACTTATAACAGTTACCAACGACTCGTGCATTTGAGGGTTGACGATGCAGAGCATGCATGAAGCATTCGAACCCTGTAAAACCTAATGTGTCGCCGGCTGCAATTTTGCACAAGCGCACTATGGATTACTGTAATTACGTCAATGTGCGACATCGGAAAAAGCTAAGACGTTTGCAGCTTTGCAGCCAGTACGGCGTCATTACGGTAATTGCCCTTGCGCCTCTCCCAGAAGGTCATTACACTCTTATAATGTGCAGTGAAGTTCCAGGTGTTCTGTAAAGAATGGGCAAATGCACTTACTCACAGGACATTTTCTGACCTTTTTATAGTCAAAATAAGCAAAAAAAAAAAGGCTAGTTGACATTTTGAGGCTTAGGTGTTAACGGGTTAGAAAGTGATTGAATTGATTTCCACGTCCTGGAAAACAAGAGCTGAGTTTCTGGCACATATTATGAGGCCACAATAAATTGATTTAATAATAATCTGAAAATAGCTCAGCTTCCAGTGTGGAGGCAGGTAAAGTGACCCTCCTGACACCCTGCCTGGGACTGGGACTGTGTGCAGGGAACTACAGAGCTCCTCACTGGCCGCCGGTACATGACTGCAGTTGTAACGGGCAGCTCCCCGTGGCCGACTACAAAAAGCTATAATCTCCCAGCACCACCTCCTCCTCCTCCTCCTCCAATAGCTATGAAGCGCGGCAACAGAGGTTAATGGTATTTTCCCTGCAGTCCACACTGAAAGCTTTAGCGGTGTTAGTAATTACACATGGTGCTAATACACGCTGACACAGATCCAGAAACACACACACACATTTACAAACGCACACACGTGCACCAGTACAATAAACTACACGCAGAAACCCTCGAGCTTTCTTTTGACACGTGCAAATTTCAAGCGAGCTGGATGCGTACAGCTGTAGATGCAGAGCTGCAAGATGTTCCCGTGGGAGAATCCCCCGGACACACAGTCACAGACGCTGTCACACACATTCACACTAGCTGATGCACTGCTGGATGCTGTGATTACTCCGAGTCTGTATGGATTTGCTGTCGCGCATGGTGGAGACGTGATGAGTGAATTGGCTGCTTGTCACTAGAAGTTTTGAACTGTCAGCTTAGTGCAGAAACTGCGTTGATGCACCTGATGTTATTTATTGGAAGCAACGGGTGTAGGACGGGGTAAATTACAGCCATGCCCCAAAAATGGCAAAAAATATGACATATGTTCAAGTGAAGATGACAACAGCTGTAGAAAAACAAAAAGAGATGCTGAGGACTGATGCTCGGGTCGATGGATGCCTCCAGAATACCTTGTAGCAGATTTAATTTAACCATCCCATTGTCCTCCAGGTCATATTGGACCCATCTCGAATGTTTCTATATCACATAATTTGATATAAATGGGTCTGCTGCCCACGGATCCTGAAAAAAGAAGTGTACAGTTTATAGAAATTGGTTAAGAAGAAATTGTCTAGAAATGTATTTTATGCTTTATAAACAGTCAAACAGACCGGGTCAGTTTTGACCGGGGAGGACAAAAGTTGCATGGTTGGAGGGAAGACAATACGAGTCTTTTAATGTCATCTAAAAAAGTAGAAATTAATATCTTCTGTGGATAAAGTAAGGACATTCATGGCAGTAAAAGCTGATATGAGGAGGAAATTAAGATTGTGGAAGGACTGGATGTTCGATTCAAATCCTGGTTTTGTCTACGACTTCCCTTAACACTTCATTTGTTCTGTTTAAGCCATTCTTTGGGGGAGGCTCGGTGGATCGTCATACTGTTGAAAGATCAATGTGTGCACCATTTGCACTGTATGTACTGTTTGCATTGTTTTTGTGCTGTCTGCCAAAGCTTGCACATGAGCACTTTATGCTCAGTCCCTTGTATTGTACTTAGTCCTACGTCTTCATGTAGCTCCATGTTCCTGGAGGAACGTCCACTGCCGTATGTGGTTGAAATGACAATAAAAACCTCTTTGGCCCTTGACTTCACCTTATCATGGCTTCCTTTAAGGACAAATTTTCTTAAAAGATTAAAAGGACAATGCACTTTAACACCAGCAGCTGCAGATTGCAGGTACAGGGAGGAAACGTTGAGCTTATTGTTGACTTTATTTTTCGGACAGCGGGCATTCCTCAACAAACTGGCAATTGCTTGATGTAAACTTCTCTGATCTACTCCAAATAATTTAGAGATCTTAGTATGTGAGTGCTTATGCACAGCCACTGTTGTGGTGGGCCATTTTTATTTATTTTTTTGTAATCTTTTAACTCCTCACAAGCTTGATGTCCGTCCGAGATCCTCTGCCAAGAACATTCTGGGGAGAATGTGAGTCCTGCCCTGTGACCGAAGGTGACTGGGCCTTTGCTGGACATGCCCTGCCAGAGGATCTCAGGCTGTCTAAAGCGCGGTTTACACATCTGCGGGACATAGACGCCGTAACCCACAGACGTAGTCTACGCCTGTGCGAGCCATTTATACTTGTGGGCTCGTCAGTCTGTAACAACGCCACATAAACACTAGTTGGCGCTGTGCCTTTTTTGCCACTCGGGTTCATTTTTGTTTCTACTTCCTTTTTCTCTCTCAACAATGGCGACTAAAACCTTCACCGCAGTTTCGCCAAAGACGAGCCGTACAAATGTTTGTATCTCCGAACATCTCAGTTAACCTTTCCTCGATCCAAAACAATTAGATCCAAAAAATTGTGGCAGGCGGACATACTAAAAGCAGGTATACGCAACTACCAAGCGGACCAGTCACAGCTCTTGTGGTCTGCGTTGCTGTGACGCGTAGGTACATTTCTGGGGAGGTGCATGTCGGACTACTTCTCTTAATTTGGCACACTGTCTTATTGTGATACCTCACGTTGTCTGCGTGGTAATAGTTATTTGTGATACCTCATGAGCGTGGGCTCAGACTGCAAAAGGTCCAACTTTATTTTCCGAAAACAAAACCAGCGCTCATCCGCGACAGTATGCGTTCCCTCTTCCCCGGTTTCAGCCTCTGCAGACTCGATGTGACAGCTCCAAATTATCCAACAGCTGAGTCATCTCCTAATCGCCCTTTATTGTCGTCTGCTCCGGCCCCCTTTTTTCTCTTTCTCTGCCGCTCATTTGAGAGCCTGATGGGTGGGAGATAATGAGGGCTAATGGTCTGTCTCAATGACTGAGCGAATGTGGAAATGCACGGAGCCGTCTGTCTAGATGGTATCACCTTTCCACAGAGACGAAAAACGCCCGTCACCGTATAGAAAAATGTCATTTTGATTACTTTTATTCTGGAAAAGTTGGTGTTGTTGCAGCGGGATGTGACTCTGTCGCTCTTTTAGATTGAGCAAGCGAGAATGCAAACATTAGGCACTGTGTCGGTCTTGTCTGCCGTAAAGTGACACGAGAAACGACAAAAAACTAAAAAGAGTTTTTAAAAAATGACACGTGCTGCAAAATCAAAACTCAAATCCAGATGTTGTTGCTGCCAAAGAAGTGTTGGTTTCTCTAAGATCCCATCATAGAGAAAGTGAAACTAATAGAGAAAAAAAATCTGTCAGACTCTGATGTCCATTAGACGATACTGTATTCTCCTCTTGCAGACAAAAGCTGCCTCAGAGTGGCCATCGCACTGGGAGGCAGGGACGAGCATCTGGCAGCGTCAACAATTAATGTGTGAGGATAGTACAGATTTCCATCAACCTCTTGTAAATAGCTGGCATGTGGAGAGCTCCTCAGCAGATGTGATACAAGAATTCATTAGTGTCCCCTGTTCCTCACACGTGTCCCCAGAAAGCTATTATCCACCAAGCTGAGCACGAGGAGATGATTTCAAAAAAAAAAAAAAAAAAAAAAAAAAGGAATCCTTGTCACAATCTCACAGTGTGTTCCTGCTTCCAAACACATTCCGGTTCTTTTATGGGACAAAAGAGCAACGCTGTGTTGTTATTATGTTCGGCGTTTTCACTAATAAGCGGTGACTCATTTGCTGCAGGTCACGACATTCTGCAACAAAAAGTATCCAAATGTTTTCAGAGCGGTGACATTTCCTCGAGGGCCTTTTCTTTCTGAACGTCATTTGCACTCGGACCAGGACATGCAGGTTTTCACAGCTCACCTGTCTGGTGTGCATGGAAGCAAACGCTGTTCTGTTTAGTCCATCACCTCTAGCTGATGTCCGCTTGCAACTCTTTTATTTTGTATTTTTTTATGTTGATATTATATTATATTTCGCGCTTAGTTTTATATGGCTGTATTGCAGGGGGTGTCCAAACTACGTCTTCTTCTGCGTTTTCTTTTTGGCTGCTTTGCCGCTAGTCAGCTGCCACTAAAACAGAAGAGAACTAAGACTCTTTTATGCTACAGGGGACGTGGTTTTGGTGGCAGACCTAAAATAAATAACTACAAAAGATCAACCTTGGCTAAAGTCAGATACCAATTCGATTACTTAAAAAAATGCCTGGATCGAGCTCCCCCTGGTGACTGGCTGCAGAATAGGTCATAAGCTCCACCCCCTCTATGTTAGTGGATGGAGCTTGCGCCAAACTAAAACACTAAAATACACATCAAGTAATTTATTTTTTTTTCAAGGATGGTTTCTGTCACTTTAGGTAGTTAATATAATGTTGATGCACGTTCAAGTGTCAAAGTTTTGTTTTAGTTATATAGTTATATAGTTATTCGACGCTAAACTCTACCAAGTCTTGCGTCTTTTTAATTTTTGTATATATATGTTATTTTGGGTTTTTTTGTATATTTCATGACTTGTTGAAATGGAACTCCAGTGAGTATATAACATAACTACTGTCATTAACCTGTATTTTCATTCATTTGTTCTCACAATGTCATGATCATAAAAATACTTTTTTTCTTTGCAGCAGCAGATAAAGTCAATCAGCCAATGAGAATAACTATATCATAAAGTTGCTTTAAAACTTAATGTCTATTTTCCATTTTCCTTCTTACTAATTACAAACACAAACCACTTATCTATCTTTATCTGTCTTAAACAAGGTCTTAACTTAAAGTCAGAGGCAATAAAGGCAAACATGGCAGAGGAGAAGTGCAGCCCAAAGACCCAGTGGACACATGCACCGGCGAGAATTGCATTCAATTGTCTCTGACAGTCACGATGGAGCCGGCCTGCTGTGTAATGTATTCAGAGATTTGGGGGGAAAAAAATATTAATATTAATCATGGCAACGTTGTCCCAAGTTGAGGACATCGGTCTGCTGAGGACTGTGTTCTGAAAGCCATCATCAACTTCCTGGGAGAAGATGCAGATGATCTTATTAAATAATATTTTAGAAAGTTTCTACAGCAGTCTACGTATCCTCTCCAGAATACAAAGTCAAGACTGAATGAATGAATGAATGAATGAATGAATGAATGAACCTTAATATTATTATACGTAGTGTAATGAAAGTGTGTTCGGCTGATCCCTAATATTCAATAAAGGACACAAGATAATACAACCAGGCAAAATAACAGATCACAAAAAAGGTAGAATATATAAGGCCCTAATAAACGAATCAGTGCAGCAGTGCATAAAAAAAGCAGTGGCAGTATACGGTATAAAATTTAACATAAAAGACTGTTATGTGATGAAAGTCAAGTTGACACCGACTAGTCTCTGATGTGGTCACTAATAAAAACACAGTAGAAAGTAATGCTTTGCAACAATAAAATCTATATTCTTGACCTGAATACATATACTGAGAACAGATATGTGTAGTCTGTATAAAAACAGGCAGCACCTCAGCACCATCAACAACATTTAATAGTATTCCACAGTGTGTTGTTAGATGGGATAGTGAGCCTGGGTTCAAGAAAATGTCTACTGCAGCTAAAGGTCTAATAACTTTGACAAATAGTTGATGTGCATTTGGACCGTTCCTCTGCTAAAGTTAGTAAGATGCCTTTTCAGATGCATTGCAGTAGTACTTTTGTTTTATTTCAGGACTGACATGTCTTCTCTGATTATATGCCGATAACAACATGGACGGCTCAGTGACCAGTCAATATGATGCTTAAAGTGTCATGGCACAAGAGATAAGTCAACAAACCGACTAGTCCACTAGTCTGTACAGCCTCTAGTCCACAGTCCATACACGTGGCATTTACATTACATAAATATGCAGCAAAAGTCGCCGATGGTTTCTT
This sequence comes from Chelon labrosus, assembly GCF_963514085.1. Lineage (NCBI taxonomy): Eukaryota > Metazoa > Chordata > Actinopteri > Mugiliformes > Mugilidae > Chelon > Chelon labrosus. The sequence continues at coordinate 26,233,454 of NC_140345.1, forward strand.
TGAACTCTTTACCCCACTGCTGGACAATCATGTAGATGAAGCTCAGAGGGACCTGGAGCAGGAATGAAGGAGCCTCCAGCAGACACTGACATTGTCACTGAGGGAGTGGAGTTGTTGCACGACCTGACTTCATTTGCCTCAGCTTGTACCCTCCTTCTAGGTTTGATATTTATATATATATATATATATATATATATATATGTACTCTCAGCCTAGCTTGTCCAAAGCCTCTTCGTTTCACATTTGAAATGTTCCAGAAAATCATCATGCGGCTCAAGCGGCGTGAGATGTCCTCCAAAGTTCAGAGCTCGCAGTGTGGCAAACTTCAAAGTTCACAGTAATGAAACACCGTGATGCCTTCCTCGCCTGGCCCCAAGACTTTTATGTGAGCTGAAGATCTAACCGTGTTTTAGATATGGACCTCTTTTGCCTTTTTTGGGGGGGTGTTGACCTCTGTTTTGCACCCATTGTATGCACCAAGAACCACCAAACAAACCTTAAAACAACATAATTCTTTTGTTTAGTTCTTCAGCAACATCATTTGACATTTGAAAGGCACAGCTTCCTTTAGACACGTCATGTCCTAAGTAACTAGGATTTTAGATTCAGTGCTGTGTGTTTTCTGACAATGCAGTGACTGGAATGACGACAGGGATTCACTTGAAACCTCAGAAAATTCATTCAGCATCAGAATTATCTTCCTGTTTCTTTAAAAAGTTGTTTTTTCTTTTTTGAAAACTGAAACCAAAGCTCATTTTGGAAAAGAGTAAGGTCCTAAATATGAAAAGCTCCAGCTATTAACAGCTTGCCTTTTTGGTGTTCTTTTTTTTTTTTTTTAATGCAGATTCTTTAACTGCTGCGTGTCTGTCGTACCAACACTCTTACAACTTTAAAATACATACACACGCAAATGTGAGGGGATTCATCAAAACACATGAAAAAAAAAAGATGTCCAAAGTTAAGGCTGAAGTGAACATACTATCTGAGTGGTGCATACGAGCACGTTGAGATGAAACTGCAGTTGTCTGCCCGTGCAGGAGGATGCCACCTGCTCAGTTGCATCACCTAGAAACAGCCAAACAACCGGTTCGACTGTGACGAGGTGACGCGTTGGAGGCTGCAGCAGCAGATGGAGGAGAACGGCTCGAAATAAACAGCGGTGGACTTCACCAAGACACTCATACACGACAATATACTGTACATTTAACAGCGTAGGTGCACACCACAGCTCCACACCGACTCCACTCTGGGGCTGTTCAGCAGTAAACTAGCTGTGGACCGTATGGAGAGACCCGTGCATGCTTTGTGACCCACGCAGTATGTCAATCAAACATGGTTCACACTGAGTGATGCTATTTTTAAAAAGTGACACTGCCAATCAGCCCCAGTGGAAACACTCGGACCAGATTCCACTAAGAACAGCTGGTCATTCTGTCATTAAACGACATTTTGGATCAAGGGCTCTTACAATCTGCTCCTTTCATTCTTCATGTCTTGTTGAAAAGATGACCAAACAGCAAAGAGTTGCAAAACAACCACAAATAGATGTAAAACAACCACAAAGAGACAAAAATGAAGTGCGACCTGAGGAGGTGCAGAGAAGACAAAGGAGATGAGAGATAGGAATGGCAACAGAAGGACTAAAGAACAACAAATGGCAAAAGATGACAAGGACACGTCAAAAAAGTAACTTCGAATGGACACAAAGGCCACAAAGACAGAGCACCCCCTCCCCCACTACCACCACCAAAAAAAAAAAAAAAAAAAAGAGACACACAATGGCACCAAGAAAAGCCACACAGAATAGCTGCAGACACAAAACCAGGATACATAAAACCACTGCAAAAAAACAGAAACGAAACCCTGGCACTGAAAGGAAGGACGATCTGAACTAAAAACACCTGCAGTGAAAAGTGGCCTGCTTTTAAACTCAATAATACATCATTTGATAAACTGCCTTCTCCTTGTGTCCACAGTGGCATATACTGTACCTAGATGTATGGAAAAGTGATTTCAGTGTTGTAATTTAACCATGCAGTGTCTGTTGATTATTTGGATGTGTTTTAGTATTTGATACGTGGAGATGTTTTCTATAGTTGGGTGCTGATTTGTTGCTGCATAAATATCTGGTTACCTTGCTAAGTGCAACATCGGTTACCTTAACGAGACTGAACTGTGCTCGCGCCGTAATCGGCTGTAGTTGCGATGTCAATTAAGAGGAAATGGCTATTTTCTGTTGATGATCATTGAGTGCAAGATAAAGAAGCAAAACCCAAGCCGAGAACCATGATGAGATGCAGCTCTACTTCATAGATAGATAGACAGATAGATATGTAGACGGATAGATGGATAGATGGATAGATATTTTTATTTATCCCATGGGAAATTTGGTATCTTTGGTAGCATCATTACACAGAGACTGGAGGATTTACAGTCAGGAAAAAGGGTAAGAAAAAAAAAAGTATAGTGAGGTAGAATGTATAAATATATATAAGAAATATACAAAAGTATATATATATATATAAAATATGCAAAAAATATTGAAAAATGTATCTACAATATACAAAGTATATATACAATATATAAATCTATGTAAAATATAGAAAACATAAAAAGATATAAAAATAAAAGTATATATGAAAATATAAAAGTTTATATACCAGATATACAATACACTAGTATATATATATACTCATCAGCGTTACATCTGAGTGACTGCGTTCCCTCATCGTAAGGAGGTGGCGCGGGGAGATTTTTGAAACAGCTTTAATCTGCGTTTCAGCTCCGTTTCGGGCCGTGTCCTGCGCCGTGGCTTTTGCCGTGTAAATCCAGTTGTTCTGTCACCGCTCCAGCTGACTCACCGCTGTCTTCCTCATCAAATCCCACAAAACAAGGGAAGCCAGGGATTAGTCCCGGCTAAATACACTAAGCTCGTTTGATAATCACGGCTTCTCCCCCAATCTCCACTAATTGACAATGGATGTGACGAAATGAATCTACATGAATGGCTAGGGAAGAATACGGCCGCGTTATCAGCGTCATGTGAAGGGATTTTGCTCCTGAGTTACATGGTGTTTGTAGCATGAAACTATTTTGATCACATTCCTGCATACTAATATGCAAGTGCTGAACATACCACTGTGTCTTTGAGTACTGGTGACTTTTCGGTGAAATTATGCTATGTCCAATCCCTGTCCTCTCCATTGCCAGAATGTCACATTAGCTAGCTGTAATTTCCATTGACCATACTGAAAGTTTTTCTTTGCACACTGACAATACTTTATAAGAGAGCCAACAGCTATTCAGCCATTGTGGAGAAGCCTGCAGGACACCACCAATTACAGGAAACCATCACCTGGCCGAAGATCTGAATGTCTTTTTCTACAAGATAGGTCAACCAACTACCACCCCCACACTGCTGACGAGGCCTCCCATCTTCTCGCAGCTACGGGGTACGGGCATGTTGCTTTGACATCCGTAGTCATAAAATCCTCACAGGACCCCTGCTGGAGCGCCTGCAGTTTGCCTACAGGGTTGGTGGGGGATGCAGTCAAAATTTGGACATCCCACAACACCTTCCCGCAATCTTGCTTGTGGATTTTAAGCCCTGCCTCCTCAGCTTCAAGCTCAGCCTGTCCTCCATCCCAGTCTTCACCTGTTTGTGTTTGCGGTGGAAATATTCAGCTTTCTGGGATTCACCGTCTCCCGGGACTTAAAATATCCACCCGGCATAGATTGTATCATCAGAAAGGCCCAGCAAAGGATGTACTTACTGCGCCAGCCTCAGAAAGCTCAACCTGCCTCGAAAGCTGCTGATCCAGTTCTACAAGGAAATAATCTGGTCTGTTCCCTCCGTCAGCGTTTGGTTTGGATCGGCCGCCAGACCAGATAGGAACAGACTGCAACGGGCTGTCAGGACTGCAGGAAACACATCACTGCCTGCTCTCAGTCCAGGAAACATCACACCCTGAACATAACCTGTTTCAACACGTCCTCTCTGAGAGGCGCTTACAGGACTGTTCCGACTGTTCTTTCCACAGCACCTGTGGTCTTATAGAACTCGAGATTCAACTGAAAACACTTTGAACATGAGATGCATATAATTTATTGACATAAGTTTAGAGCCTGGCTGCGTGACCCAGACTCTCTGGGCTGAAAAAACAATGCAACTGATCGATATGAACAGGATGGGTGCAGTGTGCACGGAATATGCACATCAAAAGACTTCTACTCCGAGGAAAATCCTCAGCGTTATGGGTTTGTGAATGCCAGCTCCTTCAACCAAGCATAATAACTCTAATGAAGTACAAACTACTTTGTCTAGAAATGCCACTGAAATGAAGGAGACAAATGAAATCGACCTAACTGAAAGCAAAATGGATGAGTTTGAGAAACAATCCGGGCAGCCACAAGCACTTTTTATTACTTAGTTTAGTGCCCAGTTGATTTATATGCATTTGGCATCAGGTATTAACATACCAAAGACATTTTAGATTACAACGAGCTTCACCTGAACAAGTGGACGACGCATACGCACAAATGTCATGGTCCTTTTTGTCATTCGTTTAGCTCAACGAAGGCTTCATCACACCATTTGATTAGGGCCATGACATGTTTTATCATTTCTAAAGTGAACCTTGTGTATTCACAGAGTTATTTGCATTCATGAGCCACTGTTGGTCAATGGGGAGAATGTGAATGCAATAACATGGAGAGAAAATCAACCATTAAATCTAAGGCAATGAGGCAACGGTATCTGAAAATGAGTCCAAATTGTTCCTTGTTGTCCTTTCAGGCACAACAACCAGCAGAATCCTCACTTTTGTGAATACTCTCTTAGGTAGGAGTAGAAGAGTGATCAGCTGATCCTTAGGGAGACTCATTTAACACATTTTTGATTTAGTCTTCAGTTGAAAATGCTTATTGGTTTTATAGGCGGTTTTAGGCTTCTGCGTCAATTTGCCGGGGTTGCTACGGCGACAGCTCAGACCCTACGCAGGACCTAATGCCATAGCCTGACATGCACCTCCCATAGAAATGTAACTATGCTCCGCGGCAACGCAGACCGCAAGAGCTGTGAGTGGTCCGCTTGGTAGTAGCATGTTTCCGCTTTAGCTGCTTCTCCATCTCTGCAGTTTTCAAATTGATTGTTTTGGATTGATAAAGATGTAACGCATCGAGGGGAGGTTAACTGAGGAGGTTCAAAGATACAAACATTTGTAGGACTCGTCGGCGAATGTTTCAGTCGCCATTGTTGAAAGTGAAGCAGGAAGTAGAAACAAAAATGAACCCAACTGGCAAAAAGATGCTGACTAATGTTTGTATAAAAGGCTCATGCTGGCTTGGGATACATGCGTAGGCTAGTTTTAGTAGATGATTTTATATGTCGTCTTCAGACAAAATAGAAAACTTCCTAAACTTAATTAATTAAAGTGCAATAAACGCAGATGTACAACGGCTGGACGCATATTCCTGAGATAACTTGTTTAGTGGTAGTAACTATTGTTGTTGTAATTCCTGTACAAACATAGTTAGGTTAAATGAAAATAGGAAAATATGGAAAATAACATTTCAAATCTTAAACAATAAATTGTAGGCTTCCAACTTGAATGGTTTACTGTGTTACTTTGTAGTTGGCCTTATGCACAAGAAGGATTCATTCTACATTTATGGACAATTCCAGTTTGCTCGATGCTAATTTATTATGCACTCTACTGTACACTGTTTAAATGCGTGTCAGTAAAACATCAGATGGCAATAATCTGATGTTTTTTTTTTTTTGCTGTGCAAAACAGCAACTTTTAAAGTGCTTAGATGAGACTAATTTGACTTCATAGTTAGCTTCATTGAGGCTGCTTAACTAGCAGGGTGATGCACCTTCAACTATATTCTTTTCCCGCCTAATTTGTAGGTACAGGGCTTGTGGCAACTTGTTAGTTTTGGTAGGCTACCGTCAACTGCCTGAGATCACATAGGCCAATGCCCCTTATCCAATCCAAAGACATGGACACACATTTTGAAAGACAATCAGCCCATACGAGAGAGATCATGTCTTTTGAATGTCGGATATTCAAATAGCATCATATCTTATCTAATAACAGTCTAGTCCCATCTTGGCTCGTTAGCAGAAACCTATTTTGTCAAAGGTTTTGCATGTCATCAGACATGCAAAAAACGATTCTTTGGGTCATTGCAGATGCACCGCAGAGAGGTCTTCTTTGACCAGTAAAAAAAAAAAAAAAATGCCTCAAGGGTAGCGAATTCATCTTTAAGCCTATGCCTTTGCATAATTAGAGCAAATAGTAGCACAGAAAGAAAACGTGAATTAGAGGCCAGTCTCGGATGCACACGGCTAAATAAGAGAAATAAGACGTAATCGTATTAAGGTAAGAAGAGAGACAGAGAAAAAGAAAGTGAGATCTAGATCTCTGTCGAAGCCCTCAGTGTAACAGAATCCACTTCATTTCAATTGGAGCTGAGAGTGATAAACAATCTGAATAATGTTCCTGAAGTGGTCTAATCTCTTTAGGACACACGGTGCTGGAGGACGGAGGGCAAGACGGGTGAAGAGGATTGTTAATTTCATCAAAATGATTGCTCAAGGAGTGGAAGAGTCTGGAGATTCAGCCCACAAGGAAAAAAGAAAAAAAAACTCTCTCCTCTTTTATCCTGTTACATATTACAGTCTTCCCACTGCTCAGACGAATGCTTGAACTCAATTATTCCTCCCACTGTTAGACAAGCAGCCACAGTCGGCCGGGGAGAGTGTTCACACCGTCCCTGGGCGTATTCGGACTGGCAGTGCTTTGCTATTTGAGGCCAATATTAGCCTTTCATTAGATCTGGTCCAGTCAGTGTCATCCACCTTTAGATGTGATGGATACGATGCCGTTTGTTTGGTTGGATGAATGAAAAATGAAAAACAAAGCATCGACTGTCTGGGAAGTTTAGTGAACTGATTTGATCAGGAACGTCACCTCTAAGTCTAAAACATGAAATCATGAAGTAATTATGTAAGGTGTCGTTTCAAAATAAGATGAGGTTGGAGGACCAGGTACAGAGGCCACACCGATAAACAATTCCCTGTCAGTGAGCATCAGATCGAGAGTGATTATCCTATACACTCATCAGGTATAACATCATGACCACCTTCCTAATATTGTGTAGGTCTCCCTTGTACCCTCTTAACAGTTTTGGCCGATCAGAGAATGGACACGGGCCTTCTGAGGGTGTCCTGTGGATGTTGTTAGTGGAGGTCTTTGGGTCCTATTGGTTGAGGGGAGGGGCCTCTGTGGATCATCCCACAGATACTTGATCAGTTTGGGATCTAGTGAATTTGGAGGCCAGGTCAACACCTTGTGCTGTTCTTCATGTTTGTTTGAGTTGTTCCTTTTATGGCCCTGGAGAGGTAGTGGGCGTCTGCAATGTCATGGAGTGAGGGTAGAGGGCAGCAGATAATCCTCTGTACTGTGTGAAACTGACATGACTTACGGGGACATTTGAATACATGTGAGCTTCCGTTAATGCCAATTAAACTTACTCTGATGAGCCTGCTGTGAAAAGACCTTAGACACAAATGTAGACATGTAATTTATGGTGAGGTGGATCACTCAAATTCCAGAAGATAAATAAAACTTTTTAACACTGAATTCTCACAAAATGGTCAATGTTATTTACTTCTCCTGCAGACCAAGACATTACACAGGGACACGGGAGGTGAATCTGGAATACACTTGTCTTAAAAGGTTGAAGTGTTCTGCTGAGAACTTTAAAATTATTCACCAAGCAGAGGTGTAAGTAACTGAATTCACAATAGCTTAAATTCCATCACTCTTCAGATTCAAGGTCCTGCAATAGTTTATTAGAAATTAGAAAAGCCTTCATTTTCATTGTATGCACAATACAACAAAATTGCATGATTTCCATCAAAGCGGTGGTTTTCAGAAGAATAAAATACAAACATACATTAAAAAAATGGGGGTGGGGGTGCCTGGTCTGGTCTAGGTGGGTGCTACATGTATAAGTAACATCCACACCAATGAATTGTCACAAGATGGTGACATCTTAACGTTGTGGCTGATTGTTGTATTTTGCCATTTAGCGTGGCAGACTTGTTGGTTGATTTATCTATACGTCCATTATTCCACATGTTTTTTTTTTGTGTGTGCTGACATTTCTTTTCAGTCCACAATCTACCATTGTCCCCAGAGAGGTGAAATACAGACCTACCCGGACCACAAAAGGCTGCAGCCGCTGCACGTTAATCATCTATCTTCCAGTGTTTTAGTATGAAAGCCAATTACCGAAGCGTCCTCCGACACCAAGCCCACAGAGCAAATTATGATAATTCTGACATTTTCATATTCCTTTGTCTCCCACCAATAATCCACTTATCTTTCTTCCTCTAATAGATGCTGTTTTACAGAATGTTGCAGTTTTTTTTCCCCTTTTTTTGTCATCTAACAGTGGCGTGAATAATTTAGTAGTCATGAAATTTTTAGCCTCCTCTTCCTCCGCGGTAACAAGAAAAGCCACTCTGCGCCCGGGATGCAAAGTCACAATTTATTCATGAGAAGATGCAACGCGGCGGCAGAGAGATTTGGAAGTGGACAGGAGAACGCGGCACTGTCTGCAGACAACCTCACCCCCCGATCCCCACTCCCACATCCACCCCCCGTTCGTCAGCAGTGTGTACAGTATGTGTTATTATTAGCAAGGTCAAAGCTGAGCCGCACGCTGACTCCCAGTTGCAGGTAGCTGAGTGACTGCAAGTCCAGCAGGGATTATTGAGGTTCCCCACAGGAAATACAAGCAGCTGTTTCGAGGGAAGGGAAAACCAGTTAACTCTTTCTAGCAATGCAACATTCTGTGGTGCTTAGTTGTCTCCGGAGGTGACAGACAGAGAGTGGCATAGCATGTAAAGCCTTGGATAATAAAGCTCCGGTGTCACATTTGCTTTGATTATTCCTGTCTTTTCTGGGCCGTAGCACAAAATGACTGCATTGTGGAGAGCTGCTGGCCGAGTAATTGTTATCTTCTTGAGATTTCTGGCAGCTCTAAAGTCACTTTGCAGCCCATAATCTGATTTGGAACAATTTCCCGACACATATTCTAGTCGTTTCACACAAACACAGTGTTTTCACTTGTCCACAGTAGATGATGGTACTGTTGGTGTGCAACAAGATGCAGGACTACCTTGAGGCCATAGCATTACATTGTTAAAAAAAAAAAGAAGAAGAAGAAGAATACCAGCAGAGACTATGTGATAAATACACCGATCAGCCACATCAGTATATAACATTGACCATCTTGTGACAATTCAGTGTTCTGCTGGGAAACATTTGGACCTGGCACTCATACATGTGGATGTTACTTAGACATGTAGCACCCACCTAGACCAGACCAGGCACCCCCCACCCCCATAGTTTTATGGGGTGGGGGGTATTTTAGTCTAAATAAAGAAAAAACAGTGAGAATAAAACTTAGCAAACAAGAAGATTTATAACATCCACAAGGACAATGTTGAAATCCAACTGCTAACGCTGATCATTACAAAGAGGTGACGTACAAATACATTATTTTTAGTGTATCACTGACATATTACAGTACAAATGGAACCTAACATCCATTGTGCTGCTTTGTAACATTTCTCCATGAAGGAATGTCTTCTTTTGACATATTTCTGGATAATGAGCGCCACCAAAGTCATTTGAGTGCAACGCCGCCGCCGTCAAAGGTAGGACGACTAACAAGAATCCTTCTACACATGTGAATAGGCTCCATTCATTTGGTATCCTGGAAGCCAGTCTGCCTTCTCTTGCCCACAACATTTTTTTGTTGGTTGGGAGTTGGCTCGTTGGGAAGTAAAGCACCACGGCACAGCAGTGAAGCAGACAAACCGACTGGTCATCTAGTCCGTACAACCCCTCGTGTGTATGTCACGGGGTGACTGTGTGTGGGTGTGTGTGGGTCTGCCGACCTGTGGAGGTGATTATCTGATCACCTGCACGTGTGTAATTAGGCAGCACTAGGGGGAGGGTCGTAGGTGCTTTTTCTTCTCATTCAGGAAGCAGAGACAGAGCAGGACGGAGCGGCTGAGCTGACGCGGGCAGGTGACACGGGGAGAATACGAGTACAGCCGTTGGTCACCACGACGGGTGAGGAGCGAGTCTGCCGAGGAACACGGGCAACGGCCATAAGACGACGGAAGCCGCTGCGGTACAAGAGAGAGGACGCCGTCGATGCGCCGGACCGACCCAGTAGACGCACGGTGCGAGAGGGGGAAGCTTTGGGAGACAGTGGAAGGGTGGGGACGCGTTCCACCCTTCCTCCAGCTAAGTACCCTTCTCATTTCGCTATTTGAACATAAGGAACATCTCCAGCATTATTATCAGTCATTATAGGACAGACGTCAGTCGTTGGATGGGATTTTTGTTTGATTTGCCGTGCTATTAATTTCTTCCAAATTGTGTGGATTGTTTGTTTATTTTTGACTTGCCCTGTGTTGGCCTTTGTTTGATTACTTTTGAGATTAATTGATTTTATCCCATCAACACTGACTTCTGTTTCCTAAAAGAAAAAAGAACCAAATAACTGAAGACTGATTAGGCTGAACATTCTGACGGTCACCTGGTGTTTTCTTCTGTGTCTCCTACAAAGTGATCTTCAGCCAATCGTGGATAGTGAGGCCTGCTGCCCAGGAGCTCGCCACGTCCGGAGTAACTCTACATTGTGGACTCTTTTTAGAAAAGGACTTTTAGGAGTATATTATTTTAAATTTGTAATAAAAGTGTATATTTTCTATAAAAAATCCCCCGTGGACTTTGTTGTTGTGGTAGTCGCTCCCCCGACAGAATACGGTGGTTTTGCACCCTGCCCCGGTCGCGTCCACTCGGCGACATTTTGGCGTTGTCGGCAGGATTTTGTGGGGTTTGAGCGACTACACCTTACAACATGCCCGGGGAGGGACAGGCAGCCACAGGACAAGCTATTAATCAGCCAGCTACAATGATGCCTTTTATGATGGGAATGTCCTGGGTACAGAGGTTTGGTGGGTTGGGCTCAGAAGTAAAATTGGGAGATTGGCAGGCACAAATGGAGACAATGCTAAGCTTCCAGCCAATCAGTGACGCTCAAAAGGCCGACTTGGTAATGGGGTTCTTAGATGGGGAGGCAAAAAGAGAAATCATGACATTAGAGAAAACAGGTAGAGATACTCCACGGAAAATCTTTGCTGTATTGTCTGCACTGTATGGAGACTCCACTCATGTATCTGTCTTAAGAGCCCAATTTTTTAATTGCAGACAGGAACCCAACCAGTCCCTTAGATCCTTTTCCCTTCGCCTCAGGGAATTGTTTCTGAGGTTGAAGCGCAAAGATGCTACAGGCCTGGAACACAGTGACATACTTCTGCGTGACCAGTTCATTATGGGACTACGAGAAGGGCCAATAAAGCAAGAGCTGAGGCGTCAAGTAAGGAAACAGCGAGCCCTGTCATTTGATGAGGTAAAGTTAGAAGCGCTTGCTTTAGAGGAAGAACAGGAGGATAACTGGTCAGCAGCACCTTCGTGCTTAGCCATAAACAGGCCTAACCCCTCTCCCCAAAATGGTGTTGCTGACTGGAAACAAGAATTTCGTAGAGAAGTACTTAAAGAGGTTAAAGAACAATTGGCAGAAACAGCAAAAGTACTTGTAAACGAGTTGCGAGCGGAGATTAATGGTCCCCCGTGTCCTCCTTTACCCACAGCTCGGCCTCGGGCCTATTCAGACGATCCTGGTAGGCCAAGACAGAAGTTTAGAACCTCCTCAAATAATCAGGATTTTAAGTGGGATCCCCGTGGCCGCCCCATTTGTAACCAGTGTGGGGAGCCAGGCCATATTAGGCGCCACTGCCCCCATAGAGAGGCTCAGTCGGGTTTTTAGCTGGACCGGCCACTGTGGGTCAAGTGGCCGGCCCCCCCCACTGCGACCCTATCCACAAGCTTGCAGAAGCCACCATTGCTAGAGCATGCCCTGTAGCAGAGGTCAAAGTAGACAACATAGATGTTAAATGCTTGGTAGACACAGGCTCTCAGGTCACCTTATTCAGTGAAAACCTTTGCAAAGAACTCTTTAGGGGTAAACAGACCAATAATGGAGATCTTCCATGGTTAACCTTACGGGCTGCTAACGGACTTGAAATTCCTTATGTTGGATATATGGTTGCAGATTTTATTGTTGGGGGGGTGAAAGTGCCATCACGTGGGATTGTAATTGTGAAAGATGACTGTCTGAAAGGACATAAAGCCCTTATGGGGATGAATGTAATCTTGGGCTGTTGGGAACAACTTTTCCAGAACCCAGGCAGACTGTGCAATCCCCAGTTACAGAATTTTGGGAAAGAGTGGGACAATGTGTTCACAGATTGTCGAAGGGTCCAAGCGACAGTGACGAAGGAACAGTGGGAGGGCACCGCCCGGGTGGCCTGCCGCTATGCAGTGACTGTTCCAGCCCAGAGTGAGGCCCTCCTGTGGGCCAGAGTGTCAGCCCCATCACAGCTCAAGAATCCCTGTGCCCTAGTGGAGCCTTTTGGGGGGGACATCGGAGTTGAGGTATCAAGGGCCTTGGTAACAGTGAAAGAGGGAAGGGTCCCTGTGAGGGTGCGTAACGTTAACCCCTATCCAGTCTCCTTGTACAGACTCCAAAAGTTGGCCACAGTTTCTGTGGTTGATCCACTAAGTGTGAGAGGGAGTACTGACGTCTCCCTCATGGAAGTGAGTCCCGGGGTGGTAGAGGTGGGGGCTGTCCAGGTTGGCCAGGAGGCTGACAAGCTGACCATTCCTCTACCCCAGAGTGACCACCTGAGCGAGGAACAGCAACATCAGTTCCACCAACTCGTGGCTAAATGGCAACATGTATTCTCTGTTCATGAGGAAGACTATGGCCGGACTGACATTGCTAAACATCATATTCCCACAGGTGATGCTGCCCCTATCCGAGAGAGGTTCAGACCCCTACCCCCTACCCTCTACAAAGAGATGCGCACCCTGTTACAAGGTATGTTGGACAAAGGGGTTATCAAGGAGAGCTGCAGCCCCTGGGCGGCACCAATTGTCCTAGTACAAAAAAAATGTGGTGCCTGGCGGTTCTGCGTAGATTACCGAAAGCTTAATAGTGTGACGCACAAGGATGCATTTCCCCTCCCACGCATCGAAGACTCCCTTACCAGTCTGACCGGAGCTGAATGGTACACTACATTAGATCTTGCAAGCGGCTACTGGCAGGTGGAACTGGAAGAGAAAGACAAGGAAAAGACGGCCTTCACAACACCACTTGGTCTCTTCCAGTTCGAACGGATGCCATTTGGGCTATGTAATGCACCAGCAACATTCCAGAGACTAATGCAAAGGTGTCTGGGTAACCAACTAACTGAATCTGCCTTGGTTTATCTTGATGATGTAGTGATCTTTTCTCCTGATTTTACAACACATCTTCAAAATCTGGAGGCAGTTTTCCAGTCCCTGGCACGTTATGGCCTCAAGTTGAGACCAGAAAAGTGCCACTTCTTTCAGAAGGAAGTGAAGTTCCTGGGGCACGTGGTGAGTGGACAAGGTGTTTCACCTGACCCCGAGAAGGTGACGGCAGTCCAAGAATGGAGCCCACCAACAACAGCAAAGCAGGTACACTCCTTTCTTGGGTTTGTAGGCTATTACCGGCGCTTCATTAAAGACTTTTCTAAGATCGCTAAACCCCTTCATGAACTTTTGGTGGGTAGAGGGCGTAAACAAAGGGGTGGGTCTTTGCCCATTAACTGGACTAATGAGTGTGAGACAGCTTTCCAGTTATTAAAACAAGAACTGCTTAGGGCCCCAATATTGGCTTATGCTGATTTCACACTTCCTTTCACCCTTTACACTGATGCCAGCCATCAAGGTTTGGGGGCAGTTCTGGCACAGGAACAAAATGGGCAGGAAAAAGTCATAGCTTATGCAAGCCGCAGCTTACGCCCAGCAGAACGTAACGACTCCAACTACAGTTCATTTAAGCTTGAATTTCTTGCAATGAAATGGGCTGTTGTGGAAAAGTTCAAAGACTATCTATGGGGGGCCAAAGTGACTGTGATAACTGACAACAACCCACTAGTACACTTGCAAACGGCAAAACTGGGGGCTGTCGAACAGAGGTGGGCTGCCCAATTGGCAAACTTCGATTATACCCTAAAGTATAGACCAGGGAGGGACCACACTAATGCAGATGTGCTGTCTAGGCTGCCTCTCTCACACCCAGAACAAGATCCAGCTGAACCAGTACCAGAGGAGTACTTGCTGGTTGGTGTAGTGACTGCTCCGGGAACCCCAGCGGAGGCTGCGCCCCCAGGTTGGGGGTGGGACCCGAGTCGCTGGAAGGAGCTACAAGGGAAGGATGTCACACTCCGAACAGTGAGGGAGTATCTTCATAGAGGTTGGTTACCTAGAGGCGCTGAGCGTGCCACACTCCCTGAAACGGTAAAGAGACTTTTGAACCATTGGAGGCGGCTGAGCCTGAGAGATGGAGTGGTATGCCGTAATATAAAAGACTCGTTAACTCATGAGACTCTCCAGCAGGTGGTTGTGCCTTCGGACCAGACAAAGGCCCTGTGGGACGTTTACCACTCAGAAATGGGCCACCAAGGCGTGGAGAGGACGATGTCGCTTCTCCGAAGGAAATTCTACTGGTCTGGTATGGAAGAGACTGTAAGTTCTTGGACTCAAACTTGCCCACGGTGCGTATTGCGAAAGGCTAAGCCAGAGGTCAAGGCCCCATTAGTACCCATTGTGCCTAAAGCACCATTGAATATTGTTTCTATGGATTTCCTAACTCTGAGCCGTCCCACCGATCGTTATCAGAACATCCTAGTTATAACAGACCTATTCACTAAATACGCCTGGGCTATTCCCACATCTGACCAAACAGCCATCACTACTGCCCGTGCCCTGTGGAACCATGTCATACAGCCCTTTGGCTGTCCAGAAACATTGCACTCAGATCAAGGCCCAAATTTTGAGTCCAAAGTGATCTTAGAATTGTGTAACATTTATGGCTGTCGTAAGAGTCACACCACCCCTTACCATCCTCAGGGGAATGGGGGATGTGAACGATTCAACCAGACCCTGTTAAACTTGCTTGGCACCCTTGAAGCGGAAAAGCAGAATAGGTGGCCCGAATACTTACCTGGGCTAGTTCATGCCTATAATAACAGTATTCATAGCTCTACGGGGTATGCACCAACATACCTGATGTTCGGCCGTCATACTAGGCTACCCATCGAGATGATAACCAGTACACCAGGGGTGCAGGCAACGATGACTACTGCTGAGTGGGTGGTGAAGCATGCAGAACAGCTATCGTATGCCTATAACAAGGCCTCGGAGAACCTCAAACAGGCAGCGGAGAAAAATAAGAGACTGTATGATAAGACTGCTCGTGACACCCCACTACTACCTGGTGAACGGGTCCTAGTAGTGGACCACAGAAGACGAAATAAGGGGAAGTTGAGTGACCGGTGGGAAAAGCAAATTTATGTGGTGGTTGGACGTCATCATGCAAGCCTCCCAGTCTACAAGATCAGACCAGAGGGAAAGGACGGGCTGGAGCGCACCCTCCATCGCAACCACCTCCGCCCCTGCCTACTGTACCCCGCAACAGAGCCGTCTCAACCTGCCAGCCCAGGAGCAATTCGGGCCCCTTTGTTAAACTGGGGGCTGATGTTCCAGACAGGTCGAGGTGAAGCAGCAGAGGAGGCAGAACCCGGGCCGGTACCAAGACGTTCCCAGAGGTCCAATCTGGGTAACCCCCCTCTTAGGTATAGATGATGAATGCATAGCCGAATGGTTCTCGGGACTAGAACCTTTTGGTTTGGGGGAGTGTCACGGGGTGACTGTGTGTGGGTGTGTGTGGGTCTGCCGACCTGTGGAGGTGATTATCTGATCACCTGCACGTGTGTAATTAGGCAGCACTAGGGGGAGGGTCGTAGGTGCTTTTTCTTCTCATTCAGGAAGCAGAGACAGAGCAGGACGGAGCGGCTGAGCTGACGCGGGCAGGTGACACGGGGAGAATACGAGTACAGCCGTTGGTCACCACGACGGGTGAGGAGCGAGTCTGCCGAGGAACACGGGCAACGGCCATAAGACGACGGAAGCCGCTGCGGTACAAGAGAGAGGACGCCGTCGATGCGCCGGACCGACCCAGTAGACGCACGGTGCGAGAGGGGGAAGCTTTGGGAGACAGTGGAAGGGTGGGGACGCGTTCCACCCTTCCTCCAGCTAAGTACCCTTCTCATTTCGCTATTTGAACATAAGGAACATCTCCAGCATTATTATCAGTCATTATAGGACAGACGTCAGTCGTTGGATGGGATTTTTGTTTGATTTGCCGTGCTATTAATTTCTTCCAAATTGTGTGGATTGTTTGTTTATTTTTGACTTGCCCTGTGTTGGCCTTTGTTTGATTACTTTTGAGATTAATTGATTTTATCCCATCAACACTGACTTCTGTTTCCTAAAAGAAAAAAGAACCAAATAACTGAAGACTGATTAGGCTGAACATTCTGACGGTCACCTGGTGTTTTCTTCTGTGTCTCCTACAAAGTGATCTTCAGCCAATCGTGGATAGTGAGGCCTGCTGCCCAGGAGCTCGCCACGTCCGGAGTAACTCTACATTGTGGACTCTTTTTAGAAAAGGACTTTTAGGAGTATATTATTTTAAATTTGTAATAAAAGTGTATATTTTCTATAAAAAATCCCCCGTGGACTTTGTTGTTGTGGTAGTCGCTCCCCCGACAGAATACGGTGGTTTTGCACCCTGCCCCGGTCGCGTCCACTCGGCGACATGTACATATCTCCATTGATGGCAAATTACTAGTTCACTAGCAGCCTTTTGCGAGCCTTCACTTTCGTTTAAGAACCCTCTGAGAGCAATGCGTGGTTCATGCTTTTGTGTCAAATTGACGCTGGACCTATGGTGACAGCCCAGACCCTTAGTATTTCCGGCTGCAATTATGGAATTGATTGTTTTGGATCAATAAAAATGTCCCGCAGAGGCATAGACCGCACCAACATCAGTCCTCATTGAAAATAAATGTGGGTAGTTCATGTGAGATCTAACCACTTAATGTTTTGTTAAATATTTATTCATGGAGGACGTTGGTCTGAGAAATATCTAAAGGCCATCAACGTTAAAACACTACATTACACCACTTCCTCTAAACTTCTGTTTCTA
The DNA here is from genome assembly GCF_963514085.1 of Chelon labrosus. Taxonomy (NCBI): domain Eukaryota; kingdom Metazoa; phylum Chordata; class Actinopteri; order Mugiliformes; family Mugilidae; genus Chelon; species Chelon labrosus. Next base: position 26,250,689 of record NC_140345.1, read on the forward strand.
GGACTTGTCCCTGTTGTTGCCCAGATTAAAACATTTGATAGAAAAGCATATAAAAAAGATAATCAAATGTTATTTGTGGCATTAGTCACTAAAATATGTACATTAACTAGAAATCTGTAAAATATTGTATTTATAAGCAACTAGTGATTCATAAGTAAAACTTTTAGAAAACTTTTGTTTTATCTTCTGGAATGTGAGTGATCCACCACAGCTTAAGTTGCATGTCTATCTTTCTGTCTAAAGGTCTTTTAATAGCAGATGTTGCGGCTCATCAGAGTACATTTAATTAGCATTAACAGAAGCTCACATGTATTCATGTGTCCCCGTGAGTCATGTCAGTTTCACACAGCACAGGGGGTCATCTGCTGCCCTCTACCCTCGCTCCATGACATTGCAGACGCCTACTACCTCTCCAGGCCATAAAAGGAACAACTAAAAAAAAAAAGACATGAAGAATTGTGGACAACGGACAACAGGTGTTGACCTGGCCTCCAAATTCACTAGATCCCAAACTGATCAAGTATCTGTGGGATGATCCACAGAGGCCCCTCCCCTCAACCCATAGGACCCAAAGGCCCCCCACCAACAACTGACTGGTGTTTATGTTCTAGTTCTAGGTGGCTGGAGCAGAACTCACCAGGATAGTTGGGTTCACCTGAGCCGAGTGTTTCCAGATACAGATTCCCACTGGTCCTCCATGTGAATGAAGCTAATCTCTCCCACACATCTTCGTTTGCTTTGTGCCTTCCATCATATCGAGCGCCACACCAACCTCTCTTACCTTCCTTCCTCACTAATGACTGTACTGATGCCGCGTTCCATTGTATTCTTTCATCCGTTTTTCTTTTTCTTAATTTTTTTCTTTAAGATAAATTACTTATCTATTAGCCTTCGCCCTTCCTCTCACACTCTTTTGTCATGGCTTCTGCACCAGATTGTGACAGTAGTTAATCGATAATTAATTAAAAACTTAATTTCAAGTCAGTTTTAGATTGGTGTTAGTGGCAGCGTGTGATTTTTTATTTATTTATTTTTTCACCTGCACCGAAGGCCGAGCAGCTCCGTTGTCAACGGTGGAAGGCTGTTACATTTATTCTGCTGAATCAGAAAAGCAAACACACTCCCTCCAGCAGCTCCGCCACTTAATCAGTCTCCTCTCGCCAAGCAGAACGATCTTCTAGAAAGAAAACAAACATACATTAAACCTAATTTAATACTTTATTTCTTAAGCGAGGCAAAGAGCAGCGGAAGGTCCCCTCTCTGATGATGAACTACATTGTTTACCTTGTCTGAAATCTTGATCACTTATGTGGAATCACCCGTGAATCCTGTTGTTTTATTGATCTGAGGGCGAGTTTTAAACCTGTGTTAAATGCAGGTGGCTCAGGAGGAACCACTGATGGACCACTGCAGCAAATGGCAATTTTAAGTTAATAAAAACAGTTAAAAGAAAAACAATAAAACACACAGAAATACAGTTAAAAACTTCATCAAAATCTCAAATAAAACTCATTTAGAAGTCAAGAAAAAAACAGGAAAGGATCTCTACTAAAGGAAGAGATCACAGACCCAGCCGACCTGATTTCCACAGCCATGGGGCCCTGACTGCGAACATCCTGTCACCTTTTGTTATCATCCGGGCCCCTGGAACAGACAGTCGACATCTGCCCGAGGACCTCAAGGTACGTGCCGACCTGTGTGGTGCTAAAAGGTCATTGATGTAGCCCGGGGCACGGCCATGAAGAGCTTTAAAAGTGAAGATCTTAAAATCGATTCTAAAACCTACTGGAAGCCAGTCCTCCAGGTCATGGTATATTCAAAGAATGCTAAAGAAAGGCAACTGGACTTGTAGAGTTTCTTGAAGACATTTCATCCAAATAGTTTCTTTAGTTCTATAGGACTGGTGGAGGAGTTGGGGTTTAAATAGGAACATCTCTGTGTCATAAGGCTTACAAAAAAAATTTGTACACCGATCAGGCATAACATTATGACATTATAATATTGTGAAGGTCTACCTTGTGCCTTCAAAACAGTTTTGAATCATCAGAGAATGGACATAGGCCTTCTGAGGGTGTCTTGTGGTGTCTGGCAACAGAATGTTGTTAATGGGGGAGCCTTTGAGGGGAGGGGCCTCTGTGGATCATCCCACAGATACTTGATCAGTTTGGGATCTAGTGAATTTGGAGGCCAGGTCAACACCTTGTGCTGTTCTTCATGTTTTTTTTTATTTGTTCCTAAAGCGTTTTTGTGTGTGTGCCTGTGCAGGCCACACGAATTCCAGGTCCAAAAGTTGCCAGGCCTCAGCAGAACATTGTTATAAGATGGTCAATGTTGCTCACTGGTTTTAATGTTGTGGCTGGTCGGTGTATTTCTCATAAACCTAAAGATGCCTCTCTGTCTTTCTGTCTCTTCATGTAATCCCAGACCAACTCTGTGATGTTCAGATCAGGTTCTCTGTCGGGGTCAGACCATCTGTTGCAGGATTTTTTGTTCCTCTTGAGGCTGAAGATGGTTCTTTATGACTGGATGTTCGGGCTGCAAAATTAATTTGAGACGATCAGGTGTTTCCCCGATGGTAATGCCTAATTGCAAAGTAGTAGACATGTAACACACTGTTACAGCAGTTTGATTTCCGTGGTAACATCATAATCTGAATATGAGCATGTTAATTCCTAGAAGACAGTAGATTAGCTATTAGTGCTTTAGACCAGAAAGACATGACTGACTGTCTTATACAGAAATGAACTGACATGCACCAGATTTACTTTTAAACGGTGCATTCTTATGCCATAGAATGTATTTTACATGCGTTGTATGTAATGCAGCACATGCTGTCTAACGTTTGTGGTGATGTACAGTATTCGTTGGCTGGTTTTAATATGTGTAATTTAATACTTCTTTTTTCTTTTCTTTATGGCTGTGTGGCGTGAAATTAAGTAGTCTTATCGTCTCAGATGCATCATTTATGGAGCTAATTAATGGGAGTGCATCTTACGAGAATACTAGAAAGACGTTGTGCCACTCGAGATAGAAGGAGGAGTAGTGAAATCTAAGAGGACGGGGAACAGTGTGCATTAAATGTGCTTTTGGGACAAAAAGTCTGATCCATTTGTGCGCTGGTCCAGTCAAAAATGATTACAGCGACATGTCCAGACACCTATCACTTTTATTAAATCATTTTTTCCCCTCTAGCTTTGTAAAAGCACTGAAACCCCATTTCTTGTTTGCATGTTTCATTTAGTGCATCTTAAATAGATTTCTCTTCTTCTTTTTTTCCTTTTAATATTCTAATGTACTAATGTTGTAATGCATTTAGTTAATGTGAAGCACTTTAGATTGTACTTATTTATTTTAGGTCTGCCATAAACCAAAACCATGTCCTTGCAGTGTCAAAAGTTCTTATTCCTTTTTGTTGGCTTGTGTCAAAGCTGCCAAAAAATACAAGAAAGAAGAAAGAAGAAGAAGAGAAGCCAAAATCACGTGACTACACATGTCTGCTGTGTGGAAGTACGTAACTCTGGAAAATGAAGTTAGACATATTTGTATTTTATGCAATGTGGATGTTTGGTGAGGTGGTAGTAGTTGATCGTTATTCAGTGCTACACTCGGGCAAAGGCTGCACCCGAACACTGAAAAGAAAAGTTTCCGCGTCAAGGAGAAAAATATTCCAGAGAGGGTGAGGGAATTTATGGCAGCAGTGGAGGACCAGAACATTTTAGAGCAGAGAACACAGGTTTTCTGGAGCCAAAGTACGAGCTACCCTCTCCTCCTATTGGACTGAATCCAGTCGCATCTAGGACAATACAAGGAAGACAAGAAAAGCCTTTAGCAAACTCCAGGGGAGGGATTTTAGTTTATTCTTCGGACTGGATGAGATCATGATCGTTGGACTGTTTTGAACGGATCGTGATCGGATCGTGGCTTGGATTGGTATTGGGATATCCCTATCCTCTGTGTCTGAAATAAAGATGAACTTGTCTTGCCTTACTGTACAGACTGAACATTCATCTTCTCCAGGGGATAGTCTTGTTTTCGGGAAGTGGCCTCGTCAAACAAAGGATCACATTAACAATGTAGTCAGCATTTACTCCTACTGAATACGTACTGACAATAGATCACTTAGCTTGTTGTCACATGACAGACATTGCTCGTACTGCTGCGACATGCAGATACTCTGTAGTTCCCCCTTGGTTGTGTTGAGCGTCTTAGCATTCAGGTTCATTAGTTTTATGATCCTCATAACTGTGTGTTCATGAAGGGCAAAGTTGCCAGAGTGCAACAGCCACAACTGGCATCTTGTTGGACTGTTGATATGGAAAGGTGGGGGTACGGTGATGTGGTGACGGTGCTACAAAAACACCAGGAGAAGAAGATGGATATTTAGACATCTGGGATCTACAAAATGTAACTAAAAAGTTTTACCAATTATAGTTTGCATGGAATGCCTCTGATTCAGCAGGAGGCGGTTGGGGTCGATGGCGGGCGTACAAAACCCCATGACTCTCTTCACATCCACAATCTTGGTTGTGGTTTGGATGTCGCCAGATTAATAAAAAAAAAAGGGTGCTTTTGGCATATTTACAGCTTGCAAAAATTAACATTTAACAACGTTTTCCCATTACATAAAATATGTACACTGCCTGGCCAAAAAGAAAAAAATCGCCACCAAAAAAAAGGCCACCCTCTGTAATATTTTGTTCTACCTAGCTTTGATTACAGCACACATTATCTGTGGCATTGTTTCCATAAGCTTCTGCAATGTCACCAGATTTATTTCCATCCAGTGTTGCATTAATTTTTCATCAAGATCTTGTATTGATGATGTGTGTTAGGGAGGAATTTGTGGTGATGCCGATGAAGAAGAAGAAGTAACAAAGTCCTGTATGTCTTATGCTGAAGGAGTTTATTTAGGCTCGATCGAGGAGAACAGAAGATTCGTCATCACAACATAAGTGCATGAGTCCACCTCAATTCTAAGGGTCAAACAGGAAAGCTCAGATTCTTATACTAGAAAGGTGGGCCGGGGCAGCAAAGGGGAGATGTGTTAACATCCAATTGGCTATAGTACATAAACATGAAGATAAGGATTCACACCAGCTAGGAAATACAAAGTGTCATCCAGTGACGGAGGGCGTTGTCATCTAACTCTACAGCTGTGTCTGTAGACAGCCAGAGAGTTAGATTGAAGACGCCAAAGAGGGACTATGGCCTTGGTATGTTCCTCAGAAAGAAAATAGGGCAGATAACTGACCCCAGCAGTAATCTAACAGAAAGTCACTATGACACAGATGGATTGAGTGTTAACTACACAAACTATCTATAGGGAAGTGAAATTATTCTCTAACATGGGAGAGTCTGACCACTGCACAAAGCCTTCTCCAGCACATCCCAAAGATTCTCAATGGGGTTAAGGTCTGGACTCTGTGGTGGACAATCCATGTGTGAAAATTATGTCTCATGCTCCCTGAACCACTCTTTCACAATTTGAGCCCTTTCAGTTGCCTTGATCATTTAAATTCCCTTTAGAACATTTCCAAGAGACGTCTAAATGTAATTGAACGATTTGCTGATGGAATTTATTTATTTATCCTCAGTGTTGTCTGTCTCAAGAGTAGGAACGATACTGAATGGCCAGGGGCGTATATTTTAAATGTTTAGCTTTGTAATTCAGCCTTAGTTTCCAGGCCCATCAACCATTTCAGACAGCTGGGATGTGGCTGAAGATCCCTGACTCAGACGTTGCAGAATATCCTGTGGTGTTCTCTCTCATTTTAATCTTGTCTTTAATGTATTTCGCTGTGATAAGGGTTGAAAGGCTCGGAGGCGCTCCGCACCAGAGAAGATCGGGAGAGATAGAGATGAGCCGGCAGCCGGCCCCGATAAGGCCGCGGGAGATCCAGCTGAGTTTCCTGCGACACCGGCTCTCGCCCGAGCCCCCGACAGGACGGCCTCGGAGCGTCATTAAGTTCTGCCCATTTCTGATAGCAAAGCCCATCCGACGTCTGCGCCCGTGTGACTCGTCAGACGAAGATCACAGTTTACCTTTAGCCTCAGAAAGGGATCATTTTCTCAATTTATGTAGCCTGAGGCTCATAATCGCACACGTATGTAACACTGTAAGTGCAAAATCTCACGGATGTACAGAACAAGATGGGGTTTTTTTTTTCACTTATTTCAGGATAATTTTCAGCTCTTTGCGACTGGGTGTCTACGTGTCTTGCAAACTTTGCACTCTTATTTCTTATCCTTTAACTTTAACCAGAGTGCTTTTATGGCTAAACCTCTCCCACCCATGTAACATTCTAAATACACTGCAACATCTCTCCTGAAATATGATGTGCAGACTTCCTTCGAATTGCGATAAAATGTTTATATGCAAAATAACTGTGACAGTCTAGGCCCGCTTTAGAGATGGATCTCAAATTTGTCACAGTCAATTTGTCATTTGCCCGTTCACTTATCTTCCCACTCCCACCTGCCCTGTGTTCCAGTCAGTGCCATCTCCTCATCTTCTATGTTTGCTTATTTACCTGCTTACACGTGTGTAATTAGCCCTTCTGTATAAATAGCAGGTCTCGCACTCACTCTTTGACAGGTTGTCTTTGTGTGAGCGCCGTGTCCTGTTTCCTGTCTGTATTCTGTCTGTGATTTCTCTCATTTTGGAATTCAGACACCAGTCTCAGCCCTTAGCCCTTTTGCTCAATTTGCACCCCTGGTTTGTACGTTGCAGTGACTTTGACCTGGAGTCTCTTTGGCAAAACAGCTAACAGCTCCTGGGCACAAAACATGTGAAATGTTATCTGAGTTCGGACTTGTGACTCCAGTAGTCAGATTAACAACTATTCCTTCTGAAATGTGAAGTAGTTTTAGCCAAAAATGGAAATATACAAGCAGCTCAAAATTGGCTACCTGCACAGATCATGCATAACATTATGACCACTGACAGGAGAAGTGAATAACGTCGACCATCTTCTGCTGGGAAACTTTTGGACCTGGCATTCATTGGTGTGGATGTTACTTACACGTAGCACCCACCTAGACCAGACCAGGCACCCCCACCCCATAGCAATGACACTCCTTGATGGCGGCAGCCATCCCCAGCAGGATGCAGCCTGACACAGACACACACACAAAAACACTTTAGGAACAACAAAAAAAAAAAACATGAAGAACAGCACAAGGTGTTGACCTGGCCTCCAAATTCACTAGATCGCAAACTGATTAAGTATCTGTGGGATGATCCACACATGGATCTCATGAATATTTTTTTTTGTATCGCTCTTTTTATACTGGGATTCTTTGACAAATAAAAGTTAGCACATAAAACATAACCTTATAAAACGATTCTGGTGAAGGTGACTTTTGTATTCTTTAGTTTACTAGTTTTTGCCGTGTTTAAAAAAAAACAAACATACTAGACAAACATAAAGCACTGTGGTCTGGAGGGCAAGGGGATGATGAAAGCCTTTATTCTAACACAGTCATCTAATCCATTGAACAAATCCAATGGCCACATTTGACATCGGCGAGTCCAAATCATCACGTAATAAGATGCAAATGCTTGTTAATCTCAAACAATGATTTCCCACTTTGGCACAATTGAATTACCACTGTGTTTGTGACTGCTAATAACTTTTTTTCGCTGTGCCTCCGATGTGTGCTGACTCAAAAATACTTTTTTTCTTTCTTTCTTTGCACTGGCTGTTGCATAAGCATTGGATTTCCAACATTGTGAGCGTCCCTCAGGAACATGTGACACATACATGAAGACTCACACACATGTGCAAACAGTAACACCCCTTCTTCACAGGTTCCTGCTGCTGGTGGGGAGGAAAAGAGCACTGGCTCCCTCTGGTGGCTGTAAGGAGAACTGAAGACTGAAAGGAGGCAGAAAGGGGGGGCCCATTTGGTTTTGTCCAGAAAGATGACTTCAACCTTACACGGCGTATTACTGCTTTCATGACCGGCATGTTGAACGTGTCCATGAGCTGTCGGGGCTCAGTCTGACATTAATCACCGAGCGACTGAGTGACATGTTTCTAGCGGGTGAAAAATTAAAGCACATCTGAAAGCAAAGGACACCGCTCGGGGAAAAAGACACTCTACTATATGCTCATCCAGAAATATAACAAGCACAACATTAATTTGAGAGAGATCCAAGTGGCTTTCTAATGCGTGCCAGAAGCTGCACAGCAGTGGTGACAGGGAGGATTTTCTGAGTGGATACTCCGGGGAGGACGACGCATGCTGTTTTGTGGGGAAGGAACAACAAAGTCGAGCATCAAAACATGCACGAAAGCGAATAAGGAATTATGATAAAGCTAGTAAATGGTTCTGTATTCAACAGTTAAGGCACATACATTGAAATCTGCACAACAAACGACCAGTCGCCAACATTCCCAGACACTGGTGGTATAAATTGTGATGCTTTTTATTCCAACGAATGATGCCCAGCTTGTACGTCTCTTGGCATTCCTTTCAAGGCTTCACTCAAACTTGAAACGAAACGTGAAACTTCCGCCTGGAGAGGCCGCCACAAATCAAGTGCATGTGTGCATGTGTGGGAATACTGAAGTGGATTTCTAGCCGAGTGTCTGGGAGGAGGGTAAACCGAGCAACTGCACCGACACCAGCAGGTGTGTTTGTGTCTACCTGTTTCTTAAGCATTACCAATTTGTGCAACAAAAAGAATTGCATGGCTTCTACACCTGGCTGAGGTGGAAAAGCTGCCGCACTGATTAAGGCAAAGTGCTGCTAAGTGCAGAAGAAACAGAGGGGAGCGAATACGAGAAAATGAAACGTGAAGCGATTCGACTTTGAACGTCCACTAAAGCTTCACGAGGGGATGAAAAGAGGACAAGAAAATGGCTCACATGCTCATGGAGCGAACGTCTTCAACCTTCTTCAGAAGCACTTGAGAGCAACAGGAACGTAATTTCCATCACCTCTTCTACTTTCTTTTTCACAGTTTGAGGTTTTAAATCAGGCTTATTGGTTTCCTTCCTCTTTTCATTTCCACGAATCAACTTCTCATGTTTGTGGGAACGAGCATTAATTCACGTTTTCTTTTGCTGATTTTCGCAAAAGAAATACTGCCATGCTTTCTACTTTTGTTTCACAGCAGACAGAGGCCGACAGAATCGTAGCTCAGGCATGAGTCTTTTTCTACATCCTACCCCACCTTATTAGGAGACCGACTTGGTATTGAATACACTTCTGCCTGTCCGTGATATGGTTGTTTCCTTCTATTTTTATGTATTAATTACATTCAAATACAGTGAATCTTCAGCTCAGAGGGAGAGACTGTGATCATGCTTTACATTAAATATAAATTCATGCCATTCTAAAATAAATGGTTTGAAACCTGCTTGATCTGTGTGAGCGTGGCTTGATCGACGCTGATGGTCAATATTAGCATAGGAAACGCGGAAACCGTCATTAGATTTCCATTAAGATGTTACTAAATCCCCATCGGAGCTCAGAAGTATGCAACCCTGCAAGTGTTTCCAAATGAGATCTGCTCAGTCAGCGAGGAGAACGCAAACAAAACAGAACGATCCTGAAGATCTCTCACACACTGACTCAAAGTAGTTTGGCAGAAAATGGTTTAATTGCAGAGCCTAGTTACTTGTAAGGTGCACTTCAGTCTACATGCCATATTTCCAGTATGTTTTCAGTATAAAGTGTTTGTGTAATTTAAAAAGATCTAAAACTGCATTTAAAATGCACTGGAAATAGAATCAGTTAGTGAGGGAGTTGAAAGATTAATTGCTTCTTGGAAAAAAAAAAAAAGAGAGTAGGATGCAGCAACTCCTGTTTCCAAATACTTGTTATTCTGTGACTGAAGCATGGACTGTATGAAGAAGGACAATGGGACAACTCCTCAAAAATGAAGCTAAAGCAAGTAGAGCTCCCCCTGGTGACTGGCTGCAGTATAGGTCATAAGCTCCACCTCTTCCATGTTAGTGGATGGGACTTGGACAAAACTAAAACACTAAAATACACATCAAATAATTTTATGTCAAGGATGTCATTTTAGGTAGTTAATATAATACTGATGCATATTCAAGTGTCCACTTCAGGATTACTACAAATTGCCATTACTGGTGGAGGTAGAGCAGAGCACAGTATTAATTAAACGGAAATGCAAGTGAGCCTGGAGGAGTGTAGGCGGGGCATCGATATCGCGGCACTCACAGACCGTACTGTGCAGACTCAGGCTCCAAATTCACAAAATGGCGACACCTGTGTCTCCAGGAAAACAGCCTCAGTTTGGCCAGTGGGAGGAAGTGGGGACGCGTCATCCATATTTATATACAGTGTATGGGCTGAAGCTGCCAAACTGTGGAAATCGGGCAATAAACAAGAAAGAGCAAAGAAGAAGACAGAAAGAAAGAAGGAAAAAATCCAAATACGTCTACATATGTAAAGGAAATGTAAATAAAACCTCAGGAATAAAACATGTAATACAATGAAACGCATCCACTCCACCCAGGGTTTTCTCTGTGGAATGAAGCCAGACCTGAAGGCAGCATGAAAGGGGGAAAAAAAAGAACAAAAGCACAAACAAGAGCCCATGAATAATCAGGACGTCTGTGATGTTCTGGTTCACTTAAATATAAATCACCGGTGGAGCTGGAGAATGCGACAAGGACGTGGCTGGTTCAAATCCCAGGACGGAGTCAGGAATGTTAAAGTGCGGTAAAAGTAAAAGTGTGGTGTGTTTATCTCCAGTGCAAACAATAGGCTATGTCCAGGAAACCATTAAGATCTCTGTGATCAAACTGACCAAAAAAGCACAAGTGCTGAACAAAGCAACTGATGTCTGCAACCTTATGTAGACAACATTTTATATTATCAGTTTGGTTATTATTTATTAGTTATCATTAATTAGTCATTACCATGTGGCATGGTCACAGAGCTACTACTGTGGCTACAGACTACTGTAAAAAGTTGCCTGGCAAAGAGCTAAAAAATGTCTTCTAGTGTCTTGATGTAAGAATGTCATTACTTTGATGACCACCGTTCATCAAGTGTGTCAGCTGGTAGTGTTTTTTTGTTAATTTAGTAGTCAGTTGGGTTAACAGTAGGGGTTGCATGAGTTCAAAGCTGAATAAGTAATGAAAAGTAATGCTTTGAAACACTGAAATCTATATTCTTGACCTGAATACATATGCTGAAAACAGACAGCTCATGTGCTACATATTGTGTGCTGCAGATATGTATAGCCTGTATAAAACAGGCAGCAACTCAGCACCATCATTTCTTATTGACACGACCGGCCACACGGTAACTCTTTGGCAAAGCGTGTCGAGTGTTAACCCTGTTGCCGTTTATGCGGTACACGTCAATTCCACAGTTTAATTGTTCAATCTGGACTTTACAGAGTCGCAAAATGTGCCGAAAAGGGACTACAAGATACAAAATGAGTTCAAAAGACGTGCACTGCACTAAAAGATAACTCAAACCCATTGGAAAAAATCACAGACAAATGAAAAATGACTACAAAGAATCCCTCTTCAGTGAGATGACCTCAATGAAAAGCAAGGAAGACGTGCAAAATGACAAATGACTATTTACAAAAACGCTGCAGCTTGTAGTGTCACATATTCACTTGGGTGCTCAGGAATCTGCAATGGTCAACTGCTTTTTGTTGAGGTCTCTGCTGCCTCTTTTCTATGGCTACTTGACTGTAACATAATTGTGTGTGTGTGTGTGGGTGTGTGTGCGTCTGAACACTTGCTTTAATGTGTACAAAGATGAAGGGTATGGCAAATTAGAGAATGCATCTGCCTGGCGTCTGAATAACAAATAACACCATTAGGAAGACAGGGGTGTTCTCTGCCAGGTCCTGCAAGATGAATGGCTGTGTCACTGCCTCTCACAAACAGGGACACACACACACACACACTCAGCCACACACACTCAGCCACACACTGTCACATGTAAGTGAGGCTGTGGAATAGCGCTGTCATATCTGTGGATGATTAAAGTGTAAAAGGTAGCAATCAAACCTTCAGACTGATCTATTTACCATCTCTGTGTCCTGTCTGTGTCAGTCTGTCTCACTTGGTCCTGTCTTCACACCGATACTGACTCAGGTCTCTGAGGTCCTGTATTTATTTAAAACGTGTTAACAGGTGGACATTGATGAATGGGAATTCACCCAGTTTGTTGAGTGGATAGGGTCGGTGGTTGGACTGTTGTAATGTTTTTAGAATAGTGTATCCTGTACTTTTCTCCACATGGGCGGCCGTGGATTGACCTAATTGCAGGGTTGGCGGTTTTGTCCCTGGCCAACCAAAGACTGGACAAAGTGTCTTTGGGCAAGACACCGGACATAATGGAAGGCGAGCATGGCAGCTTCTGTCATTGGTGGGTCTGTGAACTGGTCACTGTGAGTGCTGATATGGTAGAAAAGTGTATCCAAAAAAGTTAAAGAAAAGCAACTGGACTTGTAAAGTTTCTTGAAGATGTTTCATCCAAGTCTTTTAGTTCAAAAGGACTGGTGGAGGAGTTGGGGTTTAAATAGACACATCAGAAACTCTCATGTCTAGAGTCCATTAACGTTTTTTGATATTTAACATGATCCTTTCTTGCAGCAAAAATTGCTAAAATGCTACGCTAATGCTGAGAGCTGGCTGACTGGACCAACTGAACAGTATTGCTGCACAACAGTTTGCATCTTTTCCTAGCTCTCTAGCTAGTCCTAGATCTTCCAGTTTCCCCGCCCTATTTCTGCCCTTAGAAATGCTAGAATGGAGAGTTATTTCCTCCCACAGATGTACATGCCAGTCGGCCGTTGGCTATAGTCTCTGTTATGCATTCAAGTCAAATCTTTTGGTCGAGTCAGAGGCGACATGAGGTGTAGTCACAGTCTTCCTTTGTTTAATGACTCATTGGGGGTAAGGTAACAAGATATATGTTCCAAAATAGCTACAGATTGCTTTTTCTGCAGGCAAAACAAACCCCCAAAGAAACCCACACTTACGGAAAACACAGTGACAGTACATCCATACAACAAAATTGGTCATGTGAATTTTAATGAGAAAAGACTCATAGACGAGATAATCCTTTATTTATCACACAGTGGGGAAACTTGCAAGATCGTTTCCTGATTTTCCAAACTTCAGCTATGGTTCAAAGAAGATTCCCATCAAGACAACTTGACAGGGACTTGAATTGGACCTTCAGGTTAAAAATCTGATGCTACACCGACTGAGCTAGCCAGGCTCAACGGTTAAAATCATGTTGTACACAAAGGGTTGACTGGGATTTGAACCTCGGACTGCTTGTGCCCGAGGCCAATGCGATATTAAGATGCAAAACTCTACACAGCTGATACAGAGTTTCTTCTACTTAGTTTCCAAGCCGTCAGTGCATTCCAGAGTCGTGAAGCCATGTACCTATGCTAAAGCATAATGTATGATAATGGATTGTGACTGCTCCAACCCTGGGTCCAGCAGTTTTAGCTTCTCTTCATTGGCTCCCTTAAAATCTAGAGTAGAATTTAAAACCCTCCTCCTTACATACAAGGCCCTTAAAGGCCAAGCTCCATTGTATCTTAGAGACCTCATTGTACCACGTCATCCCAACAGATCACTTCGATCTCAAAGTGTAGGCCTACTTGTGGTTCCTAGAATAAAGTAAAAGTAAAAAAGTAGAATAGGAGGTAGAGCCTTCAGCTGTCAGGATTATCATAGTTAGAGCTGGACTGAACCATGCTTTAGTTATGCTGCAATAGGCCTAGGCAGCTGAGGGATGATGCACTGAGCACATGTCCTCTACTCTTTTCTCTCTCGCACTGAGCTCCTATCCTCTAATTTCTATGACTAGTCATGCAATTCTGTGCTACTACAACGTTGTCCCTGGACTAAATCAGCTGTTGCTGCTCTACATGTGCATTACGGTACTGTAAATCCCACTGTCAGACATTACACCCTTCCATGTTACGATGATTTGCGACAATAAAAATGAGCTCCAAAGCTAACTTCTTACGACTTATTAGATTTTTTGTTGTTGTTGTTTTTATTTGCTTCACTTCTTCATGATTTACCACATTTGTAAATTATTGCCCGACCCCCGCCTCCCAAAGGAGAAAATAAATAAATAAATAAATAAAGCCGCATGTTTTTTGGCCCAGTGAATCGTCTGGATTTCCATCTCATTTGAGATTAGCTGAGAAGAGCTGTTTTGGATTAGCTGAGCTCCTCGCTCTCCCTCTGACACTCTCAGATAAGCGGCCCTGCAGTCGCTGAAACACACTAGTTGACGAAAATGCCCCCTTTTTTTTTTTTTACATGGTTAAGACTGCTCTGTACCGCTCTTGTTGCCCAACGCTAACTCTTTGTGGAGGGGATTATTGCGGTAGACTGCGGAGAGCTGCGGGCGTTGCTCTCAAGAGAGTTGCAGCGTTTTTTGAGCATCGCACACGGGTTAGCCCAGTACACATGGTCTTTCCATTGGTGATCTAATACTTTTTCCTGAACTGTGATGGAGGGTGAATGCTCTGTTAATCATTCATGTTTTTACATTAGTTGTTGTGAGCAAGTCAGAGTCTGTAACCCTGTATTAATTTCAGACTTCTAAAGTCCATTACAGGAAAATCTTGTTTTAGCTTTATTCAAATGTTAGAAATATAGCATTTCAGTGCAGATATTGGGGAGATTTTTCTCTTTACGTGTCCACTGGTTGTGTAATGGTATGGGAAAGTATCTTCTTGATACACAGTTATGGTTTGAATGCCAGTCTGTTGCTGATCATGTGCATCCTGTTATAGCTGCAGATGCTTCTTTTGACTACTTCCAGCTGGATAATGCACCATATCACAAAGCACACGTGGTTTCCTTAACATGACAGTGAGTTCATTGGCCTTTCCAGTCACCAGATCTGAATCTAGCAGACACGCCGTTGGGAAGACCAGATCAGCAGAAATGGTGCGATGAAACATTTCATCATTTTTGAATGGAGGGAGCTGCTTCCAGTCTTTGTGCCGCGGCCCTCTGAGCATCAGTTGACCATGAAATTTGAAATACAACTGTATAAACCTTGGCCAGACTCCAGTACAGACACCAGTCAGGCATAACATTATGACCACCTTCCTAATATTGTGCTGGTCTCCCTTGTGTCTTCAAAATAGTTTTGACTCATCAGAGAATGGACTTTAGTGGGGTGCCTTTGGTTCCTATGGTTGAGGTGGACTAGTGGGAATTTTTAGCTGGAAACACTCGGCCCAGGTGAACCCAACAATCCTGATGTGCTCTGCTCCAGCCACCTGAGACTAGAACATATACACCAATCAGTTGTTAGTGGGGTCCTTTCGGTCCTATAGGTTGAGGCCTCTGTGGATCATCCCACAGATACTTGATCAGTTTGGGATCTAGTGAATTTGGAGGCCAGGTCAACACCTTGTGCAGTTCTTCATGTTTTTTTTTAGTTGTTACTAAAGCATTTTGTGTGTGTGCCTGTGTCAGCTGCATCCTGCTGGGGATGGCTGCTGCCATCAAGGAGTGTCATTGCTATGGGGTGGGGGCTGGTCTGGTCTAGGTGGGTGCTACATGTCTAAGTAACATCCACACCAATGAATGCCAGGTCCAAAAGTTTCCCAACAGAACATTGTATTATCCCAAGATGGTTTAAATGTTATTCACTTCTCCTGGTTTTAATGTTGTGGCTGATCTGTGTGTATAATAACAACTATTCATTGAAAAGGTGGTATATTAAGGTCTGTTGGTCATAAAAAGGTAATTAAAAACTTGATAAACATTGCAGTTTTGGAGTCAGACCAATGCATTAACAAAGATAATAACTTTAGTCATAGTTAAATAAAGAATTATAAAGCTCTCCTTTTCTGACTCCTTTTCAAACACACAAATCCAGAATGCCAGAGTCAAAGGCTTTCACTAATCCACCTTATTTCTGCTGCGCTCTGTGAACATCACAGTGCTTTCCACGCTGACGCTCAGTGTGCCATTGACTGTAAATCACTAACGCCAGGAACGCTCCGTCTAAAACATAATTCCTGTAAGACTGGCATGAAAGCAAGCCTCTCTCGCCAGATTTCCAATTCCCTCCTTAAATCAAACGGCAAGAAGATCAGCGCTTTAGTGACAGGGCGTCTTCCACGACAGCTTGTAAATGTCAGGCGCGGAGCAGCTGTCAATCACTTCTTGTGACACCTTAACGGCAATCAGCTTTTGTCGGAGGCAATTATTAACGCGTGAGGACAACGCCACCTGAGAGGACTGCAAACAAGCAAGAAAACTGTGTGTGTGGCTGTGTCTGGGAGTGTGTCCTCCTACACCTGCTGTAACAAAGCTGGTGAAAAGTCTGTAAAGAGAATATGATGTAGGTGCTTCCTGTGCTTCTGCAGGTGCTTGGGTACACTTTCTGCATGCATTTTACACAAATGAATTACACTTTTAATTTAAAATATGTTATAAATGTAACTTGATACCTGCTTTAATGTCATTTTCATGCTGTCCGTTGCATAACCCTCCTCAATGGTCATCCTACGAGCCAATATTACATATCTGTGAGTGCACCTATAGGATTACAAGTTAATTTAATCTGTTCAGAAGTGTCTCCGAACGATGTATTGAGACTCGTGTGTCGTTCAAGCAACTGTATGATCATTCATACATGTTTGTGTGTGTGTGTGTGTGTGTGTGTGTGTTGTATTTGCTGCACACCTACCGTCTCACGCGAAAATTGCACTGAAAGGTACCCTCTGTGTGGCATTAAAGTGACGGTAATTTCGACATGTTTATGGTGTATCATGCTGTTGTGGCATTCTACTGACCTGTGACCGTTGAAACAATAAATTAACGGTATGGGTAAACGTGCTGTGTGCTTCTGCAAGGCAGTAAACAAATGGCTGTCTTATTTATAGTTCAACACAAGTAATTATTTATGGATTTTATGTTTGCTAGTGTTAACTACACTGCCTGGCTAAACAACCATGTCTAAAGACACATCCTGTGGTCGTGGAAAAGATGTTAGTCTGTTTGAGATGGTTAAATCATTGGCATGCATCAAGCAGAGAAAACATCTAAGGAGATTGAAGAAACTACTAAAACTGGGTTAAGAACTGTCCAACGCATTATTAAAAACTGGAAGGATAATGGAGAACCATCAGGGTAAGAAGAGAGGCAGAAGAAGTGATGCACCCATCATGCCTAGTGTCTACTGTACAAGCCTGTGGGGGCAGTGCTATGATCTGGGGTTGCTGCAGTTGCTCAGGTCTAGGTTCAGCAACATTATGTGTCCAAAGAATGAGGTCAGCTGACTGCCTGAATATACTGAATGACCAGGTTATTCCATCAATGGATACTTTCTTCCCTGATGGCATGAGCATATTCCAAGATGACAATGTCAGGATTCATGGGGCTCAGATTGTGAAAGAGTGGTTCAGGGAGCATGAGACATCATTTTCACACATTGATTGGCCACCACAGAGTCCAGACCTTAACCCCATTGAGAATCTTTGGGATGTGCTGGAGAAGGCTTTGCTCAGTGGTCAGACTCTCCCATCATCAATACAAGATCTTGGTGGAAAATGAATCCAACACTGGATGAAAATAAATCTGGTGACATTGGAGAAGCTTATGAAACAATGCCACAGTGAATGTGTGCTGTAATTAAAGCTAAAGGCGGTCCAACGAAATATTAGACCCTGATGGCACGGGCATATTCAGGCAAGATGACAATGCCTGGATTCATGGGGCTCAGATTGTGAAAGAGTGGTTCAGGGAGCATGAGACAGTGAGAGCTTGTATTACTATTAACTGCTGTTTGCAGAAAGACAGGCTATGATTTCATTTGTAGTCACAGTAGCCCACTGAAAATGGCAAACCACTGTGTATTTTTGTGCATTTCAGTCGGCGTATGTGCGTCTCCTCAGGATCCTCAGGAAACGCTAAATTGATTAATTGTGCTGGTCGACAAATCACGCTGTGCTTTATGAGACGGGCAGCAAAGTGTAATTAAAAAGACCGTCCCTTTGAAGACACGTGCGAAGCATTTGAGGAGGACTAAACGCCGTTTATGAAAGTGAGAGGCGAAACCACTGAAAGCACCTTTAAAGAAATGCACAAACACATCAGAGACGTGGATTTAAAGCATAAAGGTCGGAGGGAAATAATTCACATGAAAGCGCCTGCAACGGAACAGCAATGTGCTGAGTGAAGATTTGGAAGCGTGACAATCTGATAATGCAAAAATAGTTCCACATTCAAAACATTATTATTCAATTTTTCCTTCTTCTGTTTGCTCTAAAATAATTTGAGCATAACACAGACATGTCTGTTCACGTATGTGCCACAGAAATAGTAATTCAAAGAAGGGCTGACCAAGAGGGGAATTCAACTTTTTTTTTGGTATTTATGCATTTATCATTCTTGCCCTTGTCATGAGGCTAAATTGCAAACACCACCTTGCAATTGGTCCATAATTGCATCCCTGCTCTGCCACTTTTCACCCTCAGCCCCGCTTGATTCTTTACCTGTGTCATTAGATGTGGAGAGCTCAAGGCACAATGGCCTGGCTTTGGAAAGGCACAGAGGAGTGTGTAATTGCACCCGGCTTTGATTACCTCTCGTTTGGAGCAGCCTGTTCAATAGCCATTACATGCAGAGACTCTTCTGGCCGCTGTTTAATGGCCCGCTGGTCCCAGTTTCCATTTGCGCCCCAAACAGCTGCAACGGTTAAGCTCACAAAAGGCTGAGCTTCGACACCGCCGCTGCGGCCCTCCCTTTGACCGCTCTCGATCGATCGACAGGATAGCGCGCGCACACTCGACAGCTTTTTTTAAATGGAGCAGAACCACAGCGCGGTGCTCATACTGAACAGCTAATGGAGCGAAAGTTTTATTTAAGTGAAGTTTTACAGAATCGGGTTTTAAGAAAAAGCAGCAAGCCGACATTTTGTCACTCGGTAACTCGTGTTTTTGACCTAATAAACGATACCCTTGACAAATAATGTGCTGGTATGGTGTTTGCAAGCCATGATAACTGTGGTCAAACATAATAGACCATAAATGGTATCATTTGAGGATGGAGGAACACATTCATGGTGGATGCTGTGGTCTTGTGGCATCTCTGACTTAAAATCTAGTCAAGAAGGCCGTTATTGGTTTATACTATGGGTTGAACAAACTAGTCAACTAGTCATTTTGTCCACTTCACTGCTGTGCCATGACTCTTTCAGCATCATGTCGACTAGTCACTGATCACGTGACAATAACAACATGGACACCTGCTTTTGATTTTAAGTCAGAGATGCCACAAGACCACAGGATCCATCACACAGTGCTTTACCTATTGGTTAATGTGGCTCATTGCTGGGAGATTACATTGAGTTTTGGTGTAGATGTGTATTTCCTGCAGGAGTGTGTGAGAGAGAGGGATGCAGGCAGGAAGGCAGAAGGAGACACTTTTTAATTGCTTGTTCTGACAATATAATTTGCATTCGGTAATTAACTGCCTCTCTTAACCCTCAGCACCAAAAAAAACAAAAACACACAACACGCTCATTCATGGACCGAACCGGGGTCACAGGTAAACACTCGTCCTCATGTGAATTAGCTCGGTTGCTGTGGTGACAGGTCTTCATCAGACGAGGCTTTAGTCCGCATAAATGAGACAAACAGAAGAGAAAATGACGACTATTTGAAAAAAATAAACTACTGCTGCTCCAGCCACGACAGTTTAATTTGTGCTAAGTAGAGTCACGGACTTTGCGTCTCCGTCTCTCATCTGCTATTGCATGTTTCAAGCGCGGCAGTCCTTGCTGTCGAGCGGCAGTGTGTATCTGAACCAGGCAATTGTGTGTAGAGCAACGCCATCTGGGTTACAGGACATTTTATTAAAGCTGATTTGTGCTGGGATGTTTTGGTAGAACATGAATTCAGAACATCTCTGTACTTAAAAAAACAACAAAAAAAAAACATCAATCAGGCATAACATTATGACCTAATATTGTGTACGTCTCCCTTGTGCCTCCAAAACAGTTGTGACTCATCAGAGAATGGACATGGGTCTAACCCTAACCCTAACCCTAACCCTGCTCTAATGCAGTCATTTGGCATTGTGTGGTCATTGTTAAACCCTAACCCTATCCCTAATTCTACCTTCTTGTACCTTAAAATGACTAGACACTGACATGTACTGTGTTAAGAAATAATCAATCATCTCATCGGTGTGTAATTGTGATGATTCTGGTCCTCAAATCATCAAACTTTAGAAGTCAGTCCACTTGATGGAAGGTGAAAAGGGCGTGGAAGTCGGATTTCCACAATCGATGTGTGGATTTCAAAGCTCAGTAATCCATTTTCCAAAATCAATCTTGACTCATTCAAATCTAAATTAGATGTGGTTTATTTGCCGTATTCTTGGCACATTGTCTACGGCCATATCCTATTGATTTTACGCTAGCCACACAAGTTGTTGTGCACAGAAAGTGTACATATAAAGAGATGTTAAAAACACGCCGACACTGGATTTAAAACCCAAATGTCACTGAATGCCTGAACATGACCTTTTGAGAGTATTTTTATGTGTTGATATTCAGTTTAAGCCCGTGACATCATCCGCCCACTTCAAATGTGCAATCAGCAGGCACACCTGGTTCTTATTAACTGCTGTTTCTTACTGTCTCTTTCTACACCTCCTCCTCCCGACTGTTTCGGGCCTCGCTGTGCGACTATGGCAACCGCGGAAAGTAGAGGGATGGAAACGATACAGAAGTTGCATATGGATACTTCAGTTATTAGATTTTTATTAGTTTTTTTCCTTCTGTTAGTGTAGTGCAGCTTTCCTCCGGGCATACATTAAACTCCAAAACCGATTAAAAGTCTTGACATATTTCAGACAAAAAAAAAAAACAGTAAAACAAAAATGTAACACGTGTATGCAAGAACTGAAAAATAGGCAGTTTTGTGTTCTTGTCTCGGCTAACTTTAGGGAATGAGTACTGTTGTAAAATCGGGCAATAGTTAAGTTATTCTGATGTCCAGCTACAGTGACGAGGATAAGTAAGTGAGCCGAGACTTCAGCGCATTCAGTACTATCCTCCCTCAGCATTTGATTGAAAAGCTGAGCCTGCTAGGCCTAAACGTCTCGGCTTCGGTCAACGTGGATCCAGAGTAGCATCTCTAAGACCATCACACTGAGCTCTTTGGCCTCTTACAGGGATTAAAGCAAAAAAAAAATCATCTGACTGAAATTTTTTTTAGGCAATCACTTTGTGGAGTTTTAACCTTTTGTTTGTGGACATGCCTTGTGCCTTTCTTTCTGGTCATGTTTGATTGAATGATAAATTGACGCAACATAAAAAAAAACATGCATTGAGCATTAAAAAATAAATCCCCACGCCGAGAGGCGTGGGTAACCCGCTGAACCCCACTCGTGATAGGGATTGGGGATTGCAATTATTTCCCATGAAGGAGGAATTCCCAGTAAGCGCAGGTCATAAGCTCGCGTTGATTAAGTCCCTGCCCTTTGTACACACCGCCCGTCGCTACTACCGATTGGATGGTTTAGTTAGGTCCTCGGATCGGCCCTGCCGGAGTCGGTCACGGCCCTGGCGGAGCGCGGAGAAGACGATCAAACTTGACTATCTAGAGGAAGTAAAAGTCGTAACAAGGTTTCCGTAGGTGAACCTGCGTAAGGATCATTAACGGTCTGGCGCAACCACCTCCACCTGGCGCGAGGTTGGTCTGCTGCTGATGCCTCCCTTCTCCGGCCGAGGGCCGCGGTGTGTCTCCCTCCGCCCCGGAGGAGAGCTCGGCGCATCCTGAGGCGCACGCAGGCAGGCAGGCAGGCTCCTCTCAGACAGTTAAAACTCCACAGCTGATAGGTGAAGTTGTTGCGTATCATATCGGTGTTGCTTGGTACCCGGGGTTGCACAACAGATTTTTTGAAGTCAACTATTATGTGGTGAAAGTTGAGTCAATGTCACGAATATAAACGCAGTAGAAAGTTTTCAACTATGAAATCTGTATTCTTGCCTTAAATACGTATCGTGGCGTCTCATACAAAGGTTAGTTTATTGAAGCTTGAACACGGGCTACTGTCGGCTGTAGCCCACGCCAACACCATAAACACAGTCAGTCTAATGCTTCTAATATGAGGCTCTCACTCTGCAAACTTTCCTCTGCTAGCGTTAGCGGATGCCTTTTCAGATGCATTACAGTAGTACTTTTGTTGTATTTCAGGACTGACATGTCACGGTATTATGGGCTTCATCTTTGGTTAAGTATTTCCACACACTTGATGCACCACTGCTAGTTTGCTGCAACATCCCACTAGGCTCCTCACCTGTCACTAGTCGACTAATCAACTAGTCGACTTGTCTGTACAACACCTACTTGGTACTGCATCTGCTGTACAATGTCTTATGGTCAAATACAGTTCCTCTGCCTTATTTCACCTCTGGGATCTTGAGTTGGTCCTCTGTGCTTTGCTGATGTGATCCACACACTAATAAAAAAATTCCAGAGAGGCCAAAACTCTTTTTTTTATTTTTTTTATTGCAGCTCATTAACATAGAGTGACAAAGTGGAGGAGCAAGAATACCTGAAGCCAAATGTGTCTTCAATGCCTCACGATTGTACATTTCCCCACCATGGCCACCTGGTCTACAGACAGGAATGGTAAACCACAGGAACTTACTATTAAGGTAACAAATGGCGCTGCAGAACAAGGAAGTGTAATCTAACTAATCCAAAAAAACAAGAAGGATTAAAGCACAAACAAACTCACAAAGGACAAAGGGAGATGCAGGACTATGTGTACGATGAAAACAAAGATAGGAAGCACAACTAACTGAGAGACACAGCTCAGCAAGGAAGAAACTTTCAAATAAAAACAGGTAACCAAACAAAACAGGATTACAGACACTCGACCTCATGAGTTTCAAAAGTCAGTACCATGACAGACACATCTGAATTAGCCTTTCATAATCTTTGAATCCTAAAGAATGTGTGGAAAGTGGATTTTTTTTTTTCATGAGAGCTGAATCCTAGCAGGTTCATAACTACAACATGACAATAATCCTGCTGGACTGGTGGTACCTTAATCGTCACTGCAATGAGCTGAAGTGCGCACATTTATATTCAAAGACACTTTTCAGATTAAGAGCGTGCGGATGTCTTTTGTTTTTTTTTTCTCTTGTACATTTTGCCTGAAGTGAATCAATGAAATGACACAAGCTTGGCGTCTCCAGAACAATCACCGCTGCCGTGCCGAGGCTGGCCCTCGAGCTTCGGCACGCATAAGCTGCACTCCTCACTTCTTAAATCTCCACAGAGCTCTGTAGAGTTTACAACAAAATAAGAGATAACACTTGAAGAGTGGGTGTCGCGGGCTTCCAAACCCCCCCACCCCCACCACAGCCGCCACCACCACCATCAACCACCCTCTCTGCTGCGTTATCTTAATTGTACAAGACAGGCAGCCTCAAACTACAGAAGAATCAAAAGAGATCACCACGTTCAATTTAAACCGCAAGACCATGCAGGCAAATAGGAATCTCTAATTACTTATGCTAATACGGCGTTGGGAGAGAGGCAGGAGGAGGAGAGGAGCGAGCGAGGAGGAGGATGGAGGAGAGACTGCGTTGGGTGTATCGCTCAGGGTGTGCTCTAATTAAAAACAGAATTAATCTTTTGGACGTACAGACTGGAGAAGAGGCAGACCTCTCTCTCACAGTGTGTCCCCCGGTGAGGAGCAGAAGCCACTGAGAGGTAATTACTGTTATCTGCTGGCTGTTTTATTAACATGTGTCCTCAAAGA
This sequence comes from Chelon labrosus, assembly GCF_963514085.1. NCBI lineage: Eukaryota > Metazoa > Chordata > Actinopteri > Mugiliformes > Mugilidae > Chelon > Chelon labrosus. The sequence goes on from NC_140345.1 coordinate 26,274,481, forward strand.
ATGGAGGAGTTTAACTCGGCCCCGCGCTCTAACTGATGCCACGCTCGATAGACCGGCACAGAAAATGATTACAAAATGGAAGAAGGGCCCCGTTCCTTTTCTCTTGATCCTGAAAAGAAAATGCTCCTGCTTCTACTTCAAAACCCCCCGCGGGGAGCGATATTTCCTCTGATGTGCGGACAAGCCGAGGAGGTAGAGGAGGTAGGGAGTTGGAGAACGGGGAACAGATAGGAAAGGAGAAGCAGAACGAGCAGGAGAGACAGATCAACCAAAAGATTTGTCTTTCTTGGCAGCGAACAGACCGAGAGGAGAGGCACGTGTGCAGACAGCCGGTAATTACACGCCAATCATCTGTCCACAGGCCAGTGCAGGGATTAACTAAGCAGAGAAATAGCAGGAGAAATTCAATTAAAAAACAAATTAATAAACCGGCTTTTTCTTTTTCTTTTTTCCTTTTTTTTTTTGCTTTGGCCGCAGGTACTAGCCGAGAGGCCGGATCCAGCTCGGGTTGTGCTGGGCAGTCATTGGGAGGGGGCACGTGGTAGGGATGCGACTGGTGGTGAATCTACTCTGAATTAAATCTGTTTATGATTGAACTGCTCACCTTTCACCTGGTTAGACACAGTTTTCAGATCTCATTTCCATGCACACTGGTAATCACAGGTTACGCCGATCAGCCACAACATTAAAACCACTGACAGGAGAAGTGAATAACATTGACCATCTTGTGACAATTCAATGTTCTGCTGGGAAACTTTTGGACCTGCCATTCATTGATGTGGATGTTACTTAGACATGTAGCACCCACCTGGACCAGACCAGGCACCCCCACCCCACAGCAATGACCCAGCAGGATGCAGCCTGATGCTTATGCCTGATTAAGATATTAATCTGCTGATAAATGCTCCTTATGTTCACATTTCTAGTCTGTTCTTGCTCTTAACCTGCACTCTAAACACTGCACTGTCACTGTATCACTGGATAGTACTGTCTTGCACTGTCTTCTGTCTGACTTTTGACTTTTGTCAGAATACGTTGCACTTTATGTTGACACGTTCCGTATTCTGTCTTGGTTGTGTGTGATTTTACCAAGCACCATGATCCCAGAGGACCATTTCATTTTACTTGGTACTGCATCTGCTGTGTCTTCTCATCAAAGGCTTGGGAACAACTCAAAAAACATGAAGAACAGCACAAGGTGTTGACCTGGCCTCCAAATTCACTAGATCCCAAACTGATCAAGTGTCTGTGGGATGATCCACAGAGGCCCCTCCCCTCAAAGCCCCCCCACTAACAACATTCTGTTGCCAGACACCACAGGACACCCTCAGAAGGCCCATGTCCATTCTCTGATGAGTCAGAAGAGTTGCAAGGCTGCCATGTGAGGGTGGAAAGACTGTTTTCCCAACATCACGCAAGGATGCAGCCGCTGGAACCGGACGTCTTACATTTAAAAATAAGTCCAGATTTCGGTCTAACATCCATTCCTGGTGTCTCTCTTGCACGAGCAGTTCACTTCCTCTTATCTGAGTTTTTTTAACAGCTGATGTGGAGATGTGTTTGCTACTAGAACTCTAAAGGAACCACTGATGCGGGCTCTGAACTGAGGCACGATTAACAAATCCACAAAGATGGTAGAATTAGACCGGTAAACTAATACAGAAGAAGATGTGTACACAGTAGTAAAACAAGCGTAAATAAAAGGATAGATCACAAAAGAAGAAGTGGGGGGCGGAACCTACTTTAGAAGAATTAATTCAATATTAAATAGCAGTAATAGATACATAGATAAATAGGAAATTCAGTATCCAGTAGCTCCATCACAAACAGATATGAAAGATATTTAAGTGATAATAATATAATATACAGTAGTATCAGCAGTTGGTTCCTCACATGGAGGCGTTGTAGAGTCATATGTCCTGAGGAACAAACATCCTCCTCAATCTGTCCATGGAGCAGGACAGAGACAGCAGCCTGTCATTGAACAAGCTTCTCTGCCTGACTATGGTGTCCTTTAGAGGGTGGTGGACATTGTTCATGATGGACCAGAGTTTGTTCAAGGTCCTTGCATCTGCCACTGATGTCAGGGGCTCCAGCTCTGTCCCTACCACAGAGTCCACCTTCTGGATCAGTTTGTCCAGCCTTGAGGTGAACCTTCTTCTTAGTGCTGCCTCCCCAACACACCACAGCGTGGAAAAGGACACTGTCAACGATAGTCTGGTAGAACATGTCCAGCAGCTTCCGGCTCCTGACGATAGTTCTGGACGTGCAGTTCCCCAACCTGACATACTGAGGTCTCCCCGTGAGATAGTACTGCCTTTCAGATAAACCGCCGTCCTTACTCAACACACACAGTATATGACGACTGCAATTGCCGCGATCAACATCCTGGCCCCCGGAAGAGCATTATTAACCAGGTAATTGGCGAGTAATTAGACGATTGTTTGCTGGTACTTCACCAGTGTGCGTTAATGCCTGCCCACCAACATGATTTATGAGTCTATAATTCATATTCCCTCTAATTATGTCCTTTCAGACCCCATTACTGCTGTTCTGTTAATGGCAAAGCTTCAGTCCACACTTATGTGGAAATTCTCACAGCCAGCAATTTGTTATTGTTTTATTTTTTTTGAATGCCAAGGCAAGATCTGTAAAAGCATGTCCTGGTGATTGTGTTGTATTGACGTTTGTAAAACGCATGAATGTCACCATAGGGTCTGCACTCAAATCAAGTCAAATCCCCATGTATTATAAGGGGCCAAAGTGGCAGGTGTGATGCATGGAAAAATATCACAGCGTATCTAATGGTGCATGCTATATTTTATTACGGTGCATTAGTTGTTCTGTAATGTATGAGAATAAATCTCGGCGTGGGGCCATGGTGCCAGCAGGTTGGATGCCTGCTTTTAATATTCTGCACAAATCCTAATGTATGCACTCAGTGACATTGAATTAAACCAACCTCAAAATATAATTTTTTTTTTTTTTTTTTTTTTTTCACAAGCAGCCCGGAGCTTATCCTGGAGGACACTGTAATGAGCTCAGCCCTTCCATTTGTAAAAAGAGTGGAAAATTACAGGTTTTAAGCATTTACATCTGCAGTTAAGGGGCTCAATTACAGCTTGATTTGTGTTTTCTTCTCTCCGTTTGCTGTGCATACAACGCACTGGGGGCGTTTTTTTTTTGTTTTTTTTTTCCACGTCTATTCTACTCTTTGTCACGGAATCTTTTAGTGTTAGAATTGGTGGCGGTTGTTGGACCACCCGGAGGTTTTTGTGTTGTCAGCTTTCCGCCACACACTTGCGGTTTCTACTTTTGCAGGGTGTTGTGCATCAACAAAGACTGTTAAATGGTAGTAAGGACAGAATAATGCCACACACTTGATTGCTAAAGCATTTAAAGGGGCATCCTCATCCTCTGACAGATGTCAACAAAGTCTCGCTGACTATATCCATATGTTCTGGCTTTGTCCTTCATTAGAAAAGTATTGGTCTGAGGTTTTTGAAACTTTATGATGATAATGTTGAGGCTGTCACAACCTTCTTTGGGGTTTTGTCCTCCTTCCCTACTCTATCTTCCTCTAAAAGGGATATAACTGATTTTGCAACCTTACTGCCTAGAAGACTGATATTGTTGAAGTGGAAGACCCCACATGCACCCACTCAAGTTATACTTCATTCTACCGTCTTCGTGCATTCCCCTTCTCATCCTTCCATCCATCCCCCTTATGTCCTGTCTACCAAAGACTGATGTACACCTATCAGCCACAACATTATAACCACTGACAGGGGAAGTAAATAACATTGACCATCTTATGACGATTCAGAGTAAGTTTAATTAGCATTGTATTCAAATGTCCCCGTAAGTCATGCCAGTTTCACACAGTACAGAGGATTATCTGCTTCCCTCTACCCTCACTCCATGACATTGCAGATGCCCACTAACTGTCCAGGGCCATAAAAGGAACAACTCGAAAAAAAACAAACATGAAGAACAGCAAAGGTGTTGACCTGGCCTCCAAATTCACTAGATCCCAAACTGATCAATTATCTGTGGGATGATCCACAGAGGCCCCTCCCCTCAACCAATAGGACCCAAAGGCCTCCACTAACAACATCCACAGGACACCCTCAGAAGGCCCATGTCCATTCTCTGATGAGATAACTGTAATCGAGGCACAAGGGAGACCTACACAATATTGGGAAGGTGGTCATAATGTTATGCCTGACCGGTGTATGGATAAATGCATGTCATTTTGTTTATACACTTATAGGATGCTTGGGAAATTGCATTAGAGAGCCATGTATTGCGGAGAGGGGGTGGATTGGTTGCTAGAGGGTCGTTGGGTCATTCTATAATGTGCTCACTGTGTATCATGTGGTGATACTGTATACACTGTCACTTTGCATAAGTCTATAAATAAAGTCGGACAAAAAAAAACAACAACATGTATTGACAAGGTCTGAAAGGTCAGCCTGCGTGTCAACTCACATTTAGATCTCTATCGAATCACCATAAAAGCTGCTTCCTCTATTTATATTGGCTTGGACTTCTAGAGCATTCAGTTCAACTAGGGGGTCAATGTTTTACAAGACGAACATTCGTAATTCTGAGATGAAAGATTTCTATGACTCACATGGATGGCCATTTTTAATGGCCTCGTAGCAAATTCTAAACATATATCGGAACATGCCCCAGACATGGAACTTGAGCTTGACTGTACTATTTAGTTTTAACAGTAGGTGGCGCTAGCGTCTTGAACACTGCAGGTTCTCCACAAACATGATTAATCGAAGAAGAATTTTGACCAGAAAGTGGCATAACCAAAGAAATGCAAGATAGCAAGTGAGTGAGGAACATGTTAAATACGGTGGGAAAATTTATATTTCTTCACAGAAAACGATGGGAAGTGTGTCTGATATGAAATGAAACTGTTGCTGTGATGAAAGAGTATAATATACGATGATACCATGAAACCAAATGTCAGATTTACACTGGTGCAGAATGAGAGCAGAAAGTTAAGCTAATGGCAGCTAGTCTCAAGCTCTACAACTGGTTTTATTCCATGGTAACAAAACACAGGAAAATGACACAACAGCCAGTTCTGAGGTCTTCAACTCATTGCCCGACATAGAAAACCTTTCTCAGATGGTGAGTTGATAAAAGAGTGCCTCACTAAAGTCGCAGGATTAATGTACCTCAACAACGTTGGCATGTCTAGAAGCATGGTTGTGCTGCAAATCAGAAAGACGTGTCGATTGCATATTACATGCTACTGATGGTGCTGAGTTGCTGCCTGTTTTTATACAGGCTATACATATCTGCAGCTCACAGTATGTAGCACATGAGCTCTTAGCATATGTAGTCAGGTCAAGAATGTAGATTTCATTACTTTCTCCTGGGTTTCTCTTAGTGACGTCATCAGAGATTAGTTGGCGTCGACTCGACTTTCATCACATAACAGTTGTTTTGAAGCCGTGCAACCCCCGCCAGTGACTCATGTCACTGTTTTCAACGCTGCTTCTACTTCCAGTGTCAAGTATGATGAGAGCACAGCTGTTCATTTTTCTCTTGAAGTTAATGATAACTTAGTTTGCATTACAGAAAAGCAGACTGACAACCAGAATGATTAACAGCTACCTTTGTGATGTCCTTCACATCTCAACCACCAAACTTCCTCCTGCCCTGCCAACCATCCTTCAGTCCAAAGCATTACTGTTCCCACTGGAGTATGACAGTGAGTTGAAAGTTAATTACTTATTTGTATAACAAGATTGAAATATACACCTTTTCCCTTTACAAACCTTTATCATCCTGACTTAGAAGCAATCTGGAGGTGCTGTTTTATGGATGAGCTGCCATTTAAACCCTTTAATGGAAAGCTGTGGTGCAGGTGTTTTTGTTTTCTTAAAGCATTATCATATATCAAGCATCATTTACCTACATTTATTCACCATTTATATACCTCACCTCAGTGGCCCAGCCCATCGTATATTATGCCTTATGTGGCCTTATGTTTCATTAAGTTTGGACCCCACCTGCTCTACAACGTCTCTACAAATGAATACACGGCCAAACACTTCTACTGAATCATAAGTGAGGATTGAGAGGGATTATTCTTGTATGAGTCATAGTTTATTGAGGGAATATCTGCATATTATTTATTCACCAAAGACAGAAAGACAAAGCAAATATTCAGCTGACTGATGTGCTGATTTGTCTTAGACCACTTGTGGTCTGTACACCAGGGGGTTTGCATATATTGTAATGTCCCTGTGCTTGTTTTCCCTTCAACAAAGACTGAGACAAAGACACACAAAGCGTGTTCCCTTATGTCCAGTTTATTCTTCAGTTTAGTTCCCGGTCATTGCAAAGGATACTCAGGCTTTGATCCACATTATGGCAAACATACTGTACTTCATTAGCCTGCAGTCAATCGCAAGATCGAGGGGTCAGTCTTCTTCCTGCGCTGACGTGGACGATTCCCCGGGGGGGGGCAACAACGAACGCTTCCCCCAATCCATTTCTCCTTGCATTTCTTGGATCATCTGCTGTTTTGAAGTAACAGTCAAATTATGTACGACAATAAAGCTGGTTAACTGTGCACCGGCTAGAAATGATCCAGCTTCAGTCTCGCCCAAAATCCCTTAAGTTTGGAATGATGCAAATACTTTGTCTGCCAACTTTTAATACAGTTGTCATTTTCCCCCCTGAAATTCAGTTCACCAAGCAAGTTCAAGGTGCCGCTTCTCAAGGCTCAAGACCCCAGGTCAGTGAGCTCCCCCTTGTGGTGAGGGAAGCACAGACACAGCATGGGAAATTAACTTTGTAACTACCGCACAACCAGTACAATTAGATATTTTTACTGCTATGGAGTTCTTGCTGAATCTAATATGGCCCCCGGAGCAAATGCTTTGCAGCATTCACGGGACCAGTATCTGAGGACTTATGTTACTCTGACCTTAAATATTTCTTAAAAAGAATCAGGCAAAACATTATGACCACCTTCCTAATATTGTGAAGGTGGTCATAAGGTGGTGTCTGGAAACAGGATGTTGTTGGGGGGGGGGGGGCTTTGAGGGGGATCATCCCACAGATACTTGGTCAGTTTGGGATCTAGTGAATTTGGAGGCCAGGTCAACACCTTGTGCTGTTTTTCATGTTTTTTTTTTTTAGTTGTTCCTAAATCATTTTTGTGTGTGTGTCTGTGTCAGGCTGCATCCTGCTGGGGATGGCTGCTGCCATCAAGGAGTGTCATTGCTATGGGGTGTGGGTGCCTGGTCTGGTCTAGGTGGGTGCTACATGTCTAAGTAACATCCACATGAATGAATGAATTCCAGGTCCAAAAGTTTTCCAGAAGAACTTTGAATTGTCACAAGATGGTCAATGTCATTGACTTCTCCTGTTGGTGGTCATAATGTTGTGGCTGATTGGTGTCTTGAACTTGACATTAACTTCGTTGCTGGCAGCACATTCCAGCAATTTTACCTAACAATGCGTTAAATGCATACAACTTATATATATATAAAACATTAAGAAAACTTTGCAAATAACTGCGATGACATTTAAATCGTGGAACAGAGGGTGGGTAAGACTCACTTTTCCATAAAGACATTGTGATATCCATATGATTATGATATAATTAGCATGATTACCAAACGGAAGGCCATTATTAGATCTTCTCAGGGGAGGAGGCGGCATTTACACTTGGCACAGAACTCCTGCAAAGTATTGTTTGACAGTAACCGCACAGGTTTAATATAACTCACCGTGGGCGTATGATTGCACTGACACAAACCATATTCCTCATCCCAGGCTTAGAGGATGCAGGCCTCTGTGTGGCACTCTTCTAATCGGAGCTTCTTAATATAACATCCAGGTTGGGTTGCTATATTCTGCTACAGCCCTGAGTAACAGAAGTTTGTCAGTGAAGCGTCAGACGCTCGGCGAGGCCAAATGTCCCTCCACCGGAGACAACTCTACTTGCTTCCACCGCTGGGGAGGGAGATTCAAGTTTGAAGCCCACACAGGATTATGCTTAAGTTGCATACAAATTGGTTTCAGGTTTGATGCATGCTTTAAGGAGACAGAGAGTGCCAGCACCAGCCTCTGTGTTACCTAAGCTTATGGTTCAAACTCTGGGCAGTGCTGCATTATATGGAAGCGTTAACCTACACCGATCGGCCACAACATTAAAACCACTGAGAGGAGAACTAAATAACATTGACCATCTTGTGACAATTCAATGTTCTGCTGGGAAACTTTTGAACCTGGCATTCATTCATGTGGATGTTACTTAGACATGTAGCTCCCACCTAGACCAGACCAGGCACCCCAACCTCATAGCAATGACACTCCTTGATGGCAGCAGCCATCCCCAGCAGGATTCAAGATTCTTTATTGTGGAATACTCTGTAACAGGCAGCATCACTACCAGTAATGAGATTCTTGGTGCATAGAGCCCACTCAGCATCACAGAAGCAAAAATACAATAAATGAAATAAAAAAAACATATGGCAAAATAAAACGACATATAGAACAGAATAAAACAAAAACAGAATAAAAGTGGAATTGTGCATGTGTGTGTGTGGCAATTCAGCAGTTCAGCAGTTCAGTAGGAGAGTAAATATTCTCTAGCTGGGGTGGCTGGGGTCAGAGAGGGTGCACACAGAGGCCCCTACCGTCCCACTCATAGGACCCAAAGGGATCAACAACTTTCTGTTGCCAGAGGACACCACAGGACACCCTCAGAAGGCCCTTGTCCGTTCTCTGATGAGTCACAACTGTTTTGGAGGCACCTGCACAATATTAATGTTATGCCTGATCAGTGTATGGGGCTGTGCTGGCACTAGAAAGCTGCTCCTTGATTTTCTGTTCCTTGGATTGAATTTTTGCACACCATAATTTCACCATAATTTTCCTATTCCAACTGGCGTACGTGCACAAACACCTCTATTTTTATTTTTAATTTTTTTGCAATACACAGTGTGAGTGGAAATTAACATGCACACCTGCACAATGCAAAGGAGAATACTTTGACTGAGTTCAGTGTGTGAAATCAATGAATAAGACAGGCCGTGCTATAGTCTCAAATCGCTAATGAGTGAATGTTTGCAAGGTATGGTTGAACGTACTGTAACATTAAAGTACGGTCTCATGTTAAAGTTCATTCAAGAGTGAAAGCACTGCATGGTAAGACACACGCCGGACCCACACAGGTGGAAAATAAATGAGATGCTAGCACATAAGACAGGCGTTTTCCAAACACCTCTGCCAGCTTTGACAGCGAGGGTCGATGCGGCCCAATACGGGCGCGCCAAGAACGAGACAGCTAACTGTAGCACAGGCCAAGCAGACCACTCAAATCTGTCTGAGAGCTCCTCTGCAGCAACGCCTCCATTTCTTTTCTTTTTTTTTTTGGTCCCCTGGGACTCGACTGTCTGTGCAAATGAACGCTGCTGTGAGCGCCTGTCCTCCCGCCAAACCGCTCTCGGAGAAGCCTGAAGTAGCGGAGACAAAAGGGGGCTTCCTCTGAGGACACGACGAACTCTTCATTAGCTTGCGATTGCGACGGATGACTCTCTCCGCGCGGCGTCTTCCGGCGCTCTCTCGCCGTCCCTGATGAGATCTGTTAACTGTGAGGTAAGTAATTTTTCACACTCTGGAACTAATGGAACAAAACATTGTTTAAGAGCTTGGCTTAAACAAATTACTGCACGGAGATGTTGTTTAGTCCCTAAATTGCAAAGGGAGATTGAACCTTTAGCGGTGCTGTCTGCGAAGTAAAAGCCTTTTCTTGCAAGTGTCTTGTACCCACTGGAAGCAAGATGTGATAGACCTGCAGAAACATTAAGAACCCCTTTGTTCCGTTAAAAAAAAAAAAAAATAACACTCTCTGTATTTACTTTGTTTGGTACTTGTTTTGTTCACATATATGCTTTGCCTTGTAGAGAACTGCTTCCTTTGTCGTTCAAAGCCTGAAATTCATTCCTAAAACTTTGGGTATTTGGGTGGGATGAGAATGAATGAAAGGGGATTCTTGGTAAACACAGGTAAGCTTCATACCAAACTATTTTTTCGAAGCAGCTTTCTGCTCTTTGACGTTTCTTTGTGTAACCTGGAGCAAAACAGACTGGCCCGTGGGTATTGCTGTAGGGGTAATAGTTTTTCTTTAGCAACACATACTGCAGGTACGGTATCAACCATAATGATTTCCCAGCCCAGACGGGTAAGTGTTGGAAAACCACGTTAGAGGCTAGACTAGTACGCCAACAACTGCTGGCCTGCAGAGCCAACCAGCTCATAAAGCAAAAGATCTCTGTGGTTTTGCAAAATTGCCAGACGACTGTTGTGCCGTCGGCTGCAGATTTATGTTATATTACCTTAACCCAACAATGTCATTACAGCCCAAACAATGATTTGATTGATTTACCCCAAACTGAAGCAATATTGACCCATCCCGATTGAAAGTACATGTAACTGTGTGTACTTTTGTATGCTTTTTGCACGTGTTGTGTGCCTGAAAACTGAATATCAGCTTTTAGTCCTTGATAAATACTGACTTTATTGCCATTAAGCCTGTTGCTGATATTCATGATTCCAACAGGATGTAACCTGATGACTTTCGCTCCAGTGGCAGCAACAGATCCAATATTCCAATTATACAGTGCAGACATTAATGGTCCTCAAAGTGTAAATCCTAATAACCTTGATAATTCTTTCACTTTACCTTTACAGAAGACTTATCGTCGTGTATACTGTAATACATAATTTGTCTTTTATTTTGGTAAATGACCAAGTACCTCTAAACTAATGACATTAGCGGTCCACAGAGGACTAGGCCTGCAGACCTTAGAAATGCCCAAACTTTTCATGGAGCACCAGTAGCAGGTAGAAATAGCCCACTACATACACCCATCAGCCACAACATTAAAACCACTGACAGGAGAAGTAAATAACGTCGACCATCTTGTGATAATTCAGTGTTCTGCTGGGAAGCTTCTGGACCTGGCATTCATTCGTGTGGATGTTACTGAGACATGTAGCACCCACCTAGACCAGACCAAACCAGGCACCCCCACCCCATAGCAATGACACTCCTTGATGGCAGCAGCCATCCCCAGCAGGATGCAGCCTGACACAGGCACACACACAAAAACACTATAGGAACAACTAAAAAAAGAACATGAAGAACAGTACAAGGTGTTGACCTGGCCTCCAAATTCACTAGATCCCAAACTGATCAAGTATCTGAGGGATGATCCACAGAGGCCCCTCCCCTCAAAGGCCCCCCACTAACAACATTCTGTTGCCAGACACCACAGGACACCCTCAAAAGGCCCATGTCCATTCTCTGATGAGTCAAGGGGGTCATAATGTTATGCCTGATCTGTGTACACTGTGAATTACCTCAGCTTGGACACAACACGATGGTCAGTATGTGGTACAGATCTTCATAGTCCTCATTCTGTGGGGTTTATGTTCTCCGAACTAATGACATTACTATCACACTCATGATCCCGCTTCCTGATTTCTGTTTTCAAGTTTTTAAACCCCTCGCTTTGACACTGAGTGCTTCTATAATGAAACACAATATAAAAATAATGCATATTTTTAAAGCTGTCACAGAAGGAGAAACGTCGGGCCTGTGATTTGGCCCGTAATTGCAAACTTACTGAAGTGAAAATTGAGACTTTAATAGTCAAACTAATGTTACTTTCTGCCTCTGTCAGGCGGCTCTGCAGGATAGACGGATCACCGCCTCAAAAAGCTCGAGCAAAGAAGCAGCAAGTGGAGAAAACTTGGGAGTTTGAGTCTGTACTTGCTCTCTTTTTCTCTAACCTTCAGCGCATACATAAGCGCGCGAAACGTACGCGCACGCACACACACACACATGCAGACACAAACACAGGTATACACACCCGGAATGAAAACACACACACACACACAGCCTTACCCAACTCCACTTTGCTCATGTGTGAAATGAGCAAGGGTCTTATCTCTTGGAAACACACCACTGAGCCAGAGGAGAAGGAGAGAGAGGGAGACACGCAGCGGGAGAGGAGGGAGGAGGAAAAGAAAGAGGAGGGGAGAAAGATTGAGAGAAAAAGAGAGAGAGAGAGAGAGAGGTCACATGGTGTGCATGCTGATGACTGTGGAGCTGGGAATATTTCTGTAGACTTTGGAAGTGAGAGGATGAGCCATAATCAGCCTTCCTTCTCTTTACTGACCTCAGACTCACACCACAAACTGTTAGTGTGTAAAAGGAGCCCGTGCTAATGTGCTATTAAAATAAGAGCATGCTATTGTAATAAAACATCACTTTATACGCCCTCCAAAATTTGTTTTCGTGGGATTTTTTAGGCCACATTGCAAAGCGACTTATACCCACATATTTAGACCTTAAAGGGGAACTACTGTTTTTTACAACCTGGACCTTATTTCTGGCATAAAATACGATCGTTTACTCACCCATATAACTTTGGTGTCATTTGTAGTCAATGTGCGGATATCCATATAGTGGGAGTGAATGGGGCACCGAAACGCAGCCTCTAAATAACGCATTATCTGCCGCGAAACTCGTTCATTTTCATCCGGGGTCTGTAGATTGACCTACTAACCTATGACCTGGATTATGTCATCTCCGAGCACCGTGCCAGGTCTTCATCCAGGTCAGAAGATGTTTTGCGGAGTTTCGCAGCAGATAATGCGTTATTTAGAGGCTGCGTTTCGGTGCCCCAGTCACTCCCACTATATGGATATACACAGATCTAGATATCTCTCGAATGACTACAAATGACACAAAAGTTATATGGGTGAGTAAATGATTGTATTTTATGACAGAAATAAGGTCCAGGTTGTAAAAAACAGTAGTTCCCCATTAAGTTCAAACTTTGAAAGAAAGTGTGAGCCCCCAGAAAGGCTGGACTCAGGGGCTCTGGATCGCAGGGGCAGCTTCACCGGTGTTCGATGTGGGACGGGTGATTACTCTGAGCCCTCATGGCACATTCATGGTATTGTTAGAAGTGTCTGTCTCCTGGATGGACCGTAAGCAAGGGCCTTTATCTTGAGTGTAGCGGTACTGAATGCACAGGTTCGTGAACCGGCCCCTTACCCTCGTGTCAGTCACTCATCGCCACTCGTGAGAGCTCCGGATCCAGAAATCCTCCACGCATACCCGAAAACTGTTTGTTTCACACCTGAGAAATGGCATCTGTCGGTAGATACCCCCCTGCAGCGTCGGAGCGCCTGCCGTTCTCCCTGTGCTGCAGACTGTAACCACATTCTAAGAAATTAAAAATTGGTTTGAAAAGACAGTGGACGCCCCGCCGAGGAACTAAATAAGAAAAATTAATTAAAGTCAGGAACGGGAGTGAAGGAATCCAAACAAACCAGAAAGGATATGAATGAGGATATGAAAGGGAGCACAGCAGGACCTCGACGCTGAATGGATGAAGTATGCACGGTATTATTGTAAAAACAACTTTGTGTGATGTATGGGCTCTAGATTTATAGTCAAAGACATTACAAAGCAATTAGCCGAGAAGCAATCCTTTACAAATTATTTATTCAAAGATCATTTCTGGCTAAATACCTCAGTTCAGCATGGCTGGGTATTATCGTCAGAGCAATTTGGGTACTTTAGTATGAAATATCCCTCTAAATGATGTCATTTAGAGGGATATTTTATCTGCAGAGTATTGAATGTTGGCTTTGTTCCACGAGCTGTATTCAACAGATGCAGCGCCCCACAGGTGGATTGAGATGAGGTTTCTAAAGAAAGAAAAAGCATCATTTTGATCTTTGAACTGGTGAAATTGTAGTTAATGCACTGGTCTAAGACAGTCTATAATAACAGCCACTTCACTTGATCCCCACGCTTCTGTATTTTTTGTCCCCGGTGGATCATTGTCTGTACGTGATTATTCAGGTCTGCATTTCAGCTCTGCCTGCCTGGTTTCCACGGGCCTTGAATGCCACCCGGTGGTAAACGCCAGGAACTGACGTGGCTTCAAAATGGACACGTACAAGAGGATAAAATGAAATGATAATTTTCGAGAGTCCACATCCAGATAGGCTGAAGCAAAGATTTAAGAGTAAAGAAAAACAAATAAACCAAATATATCTGTTTCAATTATGCATCACAATGTGGGTGAAAAATACTGCAGTCATTCCTTGTCTTGCAGTATACCTTTGAACTGATGTATCATAGGGGTTTGCATGTTCTCCCAGTGACTGCTCCGGCTTCCTCCCACCGGAGTACGACATACAACAATGAATGGTACCCCAATGAGTGGTACCCCAACTCCTCGGTTCTTTAGAACTGAAGAAGCTACTTAGATGAAACATCCTCAAGAAACAATACAAGTCCAGCTGCCTTTCTTTAGTGTTTCTTGGATATACCATAACCTGGACGACTGAGAACCTTCACGTATTGCAAACAGTTCCAGGCAGAAGGTGACTACAGAAATGGGCTAAAAACATAATCACCTGCTGCTGTTGGTCCATCACATGTCCCCAATAACAGCTCAGTAATACAAAAAAAAAAATAAAAATAAACTGACCCTGTGTTCTTTCTCTAATGAATGGTACCCCAACTTCTCCACCAGTCTTTTAGAACTGAAGAAGGTACTTGGATGAAATGTCTTCAAGAAACTCTTCCAAAGTCCATTTGCTTTGGATGAACTCGTCCTGGACGACTGAGAACTTTCACAGACATCGTATCGCAAACAGCTCCAGAAGGTGACTACAGAGATGCTCAGACTTGACGGGGAAAAACGAGAGAGAGAGAAGTTTACAGGACACCTGTATGGCCGAGCAGGGGAATTAAAGTGGATGAAACAAGTTGAGACAAGCAGGACTCAGACTGAAGCGTGACTAAGAGCTGATTCATAGAGAAAACAGTAGGTGTTTCCACACATCTTCCACTTAATAGCTTGATGATGATAAAAATATGGTATGAATCATCTGGTGTGTCCTCACAGTTACCAAAGAGACTTCGGAGCCACATGTTGATTAGACCCCAGAACCTAATGAGAAGATGTGAGGATTGATGACGCGCAAGCTGTTTTAGAAGCTTTCATTGGGGCTGGTTATTCTGAAAAAGAAATATCTGGTCATCTTTGAAACCCAGAAAAGTGTTTAGAAATAAAAACTTGTCCTTTTTAAATTCTTCTCTCAGAATATGAAATGTCTGTGTCTAGCTCCAGATGAAGACGGTAGCTGAAAAAAATACAAAATATAGCTTTCAGTTTTCTTAAAAGGTTGACATTTTACTGGAAGTTTGAATATAATTTCCATGATAGTTTTGAAAGTGTACAGTTTATGTCTTCACATAATTACTTGTCATTATTTTAACACGTTTCTACTGCATAAAACAACCCAAAGCCCCCCAAGAACCAATTCATTTTTCACATTCTGTGTTGTAGCCGAATAACCACACGGCCCAGTCTGCTGCAGTCTGGCTTCTGCACTGAACTGCAACACACAAAAAAACCCTCATTCATAAAGTTTTACCTGGAGGGAAACCTGTGGAGAGCCCCCTGTGACAGACCATTAAGCGGCGCAGGCCAGTTTCACCGTTCAGACCTGAAGGCATGTCTGAGGGACTCGATATAAAGGCTGCTGTTGTTAAAACCTCCAGCCTAGCTTCCTAACTGTTTTCATCTAGCTGTGGTGTTTTTAGTAAAGTGACGACCACGGGTATAACCTGCTGGATGCATGCATTTATGCATTCAAGGTAATAGTTTGACTGTTAGACTCCGAGAGTAGAACAGACGATGTAGGTAGATGTGGACAGGACTCCCAGGAGTCTAGACACTGGTGGTGGTGGTGGAAGAAGAAGTTGGCAGGAGGCCGAAGGAGACTTCTGATGAAGACTACTGCGATGACCATGGAGAAGTGGTGATGGTGAGGAGGAGGGTTGGAAATGGACAGCTTCTGGATGGAGTGATAGAATGACTTTAAAGCATAGGGACGAGGGAATGATTGGCTGAAAGAAAGCGGGCAAATTTCATTGGATGGAAGGAGCGAAGAGGCAATTGAGGACGGAAGAAAAAGGAAGAGATGAGGAAATAGAGTGACAGCCATCGTCTACCAGAGGAGGAACAGATATTGAGGGGAACAGGTCATCCTTATTGAACTTTCGCCTAAGCTTGGTTTTAACCAAGTAACCCCGAAGAACGTGTGTGCTGAAGGAAATGTGTCTGTGGAAACAAGTGCTGAAAAGTACTTCCAAGAAATTCATCTCAATGCTTATCACTTTGGTCAAAGGTGACATTCATTCATTCATTCATTCATTTTCTGTAACCGGGTTACTGGAGAAAGTTGAGCAGGATGTATCCTGCATGTCCTCTGCTCGACGACTTTCGCGTTGGAATCGGTCGGCAAAGGAACCTTTCCAAGAAAGAATGTTATGAAAAAGTTGTCCAAGACCAACCACAGTGGAACAGTCAGATGAAGACATAACAGCTTGTCTTTCTTGGAAAGTGGAATGTGGAGTAAGTCACAGAGGCGCTGTGGTGGGCAACTGGGCCACGCTGAAAGTGGACAGAACAATGAATACAGAAAAATCAGGAGTACACACACAAGCACACTTACACATACAGTCCCTCCTGAACCTAACACACAAATATCGCAGTTTCATCTTTACGGAAAATGTTGAGTAACCTGACATATTATGTGGCACGAGTTGGTGTTGTGCCATTTTTATATCAGTATTTAAATATGTCACTATTTACCACCAGAGGACTTTAATGGGTCATAACCATAGACTGTACAAAGATGGACGGACTCCTCAAAAGTGAAGCCAAATCAAGTAGAGCTCCTCCTGGTGGCTGGCTGCAGTATAGGTCATAAGCTCCACCCCCTCCATGTTAATGGACTCTGGCTCCAAAGTTGCAAGATGGTAATGCACGTATCCCCGGGAAAACAGGACATGGAAGTGGGGATGCATTGTCCATATTTTTATACAGCCTATGGGCAGTACTAATAATTAGTTGTTTGAATGTCCAGATGTACACATTTTCAAATATATGGCTCATGTAATCCTGTTCTAAAAGATTAATTGGATGAAGAATCTCAGCTTGATGGTGGTCATCCATATTGTCGTGTAACCACTGAAGTCTGTGAGCTTTCTGTTAAATAAAATAAACAGACACATAATCTCCAAACATAAATCACATATTACTTTCAAATGAAAAAAACATTTGTGTCACTGTCCTACCAGAGAGACAGCTCTGTGTTGTATTCCTCCGGTTTACTCCATCATTCAGACAAAGCATTAGCCCTCTTTATCTCCCACGAATGAACTCTCAGATGAGCGGCAGAGGGAGAAAAAGAAAAAAAAGGACTGCGAGCAGACGACAGTAGAGAGTGATTAGGACTAGAAGTCATTCTGTCGTTCCCCACAGCTTTTCAAGTTGTTGTTTTTTAGCATCGTTCTGATTATTGCTTTAGTTTGAGCCCCCATTTTCATTGTTCTGGTTCACTCTTTATAGCCACACATACACCTATCAGCCACAACATTATGACCATTGACAGGAGAAGTGATTAACATTCACCACATTGTGACAATTCAGTGTTCTGCTGGGAAACTTTTGGACCTGGCATTCACTGGTGTGGATGTTACTTAGACATGTAGCACCCACCTAGACCAGACCAGGCACCCCCACCCCATAGCAATGACACTCCTTGATGGCAGCAGCCATCCCCAGCAGGATGCAGCCTGACACAGACACACACACAAAAACAGTTTAGGAACAACTAAAAAAAAAAAAACATGAAGAACAGCACAAGGTGTTGACCTGGCCTCCAAATTCACTAGATCCCAAACTGATCAAGTATCAGAGGCCCCTCCCCTCAAAGGCCCCCCACTAACCACATTCTGTTGCCAGACACCACAGGACACCCTCAGAAGGCCCATGTCCATTAGAGTTGTGAAGTTCACAAACGAACCGATTCTATTGATTGGCTCTTTAAAAGAATAACGGGTGATGGATGATGAGTGGCAACTGCGAAACATTAGGTGTGATAATATAAGTTGCCCCCTGGCTGGCATCTTAAAAATAACTAAATATCAAAATGAGCCAGTCTTTTGAACAACTCATTGAAAGGAACAGATCTACAAGATCCGACTCCCTTTAGAGAGCCATAAATACCATGATGAGTCACAACTGTTCTGGCGGCACAAGGGAGACCTACACAATATTAGGAAGGTGGTCATAATGTTATCCCTGATCGGTGTACTATGGTATTTTTATGTTTTCGTCGAGCTAATCTGAGCGATGAAGCCCTCATCATGCACTGAGCACCGAAAGCTTGAAGACAAAAGCCTCATATGACAAGCATAACAACGCGCCAAGAAGGCTGGTTCGGTTTTAAATGTCAGTGCACTGCCAGTGTTAGGATGAATGACAGGGAGCTTTGCCACTCTTGCTGGCCCCTTGCTACGTTCCCATTTGAGAAAGAACTACTTAGCCAATTAATGTGAAAGACCACCATCCGTGCAGCCACTGACAAGTAGGATCTTTTTGCAGCATTCACAAAGAGAGACCAGACTTCCACCAGCAGGACAGACATCGGGACAGGCGCCTTTGTGGCCAAGTTGCTAGCTGGTTAAACTGAGCCTTCAACTATAAAGAGGATTAGTCTTCTCTGTTATACTAGGGATTGGTGTGCAGAGCCTGTATCCAGAAAACCATGCAAATGCCGAGCTGTGACTTCTCTGATTTGTTGATGGTGAATATGTCTGCTCTGAGGTCAGAATATCCCAATTATAACACCTGGAAATATTAGCATCTTGTGAACAAATTAAAAAAAAGGCATGCTGAATATGGTCAGAAGACATTTTATGTCGTGAGAGGAAACACAGTTAGCGCTTGGCCGTGATCTTGTTTGGCAGTCATCTTTAAAAGCTAACAGACTGTCCTATAGCTCTGAGCTAAATGCTAATCTCAGCCTGCTAAATATAGTTTGACATGGTGAGATTTAGCAAATGTTTACCTTATCAACCTTAAACCTCAGGCATGTTAGCTTAGCAAAGAATGCAAGATAGCAAAGGCTTAAATGGGTATTTTGTTAGTATTATTAAGTATTTGGTTTTAAATTTAACTTAAAGAGTGATGCAACTACACGTGAGGATGTACAGTAATGTCTAGGAACCCTTTTTACACAGGTCTATAGCTGGAGCTGTTTCATTGGAGTCCCGCTGGTGGTGCAACATTCAAAACTGTGCCAGCGAAGATGGGATTACTGACAAGGACTCGCAGGCAAATGGTCACGGGCAACAGGCCTCCGAGCGACACAAAGAGCCAGATTTAATTTAGTGTTTATTCAGATTCGGATTCAGAAAAGTTTATTTGGGCCTGAGGGGAGGGCGATTTAAGGCACAAGCGAGCAGCATGATGTGTAACTACAAGACTCTTTTAAAGGAACAAAATACAAAAAATACAAAAAATACAAAAAAGAAAAACGATGCCATAGATATATAACTATCCAAAACTGTCCATGGAGGATGTAAACGTGATTGTAAGAGTAAACTGAATAAAGTTCAAATGTGAACAGAAATATTTACATGTTATTGCAGAGTAGAATGGGTAATAAAAAAATAAAAATAAATAAATAAACATAGAAATAAATAAATAAAAATAAATAACAAAATAAACATAAAAATAAATAAATAAAAATAAAAAGACAAATAAAAATGAGAGTGAAATAAAATAACAAAATAAACATAAAATAAAATAAAAAAATAAAAATGACAAATAAAAATGAAATAAAAATGAAAAATAAGGTGTTTGGTGAAAAAAAGTGCTTGAAAAAAATATGTAAGTAATTTGTATGTAATTTGATTGATATATCTTACATTTCCAACACTGAACTATGTCAGGCCCTCTATCCTCTGTGGTCCTCGTCAGGTAAAGGGGCTTATATGAGTAAGATTCGAGGTGCAGTTTCTTCTCTGTGTTGCTTATTTGCTGCAAAAAATGCCGTCATTTTTCTATATGTCAAGTAAACACACAGCAAAGGTTGGATTATTCAATCACAGGAAGACCGTGAGGATGCTGCCGACGGTTATCTCCATTTTCCAATGACTGATTGTTTGTTCAGCGTATGGCAGAAAAAAAAAACAGTAAAAATAAAAGATAGATGCTCTATTGGGCCGTGGCACCAAAAGCAGATGTGGCATTTTCCAAAAAAAAAAAAAAAAAACATAATGTGAGAATATGTCAGTCTAGAACAAAGCGGTGGACGAACCAGCGACCAACAATGCGCCACAGGAGAAATGCGGCTATGATTAATTTAATTTCACACATTTTTCAGTGAAATTAAACATGTAAACAGTTTGTAATTCAGCGCTATAAGTGCGTAAGGTGTTTGGCAGAGTCTAGCTGGATATGAGCCCTTTGCAAATGAGCCCATGATGAGTATCAAACAATAAAATCCAACACTAAAACTGTCTGGGCAAGGAGAGGACGGCCACTTTTTGTATAACCTTTGAGATTTTTCCTAATTGTTGCTGGCGTACTGTTCACTGGACAACATCTGCACATTTTATTTCTTTAAACGACAGAAGTTTACTGTTACTGATTTATATAAAAACACTTTTTTGTGTACCTGATTTGAAATGCAGAACAAAATACATGAATATACCAGTATATACCTACAGTGAGTGATACAAACATTTAATCCGCGATGAACACATAATACAAGGGTGTAAATGCTTTAAATACACCTCTTTCTTTTCTCATGTTCTTCAAGTCACATATACTGCCCAAAGTGATTTTTAATTAGGATCATACCAGTGTATAAAACGTGTGACTGCAGTGTGAAAGTTGTTCGCCCCATCACATGTGCACGCATAATGTGTATGAAAACCTGCAGAAAAGATGAGTCATATGAGTTAACGCAAAAGCTTGTTATATGCCAGTTGTGTTACCTTACACTGCCACCTTCTGATCACTCACTGCTTTTCATTTCATTAAAATTCCAGGGAGCGGTTTGGCTGCAGCGTGCATGGCTCCACAGATGATAACAACAGGTAAACACAGTGACAACAAACAACTCCCCTTGCCGGGCAGCCTGCAGCAGGGAACAGCAGCAAACCCAGGACGCACGAGGGAACTGTAGTCTGACATAGCTTTTTATTGGAGATTGGAGCTAAATAGGCGCAGGTTTTCCACAAGATGGAAGCTCTCTGACAGATTCATCAGGAAAGGGGTCTACATTGCAAAGCCGTGGAAATGCAAGACTCAGTACTAACGCAATCATTGGTAAACGAGACATACACAGAGGGACAGGATGTTAATTTCATTCCTTTACTTATTTCAGAATAATCTCCACAATATTATAGAAAGGGTTCAAGTCCTGAGTCCAGTGCTGCATGCACCTAGGGTCATTTTAAGAACAATTACTTTAACACCTACGCCTTAAAATGTGAGCCTGGACTTTTTTTTTTTTTGCTTAATTTTTCTATAAAAGATGTCAGAAAATGTCCTGCAAGTAAATACAGTTTTCCCATTTCCCAGATTATTTGAAAATGGACAATTTATTCACAATTTACTTTGAGAGGGGCAAGTAGTAAAATTACCGTAATGACAGCATATTGGTTGTAACGCGCAACGTCTCAGCTTTCAAAAACCGTTGGAATTTGTCCAACAGTGCAAACCGTGAAGTAATTACGGTAATCCAAAGTGCGCTTGTTCAAACGTGCCGCCGGCAAAACAATAGATTTTAAAAGGTTAAAATGCTTAAATAAACCAACTAAACCAAAACACCAAAGACAAAAATACGAATATTTGGCGTTTCAGTTCCTATTAAACGGTGTAGAAAGTGTTTGTAGAGGGGTCAACGCATTAACTCCTCCCACCCGGGCTGTCTAGAGTAAGGCAAACAAACCAACCCTAGACTCCAGGAAGTAAACCGCAGTAGATTCGGGGC
This sequence comes from Chelon labrosus, assembly GCF_963514085.1. NCBI lineage: Eukaryota > Metazoa > Chordata > Actinopteri > Mugiliformes > Mugilidae > Chelon > Chelon labrosus. Next base: position 26,296,420 of record NC_140345.1, read on the forward strand.
AAAACAGAAACAACGGAGAGTATCGAGAGTGAAGTGTTGTCTCCCGTTCGAGCTGGCTATCTGCATATTACAGTTACAGTTTAACATTACAGTTAAAACTGCAGGCGTTTTATTTCCCCCCCGTGACATTTTCCACGATGTCTCCTTTTAAAATCGAGAAGCAAACTCTGACCGCGTCGATGTTTCTTACGGCTCTTGTGTTGTGCGTTAGCTTTGTTAGCCGTGGAGAGTGTCAGACGACCCCATCGCCAGCAATTCGTAAGTAGGATTTTTATTTATCAAAGCAGTGCAGTCTTTCTTTTTAAACAAGTGACTTTGCTAGCAAGTACAGTTTATGGCAGTTTTATAAATCGGTTTTTATGTTAGTGAAATAGCTACGTTTTGAAAGTACGCCACACGTCGAGTTTATCTGCGTCGACGTCTCTGCGCTGGATCGACCACCGACTATAGCTCTGCTAGCTTGGCTTGGTTTATCAGTATCATACAGTCTATGGTTGATAATCTGGATGACTTATTTTGCTGCTTTATTTCTCTTTTCAGCCTGCTCTACATACAAAAACTGCGACACATGTGTTCCACACGCCAGGGTAAGGTTCTCAGGAGGAGGCTGGGTGGACGTTTTACTCGAACTTTGACCGGAAAAAAATCAGTTTAACTTTATATTGTTTATTTTTTATTGTGTGCAGTTGTTGACCTATTTAACCTCCCTTATCATTATTATCATTATGCCGCCCCTTATAATTCCGCCATCACTCTGATAAAGTTGTTTGCTTGCAGCATAAAGTGTCATGTTTCACTTGCATTGAGAACTCATTTGAACACACTGCTGATTGAATTCACAGGAACAAAAATGTAAACTAGTCAAGAGCTTTTACCTGCTTCACTGAGAAATATAAACAGATCAGGCATAACATTATGACCGCCAGTCAAATATTTATTTATATCTATATATAAATATTTATATCTCCCTTGTGCCTCCAAAACAGTCGTGGCTCATCAGAGAATGGACACGGGCCTTCTGACTTAGTGGGATCTGTGGATCAACCCACAGATACTTGTTCAGTTTAGGATCTAGTGAATTTATTTGGAGGCCAGGTCAACACCTTTTGCTGTTCTTCATGCATACTACTGCCTTCAAGGAGTGTCATTGCTATGGGGTGGGGGTGCCTGGTCTGGTCTGGTCTGGTCTAGGTGGGTGCTACATGTCTAAGTAACATCCACACCAATGAATGCCAGGTCCAAAAGTTTCCCAGCAGAACATTGCATTGCCCCAAGATGGTCAATGTTATTCGCTTCTCGTGTCAGTGGTCATAATGTTGTGGCTCTTCTGTGTATGTTCTGAATCTGTCCAGTAAAGGCTTTCCAATATATTTTCGTGCCCCTAAAAACAGGGATCTATTTATAAAAACGGATGCAATTCATGTGAATTAAAGCAGAGTCAGCTCTTTTTTTTTACTGTAGGTACTTGAGGACCTGATTTGCAAATCTGGCCCGAGGGTCCAGTCTTGCCCACGGGATGAATTAGCAAAGTTCAGATATTATATAGAAGACATTAACTGCAATTTTTCAATAAAAGTAACAGAGTTTGACAACACTGGGTTGTACTATTATTGTCATATTGCACGTTTTTCCAGACTTACAGGATATGGCAAATTTTCATAAACATTGAACCAAATGCTGTTTTTGCATTTTAGGCACTTGATCATTTAATCAATTAATCGCCGTAGTTGTAAATCTGTGTATCGTGTAGTTATTCTGACCTACGTAGAAAAATGACACGCAGGGAGTTGACCCTTGTGCTTCTTCTGTGGTTCTTCTCCAGTGTCTGTGGTGCTTTTCCACCCAAAACTGCTCAGAATACCCAGTGACCTGGATCCTGCCTCCGGCGTCGGTTTGCCCGCTGGCCGAGGCCCGCTGGGGAGTGTGTTGGAGTGAGTTGACCAGTCTTCTTCTTCTTCTTCTTCTTATTATTATTATTATGATGACCTAAAAACTAATGTCTTTTGAGCGTTCACATTCATGTGACACTTGTTTACGTGTCCTTCGGTGCAAGTTTTTTAATAAAAAATGCAGACCTTGCATAAGCGTAAACTGATATGAGGAAGTGGATTCAGTACACTGAAGATGTTTCACTTCATTGCCCCTGTAAGACAAATGTCAAACTGTGCAGAAACTCGGCTGATAAACGGTATGAAAGCATAAAACAGAAGGAAAGGTCTTCTTTTAAAAAAAACAAAAACAAAGCATTGTACGAACAGGTGGAATTCCTACAATGATTTAACTTGATTAAATAGTTGTGCGGCGGCTCATGGATCTCGGTGACAAACGCAGTAGTGTTTCCGCGGAAGGAAGAAATGTACAACTATATATATATATCTGGTTGTATGAGAGTAGTGAGCACAAACTTTCTGTTCCCTTTCACTTCAGCTACATCTACGTGCTTCCTCTGCAGTGTGGTGGAAGATCTATAACAAACTACAGTTGCCGTTTGCTTTATAGAAGTGAATCATTACCTTTCTGTGCACACCAAAGCCTTCTGAGTAGATACAGAAAGTAAATTTGTTTTATTTAGCAGGCAGGAAGTTCCCAGAGTTTCCAAGTAGCCATCCAGAAGAGGAAAGTAGCCAGCTAGGGGGTTTGAGCGGTGGCCAGTTCTTCACGACTATTAATAAATTCATTAAAATATATTTGTACGTTACGACATTTATAGTTACTGCTATCTAGTTTCAAAGCACTAATTCAGTTTGCACCATTAAAAATGTAGGAAATCTTATTTCAAAAAGACTGAAGCAATATATTAATAGATTGCTAAGAAATGTTTGTGTATGAGAGTTCGTACAGATGTTTTTCCTTAAACAAACACAGCCTTTTTAAAGGCTTGTTTGTAATGTGGTCTTTTGCCATTCCTTGAATTTCACATCTCCGCACCCAGCTCTCTTCTTGCTGACATGCAGCTCCTCCTGGTAATGTCTAGATAAGTTAAGGACAGCAGCGCCCGTGTGGAAAAACCTGACAGCCGGCTTCCGCCCTGCGTAATCTCAGCAGCTGCTCGTTGCTGTCGTCCAACATTCTCGGTTTAGCTTTCGCATCCTCCCGAGATAGACGGTTAAGCTGCGGGGACAACTTTACGCTGCAGTGATCACAGACAGATCTAGCAGCTCCTTGTACAGTTTGCGCTTCACAAATACACTCCAGTTAAGGTGATATGCACTTCCACGTAACTTAAGCCATTTATACTTGTGCGCTCGTCAGTCTGGCTCGCTCTGCAGAAACCCCACCCAAACACTAGTCAGCATTGTGTCTCTTTTTTTGCCCGTTGGGTTAAATTTTTGTTTGTACTTCCTGCTTCACGTTCAACAATGGCGACTGAAATTTTCGCCGAACACGAGTCATACAAGCGTTTGCACCTTTCATCCTCCTCAGTTAACCTTTCCTCGACGTTTTCCATCTTTATTGATCCAAAACAATCGATTCGAAAATTGCAGAGATGGAGAAGCAGCAGGAAATACTAAAGCGGAAACGCACTACTACCAGCCACAGCAGGCCAAACCAGAGACGTGTGGTCGTGCCGCGACTCTCTGCATTGAGGGTGAAATGAAGTCGGCGTCTTGAAACCTGGTGCATTGGTAGTAGAAAGGTTAATCAGACTGGACTGGTGATTCTACAGCATCCAGTCACAGTGACCATTGAAATAAAAGCTGTGACTCAACCCGGGCCTGGGACAGTTGCCAAGATGGCTGTGGAGTAATAAGACTTGGAATCTAAGGACTTTGACCTGATTCGCATGTTGATCTAGTTTCGTCAAATCCTACTATAATACATAATGTTTAATGTTTAATTATGAAGAAGTATGTCATGTGCTTTTTGTGAAACGTGTTGCAAGTGACACCTTTTACACATTTTATTAAAGGCTAATTTATTTGTTTAACACCAGTCATACAGCTTGAGGTCTGACACAAAATGCAACATTAAAGATTTATCTGTGGGTCATGTTACATTCCTAAATATAATAGTAAAATATCAACAACATGACCACTTTCAGGTTGTATCAAGGTTTCCTTTTGAAGAAAATACGGATGTCATGTGTTTTATTGCTGACTTGTCATAGTCATGTGTGACTTCATTATGTTATAAACCAAAGTAACAGCTTGTCACCACCTGGCCACGTCTCCTTTGATGCTGTAGTTATGTTTTAACTGTAAATGCAGGTTGTTTCATTTCCTCATTCCACTGTAATGTCCTACAGGAGTCAGCAGGTGGTGCTATTGCCAAACATATTGTAGATTGTCAATCCAGGGACAGGGAGAGAGGAAAGGTTTCCCTATACATTTACTGTATTTATTACATGATCATATGTGTTTATGTTAATATACATTTTTTTTTTTTTTGAAAGAGCGTGATATTAATGTTTTTTTTTGTGTGTGTGTGTCACAGTGAACTTTGAAGCCCTGATCATTGCTATGGCTGTTGTCGGTGGAGTCATCCTCCTTGCCATCGCTGTTTGCTGCTGCTGCTGTTGCTGCAAGAAGCGTTCATCAGGGTAAGGTTAAATGACTAGTCCAGAAAGCCCTTGGCGAGTGTATGACCTGTAGGGTATGCTTGCTAGACTAGTATTTACCAAGGGCTAAAGAAAAAACTGCCTTTGAGTTAAACTGACAGCAACGGCGTCAAGAAAAGTTTGCAGACTTTAAATGCAACATGATAAAGAAGTGCCTCTGATTTTGAATTGAATTTTCATTGAAACCCTGGCCTGGCATTTGGTGGTTGAGTATCTCAAATTTTAATAATAAATAAAATAGAATTTAAATAAACCAGTAAAAGATGGCCTTTAATTCAAGAGTTAAAAGTCAGGGTTAGTTGACATGCTCAGGGTAAGGGCCTAGGAATGCATTATGTCAATTAGTGTCCTCACAAAGAGAGCCATACAAACGTTTGTGTGTGTGTGTGTGTGTGTGTAACGAAGCATGCAGAGCTCCCCCTGGTGGCTGGTTGCAGTGTAGGTCATAAACTCTACCTTCTCCATGTTAGTGGATAGGACCTTGGGCCAAATTAAAACACTAAAGTACATGTCAAATATATGATGAAATATATTTCGTTTTAGTTAGTTATTTGACGCTATAAAAACAAGATATTACATCACAATAATAGACAGTTGCAATTTGAGAGTAGGAGAAAAATCAAATAAAAATAAGTGCAGAGTATAATCCAACATTTCTTTGTAACTGGCGGAGGCAGAGCAGAGCGCAGTATTAATTAAACACCAGTGGGTCCTGGGGAAATGTGGGCGGGTGATCGATAACGTGGCTCCACTCTCGGACAGTAATGCGCAGACTCTGGCTCCAGACTCGCAAGTTGGTGCCGCATGTATCCCCGGGAAATGTCCTTTTTTTTTTTTTTTTTTTCCCTACAGTCCGTGGTGTGCAACAATGGATGAGACTCGCTGTAGAAAATGTGGAGTAATAACCACGGCTCTATGACCCACAAAGCTATCATTACAAAGATAATAGCAAGAAGGATATTGCCTGGTGAAGCTCACTGTAGCTCTGGAGATTCCCTCTTTGGGCGAGAAGTCAAGTCTAAGTAATGAGTACTTACTGTGCTTCTGCAATATAGCCTAATTTTTAAAGGTTTTGCTTGTTAAGGAAGGTATGAAATCTCAGCCTGTTAGAGTAAGATTAGACAGACAAACATCTTAAATCAGAATATAAATTTTTCACTCATAGGATTTTGTTGTCCCTTGCTGTGTGTGGTCATCCCATTGATGCGCACCAGTGCAACGCTCCCTATTGTTTCTAGGGGTCGCACTTAGCTTGTGTCGTAGGGCCCAACATGGAGCTGTAGCTGTACTGTGTTTTCACCTTGAAATATTAGGGCCTGTACTGCTGCACGCCGAACCTTGGTAGCAACCCATGAATCCAGGCTACGTTCAGTCTCATGCTCCTTTGTGTGTGGTGCTCTCATTCATTGTGCTGGAGTGAAATGAAAATGTCATGTCAGTCAATCAAGTGAAGACTGGCCTGTCACTCACTGACAGTCCTGTGGGTGTGGGAGGCCCATTCATGTCTATCATCTGAATGAAGAAATGGGGACAAGCAGTATGCCTATAACTCTATAACTGCACACACTCTGACACAAAAACCCATTTAAAAGGACTTTAATTACATTCCCTGTGTTATTTTTCATTATATATAGATATAGGGATGTCTCCGTCACGTTTTTTTTTGCCCCCCGATCCGATACCAATCTTTTAATATTCAGTATCAGCTGTTCCGAGTCCCAATCTGATCTTAAATTAACTAAATGTCCTTCCCCTGAGATTCTTAAAGCCTTTTTTTTATCTTATGTATTCACCTAGATTACGTGCACATCACTCCGGTGCACTCCGTAACCCTCTCTGGAATATTTTTCTTCTTAACGCAGTCTTGAGGAAGCTTTTCTCTTCTTTTAAACTCAGTGTTCAGTGTTTGTTGTTGTTTCAGTGCAGCCTTTACCTAAGTGTACTCGACATATTGCGTTTGTTTTTTTGCTTTTTTTGGGTGTTGAATTCAGTTGGTAGTATTGAATAACGATCACCTACTACGACCCCGCCAAACATCCACTTTGCACAGTTCACAAATTTCTGACTGACTTAAGTTTCCAGAGTAAATTACTTCCACACAGCAGACACTTGATATTTGGTTCCTCTTCTTCCACTTCGATTTTCGGCAGCTGTGTGGTAACGAAGCGGAAGAAGACGTGGTTTTGGTTTAAAAAATCAATAGCTACAAAAGATCAGGCTTGCCTGAAGGTCCAATCATTTTAGAAAAAAAAAATTCTGGATCACCCCACGATACCAATCGAGACATCCCTACTTATATATAGGTCATTTATTTTCTCACTTTTTGTTTGTTGAATTTCAGTGGAATAATTTCATCAAGCAAGATGACTCCAAAGCCAAAACTCCCTGCCCTCTGGTGGTTTAGATTCAGATATAAATCAAGTTCTACTTTGAATCACTGTAATCCGTAAAAGTTGTTGTTCTGCCGTTGAAAAGGAGTAACCCTCAAGAAACGTGGTGGTTTGTAGATGAATGTGATCTTGTCACATCCAACTGTTGTCTGGTTCCACGAGCAGCAGTGATTCTGATACTCCGTTCATGTCTCCTCACACCTTCAGGCCCGACAGAGATGAGGAGAGATTTACCAGGAGGAGAGAGGAGATCAAACAGCGCGCTGAAGAACGGTAAGAGCTTCACCCCGGGCCTCAGTAAACACAGGGTGGAAATGTCAGTTGTAGATTTTAACTGTGTTTATTTAAATAACTGCTTCACTCGGCAAATAGTGTCTCCCCTTTGGGTTAAATCACTAATCGGGATTAAATCTGAGAGTAACTAAAAAATAGTAAAATATGAATATATCATATATGTATATTGTATTATATATATATTTTATATTAGGTTCAAGTTTGCACACTAAAAGATCAGACTAAAGAAAATGGCCTGAAGATCAGATTTATTCTGTCACCGTGTTGGTTGTTGTTGCCACTCAACATATTCCTGCAGGACCAACATGAAATTTCCTCCAGCAGCATAGTTCATTGTCTTCAACAAAGGGGCCCGTTGTATGTTTCGGAATCAAGCAACTGTTATGTGTGCAGCCCCAACAAGTCCACGTCCCAAAGGAGGAGCTCAGGGGTTCTCCACTCACATCCCAAAACACCGATTGGATTGTCAAGGCTGAGCAGCTGTTCTTTGGTAATGCGGTCATAAATAGAGTTGATTTCATCCTGTGGACCATCCACTGGCAAAGAAACAGCGTCTGCTGTAGCAGTTTGGGATGTCCCGATCCAGTTTTGTTGCCTCCTGCTCCAATACTGATCATTGAATATTTAGTGTTGGCTGATCTGAGTCCCGATCCACTCTTAAATGTCCTAAAGGTCCTCCCCTGTAGGTTCCTTAAGGCTTTTCCTGTCTTCCTTGTATTCTCCTAGATGCAACTGGATTAAGTCCAATAAATATTTCTGTCAAAGTTAATGTAGTGCGGAGAGGGTAGCTCCTAGCTCGGCTCCAGAAAACCTGCATTCACTACTCCCGAAATGTTCTGGTCATCCAACGCTGCCATAAACTTCCTAACCCTCTCTGGAATAGTTTGTCCTTGACGTTGTCTCCAGGAAACTTTAAACACAGCGTTTAGTGTTTGTTGTTGTTGTTTCGGTGCAGCCTTTGCCTGAGTGGACTCCTGTAGTAGCAGTAGCAGTCGTCATCTTCGGGACCTTTGACACTAGCCAATGAAGAAGAAGACGTTTTCACCTTTTTTGGTGTTGAATCAACTTGGTTGTGTTGAATGATGATCTCCTACTACCACCTCCCCAAACATCCACATTGCATATTTTACAAATTCTTCCTCTTCTTGTACCTAGATTTTTTGGCAGCTTTGACGCTAACCAACCACCGTTAGGACAGGAAAAGGATGCTGCAGGGATGTGGTTCTGGTTTATGGCAGTCTTATGATAAATAACTACAAAACATTGGGCTTGGCTGAAGCCCAATACCGATCCGATTATTTTTAAAAAATGCCTGTATTGGCCCCGATACCAATCGTGTCATCCCTAGTGGCAGTGAGTAGACCTGGAAACCGTCCTCTTTGTCCACTCCATGAATGTTTAAGCCTTGGCTTTCTGTTTAGTCCCTGCACTTCCAGCGCATTGGTTCTCTGAGGATTGCTGGGTGATGTGTTGGTAAGTGGGGCAGTCGTGCAGAAGGATGAACTAAGGTTTATCATCATCGCTTGCCGTGCCGGGGTCCTCGGAGCCCTGGCTCCCTGCTCGCGTTGGAGAAAGAGTCTGCACAGTGAGTTCTCCAACCTCTTTGAGCTCTTCTCTCACGTGCCACAGAATTGAGTCAGGGTTTCCTGCGGTAAGCGCGATCAAATCTCTGAAGTTGGAGTTAGTGCAGTGACCTACATAGATGCAGTTCATGTAGTGAACAGGACATTCAGAATAGATTGGAGCCATCGTGGCAGAGACTAGTGCTTCTAGACACTGTTGCTTGGCCTCCTAAGAGCCAGCTCAAAGCACAGAGACATCCCCCTGTGGGATAAATTAAAGGATTGTCTATCTATCATCCGTAGTATTAGCTATGCAAGTATTTACTTATTTTGTCAGCGGTTTGCTGACTGAAAACATTTTTATTTTATTTTTTTATGAGTACTTCTCAAACCTCTCATTTTGAAACCTCAAACCAACACAATTTTTAGTTATTTATCTGTCAACACGTGTACTATAATAGCCTAAATGTATTCCATTTAAGTTGGTGGTTTCTTAATCTTTTCTTTCTTGGCCCTATCCTTGAAACCTAAAAGATTGTCATGAAAATCAGAAGAATCAGCCTTTGTCAGTCAGCTACAATATCACGTTATCAGAATGAGAATACTTTATTAACCCTTCAAGGGAACGGTTTTGTTGCTGTCGCTCTCATAAAGTGACAGTTGAAAGTCGAATACAAAGAGAATAATAAGTAATATAAAAAATAAGATGTGAGATGCATGAAAACCAAATATTTCGCAAGTATTCACAATTTGACAATGGTAAAATGGTTAAGAGAGTTGAGAGTGACCAACAGTCACTAGGAGGAGTTATAAAATTTGATGGCCACAGGCAGGAAGGACTTCCTGTGACGTTCTGTGGTGCATTTTGGTTGGACGTGTCTATTGCTGAAGGTACTCCTTTAGGCGCTTTTAGAGCACTGCGGGACCAAGACGCGGTAACCTATGCATGTAGCCTACGCTGGTGCGAGTCATTTATACTTGTGCGCTTGTCAGTCTGGCTCGCTCTGTAACATTTCCACCCAGTTTTGCCAGTTGGGTTCATTTTTGTTTCTACGTCCTGCTTCACTTTCAACAATGGCGACTGAAACTGTTGCCAAAATTTCGGCTGAATTTCACCAAACACAAATTTCGGTATCTCCAAACCTCCCCAGTTGACCTTACCAATTCTTTATTGATCCAAAACAATCAATTTGAAAATTGCGGAGATGGAGAAGCAGCCAGAAATACTAAAGTGGAAACACGCTACTACAAAGCAGACCAATCACAGCTCTTGAGGTCTGTGTCGCTGCGGCGTGTAGGTACATTTCAGGGGAGGTGCACGTCGACTACAGCGCTAGGCTCTGTGAAGGCACTGCATAGGTGTCTGCGTTGTCGCTGTATCCTCTCAGAAGTCTAAACTGCCTATTAGACTGGCCAGTGTCTTGTGGAGTGGGTAGGAGGAGTTGTCCAGGATGGTTTTCACTTTTGCCATCATCCTCCTCTCTGACACTGTGGTCAAAGAGTCCAGCTCCATCCCTACAACATCACCACTGGCCTTGTGGGTCAGTTTGTTGATACTGTTAGCGTCTGCCGCTCTCAGCCTGGTGGCCAAGCATGCAACGGCGTACAGGAGAGACACTGCAGACTCATGAAACATCCTCAACATTGTCCATCAGATGTTGAAGGACCTCGGTCTGCTCAGAAAGAGGAGTCGACTCTTACCCTTCCTGTGGAGTGCCTCAGTGTTCTTCGACCAATCCAGTTTATTGTCAGTGTGCTAAATTTAATGGAAATGTTCAAGAATATTAAGTGGGTTTTTTTTTAGTCTACATGTCTCAAAGGTTGTGCTGTGCAAATAAAAACTGCAAGTTACTTTGAGCCTTGACTGTTGAGAGGAGAAACTTGTTTTCCTCATTGTTGTTGAAGTCTCTGATTGACGTCTTCCAATGAGCTTCACCTGTTGAGTTTGTTTTCCTCTTTTCGTCGCAGACAAAAATCTGTCGATATTTTCCTTAACGTGTCGGCGTGCTGTCTGAACGAATCCTCCAAACGTCTGTCAGATCTGCAGAGTCGTGCCAGCGTGAGAACACGTTGAAGTGTTTGCTTTCGTTTGTTTTTCAAATTGAGTTCTGTGCGGCTTTAGGTTTATGCGCAGTCATGACCCCCTGCTGCGCCTCTACATGTTTAATGGCAGCGCTGCATGTATGGCAGCTAACGCGTAACACATGACTCAGTGTTATACCATAAAAATGACTAAATAATAAATAAATAATATAAAGAAGCCTTCATTCAAAGTTGAAATGTTTCGCTATTGTAGGAAACTAGTGACCAAACCTGGAGGTCAAGGAAGAGTCCCGTCACACCGTTCCACATTACCCCTTTTTCCCTGCTTTCTCCTCTCCATACTTGTTGAATCCAGCCTTATTTATGGCGAGGGAGTGCGAACATGTCAGTCAATTAGTTGCACACAAGCCATCGACGGGGCGGAGGGGAACAGATGGCAGGCAGAGCTCGGGCGAGCGCGATTGCTCACAGATCACTACGCAGCAATAAAGCGGCGCCTGATTTACACCAGCTCTTTGTGCCGGGATGAAGCTCAGTGACACATCGGGAGGTCCGGAGCATAAAACCTCGTCCCGGGCCTTTGTCGGCCCTTTAGAAAGGCAGAGCGAAGGCACCGACGGCGGCAGGCCTGTTGCTCTGTTTGTGTTGCTGCCAGCTAAAATGAAGCACGGAGCTCTGCGAGGAGCGCAAATGAATCTGAATGACAGTTTCCATAAGGGAGGCGTTTACTCCATCATCCTTGGTAGGCCTGTTGTGGAAGGAAAAACATTCTGCAGGTTGTCGGGCCTCATATTGATGTTTTGTACAAATGACACGGTAGATAAATGGATGTTGCTGTGTGGCTGTGCACGGTAGGACGGACTGAAGGTTGTAGTTGCTCGGTAAAACCAAGAATCATTGTGTTGTTGTTTCGTTGTCACATCAGCCAGTCTGATGAGCATTTGTCTGAACTTTTGAAATCCAAGGTGTGAAGTGGAAACTGCCACAAAGATAATATAAATAGACATTTTGACTCTGTAAAGATGTTGGTTAGAGGCAGCGCTATCACACAGACAGAACTAGAGCTTGATGTTCAGCTTTCTCTGGGCTTTGGGGTTTGAACAGTTTGTACAACTCCTCGTCTGGACTGATTGTAACTGGGAAATAGTTTCCTGGTTAGTATATTTATTCATGTCATGGGCCTGGTTTGGGATTAACAAAGTGTCTGTGTGTCTATCTTTCTATCTCACTTGCTATCATTCTCTTACTCTCTATTGATCTCTCTCTCACTCACTTTATTTATACCTCTCTCTCTCATTCTCTCTCTTTATCTTTCTTTATTTATCCATCACTTTCTTTATCTCGCTCTATCACTCTCATCACTCTCTCTATTGTTATCTATCCATGTCTGTCACTCACTCTCTCACTCACTTCATCTCTCTCTCACTCTCACTTTATCTCGCTTGCTCTCTCTCTCTCTATATATATATATATCTATATATCACTCTATCACTAACTCTCTCTCTATAGCTATCTCTGTCTTTCTCTCTATCTTTATTTCACTATCATCTCTTGCTCTATCACTAGCTATTCATCTCTCTCTCTCCCTCGCTCTACCTATTACTCACTTCATTTACTTGCTCTCACTCGCTCACTCACTGTCTCTCTTTCTCTATCACTCTCTCGCTCTCTCTTTGTATATATCACTCTCTATATATCTCTCTCTCTAGATATCACTATTTCTCTCTCTCTCTCTAGCTATCTCTCTATCACTATCTCTCTCTCTCCATCAGTCTCTCTGTCCCTCTCTCTCTCTCTCTCTCTCTCTCTCTCTCTCTGTCTCTCTCTGTCTCTCTATCACTGTTTCTCTGAGTGGTGGTGAGAGACTATTTCTCATTGTTTTGTAAAATGTTCCAGATTATTGTGTGTCCTTATTTAGAACACTTAGCACAACACTCGGAGAGTCTTTTACTGAACAGATGATTATTTTTGGTTTCAAAAATGGAAAAAAAAAAAAAAGAAGAAGAAGGAAGGTCAGCTGCTTCATATTTTTTCTTTGGCCAAGCAAAGTTGGCAATTTATTGTAAGTAGAAAAGTGAAGATGGACAGAGGGCAGAGTTATGATTGCTTATTATTATTAAGAGTTTAGTTAAAGCACGTGTGCGGGTAGAATTCACCTACTATGTGAAAATGGAGGATTTAGAGTGCTTTTTGAAGGTGTGGAATTTTGAAGGAAAATTTTTTACTGTGAATGAGTTGGGAAAGAAAAATCACGTTTGCAGAAACGTTGCTTTGATTTAATTTAAACCAACTGTGTTATTTGGTGTAATCTTTATTCCTCCTGAATAAAGTAGTGTTTTAAAACTTCAAACCTCTCTCTGTCTCTGTCTCTCTCTCTCTCTAGCTATCTCTCTATCATTACCTCTCCCTCTCTCCTTCCCTCTCTATCACTGTTTCTCTGAGTGGTGGTTTAACAGCGTTTGGTTTTGTCTTACAGGAAAGCAGAGAGAAAGGAGCGTCACGATGAGATCCGCAGGAAGTACGGTGCGTATAAACCTTCCCCTTCCTCGTATTGTCACGTGACCACACCCCTCTCTAAGTGATGGCGTGGGAGGCCCTTCCCATCAGTCCCTGTTATCTATCAGCCTACACTACTTGAGTACATCAGCGCGTCTTAACACGGCGTAGGACGTGAACTGGCTTGTTGGTGTCAGCCGGCCCGTCTCAGATGCTCGTTGATATTATTTTCAGATTTTCTATTGTCGCTGACGTTCATTTCCATACCCTGTGCCAGACATGCATAATTCAAGAGTGTGTGCCTCGCAGTGCAATTCAGGTCACGTATGTGGTACACAACTCCTGTCTGTTTAAATCAATTTAAGCTGAGTTTATCATATGCTGGGTTCAAATGTAAGTCATGGCTCTGATTGTACAGGTCACTGATAAGGGTTATCACAGCCTGTACCGACAAACAAACAAACAATGGAGCAGTCTGCACAGAGCAGCAGTGACATCAACAGATCAGCTGGAAACTTGATAATAGCTGCAGCCTCTCACCAACGATGTGCTTGTCACCTTTTTAAAGTACAATGCAGATTCATAATAACTTGGCTACCACTTAAAGTTTGCACTTTTGTAAATTCTGCAGACTGCCTCAGAACCTCATGTTTGTAATAATAATAATAATATTCAGTATCTGAGTCCGGATCCGGTTTTAAAGGCTTTTAATTACTTACTTATTCTCCTAAATCAGGAGTGTCAAACTCTTTGTAGTTCACGAGGTCACATACAGCCCAATTTGATCTCAAACAGGCCGGACCAGTAACATTATCATAGCATAATAACCTATAAATAACGACAACTCCAATGGTTTCCCTTTGTTTTTTTACATTCATTTTTATTAATCCTTTTACAAAACATTTTTGAACAACCTCAAATTTCTTGAGGGGAAAAAAAATGAAATTTCGGGGCATTGCTGCCATCTGCTGTTGTGTCCGTGACTCTTGCTAAAACAGTGTGACCCCTAGTGGACAGATTAGGAACAACAGCTACTTTTAGTGAACGTTTTTATCGTTCTTATCTTCAACGCAATTTTTGCACTTTGCTAATTCAAACTGCCAGCCAGATTATCACGCCACCCTCCCTGTACGTTTGACACCACGTCCTAGATCATTCAATTCGTAAATGGAAGTAATTGCTATTCCTAATCTGTCCACTAGGGGTTGCGCTGTTTTAGTCAGAGTTGCAGACGTAGCACAACACTGAGACCTGGAACTAAACTGTAGATGGCAGCAATGCACCGAAATTGCACTTATTTTTCTTAAGAAATTTAAAGTTTGTTCATAACATGATTTGTAAAAGGATAGTTCATTAAATGTAAAACGTTTTCATGATGTACTTGTTTGTACTAAAACGAAGGGGAAAATTATGTTATTTTGTTACTTGTCCGGTCAGCTTAAGATCAGATTGGTCTGTATGTCCTTCCTGATCTAGCAGAACTGTACTCACTGTCCCATCTTCTTCTTTTCTCTCTGTGTGCAGGTCTGATCGGGGACTCGGACCACCCGTACAGCAAGTTCGAGAACGAGTAAAGCAGCTGCGCCGGAGGACTTCTACAGGCAGCTCGTAGCGCTGCTCTGATTGTCTTCTCTTTAAGCTTGGAGTGAAGCCCTTTTCTCTCACAAACAATACTGACTCTGACGAATGCAGCTGTCCATGGTGGAAAGAAAAAAAAATAATCTCCATTTCCAAATCAGTTTAGTTTTAGTGTTCTTATTGCGGTGAGGATGTGGTGTGCTGCCTTTGATGAATGCTGAAGCTGGTTTTCAAACTTTCTGCAAATTCCTTTTGTTCTGAATATGCCATTTAAAGCTAGCTCTTTTTAAATATTAGACTTTAATATCAATCTTTGCACTTTGTACATAAGGTATTCATTTATGAATTACACAGTGATTGTAACGCGTGTGTGTTCCCACACATGAATAAAACTCTTTTAACAAAATTTTTTTTTTTTCTGTTTTCATTTCTTAATAAAAGCAGTTGTTTTGTGTTGGCAGGACTTCTGAAGGCGCCTCAGAGGTTTTTTCAGTACAGATTGTTAGAGGAGGATTAAACTGCTCAGTGCAGACTGTGGCAGTGGAAAGAGCCGTAGACAGAGACACAAGACAGCAGCTCATCAGCGTCTCCTCTCGGTCCCATGGACCTTAGTGAGGACTTATGTCTCGAGCAGCCTGAGCTGGGCCTGAACGAAGCTTTAATTGAGCTAGAAGTTTAGGGGGGAGGGCTGACCGAAAGCTGACTGCATGCTGACCGAAATGTGCTGAAACTGCACTTGTTTATTAAATGTTTTGTAAAAGGATGGTTCATTAACATTTCTCAGACTTCTTCATCACCAAGAAAATACACAAGTTTGTCACGTTAATGTTCAATAGCAGCACAGAACACAACCAAAGACATCCTCTCCTTATATTATGCACTGATCAGCCACAACATTATGACAGGAAAAGTGAATAACATTGACCATCTTGTGACAATTCAATGTTCTGCTGGGAAACTTTTGGACCTGGCATTCATTGATGTGGATGTGACACAAGCACACACAAAAAAACATGAAGAACGGCACAAGGTGTTGACCTGGCCTCCAAATTCACTAGATCCCAAACTGATCAAGTATCTGTGGGATGATCCACAGAGGCCCCTCCCCTCAAAGGCCCCCCACTAACAACATTCTGTTGCCAGACACCACAGGACACCCTCAGAAGGCCCATGTCCATTCTCTGATCAGTCACAACTGTTTTGGAGGCACAAGGGAGACCGACACAATATTAGGAAGGTGGTCATAATGTTATGCCTGATTGGTGTAGCTTACAGGGGTCTACCAATGTTTGAACAATATTCAATTATCTTGATTCTGCCAAGCAGCTGGTGCTCTCCAGTGTAAACTATGGCTGACAAGTATCTGTCCCACTGACCTTATTCCACAGTGTTAATATTAAAGTTATGGAAGTAAATTATATAAACTAAATTAATCTGACATAGTGAAGTAACGCAGGTTTCCCTCTCTGTTCAATGAGCAGCACTGCGGCCGACACACCTTAGTGTTGGTTAGACCGCCCATTCCTCCGCTCTTATCTGACTTCTTGTCAATAATTCCATCCCACCTCCATCTAAAAACAAAGGCTCAGTGTTTTTCCGTTCATGGCTCCTGTTACCAGCTACACAGCAACTCTTCAGCAAATCCTTATTAATGTCAATTGATTGTCTTTACACTACCGCTCTCTGTGCAGTACATTAGATTGTTTTCCCATAAAGGAAAGGGGTGTGGTGATGCAAGTCTATACTCAGTGATGCATTGCTGGGCTGATCTATATGCAATATATATTTAATTATATATGATTGTGGGGGCCATTTTTGAGTCTGCAGTTCTCTTCTATACATGATATATACATATAAATATACAAATAGGTAGGAGCCTCCTATTGGATAATTACTGCCTGGGTGATTATCTTTCAGCTGACAAGTTATTTAACCCCAACTGATGCAATGAGTAGCTTGTCATTTCTTAAACAACCATGTCTAAAGACACTAAAAGATGTTAGTCTGTTTGAGAAGGGTCAAATCATTGGCATGCATCAAGCAGAGAAAACATCTAAGGAGATTGAAGAAACTACTAAAACTGGGTTAAGAACTGTCCAACGCATTATTAAAAACTGGAAGGATAGTGGAGAACCATCGTCTTCCAGGAAGAAATGTGGTCGGAAAAAAATCCTGATTGATGGTGATCAGTGATCACTTAAACGTTTGGTGAAATCAAATGGAAGAAAAACAACAGGGCTATGTTTAATAGTGAAAGTAAGAACATTTCCACACGTACAATGTGAAGGGAACTCAAGGGATTGGGACTGAACAGCTGTGTAGCCTTAAGAAAACCACTAATCAGTGAGGCTAACTGGAAATAAAAGGCTTCAATTTGCTAGGGAGCATAAAGATTGGACTCTGGAGCAATGGAAGAAGGTCATGTGGTCTGATGAGTCCAGATTTACCCTGTTCCAGAGTGTTATGCCGGCATCAAAAGTTCCTAAATTAGCTTAGTTTAGTGAGGTGGCCTCATCAGATGCTGTTTTTATAGTTTGAATAAATTAATCTTCTGTAACCGCTTGTCTTGTTAACGGTCGCAGGTGGGTTGGAGCCTATCCCAGCTGTCATTGGACGAGAGGCGGGGTACACCCTGGACAGGTCTCCAGTCTATCTCAGGGTTAACACAGAGAGACAGACAACCATTCACACTCACACCTACGGCCAATTTAGAATCACCAATGAACCTAACAAGCATGTCTTCAATTTAAATGAATGTCTTGTGTGTCATTTTTGCAATTTCATTTTTGCAAGTTCATCCCACAGACCAGATTGGACCCTCTAGCGGCCCGGAGTTGCCCCGCGGGCCATATGTTTCACATTCCTGTAGATTCTACAGGTTACATATTGAAATGTATACTGTGCTTCCCATCAGTGTCATTCCCCTCATAATTATTTCTGTGGTACGGTGGACCGCAGCATGTAAAAGGTCAGTCCTGGTCGTGTAGCAGCAGCTTTTCAATTCAGTTCAATTGAGAAATCACCTTATTCGTCCCCAGAGGGCAATTTTAAAGGGCGTAAAGTTGCTAAAAAAACAGACACAAACACAATCAACAGACACAAAAGCAACACACACGGTGCAACATGTCCAAATATTACGTAAAACATTGTTTTATTAAAAAATAAAATAAGTGCAATTGTTAACAGTTTCCATGGCTGCATCCGTGCCTGTGAGAGCTTTAACGGGTCAGAATGGAGGTGTCCCGCTCGGTGTGCACATGCATACCAATGCTCTATAATGAAGGACCACTTTAAACTAATGAAGCCGCGCGTTTGTCTCTATTACCCCCGGAGCCGCGGTCACAGCAATCAGGCAAGCAGTACGAACACATCTCAGCCCTCTGCATTCCTGAGATGCTTCCAGATCCCACATCCAAAAAACACTGTGCGGCGCGCACGCACACACACACGCACGCACGCACGCACGCACGCGCACACGGCTGCAAAAACCTTGTTCCTTGGGACGCCGCTGAACTCACTCATGCGGCTGCCGGGGTGACTGCAGTGCAGACACGATCAAATCAAACTGGAGATGCCAGCCCTGCACATCAAGACACAACGACCGGAGCAGGCAGCGCGGCTCCGGCTCTCTGCTGCAGGATTTAGATTATTGATGCACGATTTGAGCAGCTCTGATAGCTTTAATCCACCAGTTCTCCTTAATCCCGACTACATGTACTCTATAGGAAGTTAATCACAAAATATGGCAATATTGTTGCAGGCTGGGCTGATGGACGTTACACTCAAGCAGCTGCTCAGTTTTTGCAAACAAAAAGGGGGAAAATAATTGAATAAAGTAATGAAAGCCAAATCCTGCAGAGTATCCTCACAAGTCATTTGCAGGCTGCAGAAACATTTTTCTTAACAAATGCACTAATATGCTTGAAGAATACAAACTCTGCATGTAAAGTGCACGACACCAGGTCCAGTCTGTTGGTTTGGATCAAGTCTAAACGTCAAGCTGTGATGTTCTGAGGTGAAATCGGCTCCAGCGCTGAAGGGGCGCACGCCGAGCCGCGCACAATGACCGGGGTCCTGCAGAGAGGGCAGCAGCCTCAAGCAGGAGCGCCTCCTCCTCCTCCTCCTCCTCCTCCTCCTGCAACACATCGCCGGGAGGAGGCGCCGGCTCTTTGACGGCCAGCCTCCGAGGACGAATGAGAAGCCCGGCGATCTCCGTTACTCGTCCAATCCCCCTCATCCAGGGCGGGGTCTGGGAAAAAAGGGGGGGTGTCGAAACCAGAGAGAGAGAATCTCAAAAATGACATCTAGATTGCGGCGGAGCTTGGAGCAACTGGGACGCTGAGGGAAGAAAAAGAGCGTTTTGTTTTTGGGGATTCTAACCAAAAAGAAAAAGACGCAGCGCTTTACGCACGGTCTCCAGCTTTGGATGCTTCAGCTTCAGAGACGACTTTTACTGATTCTTTGGAAATGTAGTTGCGTTCTCGGGGACATCTGAAGAAGGCGTTTTGTTCGCACTAGTTGATGAGAGAAGTGAGAGCAGCCGAGGCTCCGTTTCCTGTGTTCGCCAGCGCGCTGCAGCTGGACCGAAGAAGCCCCGCAGGGCTTGACTGAACGCCGGTCCTCCTTCCCCGCTTTCCAACCACAGCCGGTCCGCTGCCAGTCCGCTCCTAAAGTCGGCGCAGGAGAAAAGGGAGAAAAAGAGAAATGTGCGACCTGATGCCAGCCTCCCAGCCCGTGGAGAAGATCGGCAAAATGAAAAAGTTGAGGAGAACTTTGTCCGAGAGTTTCAGGAGTATCGGTGAGTAACGGGGCGCGTTTTTTCCTCCACTATTTCTCCCAACCCATTTTCCAGCCCTTTGTGCAAGACTAGAGTTGTGAAACGTCTCCAGCTGCAGCTGCAGCAGCAGCAGCAGCTCAGACTGCTGCTTCCTACCGAGGTGATGTCTGGTCACAGTTTGAGGTTAGCAGCCATGGAAAACACTCATCAGCCTGGCTTGTTCACATTTCCTCTAGCACAAGGCGGTTAACTAATGTATTTGGGAGGCAGATTCTTAGAAAATAAAATAAAAAGTCAAGTTTATAGGGAGCAGTAAAGACAGTGGTTGAACAGAGGTGTCACAGTTTTCATCCTCCTGCTTGTAGGTCATTGTCCAGTCAGTTCAAGTCCCATGGATGAGATGCAACAGACATGTGCATCAATCCAGAGCAGCTACAGGAATATACATGACTTTAACATGCAGGAAAAATGATGACCGTGCGTTAACTCAGCAGTTCTTTTACAGGGAACCTGTGAGGGTCAAACCTATGAGGTGATCCGTTTCATGTTCTTCATAGCTTAGATGTTTTTCTTGGTTTCTATCACACTAAACCGAACATGTTCTTCACTTTATGAGACCTCACTTTTTTTTTTTTTTTAACTCAACAGATGTTTTATATGCTAAATGGTTACTAGAGGCGTGAAGAATGTCACTGATAATGAGGACGGCCATATAGTTGCAGCCGAGATGCTAAAACTTAAGTTTCACATTATGTTGCAAAATGCTGGAGCCTATCCCAGCTGCCATCGGGCGAGAGGTGGGGTCCACCCTGGACGGGTCGCCAGTCTATCACAGGGCTAACACAGAGAGACACACACACCTACGGCCAGTTTAGAATCGCAGTGAACCTAACCGGCATGTCTTTGGACGGTGGGAGGAAGCTGGAGTACCTGGAGAGAACCCACGCTCATGCAGACACAGGGAGAAACCACGCCACTGTGCCGCCCTCTCCTGCTTTTAATGATCTCTTTATTTGAATTTGAGTGGTGGTGGTTTCCTCTCCAGTTTATATACGACTGTAAAATATGTGACGCAACCAACTTGACAAGAGAAAAAAGAAAGGGAAAAGAACGCAGTCAGTCAGTCAGTGCAGAGCCTGACTGATAATGGCATGTCTGCTGTGTTTATCTGCAGACACTAATGAATTACTTATTGATTAATCGGCCACTTGCCCTCTGTTAAAAACCTTTGCTTGCTGTAATATGTGTTTAAGTTTTTGTTTTTAGCCTCCCAGTCAGACCCTGATCATTCAATATTGAGAATTAAATGATCTGATTCCCGATCCAATATACTATATATACTGGATATATGTATATATATTCATTATTATTTTTTTGCACGGTTTATAAATGAGCAAAATCTCCTCCCCTGGCCACTCATAAAGGCTTTTCTTATCCTGTTAATATTGTCTGGATCAAGTATACGCTGCAGCTGTATATGTAAGTAAAATAAATGTGTGGGTCTAAATCCCGCCTCCGACCTATCCCTTAAAGATTATCATTTTATTTCAACAGTTTCACTTTGTTGTGAAAAATAAGTAGCAGTACATAAACTGAAAGTGTATTACAAGTCTCTTGTTGCACAAAGCGCTCGGAGCGAGATGGTTTGAACTGATAAATAAATAACCAGCAACCAAACTAAATGCTGAATAGCTCAGAGTTGAACATTCGCGCTGCATTCACTGGAATTATAAAACTATACAGCTACAAGTGCCTCCACACAGCAGACAGACGGGTTAAGTCCCGCTCTTTAACCTTTTTCCTTTACGGCGGCCCTAAAACTAACACAAAAGATCAGGCTTGACTACGCACCGAGTCCCGTCTCATCGTTTTAAAAACTGATTAGCCCCGATATCGATCTCCCGATGCTGACCTGGACGTGCCTAATTATTATAATAGCTGTTGATTGATCTCTCTGCTGCTCAGCTAATTCATTAACCCGATTAATTGTTCCTGCTCTCTGCGTAAATAGCATAAAAGGAATATTTTCCTCTCGGCGCCGTGTCCGGGAACCGTTCGGTGTTAGTTGTCGTTGTTCTGCTGCAGCCTTTGTCTGAGTTCACTCAGTGTTTTGCCTTTTTTTTTTTTTTTTTAGTGTTGAATCAAGTTGGTAGTATTGTACGATCAAGTACCACCACCTCACCAAACATATGCATTGAACAATCTATACCAGTGTTTTTCAACCTTGGGGTCGTGACCCCACGTGGGGTCGTCTGGAATTCAAATGGGGTCGCCTGAAATGTCTAGTAATTGATAAAAAAAAAAATGACTGATACAAATTTTTTTTCAACTAATTATTATTCTTTTTAAAATTATGATTCAAAACACCACACACAATCTTAAACAACTGTATTCTTTCAATTTTCATGAATATAAATCGAGTTCAAAATAAAATATCTGCGCTGGCGCATCTTGATTGACGGCTGCGATCACGTGACTGCACAAGCGGCAGCTATCAGTCATATGACAAAGCGCATCATCTGAATTTATTGACCTTAAAATGCTAAATGATATGCAGGCTATATAAGAATGATATTAAAGCATGTTAATTTATAATCGTTTTATTGAAAGTGCCGTTTTTTTTAACTTTTTACGCATTTTGTGAAGTGTGCAGCAGCTGAATTTTTGCTGCAGCGCTGTTTTGATTCGGTTCTGCAGTAGTAGTGTAAAACCCGGATCTTTCGAGGGATTCAGATCAATATGAGCCGGGTTCTGCGAGTCACTTGACCCAAAATGGAATCCTAATTAACTTGGGGCTGTAGCAGGAGCCGTCTCGTCCTCACTTGACATTTCTTTGCCAAAATGACCAATAAAATTGCCTATTTTAATAAAATTAAAAATTTGCTTTGAGGGAATAATTACATTTTGACCGGTGGGGTTAAAAATACGGGACATCGGCAGATTTTACAGGCCAAAGTCCGGTAATTACCAGATAACGGAAACACAGTCGTAAAGACAAGCTCGCCTAACTGTACATGTTATCAGGGAAAATAAAATGTCACTTTGTGCAGTAATCTGGCTACTCTGTATTTGCAACACAGTATAACAAACATGATCAAAAACTAATCCTAGAAAAAAAATGTCTCTGGGGTTGCCAGAAATTTGTGATGTTAAAATGGGGCCACAACCTAAAAAAGGTTGGGAACCACTGATCTATAAATTTCCGTCTGTCTGTCTGACTTCATTTTCCGGACTAAAGTTCTTCCACCTAGCAGACATGTTTAGTCAGGTGATTTTGGTTCCTCTTCTTCTTCTTGGATTTGTGACAGCTTTGACGCTAACCAACCTCTGTTAAAACAGAAGTGGAAGAAGAAGTTTTTACAGGGAGGTGGCTTTGGCTTATGGCAAACCCGAAATAAATAACTACTAAAGATCAGGCTTGGCTGAGACCCTAATGCCGATCCAATCATTTTAATCCCTACTTGTCAGTTACTGTTATTAGCCCTGGAATTCCACATCAGTGCAAATCTTCTACCGCTGACTCACCAAAAAAAATATCTCGCAATCAGATCGCTGGCGTTAAAAGATGTGACCACCATATCGTATTATTCACACACACACACACACAAAGATCTTCACAGGATTCGGTGACCTCTGAAGTGGTGTGTGTGTGTGTGTGTGTGTGTGCTGAGTGAATGAATAGCTGCATGCAGCAGCCTGTTAGAAAAGATGAGAAATGAAAAGAAGCGCGCTTGGGTCAATGTTGCGCTAGAACGAAAGATTGGCATTGACTTTTCTGCCGCGCCGGCGCTCATCGCGTATTGGCCGTCTTTCCTCCCATCTAAATCAACACATCTGAGCATCGATCGGCCTCTCGCTCTGGCCCCGCGGACGCTTTAACAAAGCACGTATGAGGGCCCGGCTGCATTGTTTATGTCCTTGGAGCGGTGTTGATCCAACGGGTCCCTCGTGGGCCCCGGCATCGCCGCTTGTCGAATCATGGCGGTGTGCGGCGTAATGCTTTGTGGATATTTTCCGTTTTAACAGCTTCAGACCTGCTAAATGGATTGTCGGCTCAGGTTTGATCCCCATGAGACCGGTTATTAGTGAGCTGTCAGTGTGGTTGGTTGCCTGCACAAGATCGGGAAGAATGAGTTCTGGATTGAGTATCTGGGGTGGCCCTGCTGCAGACAAGATGGCAGAACACGACCATGGAGGTCACATGACCGCCAATGCAGAACTTCCTCTTGTTTTTATAGTTTTTATTGTGTCAATAGTATTGTTGGCAGTCCACCAACACAAACCACTTTCCAGACTCAGCCATTAAAATCAGTGTACTAAGCTGATGGCAAGACAAGAGTAGTGAATTGTTCTTTTATGTCCATGAAGAGGTCGTTTTTAACTTGTCTGCAAAGTCTAATCAATCCCCCTTTTTAGTTTTTCTTACCCTCGATTTTAAGTTTTCTCTTCCTGCACATTTGGCAGAGAAACTTTGTCTTCCAGCTGATAACCTTGGACCTGAAGGAAGTATTCATACACTGAAGCGAAGCCACAGAGGTTTTTCTCCCCGCTCCCTCATTACTCCCAACGAGGTGCCCTTGAGCACGGCAATTAGCCCCCAACAGCTGCTCGGTGGCCAGCAGATCAGAGTCTGGCAGCAGCTTCAAGATGTTAACGTGTGATTAAGAGTACGGACGTTATTGTGTGAAAGAGGAAACACGTTCTCCTCATTCACTTTCAATGAGAACACTAAATCAGCACAGTGGGGATCGCGGCAATCACAGATTCTGTGATTTATCAGAGATGGATCACAGAGATACAGTACCAGTCAAGAGTTTAGACACGCCTTTCTGGGTTTGGGTTTTCTTTATTTGTATTATTTCCTACTGGGGATGTCCCAATCTGTATCGGGATATTTTTAAAATGATCAGATCAGTATCGGGTTTCAGCCAAGCCTGACCTTTTCCAGGTTTTTATTTTAGGTCTGCCTTAAACCAAACCACGTCCCTGTAGCGTCAAGGCGTCTTCTTCTTCTTCTTCTGTTTTAAAGGTGGGCAGTTAGCATCAAAGCTGCCGAAAATCTAAGAAGAAGAGGAACCAAACTCATTTGACTAAACATGTCAGACAGAAATTTGTGGGTGAGGTGGTAGTAGTTGATCGTCATTCAATACTACCAACTTGATTCAATGCCAAAAATAACCAATACGACAAGTCCACTCAGGCAAAGGCTGCACCGAAAAAAACAATGAACTGCGTGTAAAAGAAGAGGAAAGCTTAGTGGAGACGGCGTCAAGGAGAAAAATATTGCGGCGGGGGTTAGGGAGTTCATGGCATTAGACGACCAGATCATTTCTGGACGAGAAAACGCAGGTTTTCGAGCTACCGTCTACTTGCCACATTAGCTTTGACAGCCCTATTTATTGGACCTAATACAGTCGCATTTAGGAAAATCCAAGGAAGAGAAGAAAAGTCTAAATGAATCGCAAGGGGCGGAAATTAAGTTTATTTAAGATAGGATCGGGACTCAATATTAAAAGATCAGTGGCAAAAAAAAAATAAAAAATTTGATTGGGACATCCCTACTCTCTTAGAAGGAGCAGATTCAGCATTTTCTGTGCCAAACCTGCACTGAATACCTCACTAGGGATATCCCAGACAATTTTGTTTTTCTATAATACTTGGACTTACCCCAAATATGTACAGTATTTATTCTTCTTCACTTTTTTTGGCAGCTTTGTTGCTTGTCAACTGCCACTTGTGCAGAAGACAAAGAAACGTCCCTATAAGAGAGTCTGCCAATATGGGGGCGCGGTTTAACTTGGTCCAAGCTCTTAGCATAACACAATGTGACATCATCCGGCAGCACACAGTGTCGGTCAGTCACATACAGTATGTGTAGATCACTGGTAGCCTTGATAAATCTGTGTCGGAATAACCTTCTGTGTGATCAATGACTTCAATGTCAGCATCAGCATCACAGTTATTCAATTATTCATCTGCTACAGAAAATGAAACGTAATTGTGATTGCGGTGCTCGTGGAAAAAGAGCATGTGTGCACAGTGAACCTTCCTTGGATAGACTTGAGTTAAATGCATCTAATATTATGTCAACTATAAATACGCCTTATACCGGTTTCAGTTCTTTGTTCTGCAGAAACAGCACAGGGTTAGAGTTGCGTCGGGTGGATTTATCCTTCACTGCGTTCTTGATTTTAATTCGACAATGAACACACCTCCTTGGATGTGTTCTCTGTATGAAAAGGCCGCTTTGACTTCTTAATGTTTTCCTGAAGACTGCGATCAAAAGGAGCCTGTGATCCTTCAAGTGAGAAGAAGCCGGAGAAACCGTAATGAGGTGTTTTGGGGTTTTCTGTCTCATTCTACAGTGAATTTGGACAAACCCGTCTTCTTTTAACTGCGTGTCTTATTATAGGCCTTACTCTCACTGTTTTCCTCCAGAAAGCGATTCTTCTATTTCGTGCATGCTCCCTAGATTTAAATATAGGTGCGTTTATTTGCATTGCATTTGCATTTTTATCCATATGCTATTCAAAAATCTTGTTTGTGAAGATAACATTTGTTTTAATGGGAATATGAGTCTTCACTTCCAGCAATCTCTTTTGCATGTAAAGCTTTTTGCAGTATGTGCAGTAAAGGCTAAGTGATTTACTCGAGCCGTTTGCTCGTGTTCAGAAAGAGGGCAATCCTCAAATTCAAAGCCTCGGTTTTAAAGGAATGAGGAGATGAATGAGGAGATGAATATCAGTCTCATGTGTTAAGTGCATTAAGTCAGTCAGTCTCGCTGTGGCGTCCGTTCACCTAGCAGAAAATTCATTTCAGCGGAGACAAATTTATCTCTCAAGAGGTCTATTTGGAGGGTGGGTTTATCTTGTGGTGAATATGGTAAACACAACCCCATCTGAAGGCTGCGTAAGGAACAACAGACTGGCAACAACAAAGAGATGCTTGGCTGTTGTTTGGTTTATATTCCGTCTACTGTCAGTGTTGCAAGATAGCGTGGTTTCATGCCCAATTAGGCGGCGTTGAATTTCATTTTGAGGATAAAAATAGAGTTTGTGAACAGATTTCAGAGAACGTTGGTGGTTTTTCTATCAACTTCTTAAGGCTGATATGAAACAAGACCAGAGCGCACCTACTCCTTCCAAGACGCTGTGTGTTCTTGTGTGAGCGTACGGGTTGTGCAATACCACCACATCTTAATTCCCAATTAATTCCCCTCTGGCAAACCGGGCGTATTCCCGTCGTATGTGGTCTTGCCGGGAGTTTCCACAAACCATGTGCGCTAGGGACGTCCTGACCGGTATCTGGGCAGATTTTTGCTGATTCGGACGATTTTTAAAGTGATCAAGTCGGGTCGAATAGCTCACTGAAAATACAATTCTAAATATTTAAGAGAATAGTCCAGAAGAGTCCAGAGAATGGACATGAGGGTGTCCTGTGGTGTCTGGAGGCAAATGGAGAATGTTGTCAGTGGGGGGGCCTTTGGGTCCTATGGGTTGAGGGGAGGACCATATCTGTGGATCATCCCACAGATCCTTGATCAATTTGGGATTTAGTGAATTTGGAGGCCAGGTCAACACCTTGTGCTGTTCTTCATGTTTTTGTGTTGTTCCTAAACCTTGCATCCTGCAGGGGGTGGCTGCTGTCATCAAGGAGTGTCATTGCTATGGGGTGGGGGTGCCTGGTCTGGTCTAGGTGGGTGCCACATGTCTAAGTAACATCCACACCAATGAATGCCAGGTCCAAAAGCTTCCCAGCAGAATTGTATTGCCAAAAGATGGTCAATGTTATTCATTCCTGTCAGTGGTTTTAATGTTGTGGCTGACTGGTGTTTTTACTGTACATATATAAAATGCATATCTGGTTGCGTGTGTGCAGATTCTTCCATGTCGGCCAGAGCTGAGGCTTCATTGTCTACCTGCAGACTAATCCATCGTATTGAGTGTGGATTTGCGGTTGTGGTGCTTCTGTCTGGAGTGTCTAGTCTCTGGGGAGTGTGTTTGTGTGTGTTTGTGTACTGACCCTACGAGGAGAAGGAAGCAGCAGTTTAACGGCTCAGTGGCTGCGCTGACAATGCTTCAAAAACACCGCCTCTGATATAAATAAGTCATTTTCACCAGGAAGCATCACCCCGCAGTACGCTCTTGTAGCCACCTGCACTGCCGTTCTCATTAGACACCAACACAATCATCACGAAGAGGTAAAAAAAAAAACTCAGCTATTAATAATACTCTGCTTGTGCTGTGAGAGGGATTCAGTAATCAAAGCTACATAAATAGTATGCAGTGTTGTTTACGCCCCAGCCCCGTCATAAAATATTAAAAATATTGATGTCAAGCGCAATGAAATGAATCTGAAGAACGCAGTCAGATGCCAGTGTTCATTGAGATAACTGAGTAATGGCTCTTTTAATAGACTGTATTTTGGTCTTACTGTCTTGCAGTAAACCACTGGATGCATGCCACAATCATCTTTATTAGGGATGTCCCAATCAAGATTTTTTTGGACCCCTGATCCTTTAACGATGTTTTAAAATTGAGCATCGGCTGATCTGGGTCCCGATCTGATCTTTTGTAAGCCTTCACTGGAGATACATAAAGGTTTTTCTTGCCTTCGTTGTCTTCTCCTAGATGCAACTGGATTCAGTCCAATAAATATTTCTGTCAAAGTTAATGTAGTGTGGAGAGGGTAGCTTGTACCTGTGTTCTCCCTTCTCCAGAAATGTTCTGGTCATCCAACGCTGCCATA
The DNA here is from genome assembly GCF_963514085.1 of Chelon labrosus. NCBI lineage: Eukaryota > Metazoa > Chordata > Actinopteri > Mugiliformes > Mugilidae > Chelon > Chelon labrosus. Next base: position 26,324,866 of record NC_140345.1, read on the forward strand.
AACTCCCTAACCCTTTTCCTTTTCGATGCTGTCTCCAGGAAACCTTTCTCTTCTTCTAAACTCACCGTTCAGTGTTCGCTTTTGTTGATTCAGTGCAGCCTTTGCCTGAGTGGACTGGTGAATCAAGTTGGTAGTGTTGAATAACGATCACCTACTACCACCACCATTCTCCAGAGTAAAGTACTTCCACATGGCAGACAAGCGACGTGATTTTGATTCCTTTTCTGGCACTTTGATTTTTGGCAGCTTTGGCGCTAGCTAACCACTGTTAAACGAGGGAGAGGAGTCTACAGGGACGTGGTTTTGGTTTATGGCAGACCTAAAATAATTAAGTACAGATGATCTGGTTTGGCTGAAGCCAGATGCTGATGTAGGGATTTCAAAAATGCGTGGAGCGGCCCCAATATCTGTGCATCCCTAATCTTTGTAGGGTCAGCAGAATTAATGGAGATGTTTGGTGTTACAGAAACTTGTTCTTAGCTATAAATGGCCTTAAGTGTGTATCCAATTTTACTTCAGTTTGTCCAACACAACAGTTTCTCTCTGTTTCTGCCCATTACTTCTGTGTACACTGGCCCCTGAAAATATTTGGGAAGTTAAATCTTCTGCCAGCGTCCGTGAACTTCATTGGGATATTGCATTAAATGCTGGACTGGACACGCTTTGATTTATAGAGAACACATTTAGCACAAACCACATGCTCTACTAAAATAAATGTATCGGGATGACACTTGAGGAAGCACGGGGGTACCCATTTAAGTGGCAGCGAAACATAAAAGTTTATGACACCAAATGTAAATTCTCTGGTGAAAGGTTTATTAAAAGCAAATGCGAAAGGAAATGGCAGTAGAAGGAAGTGACCTCAGAGAGTTATCGTTGTGTTTAGGCATTGGCTTTTAGGAAAAGAAGATGTACCGCGGTGACCAGAGCCGCTCGGCGTCTGATGACCCGACGCACGATCTTTCCCTGGACGGGAGTTTTGATGCGCTTCGTTCGCCACCATCCGTCTTCGGCCGATGCGGTTCATAAATGTCTCACCTCATTGATTCAAAGACACAATCCCTCTCGGTGTAATCCAGTTAGTGATGATGTTGAAGCTACGTGTATTCGGGAAATGTAATTTTCCTTTGACAGGGTTGCTGTTCCGTTGCTATCCATCCAGACGAGATATCACGTTACTAACTGGATTCTGACTGAATGAAAAACAGCTGCAATATGAAAACACACACACACACACATATATATATATATATATATTAACAAGGAATGATGGGAGGAAGAAGCGATCTAGGTTTGACTGCACTTTACTAAGCAAGATGGGGAAAAAAATGCAGTTTGCAATCAGTGCAAGGCTTTGATTTGTTGCAAGCAAGTGTTTCCCATTAAGTGCTGCCCTCCAAGGTCCCATAACATGATGGTGGTGAAAGTGAAACTTATCTGTAGGGATCAGGGGTTTCAGTTATGTCTGAGTGAGACATGTTCACATTCCTACTTTGTTTTCAATGTTATGTAAGTAATTTATGTTCAACTCAAGCATGGCGAGGAGAGGAGGAGATAATAAAACGGCTGGTTTGGTGCTTAAAAATGTGCAGGGCTACTTTTTTTCTGCTAAAAATATAATTAGGAATTTAGATAAATGTATGGATCAATAAGCAGGATTGACAGCTACTCTGGTGTTGATAAATCCTCTCAGATCCTTAATTCCTTGCTGTCTGCAGCATTTCCCTCTCGTTTAAGGGAAGTGAGTTGTTACCTTCGGCTCAGCCTGCGCCGACACCCCTCTAATGAGAGCGGGCGGGAAGGATCCGTGCTGTGCCGCATCGCTTGTCGTTAGACCGTTTATTTTGCTCATTCTTCAAAACGTGTCAATACAGGCGGCGTCTGACTCTGTCTCCCTTTCTTCTCTCCGCAGCTTTCAAGAAGGAGGACAGCGGCTTTGATGAGGTAGGTTGAAGACAAGTGCATTTTCAGGAGCTCGTGACGCCGCTGGCCCAGTTTTCAGGGGCCTGTGCCAGAGTGTTGTGTTTTTCTCTAAAATGATTTCTTCAAGGTCTCATTGGCCAGATGTTCAGGAAGGACTGCACTGCGGTTGATTTTCTTCTTTAAATTTTCTTTCATTTTTTAATTTTTTTTGGGGGGGATGGTGCATCCGGCTGTAACGTGGTGCTTTTGGTGTGTAATATATTCATGTGTGGAGCTCTCATCTCAGAGACACCCCTCAGGGTCGGTCGCCATCGCAGGGCTCCTCTGGCCTGCCAAATGAGACACCAACCGGATTCCCTCTGTATGAGAGTACCCATGGCCCCAGAACCGTCTTTATTGCCACTGCCCAACAAAAAAATTTACTGAATCCTCTTTTTAATGTCTTAAAAAAAAATAAAAAATTGGAAAAGACTCACATTTATAGCCCCCTTGTTCTCTTTTGGCCAAACAGTATTCAGGTGAATTGATCCCTGCGTTCCCACTGTGTTACCTGACAAAGTGAAAATACCTCTGCCTGCTTCTCACATTAAATTAAAGAAATGTGATCTATAAAAGTGCCAAGAGGACAGAATATCCGGAGTAGGTCGGTAGTTAAATAACACAGCATTTATGTGTTTCACTCTTCTCACCATTTTACTCTGGACAGTACATCAGTAGAGTGCAGATAGGCCGTATTTAACCACAGTGTGAAGATTCTATGCTATGCTGCAGTGTGTGATTCTGTGGATTGTGATAGAATCTACGTTTGGAAGCGGACGGAACGGACTCATGCACTACTGGGATATTTTACAGCGGCGGTGTCAAACATCTGGCTAGAGGGTCCCATCTGGGAGGTGTGAAAATTACATAGGAGACCTTAGATGCAATTTTTCAATAAAAGTAACTGCTGTTCCTAATTTGTCCACTAGGGTTAGGGTTAGGGTTAGAGTTAGCGCTGTTTTAGTAAGTGTTGCAGCCCAATTGCAAAATGACTTATTGCTCTTAAAAAAAAATAAATCAGGTTGTTCATAAAATGTTTTGGCAAAGGATAGCCCGCTTGAGATCAAACTGGGCTGTATGTTTGACACCCCTGTTTTACAGCATGTTTGACTTCGTGTTCCTGAGGTCCGTACACACATACACCCAGAGATCGGACTCTTTAGCTGCTAAATGTTCCACCGTGTTCACCAGATATTTGCTTATTTTGCTGTTTTGTGAAGTTCAGATCTGCACAGTGGGTTTGTTAATAACAAAATGTTTTTCAGATCGAAACCATCCTTGAAAAAAAATAAAAAATAAAAAATGTATTTGACGTTTACTTTAGTTTGGCCCATGTGCCATCCACTAACATGGAGCGGGGTGGAGCTTACGACCTATACCGCAGCCGACCACCAGAGGGAGCTCCACATGCCATGGCTTCACGTACGAGGAGCTGTCATGGCGTCCAATTTTTTTTTTACCGTCTATGGTTTCAACTGAAAAAAATCCCTCTGTGCCCAATTGGATAGTTCTAAAACCAATCACAGCAACACGGTATGACATTAAACGATTGAGGCATTGTTGTCAAATGCCTTAATTGTTCATTTTAGGTTTAAAATCTTGGGATCATTTGCAAGGTTGACCTGAAGGTAAGCGTCAAATTGTTATTGCTGGAAAATCTGCCTTTGTCTATTCTAGTCAACTTTAAAAACCAAGATGCTTAATGATGCAAAAATCAAAGGTTGTAAATATGTGTTGTGTCTCATTATATATATTTTTCTATTTCCGGACCCTAGATGGTTCTTCAGTGATCTATAATACACAGATATACACCCCCAAACCAGTTTTTTTTTTACTCATCCCGCAGACTATTTGTAGCAGAATAAGCCAAGCCGATGGCTTATTCTGCAGGCGTGTATAACATATTGATTTCTCTCACATTCTCCCTCAGTTTGCTGTTGTAGGCAGCTGGTTGATGAGGCGGTCAATAGGTCTCAGGATACCGGGACGTCATGTTTGAAGTGACAGGAAAAAAATCCTGCTTGGCTGCTCCTTTGAGTTAAAGTAACAGTGACTGTTGGGCACGGCTCACTCTGCACCTGCTGCAGATGGCCGCCCAAAGCTGTGTCCTTGTTCACCTAGCACATGGTTTCTCAGCTTTGGAACACTTCCAGCGCATTGTCTGCAGTGGCATTGCTTAATGAATAAATGATAGGACGGCAGGATGCTTTGTGTTGATGTGGCAAATCTGTTGATGTTGCTGCTGCTTGCCTTTTCTGTTAATTTTGGTGCCATTTTAGCTACAGCTGCTGGGATCCAGAACTGTTCAGAGAGTCCTGAGGGCATGCACCTCAGAGCTAGATAGAATTATCACATATTTTTCATGTTATTATTCTGTCTGGCTTGGTAGTGTGTGCTGTGTGTTTGATTCAGTTGTCATAAATCTGGCCTAAGCAGTATCCACTTTGGTTAATGGTCTTGCATCGATATAGCACCTTTCTAACAATTGCTACTTAAAGTGCTTTACAGTCACATCTACCCACTCATTTGCACTACTTTACTGCTGTACCTTGACTCTCCCAACAATAACATGGACACCTCCGAGAAGACAGGTGAGGAGCCCAGTGGGTCGTTGCAGCAAACTGGTAACGGTTCATCAAGTGTGTGGAAATACTTCACTAAAGATGAAGCCCATACTACCGTGACATGTCAGTCCTGAAATACAACAAAAGTGCTTCTGCAATGCATCTGAAAAGGCTAACGCTATCAGAGGAACAGTCCAAATCCTCTGGACAGCAGTCGGTTAACAACTTCACCAAACGTCCTGTGGTAACGGAGAGAAGGAGGGTGCACATCAACTATTTGATAGAGTTATTAGACCTTTAGCTGCAGTACACGGAGAAGGCTTCAGATAGTAGAATATAGTGCTGTGGAGTACTATTAAATGCTACTGACGGTGCTGAGGTGCTGCCTGTTTTTATACAGGCTATACATATCTGCAGCACACAGTACTTGGCACATTAGCTGTCTCAGCTTATGTATTCAGGTCAAGAATATAGATTTCATTGTTGCAAAGCATTACTTTCTACTGTGTTTTTATTAGTGACGTCAGCAGCATCTAGTTGGTCTTGACTCAACTTTAATCACACAACTTTCAGCGTTAAAAAAAATCTGAAGTTGTGCAACCACTAACAAATGCACACATATTCACACACCTGTAGATGGGAGCAACTTTTGTTTCAGTGTCTTTCTCACATTTGTTCATGTGCCGGCAATCGACCCGCTATCCCTCTGGTTCACGGACAGCCGGAGCTGGGTTAAACCAAAAAGTAATGTATATGTGCTAGTTAGAATACTATTTTTCATTTTTTTCTAAAAGCCTCCAAACGGATCGTTCTCCTGGAACTCACTGTCCCTTGGGAGGACCGCATCGAGGAGGCCAATGAGAGGAAGAGAGCAAGATATGCTAAGCTAGTGGAGGAGTGCAGGAGCAATGGGTGGCAAGCTAGGTGCGAGCCCATCGAGGTGGGGTGCAGAGGGTTTGCAGGCCAGTCCCAATGTAGGGCCTACAACATGCTGGGCATCACAGGGGCGAGTAAGCGAAGGGCCATCAAAGAAGTCACTGAGGTGGCAGAAGTTGCCTGAAGGTGGCTGTGGATGAGGTGAGGAGAGCCGTGGGTGAGGTAGCGCTGCCTGGACGCAAGCTGGCGCCTGATCAACCCTGGCTGGGTCGCCAGGGAGAGAGTGTATGATGTTTGAAAGACCCGAAACACTCCATGACCCCAGGTAACATCATTGAGGATGTGTCCAGGTTGCACCAATTGGATGTATGTTTAAAGCTAGTTATAATAATATTTTTTTTTTCTAAAACTTTAATCAAATTGAATGTTTCTGAGCTACATATTATATTATCAGAGAAAATAAAGAAATGCTGACTTTCAGCAGTTTTTACCTAATACATAATTTATCACTTTGTTGTCAAGTAAGACTCATCTCATCTGAGTTGTCAGACTTATCCGTGTCCAGCATGACTGATGATAGGGCAACAAGGAATGCTGCCGTTTAAGATGTTCCCATCCCATCAGAGAGGTCTTTATTTTTGTTGGCAGAGAGACCCGAGAGCTCAGATATCGCGGACGTCACGTATGTCTGGCAACGGAGCTGTTTGTCAGGTCTCCTGCAATTATTTGTACAAGAAGATATAGCCCGCGTTCTAATTCAGAAAGGGACCAGTTCTAGAGGACATGGGAATCAGCTTTGGACATTTGCTATAAATGGGCCTTGCTGCTAAAGAAGAATGTGAAGAATCTGCAAAGGGAAAAAACACTCCTTCCTGTCTGACAACATCATGTTTGCAAGGAACTCAATGAAGGCCCACAGCTACAGCACGGGAGTGTTTGGGAGTTTGGCTTCTGTGTTTTGGTATGCGCAGGCATTCATATCTTCTGGGTGTCTTAGAATAAACACTCAGGGCTGGGTGGGTGGTTGGTTGTCTGTAGAACCGAACATTTGTCACAGTGAATTATGAACCTGTGCGTCTGTTAAATCCATAGCGATGAGCAAAGGCTCTAACAGCTTTTGTTTCAGAGCTTTGAGGCCTGCACTTGAAAATATACAAGGAAGCCGACGTTTGATGAAGTGTGAAGTCCTCCTTCCCAAAAGAAAATATTTTTCAATATCTGGATCTGGTTCAGCTAGTATGTCTGGCCCATATGCAATGCCGCTTAATAGTATTTGCACCTCTCAGAATTTTCTACTTCAGAGTATTTTCACCCAAGTCCTGAAAGCAGACAGAGAGACACCAGTCAAACTAATGAAAGAAAAAATATTGTGCTTTTCTGTTTATTATTTCAATAAAATTAATATTTTCTTCATATCTGTGAATTGCAAAAGTAAGGAAATGCTTGTTTTCAGTATCTGCTGTGACCTCCTTGTGCAGCAATAACCTCAACTAAATGTTTCCGGTAACTGCTGATCTGCCTTCTACAACAGCTTGGAGGAATTTTAGCCCCTTCCTCGATACAGAACCGCTTCAGTTTTGAGATGTTGGTGGGTTTCCTCACATGAACTGTTCAGGTTCAGGTCCTTCCACAACATTTCTATTGGATTATGGTCAGGACTTTGACTTGGCCGTTCCAGGACATTAATTTTGATCTTCTTTAACCGTTCTTTTGTAGAACGACTTGTGTTCTTGGGCTCGTTGTCTTCCTGCATGACCCAGTTTCTCTTCACATTCAGCTCACGGGCAGATGTCTTGACATTTTCTGTTAGAATTCACTGGCAGAATTCAGAATTCATTGGTCAATCAATGACGACAAGCCGTCCTGGTCCAGATGCAGCGAAACAGGCCCAAACAAGGACATTGCCACCCCCATCTTTCATGGAGGGATGAGGTTCTGATGCTGGAATGCAGTGTTGTTTTGTCTCCAAACATGAGCCTCTTGTTGAAGCCATATAATTCTAATTTGGTCTCATCTGTCCGCAAAATATTTTCCCAGTGGTCTTATGGCTTGTACACATGATGTTGCGGACGGGCAGAAATGTTCTTCTTTGGAGAGCAGTGTCCATCACACCGTGGTTGTTCGGTGTTCTCCTGATGGTGGATTCATTAACATTAACATTAGACCAATGTGAGAGAGGCAATTAGTTGCTTAGAAGTTACCCTGAGTTACTTTGTGACCTCTCAGACTGTTATGCGTGTTGCTTTTGGAGTGATCTTTGTTGGTGGACTACTCCTGTGGGTAACGGTCGTCTTAAATCTCCTCCATTTGTTCTCAATCTGTCTGACTGCGGATTTGCGGGTAGAGATGTTTTTGCAAACGTTTCCATCCTGATGAGCTACAACAACTCTATTTCTGAGCACCTCAGAAAGCACGGTTTGTGGCATTGTACACTTCTGCAAACATGTGTTTTGAAGATCAGACTGTGATAAATCCCTGGTTTGTTAAACTAAACAAGGCACGAAACGACACCTGAGTGTCACCACACTGATCGGAAACTGAACAGATGGACTCTAATTTGGCCTTGAAACTTACAATCCTATAGGTGCACTCAATTTTGCAGCCCACAGATATGTAATATTGGCTAATTTTCTGTTTCATTTGGTTGATTGCTATTTTTTGTCTCTACTCTTATGACTTGTGTGACATCTTTATGCAGAAATGTAGACAATTCTAAGCGTCAGTGCAGCCAAAGATCATATTGAATCGCATTTTATATTCTTATGGATAATTCACAAGTTAACAGGCATAAACAAAACAACCTGACCTCCCGACCCCTCATACATATATTTCCAGCTGGATGGATCATCCGTTGGCTTTTCCACTGAAAAATAACCGCCACGTCTTTCCAAATGCAAATTTCCAGTGATTTTGTCATTTCTGGAAGGTGAGGCAGCGAATGTTGACCGCTGTGGGTTTGGAGAGGGGTCAGGAGTGCCCAAACAGCTTCTGTCCCTGCAGAGCTGCAAGGACTAGTTGATCAATCACTTAGACTGATGACAAAAAATGAATTTGTAGCCATATCGATCACCAAATAATCAGTTTTGCTGCTATTTGCGTGTTTGGTCAGACAAAAGAAGACATATGAAAACGCCACATTGTGATTCTGCAGTGGGCATTTTTAGATATCATAATAACAAAGTAATGGATTCATCTACGAGCCATCAGGGCCCAAGTGGTGGCTTTTCAGAAACATGCGTTTAGTGTTTATTGGAGTTTTTCTTCCAGGAAAAAGTGCTTTTTGGGTTTTATATCTGAGGCTGTGGAGAGACGTCTAAAAGATTCAAGCACGTCATGAGTCTCCTTACTCGCCCCTCTCGTTGCCTTTGAATCTAACATAAGCAGATTCTGAAACCTGGCAGCCTTAATCTACATCTGCATTAAAAGTGCTGCGCTCATCACAAAGAGCCAGTGGAAGATTTTGATTATTGGGGATGCTCCCTCCGCACGTCTCCCTTTGTGCGTGCGTTCGTGTGATTTTAATGTCATGAGCTAATTTGCTGTCGAGAAATAGTCGGTACATTTTCCGCCTAACTGAGCTGTCAGGGTTTTGATTAGTTGACAGAAGTCTTCATTGTCACTGAAGTGACAATTCTGTCCCCCTTCTCTCGTCGGCGTTCGCTCTTTGTTGCTCTCCGCTTTGTCTTTGTCACACTCGAACTTCATTATCTATTCTCAGTCCAATTTGGAGCTGAATAATTTCACGTGTTTGGCGTCGCGATTGAAAATTAATGCAGTGGATGTGTGTTCCTTAATTACGGGAGGATCCTCGGAGAATGCATTAAAGAGCCAAGCGTTGTCGTTTGTTCCAGGGGCCATGAATCACTCTGAATTCTGTGGAATATTAAGAATAAATAAATAAATAAATGTGCATCCATGTCATGATTCCTGCTGCTCTCATCCGTGCTTGTCACGGTGTGAGAGTGGAATTCCAACATCCATCTGCATCCAGAGTAGGATTAAAGTCGACCCAAACGCGTTTCGCCTCGTTCATTTTCCGCGTTTTGCACACTGCATTTGCATTCTCGAGCTAGCCAGATGCCATCAAGCGGCACATTTGTAAAAACCACATCACGGGAACTGCTTATTTGTTGTCTGAGACATCAAATCAAACTGAGTTCCCGCTTGCAAACGCAAACGGAGAAAATCAAATGTAGCCGTGGCTGTCCTCAACCAAGGCAACTGCTGCTCCAGATATCCTTCTCATCTTCAACCAGCTGCTCAGATGTACAAGTTGCCATAGTGATGATGGGGAGCAGGAAAGGTGACTCACTTGAAAGTTTTCTTTACCGGTCTACTTTTATCTGTACGCGTCATACTGTTAAGAAAAAATGATTTATTATTTCTATTTTTGCGATGTCCTCAAAGCGCCTCATCGGAGAATCAGAACAGAAGAGTCAGAGTCCAGGAAAAGTCTTGACTGGTTTTCTTGGTGAAAATTAAAATATAGATGCAAAGGCATGTTTAATACCCAACCTGCATGAACAACGGGTATTTTGCACAAGTCAGCCATAACATTATAACCACTGAGAAGTGAATAACATTGACCATCTTGTGGTCATTCAGTGTTCTGCTGGGAAACTTTTGGACCTGGCATTCATTGGTGTGGATGTTACTTGGGGGAGCTGTGGAGTAGTGGTTAGAGCTGCAGCTTGGGTCCCAGGTTTGCCTCCCCCCATGGCTGAGGTGCCTTGAGCAAGCACATAACCCCAAACTTGCTCCCCGAGCACAACACAAGTAACAAGTAGCACACACACAAAAACGCTTTAGGAACAACTAAAAAAAACAAAACATGAAGAACAGCACAAGGTGTTGACCTGGCCTCCAAATTCACTAGATCCCAAACTGATCAAGTATACAACCAGCTCAAGGCCCCTCCCCTCAAAGGCCCCCCCACTAACAACATTGTGTTGCCAGACACCACAGGACACCCTCAGAAGGCCCATGTCCATTTTCTGATGAGTCTCAAATGTTTTGGAGACCTGCACAACATTAGGAAGGTGGTCATAATGTTATGCCTGATCGTCGTATAAAGAGCTTAATGAGATTCAGTTAGGGTTCAGGTCGTGTGGACTCTTTTTTGTGTGTGTGGGAGGACAGTGATTTTTTTAATTACACTACACTCTCAAAAATGATTGAATCAACTATTTCTGTCGACCTCCCACTCCCCATCCTGAGCTGATCTGGAGGCTGAGAAGCTGAGGAATAATCTGGAGTGGAGGAGTGGAAAACGCCTGACGCGTTCTCCCTAGCGAGAGCCCAGTTTTCATCAAATCTAACATACAGCGCGTCTCTCTCAGATCATTAACCACTAATGAATTTAGAGACGCCACCAGCATCTTATGTCTGTTTTTCGAAGCTGTGCTATCTGCTTACAGGGCGCAGCGTTCTTCCTTGTATGGATTACTCCTCAAAGGACAAGGTCAGCAAACCTGGCCGTCTATTGGCTGAAGCATTTCCCAAGAGAACAAAGGCATGCATAAAAGGGAAAACAACAAAGCCGGAGCCTTTCAATTGATTGATTTGTTCGTGTTTTGGCTGAAGTTCAAGTGCTAAAGTGCAAATGCTTATTTTGACAGCTTTTAAAATTCTAATCAATGTGCTGCGTTGATAAGGTTCCTCCTATCGACAAAGAAAGAGGCCGTTAATTAAGGCGCTCTCTGGCTTATCCGACTGAACATCAACTGACTTTCATGTTCTAGGTGGTTGCAGATGCAAACCTTGACGTGAATCCAATAAAGGTTTGATTCAGAAAGAACTAAAGATGGAGAAAAAAAAAAAGCATTAGGACATATCGGGCTGTGAATCAGCAGAGATAAGAGACCTGTGATGGAGGCACGAGATGGGTTTCTGTGGTTTGGAGGCAGTGCAGCCTGCGGCGTGGAGCACATTGTGGTGTGATTAGAGTTTCTCCCACATTCACGATAAAAGCGTTCTGGACCCACAGCTTCACCCACCCAGCTCTGTGTCACCCACTCTGCCGTGGACATGCATTATCAGCAGTCCTGGTTTTTCAGCTGCATGTTTTTGAAAGGCTGCAGCTCTGAGTTCACCCGGAATGATAATGGTGACAGATCAGATGGGGTAATCGCGTGGAGATTAGGAATGAAAGGTGAGGGTTCACGAATGTTTTTCAGGCAAAATAAACAATTTTTAATATTGAACATTTGAAAACTGACAAATTAATATTTGAGAATACAATATATCAGTTAATATATCAGCGTATAAAGTGGAACTCAGGCGTAGTGCTCATACAATTGTAGCTGTAGGGGAGCCATGGTTAGAGAAACTGCATCGCACCAACAGTAATTGTGTGTTCATAATCGTAGTTTCAGGATGTCCTGAACGGCAGTTAGTTTTGTAGTTATTTATTTTAGGTCTGTCCTAAACCGAAACCACGTCCCTATAGTGTCAAAACATCTTCTTCCTCTTTGTTGGCTAGCGAACAAAATCACGGGAACAGATGTTCGTAGTTCTGAAACAGCGTTAGCAATCCGTGACGGATATATATATATATATATATTCTGCTGCATCCCAAATGATGTCAGATCTGAAGAGCTGGCTGGAGACACATTTCAGTGAACTTAAGCTGGCCACTTGCGATCGGATTGCCCAGGTCGGATGTTAATGCATGTCCGATCAGGGCCTGAGTGAAAGGTCTTAGCAGCTTATTGAACGGATCGCCATTAAATTAATAAAATAATAAGAACTTTTCCTTTATTGATCCCACATGGGGAAATTCTTTGTTTGCTTTTAAACCGTCCATTCGCATCCACATTGTGCAGCACCCGGGGAGCAGTTTGGCGGTTAAGCGGTCGCTCAAGGCGCCTCAGCCGCGGCCACAGCTCCCCACGAAGGCACTGCTGAGATTCAAACATAGACAGGCTTTAATCAGCTAAGCCAGAGCGCCAGTACTTGGTGTTTGATGGGTTACCTGTGTCAATATCTAGTCAATATTTGCCTGAATCTTAATGCGTTCACGGACCAGGGTTATCTGTTGTTAGCAGCATTTGCACTGTGATTGGAGTGATGCAGACGTAATGTGGTGGGTTTCCGTCCATACGTTTTTAGGCATATATGCTTGACTGAGGTGGAAAACATGGCGTCTTGATAGAGGCAAAACGTGCAGTGGAAAGAGACTTAATCATGAGGTTCATGAATCATGTGACGTCAGCATCCGTTGAAAACCTCTGATGGGTGCAGAGCAATGAGGAAGGTGTGCTATGATCTGGGTTTGCTGCAATTGCTCAGGTCTAGGTTCAGCAACATTATGTGTCCAAAGAATGAGATCAGCTGACTACCTGAATATACTGAATGACCAGGTTAATCCATCAGTGGATTTTTTCTTCCCTGATGTTCACGGGCATATTCCAAGATGACAATGTCAGGATTCATGGGGCTCAGATTGTGAAAGAGTGGTCCAGGGAGCATGAGACATCATTTTCACACATGGATTGGCCACCACAGAGTCCAGACCTTAACCCCATTGAGAATCTTTGGGATGTGCTGGAGAAGGCTTTGTGCAGTGGTCAGACTCTCCCATCATCAATACAAGATCTTGGTGAAAAATGAATGCAACACTGGATGAAAATAAATCTGGTGACATTGGAGAAGCTTATGGAAACAATGCCACAGAGAATGTGTGCTGTAATCAAAGATAAAGGAGGTCCAACGAAATATTAGAGTGTGCATATTTAGTGCTGTAATATTTAGTGTCTTTGTTCCGTGTTTGAGAGACTAGATTATGTCTCATGGACCTGGAGTGTCGGATGCTTTTCAGTCATGTTAAGAAACACGGAGGATTTTATGACCCGAACATTGTGTAGTCACATTTAACGACGAAGAAAACCGAAACTCTCTGGCAGCGACGAGAGACGCTCAGACACGAAATTCAGACTGAAGTCCTTTTGATGTGATTGCATTGTGTAGGACTTAACATGCAGCACCAGAAATATCGCACTTCTTCCCTCTGCGCAGCCAGGAGCTGCAGACACAATGCGTATCAGATAGCTTTTGTCAGACACTCATTGTCACTCTCAGACACAACATTTCCAGCTCGTGGTGCGACATCGGCCCGCGAACTAGCGGACGATTAGGACGAGCTCCGTCTCAAAGCTTGCAGGGAGAGGGAGAGGGAGAGAGCGAGAGACGAGCTTCATTTTTCATTTTTTTTTTTTCTCCGTTTATTCTCCTGTGAAGCGTGATTGTGTGAGGTCGCACTCTGACTAACATATTGAGCATTGCTCTGAGAATTGTCTGGCAGCAATCACACCCAGGAATTCACACATTTCCTCGTGCTGTGCTTCTAATATAAGCTCCTTTACACGCCATTAAAAAAAAAACAAATTAGCTGTAGTAGAAAAGAGATGCGTCGGTATTGAGTAAGAATCTTTCCTTGGCCTGTGTCTGATTGTGACGCTAATTATACTGTCATTTTAGGGATTTCTCTTTTTTTTTTTTTTTTTTTTCCTCCATCATGGTCCATTGAGTTGTTGGTATCCCCCTGCATGCTTGATCCCGGGCCAGCCCCCCCTCATAGCATCCTGACTTCCATCATCAGGCCGGTGGAGAGACGACCAGTTTCCGGCTGATTGCAGCATCATTACAGTGCAGGAGAATTCATCAGGCCCTGCAGGGCTCCGTGCTGTCAGCGGCGACCTCCGACTCTTGCACGAGCTCAGAGGCGGCGATCGCCTGCATAATTGCGGCGCCGTGTTGTAATGGAGTTAAAGTCAGTGCGTGGGACATGTGGTCGCTCATCACATTTTACACCTGTGAAAATGCGTTCCGCATATTGCGGTGCTGCGAGCGGCGATGCTGCTGCGTGCATATGCAATAAGCTGAGCTGCTCCGTTCCTATCATGACACACTTTATAACATGCTGCTCCTGTGTATGGGCTCCCCTGGGTGCTAACATCTGAAGCAGGCAGCACCACCGAGCTGGTTGTATGCTCATGTTATTGAGTGTTAGCAGCAGGGATCGACTGACGTGAGTTTTTTTTTGGTAGATGTCTGCAGCCGTCTTTACTTCCTATGAGTAGATTGGGGAAAAATCACTGAATCATCATTCTCAGCATCAAGGCCGGACCCAGATCAGACCCACATGAGGTCCTTTGGTGTGCAGATCAGTTTGCATGAGCGTCTGTATGCCTTTTTTTTTTTTGCAAACAAGCTTTCATCCGAGTATCATGGTGGGTGCCCTGGAAGCTGCAATATGCTAACACATACACAGCGGTGCTCCCGAGAGCACGCAGCATCAATACATGAAAACAGCACTGTCTGCACGAGGAATACAGTTCCCAGAAAATTGACTGAACTGAAAAGAGGATCCTGCCCGGTCGGTCTTCATCAGTAAAATGACCAACGTGAGACACCAAACTGTTGTTGTCACGTCACAGGCACATTTCTGCCTCGGAACACCACACAGGATGAAGACTGAAAAAGTACTGGGGACACATGATTGTTTATTTTAGCCTGGGGATGTTATGAGAACTGAAACTTTGGAACCACGTCAATGCCGAAATCTGGAAAAAATATGGTTTCGTGGTTGTGGTGACTTGTTTTCTGTGGAAACATGTAGTGAAGGTTGACGCTGTAGCTACTGGAGGTACCCAACCAAATTTTGGGTTAAAACCCCCTCGCCGAGTTGGGTATGGATTGCACAACTTCATTTTTTTTTTTTTTCTCAAGTCGAATGTTATGATGATAGTCAAGTGAGCTGCAGATATGTAGAGAATGTATAAAAACAGGCAGCACATCAGCACCATCAATAGCATTTTATGATACTCCGCAGCATGCTGGAATACAGGGTAGTTTAGCCAGGTTCAAGAAAATGTGTGCTGCAGCTAAAGGTCTAAAAACATTGACAATGAAATTCACTGCCAAATTGTTCTCTCTGTTACCGCAGGGTGTTGGGTGAAGTTGTTAACTGACTGCTGGCGTTAGCGGATGCCTTTTCAGATGCTTTGCAGTAGTACTTTAGTACTTTAGGCATATGTGCTCATGTGCTACATGCTGTGCTGCAGATATGTATAGCCTGTATAAAAACAGGCAGCAACTCAGCACCGTCAACAGCATTTGATAGCATTCTCCGTGTACTGTAGCTAAAGGTCTAATAACTTTATCAAATAGTTGATGTGCAGCCTCCTTCTCTCTGTTACCACAGGACGTTTCGTAAAGTTGTTAACTGACTGCTGTCCAGAGGATTTGGACCGTTCCTCTGCTAGCGTTAGCGGATGCCTTTTCAGATGTATTGCAGTAGTACTTTGGTTGTATTTCTGGACTGACACGTCACGGTAGTATGGGCTTCATCTTCAGTGAAGTATTTCCACGCACTTGATGAACCGTTGCTAGTTTGCTGCAACGACCCACTTTGCTCCTCACCTGTCTTCTAGGAGGCGTCCATGTTGTTATTGTCACGTGATCAGTGACTAGTCAACATGATGCTTAAAGAGTCATGGCACAGCAGTGAAGTCAACAAGCTAGTCGACTATTCTGTAAAACCCCTAATATAGATGTTTTTAGAGTCTGAATCAATGATTGTGGACAATTCTTGTACGCTTGGCTGTTCTGTAAATCAGAATCCAATGAATTTTTAATAGGAGGGTTAACTGCGGTGCACACAAGCTTTAAATTCAACACCTACAGCTCCATAATTCAATGAAGCAAATCAACTGGTAAAGCAAAACCGTAGTTTTATATTGTGGTTTGAATCTTCATCAATGTCACCTTGGTCTATATCAGTCTGAGGGCCGTCACTGCAGACCAGTCCAGGGCCAGATCAGTGTCCCGACTGTGTGTTTGGCAAATCACTTCAAGATGTCTCCTTCTCGTTTGACCTCTGAGCTCTTCCTTTCTCGTTTTCTCCCCCTTTTCCCCCCTGAGCTGCTGGAAGATATTGATAGATACCCTTGAATGTGCCCCTCTCCTGTGAATGTGTGTGTGTGTGGTGTGTGGGGGCCGGGTGCACCACATCATGTTGCTGCTGCCAAAAGAACAGCAACCAACTCCCCTCTTCTATAGCTGAGCATAGCAGGGCGGAGGATAATAAAGAGCCAAGATTAGTCATTTGTACTTGTGGAGTGTGTGTGTTTGTGTGTGTGTGTGTGTGTGTGCTTTTGCGCTTGTTTCCTTGTGATATCTATTTTTTTCAATTTTCCATTAAGCACGGCCTGTAAATTAGTGTTGAGATGTGTTGTTAGCTCTAAGATTAGAATGAGGTTTAGATTAGGATCAATAGTGAAGCCACATATTGAAGCTAAGTAATGAGTGCAAGATGCTGACTCGACAAAAGCCCAGATTCCACAGGGAGGAGATCCTTTTGAAAAGAACAGCGTCCTCTCTGACTTAAGTTACGTCTTCAGTGATTTTTTTCTACAACTTCTAACCCTTGTCAGCGCATAAACGTAGTGGATCACATGGCCGAGCTGGATGTCGAAGTTCTGGAGCTAGACCAAGTCTGTGACGGAGGAATAAAGTGTATATATCACAGCCTGGAAACCAGACCGACGTGCACCCACCCAGAATTTTTTTATGGTGTAGTCATACACGCCATCTGAGCGCCGTGGAGTTGAATTTGTTTCCAACAAAATGGCTCTGATTGTTTGGGGCAGTGTTACTTTCATTAAGGAAGACAAAGACTTAATGAATGAATAATGAAATATTCGTCAACAACCGTTTTTTTGTGCCTAAAGGCTCTTTTAAGGTACTGTGGGATATAGACGGCGTAACCTATGCATGTAGCCTACGCCAGTGCGAGCATCAGTCTGGCTCGCTCTGTTAAAACACCACCCAAATGCTAGTCGACGCTTTGTCTTTTTTTGCCAGTTGGGTTAATTTTTGCTTCTACTTCCTGCTTCACTTTCAACAATGGCGACTGAGACACTTTCGCCGAAATTTCACCGAAGACGACTCGTACAAATGTTTGCATCTCCGAACCTCCTCAGTTAACCTTTCCTTGATGTGTTCCATCTTTATTGATCCAATCCAATCAATTAGAAAACTGTGGAGATGGAGAAGCAGCAGGAAATACTAAAGTGGAAACAGGCTATTACCAAGCGGACCAATCGCAGCTCTTGCGCTCTGCGTCGCCACCGCACATTTCCAGGGAGGTGCACGTCGGGCTACGGCGTTAAGGTCTGCGTAGGGTCTGGGCTGTTGGTGTAGCTATGGCGTCAAATTGACGCCGAAGCCACTGGGAGCATATGGATGAGACACTGCCTATTGGACGAGATGTTGACAAGCTAACACTTAATATCTGATGAGAATCTTATTTGATATGAGAATGTCATTTGCCAGTTTGATCTCAGGCAGTTGACGGTAGCTGACCAAAACTTGCAAGCTGCCACAAGCCCTGTGGTTACAAATTGGCTGAGAAGAACACGGCATTTGAAGGTGTATCATCCTGCTATTTATGCAGCCTCCATCATGGTCAGTAAGCTAACTATGAGGTTAATTAAGTCTCATCTAAGCACTTTAAAAAGTTGCTCTTTTGCGCTACATGAAGTAATTGCTTTCTTTTTACTGACACATATTTAAACAGTGTACAGTTGAGTGTATAATAGATTTGCAATTAGCAAACTAAAATCGTCCATAAATGTAGTTTAAGCTGCATGCAGAGGCATTTTCTTCTCCCAGCCCATCATGAAATAATGCCAGTTTTACCAGACACATATTCTAATAAGACTTAAGTCAGGCCACGCCAGGCTATATGTGTCTTGTGTGTGTGCGTTAAACTGTTATCCAAGCATTTAAACTTGATGGCCAACGCATTAGCAAACTATTTCCTGCAGTCCCATATCCACATTAATATTCATTTGGAATGTTTTTTGTCCTCCTGATGCGTTTCCCATACAGAATTCATTCTCGTGCAAGCTCTGTTTTTGGTTTTCACCAACCCCCGAGCAAAACAATCTTGTGCAATTGCTGAACTCCACCATCTTCATCAGCTCGCCACTCTGGTCTTCTGTCTTCAGTTCTGGGCCGAGCAGAATAGATTGATGAGTTGGTAAATCAGCTCATCAGTGCACTCTGCACAGTGAGACCTTTTCTCTGCAAGCGGCTGCACGCAGCTAGAAACCATACACTTGGATACCTCATTGGCTGCTGCAGCTCATTGCAGCAGTGTGTCGTAGCAGCCAGCATGTTGCTCCCATGTAGCAGGGCAATATACAGTAATGCATGCACGTCTGCCCTCAATTAAAATGATCACAAATCACTGAATTTTCAAGCTTTTTTGAGACAAGTCAGACATTAATGCAAAACCTTCTCAAAAACATACATTGCAGGTAAAATTCTACAGTGGAAAATAAAAACTTCAGGGAATGAACATGGACAGCTTCTCTGTTGGGGCGTTCAGGTGACGCACAGCCAAATGGAGAGAGAGAAGGGGATTTTTTTCCACCACAGTCAGCCACAGTGGGGGATTTCAATGCGGCTGCAGATAGACCAGATTGTTCTGATAGACTCTGAAGTCAGTTTGGTTTTTATTCTTTTTTTCTTTTTTTCTCAACTGCAAACACAATGCAATGCAATCCGAACAGCGTTTGTCGTAACTGGTAGCGATGCGGGTATGCTTCACCTAGAAACACACTGTATACATGTGGGTGGAAACTTGACGAGAATGTGAATACTGAATCTAAACCGTGAAGTTGTGGGTCAAAAGAAACTGAACTCAAAGATTGTTTCCAGTGCCGACACGTTTCACAAGACCTCCGAAGCTTTTGTAGTTTAGTTAGTGCGGAGCAGAAAATACGACTGAAAAGCGTATCACTTTCACACTCCACGCTCCAGCATTTTTGACATATGCATTAATGCATTGTACCGAGTTTAATCTTTAACATGACTAAAAGGAAGATGGCACTCAATTGAAAAGAATATTTAAATGATGAATAACTAAAGTAACTCACGTCTAAGTATATTCCCTTTGCCTTTAAGAAACAGATTACGTTTCCTCATCCCCTAGGATAGAGGCCAAATGTAATTCTTAAAACCAAGGCACGCTTGGAGACTACGGCCACTTGGTATTCATTACTTGGAAACTTTTTGAATTGTCAAGAAGTGCCTGAATGCACCACTGAGGCTTAGAGAGCAGTAGGTCTATATGATTGACGTGTCTTCTATTACTGTAAGTCAGAATGATGAAACTCGGCTCCAACCAGGCCTTCCTCCCCGCAACCCTAATTTGAATTTTCTGGATGTAACGACCGACACCGATGACAAATCAAAGCTTCATCGCCAGCTATGTTTTTTTTTAAGGTCAAGATCACAGTGGAGGGTTAAGATTAGGATGTGATGATCCGCCGTTCTATTTCACGAGCCCAATTTTAGCGAATAGCCTTTTAGCGTCGGCGAACTCATTAACTTCGTGCATGTGTTTGCCTCCATATGACTCTCGCTGTAGCGGCTAATCCTGACTGACTGACTGACTGACGGTCGCTGCTCAAGTTGTTGCCATCGGCCATGTTTATTTGGGATCCGTCAATCTGATGTGTGACAGCTGCTGGCTAATCTGTGTTAGCCTGCGAGGGCTCCAGTCAGAAATTCTCTCAATCTGCTGAAAGTGAACTGAAAGACCGCTAAACCCCCCTCCCCCGCCCCTCTCCCCTGCATGCGCTCGCTCAGCTCTCGTCGCCTCCGTTGGGGAGAAGTCCAAACTCAAGTCTAATTTAATTTTCTCGGTGTAACTTTCCTTTCCCCTCCAATATGGGGATTAGCGCTATCTGTGTAAATTAGCTAGGCTTCTTCTACGTTCACTCGCACCGACCTCAGCGCCCCGAAGAGGTAATTGTGGGAGATGTAGTACTGAATATATTTAGAGATGCGACTTCTCAGCCATCATGGTCAGCATGAGGGCCTGCTTTTTAACACGGGGCCAGGGATAGCATCTCATTATACATTTTGAGTGGTCTAATCGCGTCTTTAATTAACCCTACGCTAATCGGCCCTGAAGGAAACCTAATGGATTAAATATTGCTGAGGTATTAAAATGCAAATGGGGGACGAGGAGCCGGCCTGGTGGGCCTCTGTTGTGAAGCATGCTGCGATGATGGCGTCGGATGTGATGCCGCATCCGTCATGTTGAAGGCAGTGGTGCTAAACCCATATGCTCCAAGGTTCAGTGTTGTTGGTGTGTGCTGGCAAGAAAATGGGCCCCGACTGTGCACCAGAAGAAATGATGGAGGAAGGTGATTCTAGGAAATGAGACATAAGACGGATAATGAAATGTGATATAACGGTTATGTTGTGGGTTTAGAGTGTTAGGCAGGCCGCCATGCAGGTTCCCCATTACCCTTGCAGATTACAGGTGAAGTGAGGCCGTCCTTCGGAGGGCGCAGCGTTCATTACGCCCAGCAAAAGTAATGTGTGACGATTTCTCTAACTGCACAGCTTTAGGAGCTAAAAATGTTGCTCGGCTATTGTGCTGCAGACGTTTGTCAGCAGCAGAGTGTTTTGCTCAGAGGATCCCATTCTCTGTCCCAGGGTAAGTTACAAAAAGCTGTTATTATACAGCTGGCGCATGTTTTTCATTCCAGGCAGGGAATGGATTAACATAATGGGATCTTTTGCATTAGGAGAAGAATGCTAGTTGGGTATAGCAGAGTTTTTAATGTTGGAGAGGCCAGATTCACATAGGTGGGTTGATTCAAATAGGGCTGTGTTAGGGATTGATGGCTGATGTAGCTTATTTAGGGGTGTTGGGTCATAGGTGCCAGAATTCACTGATAACGTCAGTGGATACCTTGGATTCCATCAGAAGAGTAAAACGTGTTTTGGCCAAAGAGTAAAAATGAACCCGCTTTTGAAGCAACGTCATCCACATTCCCAGTGCAACAGGGGAAGCATACCGTAAATGTGTAGCGGCTGGTTCAAGTGATCAAACTGGCGCAATGCTTCTGCGGTTGAACAGGAAGTATCCAGCTGAGACATGTGTGAATGCTTTCTGAGTGGCTCTGATTCCTGGTGGGTCCTGCTGCTTGGTTCGAAAATAACTGTTGCATTCACAGTGCTGATTGTGTCAACTGTAGTTTTTTTAAGATTCTGAGGAACGCCGAAAGTGGCGGTGAAGAGGGTTGCCTCCTAATCGAAATGAGTTGTCAGTTCGATGGAGGAGGTAGACACTGCCCTGTCCATAGCAGCTTGGTGTTTTAGTAACCTGTCTGAAGTGTCCATGTAACTGAACTCCAAGTGGCTGATTAGAGATTTAAGGCCAGCACCTTGCACTAATGTTTCAGTGAGAGGTACTTTAGTAAAAAAGGTCCTTTTGTGACCCCTAACTTATGTTTGACTGTGTCTGTTTGCCTTTTCTGTGCCTCTGCTAGTACTTTTACTCTTATTTTTTCCATTAAAAACAGCTGTCTGCATTGAGACCAAAACAAAACCGTTAAGTCAAAGGCCAACAAAACCAAATTAACTGGCTTGTACATTACATGTAGTAATTTAAGCCAGTGTTCATTTTAAAATATACAGATTTTCGCAGCTTTACCCAAGTCACTAAATGTTTCCACAAACGTTGTCAGTTACTTTTTTTAGGCATTCTTTTTCTGGCTACATTAGGCAGCAGAGATGAGAGAATAGACAGGAAATGAAGAGATGACGAAGACAAGCAATGAGTTGCCAGCTGGACCACTGGGAATGTTGGAGTTATTTGGTCAATGTCTCAAATCCAAAGGTCACGCTGTACAGAAAGATCTGCCCGTCATTTTGTTGCTGGGATTCTTTGTAAAAGGTCGCCCACAACAAATTCATCCAATCTGTATCCACAACATTGTTACTGGAGACCCTGTCCTTCGTTGCCATTTAACTGTGTTCGGCTGCAGTAGCCAGACAGCTGAGATCCTCGGACTCATTTCTCAGAATGCTTTCCATGGTGTGACACCTGTCAAACTCCACGGTGGTCCAAGTGGTTATGAATAAACAGCAACCTTTATAATATAACACATCTCCAGCGCTCATTACAGGTGCTAACAGCATAAATTAGTTAGCGTCCAAGTTGTCGGGCAGACCTTTATTGCATGGCAGCAGTCAGCTTTTCCTTGTGTATTCCCGTCGCTGCATGTCTCGCACCGCGCCAGAAGAATTGATGCCAGCCTCAAATGTCAAGCTAAATATTTCCTTTAATGAATGGCCCGAGACGAGAAATAAAATCACGGCCTTTCGACTTTTGGAATGAAATAAATACCAGCTCTTGTGTTTGAAAATCCATTGGTCTTTCGTTGTCCGAGTTGGGATGCTGCTTTCCCCAAAGCCATTAGAGAAAGGGGTCATGGTTTGGTCACGGTGTGTTTCTGTGTACTTACGTCTATGCATGTTCGTGATAGCTTGCCTGTGTGTGACCGTGCTTCAGCGCTCCACCCCCATCCACAGCACGGGAAGCCTTTTGGAAAGCATGACATTTTTAGGAGGCAGGAAATTGAAGAGGGATATGGGAACACTGTGTCTTGGTTGGTGGACTGCAGGCTGCGGCTTAATACGTTACATGTACGTTGCTGATAAACTGGCCCCTAAACTGGGCCCCTGCAGGCCTTTTTGATGCACGGTAGCTATTTATTAGAATTCCCCATTCCTAATTATACAGATTGGGCCCTTAATCTGAGTTAATTATAATGAAATGTTTGATAGTACCAAGTATGCAGATGTCATATTTATGAAAATATTTATGTGACGTAAAGGTGGATGTGTGTGTTCTTGTACAGCTATCTTTCTGAGGACCAGTTTTAAGTTTTACACCATCGTAGTGAGGACATTCGTGCATACCGAGGACATTTTGGCCGGGTCCTCATTTCTTTATGTGGCTGTTTGAGGATTAAGACTTTAGGGTAAAATTTACAATTAGGTTATGGTTCAGATTAGCGTGAGGGTTTGGCACTTAGCTGAGATGGTTAGGGTAAGGAGTCAGGGAATGCATTATGTCAATGAATGTCCTCACAAAGATAGCCATAGTAATGTGTGTGTTTAATTGACACAAAAATACTGGTGATTACCTCCTCCATGAAAACATATTGGTTTGAGCCTGGAAGTTTTCAAAATAAAATATGTAAAGTTAAGGTGCACTTTAAGAGGGTCCGTTTTGTTGGCGTTTTGGAGACTGACTTTGACCTCCCTTTTCATAGTGCAACCAACGTGTCCTACTTCCGTAAGTCACATCAAAAGTTGACCCAGGTTGACCAGCAACTGTGTATGACTGGCATTTCTGCTCATAGTACTTGATTATGCGTACACTGGACCTTGTATTTGTTTACTACTGTCAATTAACTTACATTTTTTATTTTATTTTATAAATAGATGTGTAGATAGATGTACTTTATTGAGCTCCTGAGGGGAATTGATGTGTCACAGCAGCAGAATACATAAAATATATACCAAATCAAACAAGCTAAAGTTAAAAACCAATCTTAAACGTTTTCTTAAACGCAATAAAAAGCAATATATCAACAAGTGAAAAATACAAGATATGATATGAACCATTATATATACAGTCAGACGTTAATATGAACGTAGTAAGTATGTGAATAAGTAAATAGAGACAGTATGTTGTGCAAGTAGCAAGTAGCAGTTATATTTTATTTTAAGTTATACTCAGCAGTACAGTGAAAAAGAAAATATGACGTGATGATTGCTCTGAACGTATCATACGGTCCAGATGTGGCAGCCAGGAAGGTATTTGGACTTGATGGATTCATTTGTGTATCTTCAGGTTGAGTATAGACCTCAGCAGCAGTCAGAAATGATGCTGAAACTCAAGAAAGGAAAACTACATTCCATATGGAACAGTGTGAGATTTACATTATTTATATTTCCCTTCTGGCAACCACACTGTATTCATGCAGTAGTCGTCTTGGACTACGGTCCTGAGTCAAAATCCAGGGCTGCTTTTATGTCCAGGTCCATCCTTGGTGACCTGTGCCCTTCAATGCCAACATTTCCTTGACATCTTGCACATCTTGGTCTTATTGCTGACAGCGAAAAAATATAAAATCGGATTCAATATCTGAATCCCATTCAGGGGTTATTACGGGGTTGTGAAAGGATTGAGCCTATAATGCACATGAAGATGGATGTGTGAATGGGGAGTAGTGAAAGCCGCGGGGCTGGTGTAGGTGGAGGGCGTACGGGGCTCGAGGCGCTCGCCTCTCATGTTGGTACTGGTGATTAAATGGTGTGCAGCAGCTGGTGCCTATATTAAAGCATCTAATCATCCTTGAATGATGGCGGCAGCACGCTCCGTCTACTCACTCAAACCTCATTTAAATCAAAGCAACAAGCATAAACAGAGATGATATGTGTTGGTGGCCCCCGGACCGCTGCACACCAGAAATGTGCAGAACACAGAACGGAAAAATGTCAGAGTCTGAATATTTAAACAGCGCTGCATGCAACACATGCTGGCGTGGCTGCAGAACGAAGGAGTAAATGGACTGCTAATTAAGCAGCGAGTTAAATCTGACATGGCGTGTGTATTAGGTTGCATACAGTGTGGGTTATAAAGGTGGAGCCTTCATATTTAGCTAAAAATATTGCTGCAGAAGTGTTGAACCACAAGGGGTGACAATTAGCAGCCTCTTACTACAGCCTACATCACAGCTTTGCATTTCCTGGGAAAAGGTGTATATTTCAAGCTTGTTATACAAATAGGTACTTTGGACTTATTTACACTTGAACGCTGTGGAATATATATATCTATATATATTTAACTCATTGTTACTTCTAACAATGCTGTACTCAGTGTAGACAGAAATGTCACGAGACGGAAGTTAAGCAAATGCACCCAAACACAATGCCGCACATTGTGTTTGGGTGCATTTTCTTAACTTCTGCCTTGTTCTGCTCCGGTGAAGGTCTGACGTTGGGTTTCATGGTGTCGTCGTATATTATACTCTTTCATCACAGCAACAGTTTCATCTCATATCAAACAGACACTGTTCCTCTCCTTTTTCTGTGCAGAAATATCCATTTTTCCACCGTGTCTGACATGTTCTGCACTCACTTGCTATCTTGCGTTTCCTTGGTTCTGCCATTTTTGGTCAGAAGTCTTCTTTGATTAATCTGGTTTTGCGGAGAAGCTGCAGCGTTCAAAATGCTAGCACCGCCTACTGTTAAAACTAAATAGTACAATACGGCCAAGTGCAAGTTCCATTTGTCGGCCGTATTCCATTATATGTTAAAACTTGGCCACAGGCCGCAGTTTGGACACCTCGGATGTAAAGTCTGATCCAAAAAGTTCTTGAACATGTTGCAGAGCCGGAGAAGAACTACTTTTTTTAGGTCTACCTCTGACCTCTACTTTGTCAATTTATATGGACCAATTATATGGACCACCGGAAACTCACACTCTTTTTGCTTTTCTACTTCTGGTTGACCAAATGACGCTGTTCTTTTTCTCTAAAAATGTTAATTCTGCAGTGGTCTAAAAAAATAAATTGGTATGACCCTTTCTCCTTGATGAAAAAGCTAATTAACGATGTCATTGGTATCAGACTCATGTTGTTTTCAGATGGAAGCAGTGATTCCAAGGATTAAATGGCAGAGCTCAGTTCAAACCTCCCTTTCTTTTTATAAAGTAGAATGGCATGGACGCACACAAAGTCACACACTCACAAATATTACCTGTAACCTTTGTAAAAATCAGTCATTTTTGATCTCTATATAAGTGAGTTTTGTTATTCTCAGACACAGCCAGTCAAGCCGTTTCCAGTCTTTGTGCTGAGCGAGTCTGCTGCTGGCTATAGCTGCATATTTAATGGACGCAACTTTCCATCCCGAGCTGTAACAAATGGTACAGTTTAAAGTCTCAGTGGACTGCAGGGACTCATTTGGGCACGCAGCCTCCAAAACTGAAATTGTTGCACCCTCTGCTCAATATCCTTAGAAAGTTCTCAAAGATGCTTTCAGTCTTGTGAAAGAGGTTTTAGTAAAATGTGAAACTGGAAGGTGCTGTTATGATGTGACCATTTGAGAAACACTATTGCTAAAACCAAAAGCAGAGCATATATATTTATATCTCACACATGCAATGAAATATACTTCTGCACATCGCACACCAGCACAATGAGCCTACAGAAGAGCAAGGCGGCCATATGACGAGCTTTTTTTAGAAAGCCAGAAAGCTAGCAAAAGCGGCTTTGTTGACAGACTCCCTTACTGAATCTGGGTTGGCAACAAAGGATGCCTTTCATCCCCAATGGCTGTGTCGCTATCTGCAGGAGGCTGCAACCGTCTCTTATCTAGCTCCAGATAAAGCACTTTGTCATTCAACAGTTTACCACTTCCAGAGCTGGAGGATTCAAGGCTCCTTTCCTCTCAAACCGAGAACTGTTTGAGATGCATGGCGGCACAGAGCTGTGTAATATCCCAGTCAATGGGATCTTAACCGTTTTTAGGTTTACCCTCTATATTTCAGTCTGGGGAGCTTGACATGTCTGTGCCTCGGGACCAGTTGTCTCATAATCTGCCCCTTCTTCCAGATAGATTTCGTCTGAAACTTAAAAAAAATTGAATAAAGAAGTATTTAATGTTCTAAAAAACCAGAACATTTGAAAATGAGTTTTCAGGGACCAAGTATGCCGATATTACTAACTACACTGGAGACCTGAAAGTGTTCTGGTGTAGAAGATGCTGCAGTCAGTGCATCCTCCTTGCTGACTTTAGGACTGCACATATAGTGTTACTGATGTTAAGTCAGCATCGCCGCTCTTGCTTTTTTTCTGCTTGATCCAAGACAAATCAGTTTCTCTCTGTGTCTGCAGAGGTGTATTTCTGGGCTTTCCGGAGTCTCAAAAATATTAATCGAACTGGCCTTCACTGTAATAGCCCGCTCTCACATTAAGCTGTGTTATGGTTTCAAGGCATGGCAAAAAAAGGCTGACAGACAGACATGCAGCACATTCCCCGTTCTTATAAGTGGAGAGCATGGCCTTGATGACATTTAATCATATTTACTAGAGATGCCCCGATCGGAATTTTTGAAATGATCGTATCGCATCATATCGGTATCAGGCTTCAGCCAAGCCAGATCTTTTGTAGTTATTTAATTTAGGTCTGCCATAAACCAAAACCGCATCTATGTCATGTCAAAACTCCTTATTTCTCTTCCGTTTTAATAGTAGTTGGCTAGCAAAGGTGCAACAAAGAAGACGACAACGACTTCTTCTGTTTTAGCGGTGGTTGGCTAGTGGAAAGCTGCCAAAAATCTATGACATAGAAGAAGAAGAACCAAAATCATGTGACTAAACATGTCCCCTTTGTGGAAGTACTTGAATCTGGAAAATGAAGTCAATTGCACAAAAAAAAATTTCTACATTATGCAATGTGGATGTTTGGCGAGGTGGTAGTAGTTGATCGTTATTTAATACTACCAACTGTATTCAAAAATAAAATCGTGGAGTACACTTAGTTAAAGGCTGCACCAAATCAACACTGAACGCTGTATTTAAAAGAAGACAAAGGTTTCCTGGAGACAGCCATCCTATTTTCTGTAGTACAGAAAAGGTATGAACTACCCTCTCCACACTACATTAACTCTGACAGAATTATTTATTGGAATGAATACACTTGAACGGTGCACACGATATCTAGGACAATGCAAGGAAGTTAAGAAAAGCATTTATGAATCTCCACGGTAGTTAATTTAAGATCGGATCGGGACTCTGAACATTAAAAGATCTGTAATGGGTCAGGGCGCCGGAAAGACTCGATCGGGACATCCATCCCTAACATTTACAGTGTACTGTAGTCTTGAACCGGCCTGCACGTACACTGCCAGGATATTATTAAGCCTTTCTGAGCAGTTGCAGGGTGGGTCAGGGATGATGTAATCTCTGATGTATTCGCCTGTGCTCCCTCCCAAATGCTGAGAACGAAAAAAATGTTCTGTAAAATACCAGAGGATCATGAGACTTTGGCGTGTCACATTATCTTTGTATTATGCTGTATTATACCGCACGCTGCGCCGTTAATGTCACCGCTGTTACTGCTGATACGGGCCCTTTGTGGGAGCTAGTACAACTTCTTGTAGGCTGTAAACACTATCATTAAAACAAATTGTGTCAAATTTGATGGTAATTTACTGAAGGGCGTCATAAATTCAGGAGAAGGTCTGTGTCTGTTGTGGAGAGAAAGGGCTAGGTCCACGTTTTCGGTTTCATTTTAAAGCCCGGAGACTTATTTTACCCCTGTGGAGACTGTCTACGTAGATTATTTGAAAGCAGAAGATGCACTGCTTGTTTTTGTGGTTTCCGTGTAGGTGTCAATGGTAATTGTGGTCAATTGATGCAGTACATTCCTCCTTGTTGTGGCCCTCAGTTTGAATGTCACAATAAGCCACTAATGAGCCATGGAGGAGAAAAATAATCCACTTTTAAAAAGTTTACAGAAAAAATAGTTTTGCATTGCATTGTGTCTAGAACAAACATGTGCTCCAACGCCTAACACGGCTCCCTGCCCGACTCAACTAAACAGGACCTCACTCACTATATCAAAGGGAACACTGATAATCAGCGTTGAATCTGCGTGCATTTGTTTGTGTCTTATGCAATGACTGGAAACCATGAGCTGTGAAATTGCACAATATTTAAAACGACTTACATAATCGCACCGCGGCTCCGACGCCGTGCTCGATACTTTATGCTGACAGAGAAGGGGAGGAAAGTGTTCGGAGTTGTCCTACTTGCACAGCGGCTGTGGGAAAATGGAACAAAAAAACTGAATTAGAAAATCCTTTATCGCCATTGTATGCATGACACAACGAAATTGCAACGCAGCTATCACAGCGTTGCTTTTATGAAGAATGAAATACAAACACTCGTAAAAAAGGAATGCTCTGCTACATGAACTCACAAACGATCTCATTCACAGACATAGAGACGATTAAAAATATTAAATATACTGGACAAGAATGTAAAATATTCAGTTGAGTTTTATCATTTATTGAGGGACACCCAATGCTTAGTATTAAAAACCTGCCCAGCCCGTGGAAGTGACTGCGAGGCGTTGGACAAATTAGTCGACTAGTCGGTTTGTCAACTTCACTGCTGCGCCATGATGCTTTAAGCATCACGTCGACTAGTCACTGATCACGTGACAATAACAACATGGACGCCTCCAAGAAGACAGGTGAGGAGCCCAGTGGGTCGTTGCAGCAAACTAGCAGAGGTAGAAATACTTCACTAAAGATGAAGCCCATACTACCGTGACATGTCAGTCCTGAAATACAACTAAAGTACTACTGCAACGCATCTGAAAAAGCATCTGCTAACGCTAGCAGAGGAACGGTGCAAATCCTCTGGACAGCAGTCAGTTAACAACTTCACCAAATGCCCTGCAGTAACAGAGAGAAGGAGGCTGCACATCAACTATTTGATGGTAAATTTCATTGTCAAAGTTATTAGACCTTTTGCTGCAGTGTTTTTTTTTTTTTTTTTAAACCCAGCTACACTATCCCATCTTACAACTTGTTCCTCCTGCTGTTTCCTTCTCTCTTTTCTGTCTCTACCCGGCCGTCCTTGGGCAGATGGGCTGAGTTCTGCTCAAGGTTTCTTCCTGGAGTTTTCCTTGCCGCCTTAGCCTTCAGGCTTGCTCTGGGGGTTTCAGGCTGGGTCTCAGACCAGATGTTGTAAAGCGTCTTGAGAGAATTTGTATTGTTATTGACGCTATATAAATAAATTGAACTGAACTCACGTGGAGTAAGTGCTAGTGATGGTGCTGAGGTGCTGCCTGTTTTTATACAGGCTATACATATCTGCAGCGCACAGTGTGTACCGCATGAGCTGTCTGTTCTCAGCATATGTGTTCAGGTCAAGAATATAGATTTCATTGTTGCAAAGCATTACTTTCTACTGTGTTTTTTGTTATGTAAAGATTTTGTCCGTGATGCTGGTGGTGGTGATGGCAGGCAATGTAACTCATACACCGGAGGAACACTGTGAATATACTTATTCTTATTATTATTAATGCAGATGCAGACGCCATTAGCGGGATGTCTCCTGGGTGTTTTCCTGTGTCTGGAACCAGGCTGTTCCGCGCTGGTCTGTGGATTCATAGGATTCGTAGATCTGGGTTCAGCAGCAAAGACTTTCACATAGTCTGTCCTCGAGGGCTTTAGGGTGTTGCAAAGACAGATGGAGGCAGAAAATGCCGGAGAGAAAAGTCCAAACCCTGCAAACGTTCACACCTCCACGTGCACGCTTACAGCAGGTGTGAAAGTCATAGACATGGTTGACTTTTGCACACAAGGGGCTGATTTTATGATTTTGTTTGGTATATAAAGATAAGAAGACAGAATAAAATGCTTTGTTATATAGATCAAGCACCTCTTAGACCTTGTCGATGAGGAAAGTGCAACTTAATAGGGTTTATGTTGGAAGCGCTAGACGTTATCCTACTGTTACTGAGGAGTTTAGTCCCTGACAGATTAGAATAGGAAGCAGTGTTTCATTTCAGCATTGTACTTTGTAGTGCAGATGCATTCATGTATTCAAGACATTCGGAGGCTTTATTGCAACAACTTGTAGGCGACTCATTGCCATCTACTGGCCAAGCCGAGCCTTAATCCTGACTACACTTTGCTGTCAAATGTCCCCGTGCCTTACAGTTTGTCATTTCCACAATCAAGGCTGTGCAAAACATTCCCCTGAACCCAGCCTGTGTTGTTGCCGAACGTCTTCCTTCACTTCACACTTAAAAGCTGAGCAAGACTCTCTCTTTTGAGTTAAAATTTGAAAGGCAAGGTCGGTCCAGCTTCAGAAGCCACACTTCTGCAGCGGCAAGACCCCTGAGACTCTGCGCCGGCTCGCTACAGTAAAAAATGTGAGCGCTAATCTGAGGGCCCGGAGCTCTGTGCTTAGTGATGAATAGGGATTATGGTGCTTCTTTAAATTCTGCCGCAGCCCCGTGTGTTCCCGCGTGCTCGCGAAGTGTCATCCTCCCGATTTGCATTCAAAGCCGCGGTTTATCCCTCACAGCGAGCAAACAGCAGACTGATGAGCTGTTTGACCACCACTATGAAGAAGTAATTGTCTGAAAGGCTCGTCCCCCTCGGGCCGACCTATTGTTTCAGGAATTAGTCCTAAATTAATTGCGCTAGCGGCCCGGCTCGTGAGACAAAATGTTTTCCAATAAGCAGTTTCATTTCTGATTTGCTGTGCATTTGCAATTCGGTCTGCTCTCCTATTGATCTGCAGGGGCCCAGAGGTGGCTGGCGGTGCGAAGCGCACCGCGGAATAACAATGACAGAGTGATGAAGGGGCAACACGGAGGCTCTCTTTCTTCTGGAGAGAAGCCAGAGGCGCCAGCGGGATCCCAAATCCTAATACAGACAGCGGGAGGGAAGGGGAACGGCACGCTGGAAGTGCCATCTGAGTTCAAGGGGAATTTAGGCCAGGCAGGGGTGTGAATATCACTGAACATTTGTCCACATGCATAAGCACACATGCGCACACAAACACACAGACACAGAAACCCATATAAACAGCTGGAGAGCGGAGAGCAGCAGCTGGGCGCCGCCGCCGCCGTCTCTAGGTCATTCAGTTCTCCGTCATGGCCAGCATTAACTGGATATGGTGCTTCTGCGGCATTATTCGCCTTTGTCCTTGTCAATCGATCGGCACTTTTCTCAGAGAGGTAGGTGCTGGTTTGTTGGGTTTGGGACTTTTTTTTTTAACCACAAGGGAGACTTCAAGGTCAGCAACAGGCAAACACACACACACACACACACACACACACACATTCTTCTACATATTCTCTCCAGCTTCAGTTACACACTCGGTGAAGAAGCTGGCATACAGTGGCGTGTCGGAGCGCATGCAGGGTCTGCAGCCAATTATTGGATGTAGGCAGCGTGGGGTATGATTCACCTGAACACGGTGGATTCGTTTTAATAGCCACCTGAGGTGGACCCCGCTGCTCTGATCTCGCTTTTGACTTTCCCAGTCCCGCTATAAGCCCTGCGACGATAACATCCAACTCTTTCTGGCAGTTTGTGCCTCTGCTCACCTTGTAGACTAAACACAAAGTTGAGTTGTTAAAGTGAAGAGCTTCCTGTTGTAAGCGCGGACGTACGGCTGACAGCGGTCGGATGTGTTTCGTTCTTGTTTTTTTGTGTCTTGTCTCGTTTTTCCTTCAGCTCTCTTCTCCTCTCACCTCATCTCTCTCTTTTTTTCTTTTGTCTACCAGCCTCAGGCAGATGTGTTCCCCCGTATGAGCTTAAGGCTCTGCTCAAGGTTTCTTCTATTTAAAAGGGAAAAAGTTTTTCCTTAAATAATAAATAAACTGAACTGAAGTTAAATTACATTTCATTAAATAACATTAAATGACATTACATTACAGTGACGAGACGTGACGATGTCCTTAAATACATCTCTTCAGACGTAGCTTCAAAGCAGTAAAATAACTTTATTGGTAATATTTCACATTATCACGTCTGTTTTCATCCACCTACTTCCATTCATTGGACTGAATTACTTTGCATTTCATTAAATACTGAATTGAATGGAATTGAATTAATAAACTGAATTGGATTACATGAAATGACATTACAGTGAGGTAATGTGACGTGAATCTTAAAATCCGTACATACATCTCGTCTCACGTAGCTTCAAAGCAAAAAAATCTTACTTTTCTTTTTTTGGTATATTTTAACTTCATGTCAGTTTTCGTCCACCTGTTCCCATTCATTGAACAGAGTTGAATTACGCTACAGTATATTACATTAATTATGGAATAAATTATTTAATATTGAACTGAATTGAATTAATAAACTGAATTAAATTACACTAAATTACATCAGCTTCACGTGACGTGACGATGTCCTTAAATGTCTCTTTTGATGTCAAAAGCAATTAAAATAGCTTTGTTTTCTTTCTTTCTTTTCTTTCTTTTAATGTTTCACATTATGTCAGTTGTTATCCACCTTTTTTCATTCATCAGCAAAAATCATAGTTTGAAAGTGAAGTCATTGGCAAAATAAGTGTCATCTTCTCCCATGAATTACTACGTCAATTCATTTTTTCCCCATGTAATAATGAAGTCATTATCTGCCGTGAACTCACTTCTTCTGATTACCTCGTCATTTTGAAAATTATACCATCATCAGGTGGACCTTAGGCCTTGGAGAGTAACTATGTGTGGGTATGACAGGCTTGACTGACGTGTGATTGACAAGCCTGTCAGATGAGGCTCACTCACTACAGAACCTCGCACATCGTTTGGACTCAGTTGTGTTGTGACGGTTATTTGTCAGACTCTATCGATGAAGTAGGCGGTATGTCGTCCATGTGCAGTTTCGCTTGTTTTATTCCGTTTTTGGTCCACTTTAATTACAGCTTGTAACTCGTTTAATTGAAACAACAGTCCCACCAGGGCTTTAAAAGTAAAGACCTTGACGTACCAAGCAGACAATTGGCCTGTTGTTGGTGTCAAGGCATGAATTTTGGCAGTGTGGTGTGCACCGTTGCCACCAGTCAGACTACTGCCACAGTCTTTTCAGCCTGAATCGGTATGAATTGTGCTAGTGAGACGGGTCTATTCAATTGGCCGAAGTGAAAGTGATGAAAGTAGATGGAAATTTCAGCTATGTGCTCTAATCAGATATCAAATGTTACTCCCTTACTCCACCCAGCTTCCTATATTTTAAAGGAACCTGACTCCAACCTGAAAATACCACAAAGGCATAGTTTAGGCTTCAGTCATTCTACGTTATAAAGCAATGAGTTGCATCATTGTGGCATAATTTCTCTCTAGGCATACCAATAAAAGCCACAGACTTGGTGAATAAATGTCATGTCCAAAACCAGCAAAGAAAGCCAACTTGACTTGTTGAGTTTCTTGAAGACCTTTTTATCCAAGTAGCGTATTCTGGTGGAGAGCTTGGGTTTAAATAGGAACATCTGTGGGTGTTATCCATCCGAAACTCAGATGAGCAGTGTCTGTTAACGACTAGATACTTACCTGTAATTTAAAGGTGTGAATGGGGGTGAAACTTCTTGGGGACAGAATTTAAGACTGTGTTGTAGATTGATGACAGATTATATCTCAGTCCACCTCCTCTGCTCAGAGAAGGTTATTCTAATTGGACATTGATGTCTTTCTTTACTGTCTTCTCTGGCTTAATTGTTGTCTTCAAGGGAGTGTCCTTTGTCCTCCACATGTGCAATAAGCTACTTGGATGAGTGGACTCTACAGCCCCAGTTGCCTTTCTTTAACGTTTTTGGATATACCATGATCTGGACGACCGAGAACCTTCACAGACATGCCTCACTTTAAAACATCAAACTAGCAGAAGTGCCACATTTCTGAGAAAAAGTCTAGTCAGAGACAAAGAGAAGGTTGAAATTCCACACAGAAAGGCCCAGTGGATTCAAACTCTCTTGCTGTGAGACTACAGAGGTCACCGCTGCACCACTGTGCTGCCCTGATCTGCTCAACGCTTCATCTTTTTTTTTTTTTTCCACCAAAATTATAAAACACTCACGGCCCGTTTAAATCTCTGGCCGTGCAGCACGTGCTTGGACCCACAGGTGGAGTCGACAGGATGCAATAATGCTGGGATATCTAGGCCAGAGGAACGTATCAGTTATTTGAGGTCACGATGCGGATCAGGAGTTGGCCTCTAGGATCATGTGACTCAGCTGAACAAATCCTATTATAAGGCTGAAGTAGGTCTGGGACAGGGGGGGAAAAAAAATCTTAAAATCCAGCTGTGATTTCACCGTCTTGTCATTCAGTTGCCTTTTGAATTATGCAAGTCGTCAGTTCATCGTTAAGGTGCAGGTTTAAAATACTCCTCGTATCCAGATCTACAGCCTCCTCATGGGTAACATCTGTAGGTATTACCCTATTTTCTGTATTAAAAGTGGATACAATTACATACACCGATCAGGCATAACATTATGACCACCTTCCTAATATTGTGTAGGTCTCCCTTGTGCTTCCAAAACAGTTGTGACTCATCAGAGAATGGACATGGGCCTTCTGAGGGTGTCCTGTGGTGTCTGGATGTTCTTAGTGGGGGGCCTTTGAGGGGAGGGGCCTCTGTGGATCATCCCACAGGTACTTGATCAGTTTGGGATCTAGTGAATTTGGAGGCCAGGTCAACACCTTGTGCTGTTCTTCATGGTCAAGATGGTCGATGCTATTTACTTCTCCTGTCAGTAGTTTTAATGTTGTTGCTGTTCGGTGTATACTACAGCAGCATCTAAATATTCCAGATGCGTGGTTTTCCACAGGTTTCTGGAGGCCCTGCTCAGCTCCTCTCTCTGGATCATTTTCTCAAACAGCTGGTATGTGTGTGTTTTTGAGCTAATCGTCAGTGACAGCTCTAATTCCTGATTAGATTCAGATCCGCAGTCAAGATGTCAGGCGACGCCCAGGATCTTGTTTTTACTCATCGTGAATTTATGAGGCAGACTGCGTTTTAACAGAAATGCATTTAGAGAAAAACAACCCAGACAGTTTTACAAACGGAACTGTGACTGACAGCAGTGTCATTAATTATACTAATTTAGTGTCAAAAAAGTTAGACTTTGAAAGAGATAGAACAAGTAGTTCAGCTTTATATGAACATTTGGTAACTATCTAATAACTGCACACGATAAGTATTTTAATACTTGACTAGTAATCAGTTCATCATTTATAAATTAAATATTAACGTATTTACATTTTAGACATTAAGGGATTCATACGATCATTTAGAAAGTGTAAGTAAACGATACATTTCTGGGGAGGGGCACGTCAGGCTACGGCGTTAGGGTCAGCGTTGGGTCTGGGCTGTCACCGTAGCTACGGCATCAAATCGACACAGAAACCTAAAGCGCCTATTAGATAAATGCAATCCATTTAAAACGGTAATCCAGCAACTATTAAAAGGTGTAAATATACACAGAGAGTATGGTGGTGTGCTCATCTAAGCATGCTGTAAGATGATTGATCACTTATTCACACTAATCCATCTTCTTGTGTTTAACACAATAGATGTAACAGGATCAGATTTCAAACAGACGTATCACTGTGTCAAAGCCCCTCAGGGTGGCCGGGTCAGTGGACACAGAAGAATGTGAGCAACCGATCCAAGTCAGAAGAAAACAGTGTCTGCTCTGCATCACAGCTGAGCGTAAAGGACCAAATACACTCAAATTAGTCTTTGATGGATGAATCAATATGGCCCCCCCGCTGCTCTGGACCCTGTTTAATGACACAACCTTTCAGTGGTCGGATGCTTTGTGGTCTGTAGACTGTTGGCTGGCTTCTCCTACAGAGGATATCGCACTTCTTCTTGGCCGTCGTTGGCAACACCGCTGATGAAACAACCTGATTTATAGATTAACTGTTTAAATGGTCAGGAGGTCGAAAAACTGAAACATACACCAGTCAGGCATAACATTACGACCACAGTTTAAATGCAGTGAAAGTAATCCTTAACCTGAAACCATTTCCTTTTACGTATGATCATACCTGTCCAAATGAGGTAGAATCAGATTTGAATTTTTGAATCCTCCTGAACCCCCGGCAATGGGGTTTGGCGGTAAATACAGTATCCAGTATGTGACACAAATACACACATGTTAGTTCAGGTTTGCTGCTTTGCCAGTGAGCTGAAATATGTATTTATGCTCTGCCTCCACATGTACTGTAAGCTGTCTCCATTCTCCATTTATCATACATCTGTGCAGGCTGTTCATTCTCACTCTGCCCCGACTCACCCCTTACCCCCTGAAGGACCCTTCCTCCCAGCCACACCAACGTCTTGCATACAGTATGTCGATGTATGAGTTTTGTCTGTTGCCGGTCCAGAGTTGGGAGCCGCATTGTGTGCAATACTGAATAATGAATGACCTACAGGCTCCCCCACTCTTCTGCAACACATTTAACCTGCCTCTATTTGTGTGCGTGTTAGTGTGTATGTGTTTGCCATGTAAAATCCCGTTAAAATGCAAATAATCTTCTCTGCAGGTTTTTAAGGTTTCAACTGATTGCCGCCTGCCACGGCTCAGAAATCCACTCAGTTCGAAACCATCTTATTGTGGATTTCACACCTTCTTGGCTCAATACAACACAATAGACGTGGTGTGGTTCCTGTAGCAACAAGCCTGTCAGTCAAGGTCATCCATGACGGAGAGAAAAGAGGGAGCGCGGTAAAACGCATGGGGGTGGAGGGTTGGTAGGAAAGTGTGAGTCTGAGTGAGAATGCGAACAAAGGAAAAGTCTGTGCTGTCGGATGATTTGTATTTTGCGGCGTGATGGAGCGTGACAGGATTTGGGAGGCAGCATCTCCTCTTGTGTGGACCGAGAGGGCTGATAGACTGATGGAATGGGTTATTGGAGGTTCAATCAGAATGCACTGTGGGACACGTATCGCTCCTTCGGCACAGTTTTAACCGTGTATTTGTGAAATGAATACAAGTCAGTCAGTGATGTTAAGCACTCATTGCTGCAGTGGTGTCACTTATTTATACACTCCTCTGTTTCTTCTACTAGTGGTTGCTTAGAGAAATTTGAAAAAAAACGGATATGGTTGGATTAAAATGTCACTGTGTATTTATTAGACCTAGACAGGCAGGAAAAACCGGCAGCGTGAATTAAAGAAATCATCACTGAGCCGTCAGTTATCAGAATGAAAAGGCAATTGCCACATAGACCAGGTAAAAAGGGGATTCAAGAATTATCTGTACTTTAATTAAGGATGTGCTCATTGGTATGGAGGCTGATCTAGGCATTTTTCAAAATGATCGCATCACTATCGGGCTTCAGCCAAGCCTGATATTTTGTAGCTATTTATGAACCAAAACCACGTTGATGTAGTGTCAACTCGTCTTTGTCCTCTTCTGTTTTAACCGTGGTTGGCTGGCGTCAAAGCTGAGAGACATAAATTTGCAAATTATGTAATGTGGATGTTGGGCGAGGTGATAGTAGTTGATCGTCATTCAATGCTACCGACCTGATTCACCGCAAAAAAACAACAACCCAAGAATGGAATAAGCCGCGCACTGTTGGCTGCACCAAAACAACAACAGCAAAGACTGAATGCTGTGTTTAAAAGAAGAGAAAAGTTTCCTGGATACTTTCCTGGAGATTGCACAGAGGATTAGGGAGTGGATGGCGTTGAAGAAAAAAAAACAATCCAAGTCTAGTTCCAAGTTTGCTGAAGTGGTTTATGAGTTTATTGGAGTTCCAGGTCATGGTGAGCCTACCGACACAGAGTGGGTCCAAGACCGGAGACTGACCCCGAATGCAGAGCCAGAGCACAAATATACCCTGTCCCCAGGTGTGGTTGCAGACCGTTCCTGAATAGATTGTATAGTGGATGTATATTGGTCAGTTGAGGGCAACTTTACACAGGAGGGTGAACTCAGTAGGGGGGCAGGAGTGGCTCCCAGACATGGTCAGAACAAAAGGACAAACGGACAAAGGAGTGACACTCAGGTAGTATGATCAGGAAACTCTGGTTGGCAGGGGAGCAGAGACAGGAGAGATCAACATATGGCTGGAATTGCCCCAGACGTGTCAATTCCAATGTCCCTTCAAAGTTTTCTTATTCAATGGCGTTGGATGACACAAGAGTAGAGAAGCTAAGTTTTCCGGAGCCAAGGTACAAGCTAACCTCTCCACACTACATTAACTTTGACTCAGATATGTATTAGTCACACGGTGCACATGTGATCTAAGATAATAAAAGTCTTTATGAATCTCCAGGGGAGGACATTTGTTTAATTTAAGATCAGATCAGGGCTTGGATCGGCCGATACTGAATATTAAAAGATCGGTATCGGATCAGGGGGACATCCCTAACTTCAGTGTTTCATATTGTACATTTAGGTTGAAACAGAGCTAAGTTTCACAGCTTTAGTTCCAGGGCCTGTTCTATTTTTGACAGACATATCGCTCACTCCCTCGCGACTCCATTCTCTTTCTTTTTTTCTTTGCCGTTTTTTGATTGCCGCTAAGCTCCTGTCAGTGAAACTTGGTTCCTTCATGAGATTACTCACATTCAAATTCAAACAGAAGCTAGGTATTATTGGCTCAGAATGGCCAGAAGGCTTTAACGTGAAACATCTGTAGAAAATGTTCAATTTAATATCTGGCACCGTAACGGAATTAAAAGTAGACGTACGTACCTGGAGAACAAGAGTGGAGCTGCAGACTGGCGATAATGGCATGGCTCTGTTATTGAATTTGTAAATCTAGTACAATACATTTATGGCACAAAGCAATAAATTCAACTGTTCGTCTCTCTGGAGGCAACTCTAAAACCCAACCCAACAATGCTGAAAAACTGCACGTGCACGTACAGTAGGGTTGCAGTCGGCAGTCATAATCAATAACATAAATAGGTTATACCTCTGCATAAATGCAGTTTCAGCAGCCTGTTATATATTAAGTATTGATGCTAATATGACAAGGTCTCTGGTAATTTCATTTTTATTCACTTTGATAGAGAACGAGGCCATTTGTTATTTCGACTGGTATCCATATTTATAGGTTGTTGATATGAACCCGTGTGGCAGTGTAGTAAAGCACAAAACAGTGTATTAAAAATAGAAGCAACCTCCCTGAGTTTGTAAAAAATAAAATATATTCATTAAAATGTATCAGAGCTGCAGTGTCGGAACATGAATGAAAAACGCTGCACAGTTAGGAATTATATGAAATGACTACAGTGCACGTAATAATATTGGTAGCATCACTTTTTAATTGATTGATCCATTATGAGCAGCTACTGCTTTTTGTTTTGTTCCAGCTTCCATGCAGCCTGAGGTGTTAACACCTCTTTAATTATGGATTGGTTCCACTCTTGTGAAAACAACCGGCAACTAGCCTGGAAACTCACCTAAATGAGGGCGCTGCCTTTTCATGCATCTGACGAGCCCCTCTGAACTCAACCTGCTCCAGAGCCCAAAGCATAGGTTACCATGGCGATGCTGCGTAGGCGTCGTGAGGCGGGTCCCGGGTCAATGGTTCGCCGCTCCCACTGCCACTACATATACACTGATCAGCCACATCATTAAAACCACTGACGGGAGAAGTGAATAACACGGACCATCTTGTG
Source organism: Chelon labrosus (assembly GCF_963514085.1). NCBI lineage: Eukaryota > Metazoa > Chordata > Actinopteri > Mugiliformes > Mugilidae > Chelon > Chelon labrosus. The sequence goes on from NC_140345.1 coordinate 26,365,339, forward strand.
ACAATTCAGTGTTCTGCTGGAAAACGTTTGGACCTGACGCTCATTTGTGTAGATGTTACTTAGACATGTAGCACCCAACTAGACCAGACCAGGCACCCCCACCCCATAGCAATCACACTCCTTGATGGCAGCAGCCATCTCCAGCAGGATGCACACAAACGCTTTAGGAACACAAAGAACAGCACAAGGTGTTGACCTGGCCTCCAAATTCACTAGATCCCAAACTGATCAAGAATCAGATGAGTCATAACTGTTTTGGAGGCACAAGGGAGACCTACACAATATTAGGAAGGTGGTCATAATGTTACGCCTGATTGGTTTATCCAATAATTGGCAGAAAACAGGCTTGGACACAGCATCCAACTGCGGTTCAGTTTACAACGTGACCGCTGCCAAATCGCTAAGCACATCAATGATTCTCTGGATGTTTAACCTCTACAGAATAAAACTTACTTAGCCTTTTTTTTTTTTTTTGTTGATGCTTTAGGAATTCTGAGTCAGCGAGTCGGACTGTGCTGCCGTCATGCCCCTATGGCAGTAATGCATTGCACTACGATCGTATTTCTATATAATATCGATGTCACGTTACGTCCAGTGTCCAGATCTCCAAGTACAGCGCATACTGTATACACGGTCACTCCCTGTATAATAAACACACCATTATACCAAGAGGATTCAGTTAACCTTTTTTCAGCACTATGGCTGATTTTGCCTCTTCACTAAAACATTATGCCTTGCATTAAGATCCGTACCAGCGAATCCTTTAGTAGTGCGAACATGCAATCCATCCCGAGTCACATTAAAGCCCGCCTACACAATAAATGATCACTCATAAAGGAAAAAGCACCATTAGTGATGTCTGTTCATTAGTAATGAGAGCCTTTTAAAACATTCTGTCCTCGGAGCTGTACTTATAAATAATAAATAAACCTAACCAAGAATTAACAAATGAAACTATTTAATATGAGTACACAAGTGTGATACTGTGATTAAAAACCTTATCAGCATGTGGTTAATTATTGATGCGATCATGTTGATGTATAAGGAGCCGTGTGTGGTATCGTCTTCCAGTCAAGACTAACCAGGTCTCCCTGACTTTATTCACATTTCTAGCCAACTTTTTTCTTAAGTAATCACTGTATTTACACTTCTTCAGAATCCATGTGCGGTACACCACATTTAACATTTTAAATTCAAATTATGCCAAATAAAAACATTCAAGGTGGGTCAAATGTGACCCGGAGGACCGCAGGGAGATTACGTACTGTATTTCCTCAAACTCCGATGTCTTCATTAACCTTTATTAGCCGAGATTGTGGTGCATATGGAAACTTCCAGGCTTGGAGTTATAACCCGAGTTTTGTGCAAGTCTAACTGACGTCAGGTTGTTATTTATTGATCTCCTCCTTGACGTGTGTTCATGGTTCTGAAACAGCGGTACAGATCCATTAGAGACGGCAGCTGTTAAAAATATTCTGCTGTGCCACAGATGATGTAGGTGACACATTTGTTAATGCCAGGTCTGAACACACCAACTAAAGTTGGTCATTTGGGATCGGATTGCCCAGATGGGGTCTCATTGTAAGGTTTGAACATCGCCTTTAGGTCACACTTACTCTAGCACATCCGCTGATGCCCTGCCATTGGGTGATGGACATAGATGACTGGGAACACCAACTTCCAAATTAACCCTTTATAGGGCATTCATTGGAATACTTTGAAATTCAAAATGTCAGCCCTCGAGTGTTATTGTAGGGCATAAGAATAATGTTCATTTTCATGTAAAAAATCAAGGTCAGTGAATTTACCATATATGGTTCCTTGCCTTCAAGCGGTAAACAAATATAAACATATCCAACAAAAGTTCAAATAAGGCAACTGGACTTGTAGAGTTTTGGAGAAGACGTTTCACCACTCATCCGAGTAGCTTCTTCAGTTCTAGGGGACTGGTGGGAAGTCTGAGGTTTAAATAGGAACTCCTCTAACCCTAACCCTAACCCTTAAACTTCAGACTGCCCACCAGTCCCCTAGAACTGAAGAAGCTACTCGGATGAGTGGTGAAACGTCTTCTCCAAAACTCTACAAGTCCAGTTGCCTTTTTTTAACCTTTGTTGGTTATACCATGACCTGGATGACTGAGAACCTTCACAGACAAATATAAACATGTATTGTAGACCACTAGAACCCATTGTCAGGGTGAAAACCACATGCTTCTAAACCTCACTGAGAGGAACACAATTGTGTGTGTGGAAGTTACCAAACATGGTTCCTTGCTACATGAAGGGTTAAGAGACGTTCCATAACAGTTTAACACCAACCTCTCCTACATTTTAACATGTATATTGGCACCTGACCCTGAGAAATGTCATGTATCTGTTCATTCATTCATTCATCTTCTGTAACCACTGGAGCCTAGCTGTCATTGGTCTAGAGGCGGGGTACACCCTGGACAGGTCTCCAGTCTATCACAGGCAAAACACAGAGAGACCTAACCTAGAGAATGAACCTAACCAGCATGTCTTTGGACGGTGGGAGGAAGCTGGAGTACCTGGAGAGAGTCATTTATCTGTTGGCTGAGGTTTTTGTACTTCGCTTTTCTGATGTATTATTTGGAAAATTGGACTCGACACTTAATTAAATAAAATGTAGTGTAAATTTCTGCCCGAGTTGCTTAAAGGTTGTGGTATGTTCTGCTCGGTACCGCTCTTATTGCTCTTTCCTTGTCATACTTCGGAGAAATAAAATTGCTCTTTTACATTTAGAAACTGCATTATTCCAGAGTGAAGTTCTGGATTAATTAATATGAAGATATTTGGCTGTTATCTCACGCTGCCCGTGTCCTATAATGTCAACATCTTACAGCGGTAATGAATGCTCTGAGTTGGACACCCTGCCTTCATGGCTTAGCTCATCTCATATTCATGTTGTGGCTGCATCTCTGTAGCCTGAGCCGCTAGCTGCTGCTGCTGCTGCTCTAGACACCGCTTGCTTCCTTAAAACTCCTCTGGGCTGTACCATCTCACAGCAGAGCAGGGGTCCTCTAGGGTTTCAGGATGCCCTCACAGACGGGCGCCTTTTTTTTCCTCTTCCCCATCTGCTGCATCTCACCCATTCTTATCTCCCCCAACACCGCCGCCGCCGCCGACTCCGTCCCCTATGAGCTCCCGGTCGCTCAGGGCGATCAGCCAGAAACAACGCAGCCCTTCTAATATCCTCCTTTGACTCGAATTTCACCGCCCCCCCCTCCCTCCTCTGCTCATAGTACAATCTCATCATTTCCAGCTTGCAAAGGGAGCGGAAGAGAGGGAACGGAGAGAGAGAGTGAGTGAGAGACAGAGCTAGAGAGAGAGAGATAGAGAGAGAGAGGGAGAGGGAGGGAGATGTTTTGAGCTGGTTTGCAGGGAGAGAGGTTGGCCTGAATGCGTCCTGTCTGCTCTTCAGAGGCATCCAGGTGAGCTGTTTCCTCCTGGAAGGTAAGAGGGAGACCGGCTTGTTTTTGTGCTGCATCCTCTGTCACCCCCCCCCCCCCCCCCCCCCACCCCCTCTCCGTCCTCCCCACCTCTTCTCCGCTTTGGATGCATCCCTTCTGCTAGCATGTGTGTGCCGATGAGCGTGAATAGTATTCCCCAGACAAATCACACACACGCAGCACTGTACGAGACGACGTGCAGATGTGCAGATGTGCAGGCATGTGACCATGTGTGCATTGATACGGCAGATATGAATGGAAGTTGTGTGTTTGCATGCTGTGTATGTCTGTGCATTATTTTATGTGTGTATGTGTTTGTTTGTGTGCGTTTGAATGTGTGTGTGTGTGTGTGTGTGGGGGGGGGGGGGGTGTTGATGGGTTCTCATGCTAGCATGACAGCTTGAAAGTGGATGTTCCCCCTGAGTATTAATGGGTCTCAGTGGGGAGGATGTGACGAGAGAGAGTCTGGGGATAGGAAAGGAAGTAGCGGGAAAAAAGGGGAGGCTGCATGTTTGTGCATGTGTGTGTGTGTGTGTGTGTGTGTCTGCAGTTTCTGTAACAAAGTCTCAGCGTTTGCCTTCTGCTTGAAATAACGTCAGCACCGTCAGCCCCCCCTTCCTCCCTCCACCCTCCAACCTCCACCGCCACCATCAGCATCCCCTCTGTGCTAATAGGTTGCATTTCCGTTGTGGTGGTGAAATGGGTGCTGATGTGTACTGGTTTAATGGACGGGATGCTCTGCTGCAGCGTTTTCCTGCTCACGCTACAATATGTCATCCCACTTTTTGGGGCAAATTTGCCCCCCCCCCCCCGAAGGCGTGGAATGTGGGCACTCTGGGGGGAAGAACGAGGAAGAGGGACGGGCGAGCTGCCATCTGCGGCGGCGTCTCGTGGCCGCGTAGCGAGGGTTTCTGCAGGGCCATATGCAGCTCCTTGTGAAGACAGCACGCCAAGCTGTTAGGAAGAAAAAAGACAGAGTGAGAGTAAGGAAGGAGGGCTGAAACAAGAGTGGAGGAGCGGCGGGAGGATCGGGGTGTCATGTGTTTGACGGGATAAGTGTTGTCAGGATGCGGAGCCAGGACTTGAGTAGTGTCCTCTTAATGGAGAAGGCCATTTTGCCAGAAATCCAAAGCACGTCTCATTAAATGCAAGAAAGAAGAGCAGGCAGGCTTACCCTCCTCTGTGTTTAGACTTTACTTTGCTCTACATGCATATCTGTAGCCTTTCAACTCTGCAGCTCAATGACTGTGGCCAGGAAAGGCTCAGTAAACACAGCCGAGTCACTCCAAGTAGGCTTTACAATAGCTCTGTGACAGTGTGCCTAAAATGAACCACGTTGAACAAAGCGTCAACTTCAAGCTGTTGTGTTTATACCTTTTCCAAACACAAGAAGATGGACTGAAACGCCTGCCACCAGAGTTTCCTCCTGCTGACTGGTTCACTGATCTCTCTCCAAGAGCTCAGTTTTTTGTTGTATTGATGCATCATAAATCAGGGACGTCCAAACCTTTTCTCATTGAGAGCCACATGTGGAAAAATATACAATACAATACAAATATACAATGCTGCTGTTTGGAGTGAAGGATGGCTGGCAGGGCAGGAGGAAGTTCGGTGGTTGAGATGTGAGGGAAATCACAGAGGTAGCTGTTGGTCATTCTGGTTCTCAATCTGCTTTTTTTTTTTTTTTTTTTTTTTTTTTTTTATTGGTTTATTTAAGACAGGGACCATGTACAAGGTTCATTAATTACGCGAAGTAAAAAGATGGCTTGTACCAGATTATAGCTAGGAGCTAATTTCCATCTGCAGTCCCTGGGCAGGTAAGAAGAATAATATAAGGTAAAATGGAATAGGAATAACAGGCATGCACACACGCGCACACACACAGACACACACACACACTCAATCAATTAAAAGTATACAGAATAATGATTAGTGCTGACAAGACTGATTACTTAAAATCCATTTTTTCACTTCATGTGAGAAAGTACGGAAATCTGTAACACTTTTTAGATAACTGGGGAGAGTGTTCCAGGCTTTAGTCGCTTTAAAAGAGAAAGCTGATTGCGCAAATGCAGTGCTCCGATTTGGAAGGCTACAATCTCCCCTAGTAATGGATCTGGTGGCTCTGCCTATTCGTTCAGAGCAGGATTGGACAAATTTTTTCAGAGGTGGTGGAGCAGCATTGTGAATTATTTTATGTATTAGGCGCATGTCAGAATATAGTATGAGGTTTTCGAGGCTAAGCATGTTATACTTGCCCAGTATGGCACAGTGATGATACCGACTTGATCTTTTGTCTAGTATTTTCAGAGCTTGTTTGTACAGTGATCTAATGGATTTCAAAGCAGTCTTGTTAGCCTGGGACCAGCTTGACATACAGTAGTGTAAATGAGACATAATCATGGCATTTACATAGGTCTTAGCAGCATCAACAGTTAACGAATTACGAATGTGTCTGAAATTAGCTATGCTGTACTTCACTGTATTCCCTAGCTTTTTAATGTGTTTTTTAAAAGTGAGTCTGGAGTCTAAAGTCACTCCCAGATATTTAAACTCATCAACAATTTTTAACTTATTCCCATCTACGTATATGTTTGGAATAGTACTTTGTTTAGGTCTATTTCGAAAGAACATGGTGACAGTTTTATCAGTATTTAATGTGAGACAAGAATTGTTTAGCCACTTTGTAACTTTAGTAAGTGTTTGTGTCAATTTGGTGGCAACCTGTACTGGCTCTTTGCCATGTGTAAACAAGACTGTGTCATCAGCATACATCAATATCTTCACACCGTCACATACCGATGGGAGATCATTGATGTATGTGCTGAACAAAAGCGGCCCCAAGATGGAACCTTGCGGTACCCCCATGGAACATGCTCTTAAGGATGATGTTTTATCCTTTATCCTAACACATTGGGCACGACTTAGCAAATATGACTCGATCCAGTCTAGTACACTCGGGGACAACTGAAAGCTAGCTAACTTGGAGAGGAGTACTGAGTGGTTCACAGTGTCAAAAGCCTTTCGTAGGTCTAAGAACACAGCACCCACCACTCCTCCCTTGTCAAGACTAGCCTTAATGTGTTCAATAAAATAGCAGCAAGCAGTGTCAGTAGAGTGGTTAGCTCTAAAGCCAAACTGCATAGGATGCATTAGATTTTTTGCGTTAAAGTGCGCTATTAACTGCTCTGACACTGTTTTTTCAACCACAGACTTCAGTAATGGAAACTAAGTTATCATGACTTCCCCCAAAACAATTAACAACTGTGTGGTGTCTATGGAAGCCAGGCTCTCTTCACATGAGTTGAGGACCTCAGAACTAGCTGTTGTGGCATTTTCCACAGTTGCATCGCTTCAGACTAGCTGCCATTAGCTTAACTTTTTGCTCTCTTTCGACACCAGTGTGGGTCTGTCGTTTGGTTTCATAGTGTCGTTGCAAATTATACTCTTTCATCAAATCAGCAGTTTCATTCCGTATTAAACTGATATATTCAATGTTTCTGCCATGTTTGAAATGTTCTGCACTCACTTCTTTCTGTGTTCACCTGTGACTAAAGTCTTCTTTGATTAAGCCCATTTTGTGGAGAAGCTGCAGCGTTCAAAACGCTAGCACCACCTAAAACTAAAAAGTACAATACAGTCAAGTGCAAGTTAGGGTTAGGGTTAGGGTTAGCCATGTGGGCCATGTTCCATTATATGTTTAGAATTTGTGGACATCCCTGGCTTATACAATGCAAATGCCAGACAGTCTCATCGGGACAAAACAAAAAAGTAGCAATGTAAAAAGACATCTGGAAGAGTAAAGTTTCTGGTGGGTTGTGTTGGGGTGTGACATTCCACTGTTGCTGTTGGATAACCTGATAAGTACTTAGTCCCAAGTGTACACCTGACAGGGTGAGCACAGGGCTTTGCCGTTGGCTTCAAAACTGTTAAACTTTTCACCAAATGCATCTCGTCAATGTATCGAGGCAATGTGTTTCACCCTTTTGTTTCAGTATCACCCAAACTTTTGAGGAACTCATGTAGGTTCAGTTTCACCTCTAGTTCCTGGATAGTTCTTTTTCAGAGCTGAACATTGTTCATTGGTCAAACACCAACCCTGTGGCTGTGACATCTTCTGTACAGTTTAATTCCTACAGTAAGCCTTACTGTACGCCACTAGTAATAATATTTGGACAGGGTACGAACGTTTCTCTTACTGTTTATTAATGTTAAAAACAAAGTTAGGTGCTGTAGTTATGGCTTCTTGGTTGCACAGGCCCCCTGGCCCACTCACCATCCCTTATCACTGGTTAGATGCAAGAGCCGTACGATGTTTGAACAAAGACGTTGGGAGCCACTGATGTGACATTACCCATAACTGAGTAATTGGTCAGCTTTCAAGCCACCACGCTCAGTCTGCTGTGGATATTTTCCAGACTCTAATCACATTGTGAAAACTGAGCTCTGGGAGGAAGACAGGCTTTTAGAGGCTGTAAACAAGCAGGAAATGGTTGAAAGCAAATATTATCTTTCTCTGTATTTGTTCCACCACATTGTCTTAACCTTGTCCTCTGTGTAGTGTCATTTATAATCCCCTGTCACTTTGGAGGTGTAGCTCTACGACGCTACGACGTAACCTGACTTGCATCTCCCTAGGTCTTCCAGGATCATAACAGCTGTTATTGGTCTAAAATGGATCTCCTTGTTCACGTGACTTAGCACTCAGACAAACACAGTTGTCCTTTGTTCAGGCTCCTACACACCATCTACTATCCCTATCTCTAGGGATGTCCTGATCAAATGTTTGTCAGATTTTTGGCTGCTATGATGCTAGCCAACCAGCATTAAAACAGAAGAAGAAGAAGACGTTTTGACGCTACGGGGACATGGTTTTGGTTTATGGCGGAAATGAAATAAATAATTACAAAAGATCGGGCTTGACTAAAGCCCAGTACCGATCCAGTCATTTCAGAAATGCCTGGATCGGCTGTGATACCGATTGATTGGGACATCCCTACCGTCTACTCGGATGTCTTCTCTGTGTTCTGGTCAGTGAAAGCAACTCTTGACCCACATTTATTAACTTCAACGCCAACATGAGCCGCTTAGTTCCCCTCGCCGTCGTGTGAAGTACAAACTCAACATAGCTGACAAGTCACCGCCGAACATTTTAGCGGTGTAATTACAGACACAGTAGTAGACCGGTATAAATGCTCTCGGCGGTGTAACACCCTGCGCTCTGTGTAGCTCGGCCGCAGGAGTATAATCCAAGCTGAAGACATGTTTTGTTTGTCTTGTGTAGAAGTTACTACCAATATCGGTGCATCAAATAAATCCAGGACATCAGAGGGCTGGTTCCTAGAGAGAGGTCAGGACAGAAAGCAGTGCAAGACCTGCATGCAGGCATCTGTGAGCAGACACAGTGCTTTCATTCAGATGCAAATCCTCAGAGATGGAATCAGCGTGATTCATATCAAGTGGGTACAAAATGAAGGTGCGTGCTTAAGTGGCACTTGATGGGTAATGAGTCAGCGGTGAATGCCCAATTAGACCTGAAATCGGCATCCAGTTAATGGCATTTTGTTATGCTGATTTCATGTGCGCTGTTTCTTAGACATGAAACTGGCATTTAAGTGTGTGTTTCGCTGCATGGCATGCTAATGCAAAACATGGTAACAGAACGGCGCTGCGAGTCACACTGTCAGTGGTTCTACCTGAAATATCGCAATAATAATTAGGTGGAATGCCATTTGAACAGATATTCAGGTTCCTCAGTAGCTTGGAAGCCAGACGAACATTTCCACCCACTATTGTTTTGTGTTGGAAAGTTGTGTTGGTCTGGAACTGCTTTGTTAGGAACTGATTATGCTCTGACAGAGATCTGCCGGGCCAGTCAAATTATTTGGGAGGGCTTTTTTTTTTAATTTTTTTTAATTTTTTATTATTTAAACAAAATAGTTCCGATTGGTTGTAGGATTACCAGTTGAAGCACGCCCCACCATGAAATCCGAATTGGAGTGTTACCAGACTCATGTTCTGATAAGAACTGAGTCAGGCAATGCCAGGCTAGTTCCTCAGAGATCATCTCAGTGAGTTTGGTGAACACTAGACATATCTTCTATCAGAATCAATCAGAACCAGAATCAGAATACTTTAGTGGTCCTTCATGGAAATAGTTTCATTGCAGCTGCTCCCATAAAGTGACATTTACAAGAAGATGGATTAAAACTCGAATAGAATAGAATAGAATAGAATAACAATGCAAAGGATGGTTACTTCAAACTATAATTGCACCAGGTCACAGTTTAGACACATATAAGGGTATGTAAGGAAGGTGGACTGAAGTGAAACGTTCGCTGGAATTTAGAAACTTCACCTTCACTCTATCAAATGGGCTGGAACTAAACTTTGATTCCTGGCTTAGGTGTCCTATTGACCAAGTGATCCTCTCACTTTTCATCAATGGCGCATTCGGACAGACATCTAACCCCAACCCTACCGGCAGACTGTGTTTGGTTTTGTATATTATACATTTTTTTTGCCTCACAGTACCTTAAATCAACTAAAATCATATGTATTTAATAGGAACTCCAATGCTTGAACACTCTTAGAGCAGTTTAGTGCTGTTCAGCTGGTGGAAACGGTTTAATGCATAATGAATGATAGAAGCTGGGTGATGTCATCTGCACTCAAAAAAAAAATAGCATCATTGGATTACCTCAGTTAAACTGAGGGCAGGATTTCCACCCCATTAATGTATGTTGCCCCAAGTCAAACCAAGTAAATCCATGAAATATAATTAAATGGCTTTGGTCTAAACTATTTTCGTTAAATACATCTGAATTGCAATAATCACGTTAACCAAGTGCAATCTCTTTACTTGCGTCAAATTAATATAATTAATTTGAAATAAATCAGTCAAATTGTTTTTCATGTGCTGCTCCGTTAAGACATAAGGGACAAAACCTGGTTGAGGTGCTCGTCTTCTAGCTCCTCACCCCCTTCTCTTCAGATATTCTAAATATTCATGACTGTCACTGTGATGTCTCTCTCTGCATCCTCAGCAGCAGAGGCCTGAACGGCATCCAAGGCACAGGAAACCTTTGTGATTTAAAACTCTGAAGACCGTGAAAACAACACTATCTACAAAACATACACTAAGCATTCTTACACCATCATCATCATCCTCAGAAGTACACCGATCAGCCATGACATTATGACCTCTGACAGGAGAAGTAAATAACACTGACCATTTTGTGACAATTCAGTGTTCTGCTGGGGAACTTTTGGACCTGGCATTCATTGGTGTGGATGTTACTTAGACATGTAGCACCCACCTAGACCAGACCAGGCACCCCCACCCCATAGCAATGACACTCCTTGGTGGCAGTAGCCAAAAATCAAAGCCAAAAACATGAAAAACAGCACAAGGTGTTGACCTGGCCTCCAAATTCACTAGATCCCAAACTGATCAAGTATCTGTGGGATGATCCACAGAGGCCCCTCCCCTCAAAGGCCCCCCACTAACAACATTCTGTTGCCAGACACCACAGGACACCCTCAGAAGGCCCATGTCCATTCTCTAATGGGTCACAACTGTTTTGGAGACACAAGGGAGACCTACACTGTATTAGGAAGGTGGTCATAATGTTACGCCTGATTGATGTATAAATGAACGTGAATATAAGGATCAATCCACACATAGCAACGTACCAAAGTGTATTCATTCAGTCAGTTAATTACTTGACTAATTTCAGTAGAAAAGTTTTATATTCCAACTTTCAAAGAAACATCAGCGTCACATCAAACTCAAGTGATGGAAATTCATCGTGATACCTCTCCAGTTTAATGGTGTTTCCAGGAGCTGTAATGAATCCTCAGAGCTCCACTTGTCTAGAGGGAGACAGAACGAGAAAATTGCCACCAGCACTTTACCTGCGTTATACCAAAGAGAAAAGTTGTTCTGGCTATTGAAGTGTTTCAACTCTGATGCTGCACTCCCAGCTCAGGTTTTGCTGCCTTACACGACCGCGTTTGAAGATGAGGCGAAGGTAAAGGGCTGCCAGGGCCGGTAAGGAGAGAAGTCGAGGGAGCGTGGGGCGGGTGGAGGCTGAGGCAGGGAGGTGGCCTGCGTCACAGCCATTCTCCTGAGTGACTGTGTGCTCTCCGGGAGACTGGAACAGCTGGGAAGACGGCCAATTTTGCTTTTGCTGTCTGCGCCCTCTGTTCTCCAGCATCCCAATCAAAGGCAAAGACCGGCCACACTAATCAGGAGGCCTGGCTGAGTCACTAAGTGGCCAGAACACTTCCTCCTCTGGGACTGTGTTTGCTGGACCTCAGCGAGCTCCTTCACTCCGGCTGAAGAGGCTGGTTAGCACCGGCCACTCAGTTCGAGAGTTTTAGAGTTGCTGATGTGCATAGGTCCAATTTATAGGGAGTTAGAAGAAGTGACGCAGTGATAAATAAAACCTGGTTGACCATGGTCCAGTCTGTCATAATTCAAAATGACAGTTAACAGAAATTACTATGTTCAGTTTAAACTCACCACTGAGATGCATGAGCCTCTACATCACATCTACATACAGGTAGAAAAAACATCGTTGCAGAATAACAACTAGCTCAATTGGGTGTTTGTTGTTGATTAAGCCCATTGTATTTCTTTGTCAGTGCAGTAGCAGATAAGTATTTATTTGGACTGCAGGCAAAATGCAATTCTGGGTCACTGCAATCTCCTATTGTGCCATATTTATCATTCAAACCATAATCTAACCTTTTTCTCATAATATTTGAATCCAAAGCCTTTCCTTATACCAGGGAGAGTTTGCAGAATATAGCAAATCTAAATCAAGACCCCTGCTAGTTCACCATGATAGATTTGTCAGCCAGTAGCTCAACACTTGATAGAGGTGGCTCTATTTTCTCAGTGAATAACACAAAGCTTTTCTTCTGGCCGTTTCAGCTGTTACACCCGAGAGTTTCTTGAATATTACATCCCCTTCCTTCACTACGACTTTGAAAAAGACTTTCTTGTCCAGTCTTGCGATCGTAGGTCTTGCTCCTGACCTTGCTGCCGGTCTGACTCTGTGAACAATTTCCGCCTCAAGTGGCCCACGGAGACGTTTGTGACTCTTCAGTGAATGAGGGCATGTCCACTCTCGCAGTTGTGGCAGAGAAATCCCCTTATTTCCTCATCTGTGGTTCTCTTGGCACAAAAGTAGAATGTCTGACCAAATTCAGTTCAAGATCCACTGGGCAGCCAAACATGACATGACCGTAAGTAAGTAAGGAGCGTGGATATTACGTGGGTACGTGTTGTGCTTCTTGGTTATATACAAAATATTGATTAACCTTCAACACCTAAGCCTCAGAATATCCTCCCGGTCCTTTTTGTGCTTATTTTGACTATAAATAGACCAGAAAATGTCCTGTGAGTGAGTTCTTTTGCCAATTTTTCCACAATACCTAGAACTTTCAATAGATAATGACACATTGGGTTTTAAAAGGTTAATGCATTTTTGTTTTGTTGCCCAAAGCCTTGAGACTAATGGAAAAAGTTCCTTCAACTCCAGTTCCTGTAATGGCCACCGAATACCATTTCCAAGTAAATACAATATATTGACTCGGTCCAAATTTCTCTCCCTTTCCCATCAGAAAGCAAGATCTCAATCACAAATTCCACCTCTTATAATGTGGGTCTGGTTCGGAGATGACTTGTATTTCATTTGTGGTTTGCCGCCCATTGTATCCACACAATGAATGTTCCTCTTTGCTCAGCCTACCTCGTCTCAATCCGGTTTTCCAATAGTCTCTCCTGTTAAGGACGAGCATGCCAATCTCTACAGCTTCTCAATGATGCAGCGTGCTTCAGAGATTTATTATGTGTCGTCTCCCTTTCAAGGATTAAGATGCACCTTCACTGTCAAAATGCAGAGTGGCTGTTTTGCCGCTGAAGTTTGGAACCTTTTGAAGATGGTCAGTATCTAGGACTCTTGAAAGATCAGACCTGTAATTGCTTTCTGCTCTGGTGATGTGGGTACACGCCGCTGTAATGAAGAGCTTCTAACTGGGGCATCAGTTGGCTGTTGGGATGTTTTATTCCACCACATATGATAATTAAGAGTCTAATCCTCAATATCTTAAGGCTGGTGTTCAAAATGATAAAGAGCCACAGCAGCAAAATAACAAAATGCATTTGCATATTTCATTTTGCTGGTGCACTTAATGAGAGTGACTTGCAGAGAGGAAGTGGCGTTGGCTTTGACCGTAGGCCAAAAAATAAAAAACCTCAAGGATACAGGGACCTGGATGTGTGTGTGCCAAAAAGTAAATTACAGTACTTCATAACAAGGTAACTTCGAAAATATATTAAAACTGAAGTGTTTTACTGCCCGTGTGGAGACAACTGGCCCATCGGTCAAGGTCAGTCCCAACGACCAAGGTATCAGGATTAGTACGCAGTGTTTGAAGTGTTTCCTGAGTCTTGCTAAAGTATTCATAGGCTGTCCTCATGAACATGCCTGAATTTTGTTTGAAAAGTTTGCTGCCACTTTCACTTTGGCTTCCATGTGAAGGACGATGAAAGCAACTGAAAGGCTCAAACTCACCGAGTGGATGCCCTTCAAAGTCTTTTTAGCACTGCGTTCACCCTTTGTGTTTCCCTGAACAGTCGGTGAGGGGGGAGTTGTCAACTAAAACGACAAACCCTGGCAGATGTCAACTTGCTTTGACTAACTGAATATCATATTAGCTTTAGTTAAACTAGAACCCCTCCGCCACCACCACTAATCTCCACATAGCCACTATGAGCTAGGGTTCCAAACTATGACCAGAACCCAGCCAATACCCCCAAGTGGTACTGCCAAAGTACACAGATCAGATAATACCAGATCTTAATATTGTGTAGGTCTCCCTTGTACCGCCAAAACAGTTGTGACTCATTAGAGAATGGACATGGGCCTTCTGATCGGTTTTGGGATCAACTTGATCAGTTTGGGATCTTGTGAATTTGGAGGCCAGGTCAACACCTTGTGCTGTTCGTCATGTGCTCTTTAAGTCATGGTTATGTATCTGCAATGCAAGAGCCCTTCCCAACACCTTTTTCCACAACATTACAACGTTTTTCTTTTACAGGCTAATGCTACTGTAAAGCCAACATAATGTGCGTCTGTACCTGCTTGCCGGTAGGCAATGTTTACCTACTCTGTAAGTCATCATGCATTGGTGCAGTCGGCAGGAAAAGAATTGTATGACAGTACATGCTCAACACCACAACTGATATTATATCTTATTGGTGCAAATTTGTAACTAACTGTATAGAACCAAAATATTGAGTAAACCTGGGGCTTTTGAGGCTCCTGCACAGATGGTAATCCTGTCTCATCGCTCTCACCCTCATTTCCACATGCTGCAGGCAGATGTTTTCAGCAAAAAGTCACTGTATAGAGACAACCTGATGAATATGATCAGCAGATAAGGAGCCGGATATTTTGAATCCTGACTAAAGCTATCAAAATCAGTTAACAAACTTCACCCTTGATTTGAACTTGCTCTGAAACACATCTAAAGGCTGCCTGTGTCTGTCATCCTCGCCTTGCCTTGCATTGCATGTGGTGCAATATAAGACTCTGATTTAAACGTCTCCATGCTGACATGTCAACTTAACCTGCCATCACATTCTCCTCTGTTAAGCTGAGTCATTATTGTGTCAGTACTGTGGATTGTTTATATCTGTTTAACCATCTGTGGTTTGAATCTCATTCAGAAGGCCCTGACTAAGTCATTGTATGTAAAGCTGTTGCGTTTGAGGAGGCAGCGAGTGCATTTACAGGCACACACACTGCTCTATCAGCCATTCAAGAACAGTGAAACAAAGGCTTGTGCTCTGCAGACAGACGGTGTGGACGGGAGGAGGATGAGCTGTTTTTTCCAGTCTCTCCTCCGGTGTGTCGTCTTGTTATCGTCTAGAGCCCTCAATGATGGGCCCGGCAAGCTGATAGCTCTGCTTTGTCTCGGTGAAATGGAAATGCATTCACGCTGCGGGTGAGCCCTGAAGGTGGCCGACTTAACATGGCTGATAGCATTGAGTTAGCAGAGCACACAAAGTAGGCTTTATGGCTGATTGGCCTTTTATGGCCTCTGTGCTCCTTGTCATCGTTCAAGTTAATGTCATCAGTAACTACTCCTCTGGAGATAGTTGCATTAGTCTGGGCCTGCCATCCGTGTTGCCGCCTACCTTTTCCATTACTGTATGACAACTCTAAGATAAGATGAATCTTAAATGATCCCTGTGGGGCAATGGGGATCACTGCAGCAGTAGGGAATAAATTACAGATAGGAAAACAAAGCACTTTATCACAGTTCGTGTATGAGAGTGAGTGTGTGCTGCTATATCAGTGTGGTTGTGGAAGAGGGGGTAGTGATTAAAGAGACTGTCCTTCAAGCAGAATCAATAAGGCGTAATTGCATCCGTGGTGGGGGTTTCCTGTCTTGGTGGGGTGTTCCTGTCTTGTCAACAGAGGAAACCCAAATGTAGCAGCATCCACAGGCTGCCATCAACCAGGGAGCAAAGTCTATGTTGCTCTTTGCTCTGTGCTTACTTTTTTGTTGTTTGTGTTAGGGATGTCCCGACTAGTGTCGGGACCAGTCCAGGCATTTCTGAAAAGATTGGCTCAGCATCGGCCTTCAGCATACTCGATCTTTTGTAGTTATTTATTCTAGGTCTGACATAAACCTTCAAAACATCTTCATTCCTCTTCGTTGGCGCCAAAGCTGCCAAAGAAATCTTGAAGAGGACGACTTGTTGTTCTTATCAAAGTTGTCAAAAATTGAAGAAGAAGAACCAAAATCACGTGACTAAACATGTCTCCTGTGTGGAAGTACTTCACTCTGGAAAATGAAGTCAGTCAGACAGAAATTTGTAAACGGTTACAGAGTTTATGGCGTTGGATGATCAGAACATTTCTGGTTTTCTGGAGCCAAAGTACGAGCTACACTCTCCTCGCTACAATAGCTTTGTAGCGAGGAGAGTGCCGTTTCCAACTGTGTCTGTCTGCAGTTTGGTGCTGGGCACGTAGTGTGCGATGGGCTTTTGCTGAAAACTGCTGCCTGCAGAACGTAGAAAGGAGATTTATGAAATGATGACAGTTCCCCCAGGGGCCTCAAAAGCCCTAGGATTGCTCAGTATAATTTGGATCTACATAATTTGGTTAATCATAAAGTTGGAAAATTTGCACCACTGATCAACTCTGATGGGTCCTCTATCTTGTAGCCTTACAAGGCTGAGGCCCCTGGGCCGTTTGTCTGCTTTACTTGGTCAAACCTAAATTAAAATCTCAGAAAATTGGAAAATTCACACCACTGTTTCCCAGTGCCCAAATGAATTTTTTGTATTTTGCCTTCAACAATGCCTTGAATGACTCATCACACTGTTGGATGTCTGGAGAAATAGTCAAAGTGCCAAATATCGTGACCCCCCCCCCCCCCCAATCCTGACAGGTTGTCTGGCTGTAAAACTAAAAGAGTGAGATGCTAAAGAGCTCTATGAAGCCAAGGAGAACAGAGCTGAGAATTATTGTTGGGGTTGTCGCAGTGATTCACCTTTAGCCATTTGACCGATTGTTCATGAAGAAATATCGATTGGTGCAGCTTCAAGAACGTCTAGAATGGAGTAACGTTTGAACTGATGTGCATTTGCACTTGGAATGTTTTGGGAGCTAGTGAATTTAGAGGCCAGGTCAACACCTTGTGCTGTTCTTCATGATTTTTTTTGAGTTGTTCCTAAAGTGTTTTTGTGTGTGTGTCTGTGTCAGACTGCATCCTGCTGGGGATGGCTGCTGCCATCAAGGAGTGTCATTGCTATGGGGTGGGGGTGCCTGGTCAGGTCTAGGTGGGTGCTACATGTCACATCCACATCCACACCAATGAATGCCAGGTCCAGAAGTTGAATTGTCACAAGATGGTCAATGTTATTCATTTCTACTGTCAGTGGTCATAATGTTGTGGCTGATCTGTGTAATATAAAGTGTGCAATATACTGTAAAACACCTTTCTCCAATTACAGATGCATCTTGCATACATTCATCACACAGTGCCTTTTTAACGTACACCCATCCCCTTAGTGCACAGTGCATCCTCCATAGCTGTGTAAGTAGAGTGATACTCTCTAGTGAAGGGCTCGTGAATACAGGAGGACCTTCCTGTTCACACAGAATATACGTATCGGGACTAAAGACATTAAAGGTTCTGTCTGTACATCCGTAGATTGACTGGCTCATTTGGAACGCTAAAGATCTCCGCTAAGGATCATCCGTAGATAATTGGCTCTCTGACTAAACATGTAATAGAGTAATTGCAGGCAGCGGCGGCTTTGCAAAAAGCGAATGCATAGTGCTTTCCTTTGAATAAGCAGTAATGTGAGTACGATGAGACAATTATGCGGCTCGCTGTAAGCCCCATTGTTATTTCCATCTTGACGCCTCTGTTAAAAGGCGGTGGTGACGGGAGAGGTGGGACTTTTTCCTCACCCGGCATCACATGTCCACACAGTTTTGTCCATATTTCAGATAAAAGCCTCACAGTGGATGACCCCGAGGGAATGAAATGTGTTTTGATTTGTTAAATGCTGGCGTTGCTGGCTGATACCAGCGGTAGGACGTTCTCAGTGACGCCTCGTGTCTGCAGAGTGCAGCCGTGCGCATCCGTCTCAGCGAGTTTTGGATCCATGCTGCTTATTTTCACCTCAGTAGTTTTGGAAGTGACATGTTCCCATCCTGTTTCTGCAGCTCTAGTGCAACTCGCTGACAGCTCAAAAAGTTCTGCGCTTCTAATTTAAGTCACACTGGAGTCAGTATAGAACTTCCATCTGTTCATTCATCTGTCCCTCAATTTGAAGAGGATTCTTATCACCGCGACTCCGATAAAGCAAATAATTATTATTCCAATAAAAGCATTAGTCCTTATCCATGCACATAAAATGATTGATTGATGCAGTGACTAAGTTGCTGAGATGGGATCCTTGAGTGTGCAGAGAGAAGTAATTGTAACCAGCCCTAATGAGAGGATAGCGGGAGGTGTCCTGTTCCAAACACAATGCTCATGACAACGGCTGTTAATGAAGGAGCAGCACATAGACCAAAAACCTACATCATGAACTTGTATTGCACAGTCGAAAAGCTCTCATTCCCCAGAAGAAGCCGTGGGACGACGTGATCTGATTGCTTGACGTAGAGGTGCAGTCTAACGTGTCTATAAAGGATACTTTTGCACTTTCTAGGAAACCCAACACACACACGGAGCAGGGTATCCATGCACACCATTAGCCTCTCTTTAATCATTTACATCTCACACGCAGATGTGTTTTATGTGCTAGTGTCTAGTGGTGGAATAAGTATTTAGATCATTTAAATAATTAGTTAGACAATGTCACTAGCACAAATCTTACTTAAGCAATAAATAGTATTGTTGTTGCGGTATTTACGGCGCGTGGATTAATCAATTATGTCAGCAGCAATTAAGAAAATGAATACACAATCGTCAAATGATGGCTTTAGTCGTTTGTTTAGCCAAAAGGCAGTTTCCAGTTTTTAAGAAGTGTGAATGTCAGTCATAACATGGATTTTCCATTGTTTTCTGACCTTTTATAGACAAAATGAATGAATCGAGAAAATGACTGACCTATGAACTGACTATAAAGCAGCACTGTGATGTTACATTTTACTAGTAGCTGTTAGTTTTATAGTGGGATGAACAGCGCAGTCATTTTCTCTGAAGTACAGTGAAGAGGAAATATAAAGAAGAATAAAAAAGAAATGAGAAATAAAAAAATACGATCGGAAATTAATTACTTTCCACCCTTGCCGCTGGTTACATACGCCGAGCAGCCACAACATTATGACCACCGACAGGAGAAGTGAATAACATCGACTGTCTTGTGACAATTCAATATTCTGCTGGGAAGCTTAGACCAGACCAGACCAGACCAGGCACCCCCACCCCATAGCAATGACACTCCTTGATGGCAGCAGCCATCCCCAGCAGGATGCAGCCTGACACAGGCACACACACAAAGGAACGCTTTAGGAACAACTAAAAAAAACATGAAGAACAGCACAAGGTGTTGACCTGGCCTCTAAATTCACTAGATCCCAAACTGATCAAGTATCTGTGGGATGATCCACAGAGGCCCCTCCCCTCCAAGGCCCCCCCACTAACAACATTCTCTTGCCAGATACCACAGGACACCCTCAGAAGGCCCATGTCCATTCTCTGATGAGTCACAACTGTTTTAGGAGACCTGCACAATATTAGGAAGGTGGTCATAATGTTATGCCTGATCAGTGTATTCTGCCATTTTTAAAGTATGGTGAAAACCTGTCTGATTAACCAGTCTTTATGTTTTCAAGAACATCAGTGTCCTTAATGATTCTGTTTTTATGATTCTTCTCCTGCTATGATTCTCTGGCGTGGCGTGCTTGGAACATAAGCCTTGTTGAACACATCCGTCCCAGACGCTCTCATCAACTATTGATGCCTTGTAGTGTGATAGGCCCTAAATGACGGTATTTGTTTTTTGTTAGTTTATGCGCCGCTCCAGATCACTCCACAGTGACAGCGAGTCGTGTCGGCACTGCTGGATGTGCACGGGGGCTCCTGCTTATGACAGCCAAGCTGCCTCATCACCACGTATGCTTCCAGACTTGCTTTTTATTTCCTTTTATTACCCCTGCATCTTTCTTGTGTGTGCGCTACTTGGCCCGTTTTACATGCTCGTTATCTAAGCGTGTTCTTGCTTTCCTCCTCTTGGAATTCTTCCATTTCACTCCTGTCTTGAAATGTGCTGCAGTGTAAATGAATAGAAATGGAAGCGTTGCATAATTATATCGCACAACTGGCCTTGTCTCTTTACTGAGGATGCATGGAACAATTACCTCAACTTATTTAGAAAAAAGGAAAGATATATACAACAGTCAGGCTTAACATTGTGACCACTGACAGGAGAAGTAAATAACATCGACCGTCTTGTGACAATTCAATGTTCTGCTTGGAAACTGTTGGACCTGGCCAAGATCTGCTGGGACAGGTTAATGTGCTGATTGACGGACAAGCAACAGTGATGTAGTCACCCACGTCATGTGAGCAGCTGTGGTCTAAATTTGTTAACAACTAAATGGATCTGATTGGTTATTGGAGTATCCAATAGCGTGAAGAATTTTTGGTTGAAACCACAGACTGTATGAAAAATAGACGCCATGACAGCACCTCAAAAGTGAAGCTAGAGCCAAGTAGAGCTCCCCCTTGTGACTGGCTGCAGTATAGGTCATAAGTTCCGCCTCCTCCATGTTATTGGACGGAACTTGGGCCGAACTAAAACACTCAAGTACTAGCATTGCTAGACAAATGGAGGGACATGGGGGTACGTCGTCCATATTTTCTACAGTCAATGTTTGAAACGCTCCCCATAATGAAACCCAAATGGTGGCTTACTCGATTTATATTCTGAAAAGAATTTAGTCTGCTTATGCCAAGCTCTGTTTAACTACCACAAGTATTGAATTTGAGTGGCAACATAACACAGGAGGAGCCACGGACCATGCTGGCCAAAGTTTGAGGAATATGTGAAGGGAATCTTAGAGGTGAACCACCTGGACATGGAACCGCAAGGCAAAATTGGTAGAAATGACATTTAATGGTCAAACAGTTTGACACAAGCAGGACTGAGAAAGCTGCTTGGATGAGTACTGTAGTGAAAAGGTTCTCAGTCATCCAGGTCATGGCATATCCAAATAAATAAATAAATAAAAATGCTAAAGAAAGGCAACTGGACTTGTAGAGTTTCTTGAAGACGTTTCATCCAAGTAGCTTCTTCAGTTCTAAAGGACTGGTGGAGGAGTTGGGGTTTAAACAGGAACATCTGTGGGTGTTAGCCATCGGAAACTGGCATGACGAGAGTCTGTTAACCAGCTGATACTTACCTGTCATTGGAGGAGACTGTTTGACCCTGTCCTCTGTCCCAGTTTCCTTTGTTTTAGCTTTGTATTAGATAGATATTATGTTCACCGCTCTGTTGTGCTGGTTTATCATAGTCCGTGTTCTTAGCCCATCCTGCCTTCTACAGTTGCGTGCATGACAATTCAGAATTAACCTCAATCATTGTCGGTATAATTGTAATTGTGCGCTTTTGTTTTTTTCCGCGACAGCTAAATGAACTCGTGCAGTGAGAAATGATGCATTGTATACAGTGAAACCTGGTCCATGAAGATGGCAGCGAGCTGCAAGATGACTCCTCCTTGTGTATTAGAGTAATTAGAAGTTCTTCCTGCAGGGGAGCCCGGGCCTAAATATTTAATCTGAAGGGAGCCGTGGCAAAACATGTCATGCCGCCTGAGTCTTTTGTGTCCAATATACACAGTCCATGGTGGAGGAGCAGTTGGTAAGAGGCTTTGTTGCTTGTTCGAAATAGATGAGGTAGCGTGGGGGTCTGTGAGTGCGCCCGATGGGCTTGTTGGAGACAATCTGTAGCATTTCTGCACAATTGTATGGATGCGTGTCAGCGATAAGGTGGAACCGTGTGAATGTGCAGTATGGGAATAGCACAGCAGCCGGTGGTGTGTGTGTAGCAGAGCCGACGTAGACTAGAGCTGTTTTGATCAGAGAAAAGAGAGCTGGAGATAAAAAGGCTCTCATCCTAGCAGAGAGGTGGCAGCGAGGCTCTACAGGGAGGGAAGAAACCCTGGCTGACAGAGAGATGAAAAACAGGCGGGATCTGGAAGACGGGCACACGGTTTTTGGCTGAACACTTGGTAATCGCAGATGGATTTTTTCTTTTTTTTTCTTCCTGTAATGCTCACTTTTATCTTCGCCTTTCTTTCTTCTCTTCCTCTTTCCCTTTTTGAACAGATATGTGTCACAAAGATGTCCACACGCAGCTGCCAGGGAACAGACTCGGTCATCAAGCCCCTGGACACCATCCCTGAGGACAAGAAGGTGAGAGTTCAGCGCACGCAGAGCGGCTTCGACCCGTTCGAGAAGCCTGCCAGCCAGGTGAAGAGGGTCCACTCTGAGAACAATGCCTGCATCAACGCCAAAGGCTCGTCTGCTGGCAAAGAGTCGCCCAAACTGCGCCGACACTCCAGCCCTAGTTCTGTAAGTACGTCTTTCTTGGACCATAATCACACAGAACACTGTATTGCAGTATTCTGGACCAGCTCGTCAAAGCAAGTTCAAACATAGATGGGTTAGAACCTTCGTGTTTTAGGGGTTGTACAGACTAGTCGACTAGTCAGTTTGTTGACTAACAACATGGATGCCTCCTAAAAGACAGTTGAGGAGCTCATGGGTCGTTGCAGCAAACTAGTAGCGCTTCATCAAGTGTATGGAAATACTTTACTAAAGATGAAGCCCATATCAAAAGTACTACTGCAATGCACGCTCATATGAAAATTCATCCGCTAGCAGAGGAATGCTCCAAATCCTTCAAATACTTCACCAGACGTCCTGTGGTAACAGAGAGAAGGAGGCTGCACATCAACTGTTTCATCAAGTTATTAGACCTTTGGCTGCAGTACACTTAGAAGACTTCAGAGAAATACCGCAGTAGATTGCAATTAAATGCTACTGATGGTGCTGAGGTGCTGCCTGTTTTTATACAGGCTATACGTATCTGCAGCTCACAGTATGTAGCACATGAGCTGTCTGTTCTCAGCATATGTATTCAGGTCAAGAATATAGATTTCATTGTTGCAAAGCATCACTTTCAACTGTGTTTTTATTAGTGACGTCATCAGAGACTAGCCGGATAGCCGACTTTCCTCATGTAACAGTCGACTTTAAAAAATTCTTGCAACCCCTAACGTGTTATTTAGTGGACATTATACATTCCAAACTAATCTAGAACAGAACCAGAGAAGGTCACACTGAACACACTAAAATTCTGCACTGTAATGTAAAATGAAAAATCCGTGTTTAATTAAAAATAAAATAAAAGATGTGGCGGTACAGTGGGGCAGTGGTTACGACTGTTGCCTCACAGCAAGAAGGGTTCTGGGTTTGAATCCATTGGTGTGGGTTTCCTTTTGCTGTTAGGTTCATTGGTGACTCTAATTTGGCAGTAGACTGGTGACCTGTCCAGGATGTACCCTGCCTCTCGCCCATTGTCAGCTGGCATAGCCTCCAGCCCCCTGCCAACCCTCGGATGATAAGGAATCATAGACAGTGAATGGGATTAAAAAAAAATAAATAAATAAATTGTTCAGAATTGTTCATTGTTTGACCATTAGTAATAATCCACACCATGAGAAACTTAACTAGCTAACCCACAGTATGGTTCATGGACACTAACACCAATACGCTGTTGTTCCGGCATCTGCTAAAGCAACAGACTGTTTTTAGACTACTCTAGCAAAGAAAGCATTAAGCCGGTCACGTTCTGTGTAATAAAAAACATTGACAATGAGAAACAGAAGTTGTAGTAAAATAATAAAAAATTCCAAACCCAAGGAGAAATTGATTTCCTTATCACAAGGGATTAAAAAGACCGACAGGAATAAAGTTTACTGGAAGACTCGGGGTAAGGAAACAATAACACCAGGAAACACAAGGTAAACCAAACTGAAAAAGTAAAAAAAAATGTTTTTATGGAGATGGTCTTATTTATACAGTGCTTGAGTTCAATAATATATCCAAAGAATACACAGAATAAGCAAAGAATAGCAAAGCTTTAATGAGGTTCAGATCATGGCCACTGATCACTCTGGATTGACTGGCTGAAAGGTGAAGATTCAATTTAACTGGAAACCTATAATGTTAATGCAATTCAACATCGGCTTTCAATCGTGGCCAGAATGATGAGAAATCTGGGGCCGAGATGGAGAGATTTATATCTGGTTGGCTGGTGTTTGCATCACTAGGTGCCAACGTTGGCTTTGATCTAGCAAATGCTCACATTACACCGGAGGGGAAGGTTAATCAGTTAGACAAGTCTTCTAATCCCCGACTGTCTTAAGGAGGCCTGAATCTCATTGATTTGTCTGCTTTAGCTTCAATTTTCTCCTGGTGTGACCGGCAGCTTGTGGCGTTAGTGGCCGTGATTAGCGTAGACATTGCCTACAAATGCTAGCTTTGAAGCCCGATAACGATCCGGTCATTTTAAGAATTTGCCTGGACCAGCCCCGATACTGATCTCCTTTACCGATCAGGACATACCTGGTCTCGTCTTGCTCAAGGACACTCATGCACATATACCGGGGACTGAAACACTCGGACAACCTTTTGGTTACTCTTTGGGGAACCGCAGTTCACTCATCTCTTATGCTTGCATCTAAAGACATGCTTTACCATGCAGTATAATCAGCGAGCAGATGTTCTAGTATACAGGTAACACAACGAATGCATTCTAACATAAAAGCCCTGCACTAAATCCTCCTTCATGAGCGTTCTAAATGTTCATTCGGTCTTGAATCGGCGTCAGAAATGTGGCAATTCAACTGGAGGACCTTGGAGTTGTCAAAATAATAGGAACAACACAATACAATTCAATAGTAATGCAATCCCAAGCCCCCACAATGACAACATTGCTTCTCTTTTAGTTATTTTAAGCAAATGCTGAGATAAGATTCAGGCCTATCACATTAGAATGCACGTTCCCTAGTGTACCTTGATCACTGCACCGTCCCCGGTGGTACCAAACCCTTACACTACTGACTGTAGTGACAGTAGTTTCCCCCACAAAAGAATCATTAAGCAGTCAGAGAGCAGAAAAAAGCCTTTGCTGATGAAGCTGCGCCGGACGAGCAGTTGCCTCTGTTTGATCAACAGTGGGTGAGAAAGCAGTTGGGCCAGTGTTGCCATGGAAACGCGTTTTGTAAATCTCAGAAATGAACGAGGGTGGAGGTTTTTACTTCTCCACGTAATTGGTCACTTTTTATTTTCGGCGTTTGAAACATTTGTAACTGCACTGCGCCGGTCTGAAATCAAAAGGCTGACCACTGGCCGCAACTTATTAGTTCCCATTTAGGTTTTTTTGTTTTTTTTTCTGTAAGAGCCCTAGGTGAAGTGAAGGGGAGCTTCATAAAATGTAATTCTCCACATGATTCACAGACAGCCCTCCTGCAGCTAATAGTGACACTGGTTCTGAGATGTACAACAGATTTTTAATGAGCAGAGATAAGTTTGAGAAGCAGTTTTTCCCCGTCTGTATGAGTGTGTATGATCTGTCTTGTGTCCTTGTTTGGCTCTGATCTGATTTGAAAGGGCACAAGAGGGTTATTGTAGCTGTAGAACTGAATGGATGCCCAATTATCTAGTCTAGCCAAGCTTGCAACATTTTTGAGAGCTAGACAGACCAAAGATCAAGGTTGAAGAATCTCTAACAAATTTGACACCTGAATGATAACTCATTTTAGAATATCTAGGAAGACAAATTAGATATACACTGATCAGCCACAACATTCAAACCACTGAAAGGAGAAGTAAATTGACCATCTTGTGACAATACAGTGTTCTGCTGGGAAACTTCTGGACCCGGCATTCATTCATGTGGATGTTACTTAGACATGTAGCACCCACCTAGACCAGACCAGGCAACCCCACCCCATAGCAATGACACTCCTTGATGGCAGCAGCTAGGGGTGGGAAAAAAAATCGATTCTCCGATTTATTTCGATTCTATCCTGAACGATTCTGTCTCGATTCAAATAAGTTCATAATCGGAATTTTAAAATTAAAATTTTTAATTAGTTCGCCCGCTGCAATATTCTGTGCGCCTGCTGCGGAGCTCAACAGAAAACTCTCCTCTCTGGCCTGCTGATTCTCTGCTATACGCGCATGCGCACACACGTGCGAGTTGTTTACATGCGGCGTTAAAATGGCTGCAACAGCGGTCTCAAATCGCGTACTTCTGCACTTACAATAGAGAGCCGAAGTCCCGCCCCCTCTACTTCCAGGTTATGGGACCTATCTTTCGAAAAAATATGAACGGCAGTCTATGGCGAAAGATAAATTATTTTCTGGTCCCGATCGATTTGTGCCTTGGATTATACATATGTTGTTTTTCAGAATAAAAAATGATTTTAAATGTCAAGAATGTCACAGTTTGTCGCAAGATAGTTCAGTAAAACGCTATGGAAAATATGTAAGTAAACGAACTACAAGTCCCGCATGCTGGCGCGTACAGAACCGACCAAAACTCCCTTCGTGTAACTACAGCTCTCGACATGACCCGATTTATAATGATTGTCACCTCGTTTGATGCTTCTGCCTTCGTCCTGGAAGAAGACGGTAAAGCTCAACAAGGAGACAGCCATAGTTCTCAGACGAGAGATGTAGTTCACTAAGCGATCTCATACAAAACCTAATGTTGTTCAGCTTATTTACGTCAAATAATTTATCTCTTGACGTGAAAAATTATCTTTTAAATCCACACACATCATATGTGAAATTCATGCCACAATTCGATCGGGATCAGAAAATAATTATGATCTCTCCATAGACTGCCGTTCATATTTTTTCGAAAGATAGGTCCCATAACCCGGAAGTAGAGGGGCGGGACTTCGGCTCTCTATACCTAATTTGAGTACGTGAGGGCGTTCACACTGAAAATTCCAACGAGACGAAGTGCACTGCAAGTACCCGGATGGTGTACTCATAACGGTCAAAAAGCTGAGTGTGGAACGCTGCACACTTTCCACCCTAAACGGTAGCCATCTTGACTACGAAGCGGAAGGGGAGGGACTATCAACCCAATTCAAACTTGCGATAGTGGCGGCTGATATCGGCGGCAGTGATTTGGAAGCGGTGGTGGAGCAGTTTTACAGGTCCATACAGATGTAAGTTATAATATGACATTTAATGAAAATGATCTATATTGCTGTTTTACACGTAGTACTATTAAATTGCTGCGGTCAAAATCAAAATACGGCGTTAGTCATTCGTCATTTCCGGTAAGTATAGGCGTAGCACCCGATTTGAGACGATACTACCTTTTTGAAAATTACGCACTCCGGACGTAAGTGCATAGTGCTCATAGTGCATGATATCGAAGTGTACTGACGAAAGTACGCCATTTGAGATAAGACTTGCACCGGCTTCTTTAAAAGCTGACGTATGGCAGCATTTTGGATTTTTTGAGGATGGAGGAAAGATCGACAAGACTTTCACCGTTTGTAAGGTAAATTCTAAAAAAAATTAGAGAAGGTAATTCATCTGTTTTTCTTTCTCTAATGATCAACACAATAGTAGGAAATGATTTGCAAATTCTGAGTAGCAAACTCATATTTAAGAATCTGACCAAACTAAAATATGTGTGTGTGTGTGTGTGTGTGTATATATATATATATCACAAAATTTAAAGTCACGCATGGAAATGTACATTTAAAAAAAAAAAAAAAAAATTCGATTAATCGATAATCGTTTTAGAATCGAATCGTTGACCTCTGAATCGGAATCGAATCGAATCGTGAGGTGCCAAGAGATTCCCACCCCTAGCAGCAGCCATCCCCAGCAGGATGCAGTCTGACACAGGCACACACACAAAAACGCTTTAGGAACAACTAAAAAAAACATGAAGGACAGCACAAGGTGTTGACCTGGCCTCCAAATTCACTAGATCCCAAAGGCCCTCTACTAACAACATTCTGTTACCCTCAGAAGACCCATGTCCATTATCTTCAGATAACTGTGGAAAGACTGCAAAGGAAAGTAAGATGACCACACAGACAATTCAAGAAATGCAAAATTGCCAAACAACCACGGTGAAATACAACATTGCTGCAAAGAGCTTTAAAATGACTTCAAAGTGATACAAAGCAACCAGAGAGTTGATACGCTGCTACATATAATTATGAAATGACCACAAAGCTATAAAAGAGAGATCCTCATAATGATTATAGAGAGATGCAAAGACTGCACCATGCAATTCTTTGGAAGCTTAAAGCCAGAGCACCAGTCACTTGTAGTATTTCTCAGGTTTTGTTTTGGCAGCCGATCTCTTTTCCTTTGCCAGCCTGTATCCCCTCACATTCTTAATTGAAGGCTGTTTCCAAACACCACGGTTTTCCTAATCATGCAAATGAGGTTTTCGGGTTTTTATACATATGTGTTTCCTTTTTTAATTTCGCTCCAAATGTGAAACGCCTAATGACCGTGCGCACAAATAAGATTTAATAAGTGTGATATGAGGCTTGACTGATTGCCTGCCAGCATCGCTGCGAGACCCTAATGAATTGTTTCAGCAGTGATTATGAAAATGTGAAAAATGTGCTGTTCGTGGTCTTTTCAGGCAAACCAACCTGCTTGCAACTCAATGAACATTTCACAGGAAAGGGCTTGAATTGAAAAGACGTATGTGGACTGCTCTCTGAGGCTTGAAGTTTTTCATTTAAAAACAGTCTCAGTAAATCATCAATCCTTATTAATATAAAAGCAATAAATATGAGCTAAAATAAGTAATGAACAAGTTAAATAATCTGTGTTTGCACAATAAAAGCCAAGATATCTTGTTCAACCTGGACTGAAAGCCAGTGACAAGAAATGGGTCTTCAACAATGATTTAAAATGAATTAAAGGCTGGGCAGCTTTTACATTAAAAGGTAGGCTGTTCCATCATTTGGGAACTCCCACCACCAAAAAGGCTCTATCACCTCTGCTTTTGAGCCTTGATCTAGGAAAGTGCAATAGCAAATGGTTTGTTGACCTCCTGGATTCTAAAATAGACTGGAAGCCAGTGCAAAAATCACGAGAAACAAGAAAAGAATGGGACCCAAGATAGAGCCTTGAGGTACTCCACAGTTAAGAGAGGATGCATTTGAATAGTACTGGCCTAAGTGGACAGAGAAGCTCCCGTCTGATAAATAAGACTGGAACCATTTAAGGGCTGTACCTATAATGTCTCCACTCAAGTCAAGATGTGACATTAGGGTGTTGTGGTCTAACGGGTCGAAGGCAGCAGTTTGGTCCAAGAGAACCAGGACAGTTAAATGCCAATCATTTAAAAATTCAGCCTCTGTGCTATGGCATGATTTATAACCAGACTGAAACTTCTCAGAAATATATACAAATCAAGGTGTGACTGCAGTTGTTCAGAATGTACCCTTTGCTATAACTTTTGATAGAAAAGGGAGCTTGGGAAACAAGCGAATGCTGTTTTCATTGTTTTTCAGCATTCAGCCGCGTGAGAAAAAAAAAAGACTGCACACACTCTCAGAAGTCTTTTCAGTTGTTTCATAAAGATTTTTCCTGCTTTTTCTGCAGTAAGCTGTTTAAACATAATTACTGTATTAGAACTGACCGGCCTTGAGAAATGTACTTAGTATCATGTTGTTACATTGGCAACCAACATTTACTGGCTGTTGTTTTCTGATATCTGCTTCTCAAACTTCCTAATTCTCTATGATAAATACATCTTTGGGTTTTTGATAAGATAAGATAAGAACCTTTATTAATCCCAAAAGAAATTCGTGTTCTACTGGATGCATAAAGAGCAAAATACAGTCAACATTAAAGTGCAAATACACTTATAAAAAATAAGAATTATATTAGCAGAACATACAGATCTATTGAATGTCAGTGAAAAAAATTTGAATATGTAAGCCTGGACTTCAGTGGGAAATGATGGGTATTTTTCATAGTGTTCACAACAACTGAATAAGATCTCAGGTAATAGAATAATTCAAGGTTGCTGAGGATTTTCTGTGACCTAGCACCATCACCAAAATATGGAGGATGGAGCATCCGTTGCAGTTGATATTGAACATAACCAGTACAAGTTTCTAGCAACTTTGTGATTAATCAAATTATGCAGAACCACATGAAATGAAGGAAACCTGTTCTGGCGTAGGTTGCCCTCTCTTCTCTGAAGACAGACCTTATGTATGGATAAAAAATGCATGAGAAGGGAACCTCTTTGAAGTCACAAGTCTCTCCATGAGGTTCCTTGGGGCTCCAGGATGAGAATATCTTACTGTCCAACTGAGTTGTTTCACAGATAGAGTTTCACTTCCTGCTCGATCCCAGGGGGACGTCTAATTTGTTTAGATTAGCCCTCAGAAATGCAGCGCTTATTAGCGGCGCAGGGGATAGCAGGATTGCAGAAGGGGGAAGGAATAGCACAGAGGACATTGATGTGCAGATGTAGCAAACACTATGCAGGAGTTTAGACATCTCTCAAAGGTGGTCCAAGGGCTTCTGCAAACACTCTGGGATTTTCGTAAAGATAAATTAACACATGGCTTGGTATTGTTTAAGAATTGCTGTATCACCATCAAATGATCATGAGAGCTTTGTTCAGATGTTTTTCCACAAAGTCACTCTATGCAGGCTTTTAGTTTGTAGGGTGTTTATGCGTCAACATGAATTATACTCAGAAAGTGGGTACTCATACTAACGAACGCTTGATTTTCCCCCGTTGGTCCAGATCAGTTTCAAAGAAAATGCAGGAAGCCACCCACAGCTGGAAAAATGTAAATAAGTGCCAGGTGGTGAAGCAATTAAGCAATTTCTGCTACAGAAACTTACTGATCTGCAACTGAACTTGTTGCCGTTCCAGGTTTGTTTCCACTGTCTGGTTTGGAGACAAGCACAATTTTGACACCCTTCTGGAGTTGGCACTAAATCAAAATCCAGGTACTTCTAGGAGGGAGTTGGTGCTTGCAAACCCTGGCTACTGAATTTGTCAAACAGATATGTCAATGGCACTACTCATACTCAACACATGCAGTGCTGACTGCAGTATTGCATTCGACCAAGTCTAGCTGTCTGCTGTGTTGCCAGTTTGTTCAGATTTCTGAATAACTGTTGGATTGATGACCTCTAACAGTGGGCTGGTGTAGAATAATTCAAGGTGATTATAACAAATTACAAATATGAACTGCACTTTCCAGTAAGCACACATTATAGTGTACATCTGGGCTTCAACTTAACTTAGCACTGCTCACTAATATAGCAGTATATTGGTCCAGCTATACTAGTCTCTCATGTTAGCCAACGTACACCAATCAAGCATAACATTATGACCATCAAGGAGTGTCAATGATATGGGGTGGGGGTGCCTGGTCTGGTCTAGGTGGGTGCGATGTCTAAGTAACATCCACACCAATGAATGCCAGGTCCAAACGTTTCCCAGTAGAACATTGAATTGTCACAAGATGGTCAGTTATTTACCTCTCATGTCGGTGGTTTTAACATCGTGACTGATCAGTGTTTTGTCCACAATCATTCGGAATTGGTGGATTTGACAGTGTTTAACTCCTTTTGGCTTAGTAGTCGAATAAAGATGCATTCAAAGCCTTATGGACAGTGGAATACTGTGCATTATACAGTATACTATAGCTTATATGTTCAGTCTTTTGCAAAGGTTTTTGTTGGTAATTGAAAATTAGCAAGGTAAACCTTCATTAATACACAGGATTAGATGTTACAATCCCTTGTGCCAAAAAACACATTTAGAGGCCCTGTCCAACTGAGAAACCCTTACAAACCTACAGTCATGTGATATGATGCTTAACCTACAATCTAAATGAACTAAGTAAATGCTGCTGGCTTGTATGGCCTGCTGGTAATTGGAAATCAGCAAGGTAAATAATAAATCAGGGTCCACCTAATGTAATTACATCTACAGTACCATTGAAGCTTGGACATACCAACTAATTCTTGGGTTTTTGCTTATTTACTGCAGTGTACATCACCATTATGAGATTACACTTATGGATTTAAATAGTGAACAAAACAATGGACACAAAGCTAAATACAGTGGGGTATATTTCATATATTAAACTCTTCAGAGCAGTCACTGTTTGTGTCGGTGACAATGGAAGAGCCTTTAATGAATAGGTGTCCAGATGTCGGACTGCCACTTCATAGGCTGTAATCAATACACATTTATTTAAGCGCAGTTCTTCTGCTGAGCTCCATTCATAGCTGACGGTGGTAAATGTTGGCACACTGTCCAATAACCTGAAGTCTTCGAGTTCAGCTCGTTCCCCCGTTTTCATCATTCCGTCAACGCTGCAGTTATTACCTCCTTCTCCGGGAACTGCAGAGACAATGAAGTGAAGTGTCTAAAAAGTTATGAGCTGACGATCGAGTAAAAGAAAGGAGCTCTTACATGAAACTCTCCCAGCTCCTATTCTTCCTCACTGACATTACACCTTGCCAGCGATGCAGCGGCGGCTTTCTAATAGCTCTCATAGACTCGTAAAGTCCTCTGTGAGATCCTCAGAGGTTTGGCTTTTCTGGGTTACTGATTTCATCCTTTCATATTACCCTTTTCGTATGTCTTTCTATTCCCCTTAGCCCACGAGCCCCAAATTCGGGAAGGCAGATTCCTACGAAAAGCTGGAGAAACTGGGAGAGGGTTCATATGCTACAGTCTACAAAGGAAAGAGCAAGTAAGTATTCCTGCCTAATCCAGCCACTCTTCTTTATAGTTGATAAGAGCCACTCAAGCAAGCAGTGGATATTACATTTAATTATACAGGAGCAGTTCTGTAACCGAATGAATTAATTAAATGGAAAAGTAATAGGGGTTCCGGAGCATAGTTTTTATGTAAATAATTTTTCTCTTGTCTGTCACACATGCAGTATACAATGTAGTTCCCATTTTTTTTTTGTATTTTTTTATTCACTGCTTCAATAGTCATCTATCATGTTTTATGGTTTGCTGCCCTTCTCCCAGGTTTTGTTAATTAAATTCCAGAAAATGAAAAGTTCACACATTGTGAGCGTACAAAACTCAACAGACTCTAATCTTCCCAGTAATGATGTTGTTTGCCGTCGCTCTGCACTTACAGCAGCTTTGATTGGTGAGCTCTGTTCGGTTGTAATCCTGCAGCCACGTACCCGGGTCTCACTCCACTGCAGCTGAATCACATCTCATTGACTGTCCTTCCTGTTCTATGGCTTCAATGATGTTATTATTTTTTTTATTATTATTCACAAAGAAATCCACAAGATTGTTTCATTATTGTCCTTGGCATCATTTCCAGGGTGAATGGGAAACTGGTGGCTCTTAAGGTGATTCGTCTGCAGGAGGAGGAGGGGACGCCCTTCACGGCCATTAGGGAAGGTAAGATGTTTATGGATGAAAAGAATTTCAAGCACAGATGTATATTCATTTCCATTTTGGATCGGCTACTGGGACCCTGTGTCAAATCACAAAGAAGTAGACAGTTTAACGATCTGATGCATTGCCTTTTGGTTTCAACATCAAAAGTAGAGGATTAGCAAGGAGAGGATTAGGAAGTTGCATGCTGCTAATGACAATAATGCACTGGCTCTGAGGGTAATATAGGTTTATATACATGTATATTCTCTGTGTTTTTGCAATGTAGGCTTCTAGTTTCACGTTTGTCTTGCCTATTGAAGTACCAGCCTTCTAATCTTGTGAGTCACAAATACTGCAGACCAGATCAAATGAGTCCTTAACAATGGTCCAATGTGTGTTGGTTCCCAACTTGGCAATCAGACAGAGTAGATGTGATATTCTTCTTCCATTCATATACTCATATCATTCATGACCATTCAAACATCACAAACAACTCCTGAAATGGGATAAATGTTGCAAACAGGGACTAATTGAACTTCAATTTAGTTTTTATCATGCATTATCGCCACAGTAACATTTATAAATGGTCTGATCTTCTGTCACATCTCAAGATCTGGGATATATTAGATGGAAAGTGAGAACAATTAACATCAATGTGTTCGCTGTGGGAGAAATGGCCAGATGGGAAGTGAGTTTGACAAGAGCAAAGTCCCAGTGGCCAGGCAACATGGTCAGAGTTCTCAAAAAGTATTAAGCCAGGAACCAGCAACAGTGGTTTACAGCGGTTCCAACTCACAACTTAAATGCCTCAAAGGATTTCCTGCTAATATCTTGGTGCCAGATGGATGTCCCAATTGGTATCGGGGCCGATCCAGGCATTTTTTAAAATGATTTATTTTAGGTCTGCCATAAACCAAAACCACATCCTAGTGGCGTCAAAGCATCTTCTTCTTCTTCTGTTTTCGTGGCAGTTGGCTGGTGTTAAAACTGCCGAAAATTGAAGAAGAAGATGAACTAAAGTCACGTGACTAAACATGTCTGCTATGTAGAAGCACTTTATTCTGGAAAATGAAGTCAGTCAGACAGAAAATTGTAAATTACGCAACGTGAATGTTTGGTGAGGTGGTAGTAGGTGATCGTTATTCAGTACTACCAACTTAATTCCAGAATAGATAAAAAAAAAATAAAAGACTTTCCAGAAAAGGACATTTTGTTAATTTAAAATCGGATATTATTAATATTAAAAGATATTGAAAAAAAAACAAAAAACAATTATAATGACAGTACAGAGCATGTCCGGGCTTGGTTTGCCCTGCCAGTTATGGACGTGAGCTTCCCTTTAGAAACCCCCACTCCTACAGGCACAACTGGTATTTAAACTGAGATGAAAAACTGAGGCTGTGTTTGATCCGTATATGATCCAGGCCTGATGAAGAGCTGTACTGGACTCCACACACATACACACACATACCGTACAAACTCTCCCTGAGAGTGGATCAGAAACACATTTTGAAATTGAACTAATTCAGCAATTACTGAGCGGGAAGCTCCCAGCGCAGATATGTGAGCAGCATTACAGACTGCTGCTGAATAAAGTAATACATCTAAAGTAGAGGACAGCGAAGTGTGTGTGTGTGTGTGTATGTGTGTGTGTCTATGCCATTACTAGAAATTGGATGGGTGAGTATGTGTGTGAGGAAGGGGGTTGGATCTTCAAACTGGTGACAGGATCTTTGAGGTATCAGACTGCGGCGCTAACCTCCTGCCTACTGAGAGGAGTCCTGCCTTTGATATGCTTATCTGATTTTTTTTTTAACAACCTTTAGGTACTCATATATGATGAATGTATTCATGAGACTCATCACACGCTGGCTCTCTGCGGATCTGTCCGTCAAAGCTCCCCCCCTGCGCCCTTGGAACAGAATGTTGTGTTTGCTAAGTTAATCGCATTGGCAACCGTCCGAAAATCCCATTTACGCTCATAATAAAAAATGCACTTGTTATGCCGCTCTCACATTCGGTCCTAATGAAACCGCTCCTTGTGTCGTTCCGCTGTGGCTGTCATTTGTTTGTTCGCGGGGACATTTTGTCTCAGTAATTGCTGGAAAATGAGCTTTTCAGTTTGTTGCTTAGCTATAATCACTGCTCTGAAAACTTACTTGCAGATGTTCGTTTTTATTCAAAAGTAGAGGGGCTGGCAAAAATATGCATTTCGCCACCAATTGCATGTGCAGTGGAACTTCAGAAGTGGAGTCGAGTCAATGAGGTTGAGAATTCTTTATGTGGTCGTCTTCAATATCTGCCAACAAACCGGTGTTCTGATCCGTTTTAAAAAAGTGAAATGTCCTATTAAAATACATCATAATATTGTATAATATGTGATAAATAAAGGATTATCATATCTTATAACGTAATACTTATGTAAGTTTACTTTTGGGTTTGTCAGCTTTCAACTGCCAGTGAAAGTGAGATGTGTGTCTGAATTCTTGCACAGTTATCTTTCTGAGGACCCAATTTTAGTTTTACACCAACATAGTGAGGACATTTGTGCAAAGTGAGGACATTTTGGCCGGTCTCTTCTTTACAAGGCTGTTTGAGGGTTAAGACTTGGTTTTAGGGTAAAGGTTACAATTGGGTTATAGCAGGATAAGGGTTAGGGTTAGGCAGTTAGTTTGGATGGTTGGCGTGAGGGGCTAGGGAATGCATTATGTCAATGATTGCCCTCACAAAGATATAGCCATACAAACATCTGTGTGTGTGATCCAGGTATTTCCATAACTGCCAGCACGCCAGGCTTCTCTCATGCAGCCTCCTTCTCTCTGTTACCACAGGGTGAATTTGTTAATTGACTGCTGTCGAGAGGATTTGGATCGTTCCTCTGCTAGCGTTAGTGGATGTCTTTTCAGTTGAGTGTGCATTGCAGTAGTGTTTTTGTTGTATTTCAGGACTGACATGTCACGGTAGTACGGGCTTCATCTTCAGTGAAGTATATCCACACACTTGATGAACCGCTGCTAGTTTGCTGCAGCGACCCACTGGGCTCCTCACCTCCTCCTCATGTTGCTATTGTTACGTGATCAGTGACTAGTCATCATGAGGCTTAAACTGTCATGGTACAGCAGTGAAGAGACAAACTGACTAGTCAACTAGTCTGTACAAATCCTAGTGCTAATGGCAGAGACAATGTGAGCTTTGTGGGGTGAGGCAGCAAGTAAGAATGCGTAGCTCAGGGCTGTGTATTGACATGTACTGCAACACTGTTTACTTGTTTTTCCTATGAATACATGTGACTCTGCACCCATTTGTTGGAGGTGCAGAATTTTCCCACGCAAAGCAGACTAATGTAAACTGTGAACAATCACCACATTTATCACGTCTTCTTCTTCTTCTTCTTCTTTTTCTCCTGTTATTTGCGTAATCCTCCTCGATTGTTCTGAGGGTGTGATTCTGATAAAGCAATGTGAATCTCTTTGCAAGTCTGTCCCAGCATGAATAGATCAGTCCCAGCCTTCCCCCAGTAAGCTCTGTAATCTTTGCCAGTACAGTAATGGGCGATTCGATCATTTCCTTTACACATCATCTCACTGCTAATTAACAGTGTCTCTTGCATCATAAATGTGTTGACAAATGAGGGTGAGAACTTCCAGCAGTAAATCCTCCCTGCATTGTCTCGATCTGTTTTAATCTTCTCTAATCCCCTATATGCAGTGAGGCGTTGTAGTGATTCAGCTAATGAAGGCATAGATCAGGGGTGTCCAACAGTTTTTTTTTACCGTGGGCCACTTATGGAACAATATATGAAAGGCTGGGCTACTCAGGCGACGTATATTCATGGTACATAAATGTAGAAAAATTGTGCTTCATGAATAATTTTTTAAGAAATCCATCATACATCAGTATGCAGAAGTATCAGTAAAGGGTTTTCATTTATTTTGTTTCTAAAAGAGTTGGCTGCTCATTCACAACTCTCCGTCAGGACATTAGGTGAGGGGGTAAAGGGAAAAGGTCCATATTTCAAGCTTGTTATGCAAATAGTTGATTGGACTTATTAACGCTTAAATGCTGTGCAATATATTTTTAACTCATTGTTGTAGTCAGTGGGAACAGTGACGCTTTGGACTGAAGGATGGTTGGCAGAGCAGGAGAAAGTTTGGTGGTTGAGATGTAAAGGAAATCACAGAGGTAGCTGTTGGTCATTCTGGTTCTCAATTCTCAATTTTTTTCTGTAATGCAAACTAAGTTATCGTCAACGTGCTGCATAAAAAGTTGGTGTCTGTGGAATCTCACCACATGCAATCGACAACTGTGTTTCTAGACATGCTAACGTTGTTGAACGGTTGCAGTTTTTTCCTGGTACATTAATCTTGTGACTTCAGTGAGGCACTCTTCTATGAAGTCACCGTCTGAGAAAGGTTTCCCGTGTCAGGCAATGAGTCGAGGACCTTAGAGCTGGCTGTTTTTCCTGCATTTTCCTGTGTTTTGTTAACATGGATTAGCGCTAGCTGCCATTTCTGCTCTCGTTCTGCACCAGTGTAGGTCTGACGCTTGGTTTCATAGTGTCGTCGTATATCATACTCTTTCGTCACATCAACTGTTTCATTACATGTCAAACAGACACATTTAAGAGTACAAGATATGAAGAAATATTCATTATCCAAAGTGTCTGAAATGTTCCTCACTTGCGTTTCTTTGGTTCTAGCATTTTTCGTCAAAAGTCTTCTTTGATTAATCTTTTGTGAAGAAGCTGCAGCACTAAAGATGTTGCGCCACCTGCTGTTGAAACTAAATAGTACAATACAGTCAAGTGCTAGTTCCTTGTGTGGGCCACGTTGCATTAAATGTTTAGAATTTGTCGTGGGCTGTAGGTAGAGGTGATGGTAAGTGCTCTGGTACGTCAGTATGTCTCTGACAGTAACTCTCTGTCTGCTCTGTTCTGTGCCTGCAGCGTCTCTCCTGAAAGGCCTGAAGCACTCCAACATTGTGCTCCTCCATGACATCATCCACACCAAGGAAACCCTGACTCTGGTCTTTGAATATGTGGTGAGTCTGCACACTGAGATCACCCATGTGGACCCATGACAGGCACGCCATAGAGGTCTGAAATTAGATTGAGGATCTGTTTTTAGCATCCAAAAGGAAATTAAACCACAGCTTTAGAAGGGGAACAAAAGTCAACCCTCATGTGTGTGTGTTTTTTTTTTTTTTTTAGTTTGAATGATTTGACCCTCAGTGCCTGCTTCCTGATTGGGTTTCTGTTTTTAATACTCTGCCTACGGAAACATGAGCTGTGGATATTTAGATTGGCATACTCTTGGTTGCGGGGCACTTGAAGAATGTAAAAACAGCCTGGGCTTTTTCCACTGGTAAAATCTGTGCCATAATACTGCAGCCAGATCCACCGGAGACTGGTCTGTTTTTGCCCGCAACTTGGAGCCAGGCGGCCATTTTATTGGAAGCTCACTGTTTTAGTGTGTTTTCACAACTGCCCTGTTGAAAACCGTGGACGCATATAACAGCAAATAATGTTATATTGATGTATTTATGACTTGGAAGAAAGCTCTGTCTTGTCAGTACTGTCTCTACAATTTAAGCATGTCCTTTACCAGTCTGCAAGATCAGTACTGGCACTGATTCGTCCACATTTCCAGTAAATTAAATTATATCCTCTATTTGAAGCACATACAGAGTATAAGCACTATTGACCAGTTTTAGCTGCAATGGTATATGAGTATGGTGGGTGATGAGTAACAACAAAAGGGTAATAGTGAAAAGCAATGTACCAGAGGGCAGGGTCAAACAGTCCCCTCCAACGACGGGTAAGTATTTGATCATTAACAGACACTAGTCATGTGAGTTTCTAATGGGTAACACCCACAGATGTTCCTATCCAACTCCCCACCAGTCCTTTAGAATAGAAAAAGCTTCTTGGATCAGTGGCAAAATGTCTTCAAGAAACCCGACAAGTCCAGCTGCGAGGTCTAGGATATACAGTGCAACGCATGTAAACTGTGGGTTCTTCAGTCAGTGTTTTGGATTTGTTTGAAAAGGGCAGATGAAAAAACCTCAGGGACTCTGAAAAGAGCTAAATCATTGCAACCAGTACCACTGTGCTGAGCCAACTCCACTGCATTGGCTCAGCACTGTAATAAAATATACAGCAGCTATATTTAAAAGTGGGTATGGTGATTACAAATACTAGCTCAGTTATTTTAGCAGCGTGCAGAGTACAGTATAACATACAGAGTATTGCATAAAACCAAATAAGAGTGCAAGATATGTAGCATTAACAGCAATGCAAATAAAGTACTCTGTAGTATTAGCAGTAGTGCAAGCAGCCAGTTGTTTAAGCAGTCTGCACAATACAGGATTACATACAGCACACTATAAAGTGCAACAGTAAAAAGAACCTGTGGAGTTGACAGTGGTGCAAACGTTACGTTCATTATCAATGCATTTGTGAATTGGCCAAACTGTTCTTTTTTACTGCTTAATTTGCAAAAACTATATCTGTTGATGATTCCTTCCAAATGTATACTGTTGTGATGTAGTTGTAAGTACAACGCTAACTATAGGAGGCAGGGTCGAGAAATTGTTAAATAATTATTTAAGTATTTAATTATTGTTAATTATTGTCATAATAATATAATGACATGTATAATATGTATAATATTTGTTTGTTAATTTACTGATAATGTCTTTAATTTAACAGGTAAGAAATATTGAGTTATTTTCAATAAAAATTTAACGTTTTCTAACGGTGTATGAAATGTAGCTTTTATATTCGAAAAAATTACATTTGATACCAGAAAAAAACCCAATTACTGTAGATCTAAACCAGGGATGTCAAACATACGGCCCATGGGCCAAAACCGGCCCGCCAATGGGTCCATTCAGGCCTGCGGGATGAATTTGCAAAGTGCAAAAATTACATGGGAGACCTTAAAGGGGAATTACCGTTTTTTACAACCTGGACCTTATTTCTGGCATAAAATACGATTGTTTACTCACCCATAGAACTTTGGTGTCATCTGGAGTCGTTCGCAAGATATTTAGCTCCAGTGGAGCGCCGCCTATATCCATATAGTGGGAGTGACTGGGGCACCGAAACACAGCCTCTAAATAACGCATTATCTGCCGCGAAACTCGTTCATTTCACCAATATTTTGTTATGATACGCTAGTGCTATTCCCCGTTGAGTGCGGAGTTACCAGAGGTTGTAAAAAACGGTAATTTCCCTTTAACTGCCAATTTTCGATAAAATTGTCACCTGTTTGTAGTTTGTCCACTAGGGGTCGCACCGTTGTTGTCAGAGTTCTGGATATAACAAAACACTGAGACCCAGAACAGACGGCAATGTGCCGAAATTGCGAAAAAATGTTCTTAAGAAATTTCAGGTTGTTCATAAAATGTTTTGTATTTGAAGTTGTTGTATTTATAGGTTACTATTCTATTAAGTTGCTGGCCTGGCCCTCAAATTGGGCTGTATGTGTCCCCTGAACTAAAATGAGTTTGACACCCCCGATTTAAAAGTTCAGTGTGTGTCGGCACAAAGCACCACCACCACGCTCTGTCACACGCTTTCCGCAATGCGATCTCCAGCTTTGACGAAGTGAGAACCACAAGTTGAAGAGCACAATGCAGCTAGTGTTACATCCACACCTCCTGTAACTGCCAACTTGGTGGTGAGCAGAAGCCCTGAAATTAAACTTTATATTCTCTGAAACATTTACAGTCGATGCCTACATTTTGAACTGTTGTCTGGTGTTAAAAGAGGCACGAGTGAAACAAATTTGTGAATATCTGCCCAAAATACTGAAAGTCCAAACAATAAGAGTGAATTATCGCCCAGTCCAGTGGTGGGAATAACCTATTTAGGACATTTTTACTAGTTAATAATAGCAAATATTCTGCTTCTGCATAGAAAAAAAAGGTGTAGTGGACAACACGGAATCTACAAGGTTGCAACCAGTCCAGATCCACTCCTTCCTTTCCATGCACCAGCTGACAGCGGTCTCTGATAGTCGCATTTATATTCAGGTCAATCTTTGATCTTGAAGTGCATGCAGGCCAGGCCAGATTTCTACCCTCAGCTTACTCAGCTTTCCACCTCACGGGCATTTAATGAGCCTGAAAGACAGCACAATGCCCCCTGTTGGTAGATGAGACACATGTCAAAGGTTCTGCTGTGATCAGAGCTCAGCGGATCGCACCTAAATGTGGAACGAGATAAAAGGTGTGGTTGGATTTAGAGTTTAAACGGGGAGATGAGTCAACCCTTCCTCACAGAATCCTCTCTCATTAGAGATATATATCTCTTAGCACAGTAAATCTTTCAATCGTGACGCTACAGGGTATTATTTGCTTTTCCATATATTAATTCAACCTCGCGGGGTCAGTGGGGTTTCATTTGATTAAAATGCTAATGCACTTCTTTATTTTAATGTGTCTTCTGCGTTCAATGTCGGAATCAGGAACACAGAGCCAGAGAAAAAAAATATATTCCGTTCATTGTTCTCCTCTCAAAGCTAACGATAACTGACAGGGAGATGGGGAAGTACACAGGGAGAGGAGACAGACAACTGAATGGGGAAACAATAACACGCATTATAGAAGAGAGGAGATGGAAACAGAGATGGAGAGAGAGCAAGGTTTTGAGTAAGATGGACGGGCCGTGTCCATGTTGAGGCGTCCGTGTGAATTATTCAGCGGACGTGGCGCCGCCGGTGTAGGAGACTGTAAATATCGGTGTGATTTCTGAGCCACTGACTCAGGTTTGCTGATGGAAGACATCAGCTCAGCTCAGGGTAAACGCTGCTGTAGTCTCCGCCCCATTGTAGGGTCGACCAGTCACAGCGGTTGATTTTTGCATGGGGAAGCTCCTTGTTTCAGCTAATTATATTCACGTTAAATGCACATAACACCAAAATGTTGGGGCTTACATTTAACACTGTGTCGTTTTTGTTTTCCAGCACACAGACCTCTGTCAGTACATGGACAAACACCCCGGGGGGCTGCATCCAGATAACGTGAAGGTAATGTATGCATAATTATCTGCTGGTCACAACAAAGTCTATGCAACAAGGATGTTGTCTTACAAGCAAGCAAGATGTTTTCTACATTAAAAAGAGATATTTGTTCACCGCAATTTTTGAGTGGTAGTTGCCAATGAAACATAAATCCAATGGGAAATTCCCTAACCCTCTCTGGAATTTTTTTCTCATTGATGTCGTGTCCAGCAAATGTAACTACCAAAGATCGGACTTGGCTGAAGCCCGATACC
The DNA here is from genome assembly GCF_963514085.1 of Chelon labrosus. Lineage (NCBI taxonomy): Eukaryota > Metazoa > Chordata > Actinopteri > Mugiliformes > Mugilidae > Chelon > Chelon labrosus. Next base: position 26,408,101 of record NC_140345.1, read on the forward strand.
AATCCAGTACGATCCATTTAAAAATGCTTGGATTGAACTGACCGTGAAGTCCAACTTCCCTCCGCCTACAAATGTTTTGCGGCGGAAAGTTGGTTTTGTGTCACTCAGTTGGGAACTGATGATACTCCAGCAAAGATCTGCCAATTAAATCCTTTATGTGGTGATATTTCCTTCCCTGTATCAGCTGAAACACACCCCACAAGGAAATCTAGTTTGCATGTTACCAGACTCACTTTCTGATAAGAATTGATGCTACTCTGTAACTCTGTGGCTAGGACAGAATTGCTGTTAGATAGAACCTCTCACAGCTTATCAATACTGAGCACGTTCCTAGGAACAACTGTAACACCTGTTATTCACGCACTGGAGAGCAGTGCATAAAATTATGCAGATGCAGGTCGGGAACTTTAGTTATGAGGGGGTTACAGCTAAAACAGACACCGAGTGTGTTTACGCCGACATGAATATCCCGGTGCAGATCAAGTTTTTGGAGTATCCAGTTTTTGTGTTCGCTCTTTGGGGAAACAAACCGTATGTGTCTGGCGTCTGACATTTCAAGCTGGGACAAAACAGCATTTAGCATTTGGGTAATGAAAAATTTGACGGGAGAGAGCGTGGAGATGCTGACCCCGCAGTAAACGACCTATAGGATGCCGGTTTCCCAGCACGTATAGTTTAACGAGTCAGGTCAACAGCCACTGTCACCTTCGTTTAAGATTACAGGAATGTCACAGACTGCTGCTCGAACGGCACGAAGACGTCGGCAGCCTAGATCTTACTCTAGCAGAGGCAGAGTATTCAAAGCAACTTCTATTATGAATGTACTTGGCAACACAACATAACATCTAGTCACCTCAGATTACACACTGCGTCAAGTTTACGCACGTATTTTCATGCCAGTGCAGCATCGATGCAACAATGTTCAGCTTCGTGGGAGCTTCTACCTTTATAATGGCTCACTATCTATGGTGTCCTAGCTATAGATAGATATCATACAGTTAGAAATACCTGATGGATGTTGCACCAGTGCCATGTCAATATCTCTTTTAATAGAATGTGGTCGAACTAATAAAATATGTAGCATTCAATTGAAGCTTGATGCTTTTAACAGTTTATAGTGTACCGTAACTGCAAAGTGGTGTGTAACAAGTAAAAGTAGGGCTCGTTACTCATGAGTACCACAAACAACATCCTGTTACCAGACACCACAGGACACCCTCAGAAGGCCTTTGTCCATTTTCTGATGAGTCACAACTGTTCTGGAGGCACAGGGTAGACCTACACGATATTAGAAAGGTGGTTATAATCGTGTGTAATTTGTAGTATTGGGGTTTTTTTCAGTTGAGATGTGATCTAAATGTTCTTGACTTGAGACCGAAGGGAAAAGAACCGGCTTTTGTTGCATCTCCACAGGGAGTCCAGTGTGAGCCGCCATTTTTGGACTAATGTTTTGCCTCCAAAACTATGAATCCTGTATAGTAAATCCTCAATTTTATACAATGCTGTACCCTTCAGCAGTCAGGTTCATGTTTAAAGTGACATATGGTACCTTGGGCTGGGTTCCATTAAGGCATATTTTTGTGGTTCGAGTGATGCAGATTGCCTCTCGTGAAGGGTCATGTAAGAGAAAATGGCTGAGAGAACCAATATTTTAGGTCGCCCTGACCCAACACTGTACTCAAAACCAAATAAATGAAACTGCCGTTGAGTAATTACAGTCACTGTATTCATACTGAGCAGTTCCGAGCTGCCTCCATTACACGAGTGAGCACACACAAAGCCACACGAACAGATTTGAAATAGCCGAGGAGCCTCACCAATAAGTAACAAAGTCAGCGGGAGCCAAGCAACGCCTCGCCCTGCTCTCAGAATAATCTCAAATTATTCACGTGGAGCTCGACACGGCTGCTGTCAGCAGGAGAAACACATTATTTATGTAAATCCTTGATGGTAAAAGGTACGAGCTGTTACATAACAGATGCAACCTGAACTGTCACCTCGCTGCATGACGGAACATCGTTAACACTCGCACCGACACCGCCGCCACCACGCGGCCTCATTCACTCCATCATCGCCTCTTCTCCGCCAGTTCATTTGTGTTGGCAGTGTTCTCCAACAAACATCACTGAGTGTCTATAATGCTTCAGAGGAGAAGAACGGTCTGCCATAAGAGAGACTCACTTTATGTCGGGTCAGTCGTCAAAATAGAAATCATCCTTTATATTTTCCTCTGGTTGAGTTTGAGCATTTAGATTCCTCGGCTGGATTTAAATATAGATTATTATTTAACTGATTATGACATTTATTCCTGAACCTCAACTATCACATACTACATTGAATGTACACCAGTCAGGCATAACATTATGACCACCTTCCTAATATTGTGTAGGTCTCCCTTGTGGTGACTCATCAGAGAATGGACTTGGGTCTTCTGAGGGTGTCCTGTGGTGTCTGGCAACAGAATGTTGTTATTGGGGGGGCTTTGAGGGGAGGGGCCTCTGTGGATCATCCCACAGATACTTGATCAGTTTGGGATCTAGTGAATTTGGAGCATTTGGATTAGCATTAGCACAGCTACCTCAGCTTTGACTTTGGAGGCCAGGTCAACACCTTGTGCTGTTCTTCATGTTTTAGTTGTTCCTAAAGCGTTTTTGACTGTGTGCCTGTGTCAGGCTGCATCCTGCTGGGGATGGCTGCTGCCATCAAGGAGTGTCATTACTATGGGATGGGGGTTCCTGGTCTGGTCTAGGTGGGTGCTACATGTCTAAGTAACATCCATACCAATGAATGCCAGGTCCAAACGTTTCCCAGCAGAACATTGTATGGTCTTCTCCTGTCAGTGGTTTTAATGTTGTGGCTGATTGGTGTAAACGTAAATTGCACATTTTGGAGTCCATATACAGCACCCGCCACTGTATTTCCGTCGAGTTCCCTGCCAGAGCACACTGACAATGTTTCCATGTACTTCGTTGAGAATCCCTCACCTTACACAGCCGCCAGGATTTCAGTGGATTTTACTGAAGTGAGCTTCAAAAAGATCAGGTAGCTGTGCTAATGCTAATTCAAGTGGTTGGTAAGCTGGACAGAGATGGAGAAATTGCTGTTCTGGTCAAACAAAGTCAAGAGTTTGGAAATTATAACACTGGTCGGATTTACAGAGAAGAGTCTGTCTGTTTCACCTGTAACCGTGGTAACTGTAACCAAAGATGGCAGCAGCTGTAGGCTTAAAAATGCTTAGACCACATAAAAATACACAAAAATAAAACCAAAATGTCATTGATGGAAAAAAAAATACAGAAAGGGTGGATTTAATCACATGAATCATGTCTCAGTTATCATTAGGGAGTTTCCATCGTTTTAGCGTAATATGTCCTGTTTCTGCTGCAACCCAATTGCAACCGACTCACTGAGCGGGACTGAGGAGACTGACTGATAAGACTGGGTCCTTGAAAAGCCCCCTCGGTCCACAGATCTGAATGCCACAGAAAGTCTCTGGTGGGCTTTAAAGGACGCAGTGGTAGCAGCAGCATATTAACCAAAGGATATTAATGAGCTGAAAGATTCTGAATACAAGGCTAAAACTGAGAGACATGTTTGAAACTCATGGACTTAAAGTTAAAGGATTAGAACTATTTGCAAAAAATCTTCAGCTGGTTTTAATAACATTTTATTCACATCAGTATTACAGTATGTCTTGCAGGTTAAGGTAAGAGAACGGCACGTATCAGTTCCTCTTTAGGAAACTATGGGACCTGACCATTCTCTTATCTGACAAACCTCTCATGTTTTTAGTCAAGTATACCCTTTACTATTAAAATACATAAAAAAACATAAATATTTAAAATTCCCTTTTGTTTTTATACTACTTGCATCTCACACCTGTTGAGGTCATGACTGAATTTATGACTCGTGTCTCATTAAGCCTGTTATTTGGATGTTTTATGAATGACTGTGAGGAAGTGCAGTCACTCAGATATCCTCCTATTTACTAATCAGCAACATAAAAGCTATTAGTGCCTCCACTGGTCCTGGATCAAATTAACATTTAGAGACATGCACTTAGACGCTCACTGCTAATGTAATTAGTGGTCAAGAACCAGCGAGCTGTGAGTGGGTGTGTTCTTGTACAGCTATCTTTCTGAGGACCCTCTGAGGGTTTTACACCATCGGAGTGAGGACATTTGTGCAAAGTGAGGACATTTTGGCCGGTTCACTCCTTTATAAGGATGTTTAATAGGCGGTTTAGACTTCTGTGTTAAGTTGACGCAAAAGCTACGGCGGCAACGCAGACCCCTACCCAGTAACTGATGTGCACCTCCCCAGAAATGCAAAGCAAAACGCAAGAGCTGTGATTGGTCCGCTTGGTAGTAGCGTGTTTGAGGAAAAGTTAACCGAGGAGGTTTCGGAGATACAAACATTTGTTTGATTAGTCTTTGGTGAAATTTCGGCAAAAGTTTCAGTCGCCATTGTTGAAAGTGAAGCAGGATGTAGGAACAAAAATTAACCCGACTGGCAAAAAAGACACAGCGCCAACTACTGTTTGGGGGGTGTTTTTACAGAGCGAGCCAGACTGATAGAAGTAGAAATGTCTAGGTTGTGCAGTACTCTAAAAGCACCTTGAGGGTTAAGACGTGGTTTTAGGGTAAAGCTTACAATTAGGTTATGGTTAGGATAAGGTAAAGTGTTTCGCACTTAGTTGAGATGGTTACCCTAACCCTGCAGTTTCATATTTAAAGTACACTTAAGTCTGATCTGGATGATTTAGAGTAAAATCCTACGGAAACCGTCTTGTTCCACGGCAACATTAACTCTTCTCGGCCCATGTACTCGACTGCAGCTCTGGCGTAATTGAACACAAGTGAGTATGACCTCATCCAGGCTGCTGCTGAAGTGCTCCTCTTATTAGATTATACCCAGTCAGCTGAAGGGCCGTGACTCTGTGACATCTACATAGATCAGTTGGAAGTCGACACCCACGATCCATGTCTTCGAGCCAAATATCAGCTCGTATTTGCTTTTACAATTGCATTACAAGGGAAGTGCCTGATTGCACTTTAGTCATCGGGGCCACGTCAATATAAAGGGCAGGCAATCACAGCAATGATGTAACATTTTATTCTACGAGTTCTTACCTGCTCCACTCCACTATAAGATTTTGTCAAAGAGATGTCTCGGTCTGAGCTGTGTTTCAAAGATTTTTCCTCATGATTGCCAAATTAGCTGCAGCTGCATTAATTGCAGTTTAGAGCCGTTGTTCGTTTTGCCACCTGATTAAAACGTCTTTAGCTGAGTTTTTGTCTCATTTATTTATTTTATTTTTATTTAACAGGTCGTTAGTCAACTCTCATTTGAACTCTCAAATGAACAACGGCTCTAAATTTCAGACATTTGTTTTTATGTCTTAAGCCTCACTTATCGCCATCGTGGTGTGTGGTTACCATGGTTACATGTGTAATTTTCATTGCTTCCCATTGTACTTGTTCACGCACACATGTCACTCTCCTCTGCAGTGATACAACAGGTGGACTTTCCTCAGTAGTTCCACTAATATTTTTTTAATATTATTTCCAAACTGTTTAAACTGAAACATTATCTCTCTCTTGTCTCTGTCTGTCCTACTCAAAGTTGCATTAGCATTAGAACAATGTTACCGTTCATCGTTCAGTTCATGATTCATTTTCTTCCGAGAACTGAGAAATAGAATTTAAATTCTTGAAATAGCATCGCTGACAGACACATAATGAATGGAAAGTGCTTCTATTTAATGGCTATTTATGAACGAGATGTTTAAGGCTGTTGAGGAAAAACTTTGTATTTAGTGACATTTTGCCATCTGGTCATGTTCTGATTGTTTTTGTTATTTTATATATTGTTTACCCTTGTTTTCATTTCTGAAATTAGCATAGACTACAAGTATACATCCACGAAAATACTAATTACATTTTTTGGCTAAATATAGGAAATCAATATATCAATAAATATTTGTATTTTGATCCGTATATTTATTGGACATATGTAATTGTAAGGTGAAAGGGAGTAGCTTAAATCAAAGCATAACAAATTCAAAAAGGTTTGCAAATGCTGCCTTAAAATTAAATCATAATAACTTTTAAATTATAAAGACCTATTTCCACAGTCAGCTGTTGTGGTTTCTGGTTGCTAGCCCCTGCACTATTTTAGTCACCTTGCTGCTGACTAATATAGATTTAGTGGAACTGGAATTACTCTCAAAATGGTCACAAATGTGTGTTCCATGATATACAAGTGGAACATGAGATTCACAAATGCATATTTTAATTCACGCGTAACTACCGACCAATTTGAACATAGTAATTGCACAAATTTAGACATAGCATATTATTTTATGCACATTTTTTTTATAAGACTAATTTCACTGCATATAGATTTTGTCGCTTAAGCATGCAGAGATTCCTACAAGTCGCAAACAACTTTAGACTTCAAAACTAAGGGTCTGCTGAAGCTGACAAGTGACATTGAAGAAGGATTCTGTCAGTGTCATTCTGTGGTTTGTGCAATGGTGCTTCAGTAAATCCATATTTACACAGAGGGGCCCTGGACTGTGACACAGCTGCTCATTAAAACACAAGCCAAAGAATATTCTGTGCCTATCTGGACCCCTTTGTGGCCAATGCCACAGAGCAGGTTAATGCTGGCGGTCGACTCGCCCCATTAAGGACAACACCATCCTCATGCTTAGTGGAAAAGATAAAGGCTCTTTCAGTGCCTGCTAGCAGATGGTAGCATCTTTTCACTCCATTTAACACTTCTACATTTTATCTCCCCCTCGCTGATTTCACCACTTTTGCTCATATCAGCAAAACGATGCGTTGGGGATTTGTCAGCGAAACCGAATGTTGGTGTTCGGAGTCACATTTTGATTGCTGGTGTTCATGTAAATTTTGACAACATCCATGCTGGGATGGTCTGAGTGTTTCATTGAAATGGTTTGTGCGCCAACATAGAGCATTTACACTTCACCAGGTTGGTGCGTTTGTGTCTGACAGTAGATTTTTAAGAACTGATCTCAACAGCAAAAATATACAGACATGGTTTTCCTTCCAAATGCCTCAAATGACCTGTAAATACCCGACAAGGACTTCTTGGGGCTATGATGGTTATTTCTGAGATTTCCTGGTGAAGGTAGAAGAAGTGCAATGTGGTTAGGGTATGGGTGAGTGTATGGCAAGGGTTGAACGGACTAGTCAACTAGTCACTTTGTCGACTGCACTGCTGTACCATGGTCATTGCAGAAAACTAGTGCAGAAAACTTTTTTTTTGTGTGTGTGTGTGTTGAATCAAGTTGGTAATATAGACTGACGATCATCTACTACCACCTCACCAAACATTCACATTGAGCAATTTACTAACTGGTCTCTAACTGATTAGAGAGTAAAATTCTTCCACACAGCAGACATGTTTAGTCACCCAGTTCTTCTTCAGCTTTGACGCTAGCCAACCACCACTAAAACAGAAAAGGAAGAAGATGTTTTGATGCTCTAAGGACGTAGTTTTACTTCATGGCAGACCTAAAACAGATCTAAATCTAAAATAAATCGATCTTTTCTGATATCCCTAATTGTCACCCTGGACATAATCAGAGTGGGCAGTTTTGTCGCACACTCCTAGGACCACAGCCACCACTGTCTTGCTTGACACAATGTCCAGAACTGCTGTCATATCTGCAGACTCTCCGTCTTGTTTTAACCCAAACTACTTTACTACTTCAAATAAGCAGTTTTAACAAGAGGACGCATATCATAAAAAAAAAGCAATATTTATGTTAAAGCTTACAGGGACTGCACAAGGCTTTGATCACAAGCAAAATATCTCAGCAACTGATTGTTGTTCCCTCAAATGCACATTTAGTCCAAGAGCGGGGCTGAATTACCTGACTTTTAATCAGCATCCATTTTGTACCAAGCGAAACTCCTGTTGTCTAATAATTTGCAGAGTGTCATTAAGTTTAGCGTGTCCCTGCAGTGGAGGCTTATTTTAATAATTGTATGCTGCTCTGTCTGTCAGTACTTTTTGTATCGCCGCTTGCGGGGCTCAGACTTGTTATGTTTTGTCCCAAATCAGTCAGTCTTCAGGCCTATCGAGCAGATCTTGATGCTTGTTAGCTCAGCCTGTTCCATAAGAACATGACATTAAGACGCAGCGTCTTTCTTTTCCCTCTTGAGTCTTCATCTGCTTTTCTCTGCTATGGTCCTAGTGAATCTATGAAGCGATAACCCCAGTCTGTCACTTTGATACATTGCCTCACGGATTGCTTCACGCCAGATTCAACCACATTTTGATGGATAATGAAGAGGCAATACCATCCGAACACTGTTTTTTTTTATATAATACTTATCTTGCTAGCGAGTTCTGCTAGCCTTGGGTGTGAGGCCAATAAGTATTTCATCATTAGATAAAATGACAGTGTGTTTATTGTACTGTTGATGGATTGTTGTTCGTGCAGCAGGATCACTCCCCAGGTGATAGATTATGTTAATGTGTGATCTGACTACGCTCACGCAGCTTATTCCTCCTGCCATTAGGAACTAATAATGCATGATTAAACAGAGACTCTCAGCGCTAGCACACATAAACTGGAGGGTTTGTCTCTTCAATGGAAGAACTAGACCGATTTACACACTGTCCGCAAGAGACTACAGTCTTTTTTTGGTGTTTTTCTGGTAGTCCTCCTTCCTCAATGCATTTACCCAGATGGACACTTCACACTCACTTATTATAGCTGGGTGCACAAGCAGATGTCTGATGTGTCAACAAGGCAAAAATGTCCACCAATGAGTCCGTTTGGCTTGAAACCATCTTGAACTTTCTTTTTATTTGGCCAATTATGAACAGGTTCTCTGCAATTTAACTCGAAAATTGATAGAAGCGCACAGTTTCATTTTTGCCGTCAAAGCGGTCGCTGTGTGAGCAACCTCCTCCGACTGCCCTTGGTGCACTCTCCCTCCAATATTAGAATGCAAATGGAACCGTGCCGTTTTCAGTTGAAAAGGAGAAGAAAAAAAGAACTCCTTTTAAGGGTTTGATGTTCAAATTGAATCGCTGACTGAAGAGAATAAAAGGGCGATTTTTCTTTCTTTTTATTACCGCGCTGTTTCGCTAACAGGGCCGAAAGGCTCTTTCAGAAGTGTGTTTGATATACATGAGTAAACACACGTTTCCCATGCAAATTTCTGCGTCGCGCTTCATCTCTCACCCGCCAACTGGAAGGAATAGCGAGCCGTTGACCCCGATGACCCCCAGATGCCAGACAGGACCCCGTCCCTGATTGGACTCCGCGGTGCTTCAGTCAGCTTAATTGGCTGAGACTATAGTATCATGGAGAGTAGAGAAATGAGAGAGGGGGGGGTACGCTGGAATTGGAATAAAATTGAGAGGCTGATCGTGCTCACCTCATTATTTGTTGATTGACACGTCTGCAGGGGAAGGGGGGAGGGGGGCAATGTACTGCCAGATCTCAGAAGCAAAACAAGACAACTTTAATGTAGACTTTGGGCAAAATTTAGGATTTTGTTTATTAATGTTAAAAAGCTCATACTGACTTAATGCAGCAAGCATGTGTTTAAAACTGTTTTGTGAAGGCATTCTGGGTTTATGAGCCCTGTAGACAGGTGGAGGAGCTGAGCATTATCTCGGCAGTGAAGTAACTGGCTTAGAGGCCACAGTTAATTAAATTTAAATGTAACTTTAAATGCAATTAAACCTTCATTCATATGAAATGTAAGCAAAAGTGCATTCATGCATTTTTTTTTCTTCTGTTTTGAAAATTAGTTTTGGTCTGCAGCTTTTACAGGGTAAACACTACTTTTATATAGCAGGCAAGAGCAAGACATGCACTGAATATTGTTTCAAAATAAAGAGAAAGAGTCCGGTGTTTCATGGTGTCAAGGATGACTTTGATAATCTTGGTACATGTGGGGTTTTATCAGCCGTCGGCTATTCTTTCTGTGGGAGAAGGACATTTTTTAAGTTGAACTTGTGTCTCAGCTTAGTTTAGGACAACGGCGCAGGACACAAGGGGAGGCAGGAGCAGGAAATAAAAGATGTTTAATTCAAAGTCAGGACCAAAATGAAAAATGAACAAGGAAGAAGGGGAACTTAACGGGAACACTAGGGAACATCCACAGTGGTAACAGCACAGAGGAACATCCACAGGGGTAAGAGCACAGACTTTACAAAGAACAAAGGGAAAGGCAGGACAAGAAACGCCAAAGAAGAAGCTTACAAATTAAAACGGGAAACACAAGAAAACCCAAACAGGGTTACGCTGCCAGAGCTCATTGAGGTTATTGAAGTTTCTGTTGCAGCACTGGCAACACAGCATCTGCACAGTTGACCTTAGTTAACCCCAGTTGTTGGGACCTTAGGTACTGTAGCTCCTTCAGCCTTCAGAGACTGATGCACCTACAGTGAAAGAAGGAGCTCTTCAGGAGGTCCTTTGTCCCGTCAGCAATCTAGACTCTTCAACCTCAGCATTTCTTAGCACTGCTGCTGAGCTTCCCTCCACAACCAAAGGACACAGTTGTCATCATTGTATTACCTCAACCTAAGTAATTTGTTTTTCTTTTGTTCAAGTGCAATACTCATATTTGTGTCATTTTCGGTCCAATGGCTCCATCCTTTCATTATGCCTTCACATTTGCTACATTATGTATTGCGCTCATTAGCTTGTTAAATTGTTAGCTTTTGCAGCTTGTAGATACAAAGGGTTGCATAGCAGTGTTTGTTTATGACTCATGACTGATATTAATACTTCCGAAACGGGCTAATAAAGTTGGAGTCTTGACCTTCCGACACTTTCTTTTCCTCTTCTTTGCACCTTGCTTTGGAGGTGAAGTCACGCCAGTAGTACAACTTTTTCAGTAGCACATGACTGAGAAACATATTGTGTGCACAACTTTCCATATCCCAACCACAAACTTTTGAGATTCCGTTTGGAGGCAACACACAAAATTCCCCATTTCTCAAAGTTGCATGAGTCCACAAATCTTTACTGTTCAAATGGACAGTTGAGCCAAGTTACATGAGCTTTTTACATTACACTGATAAGTTGATGTAGTTGTATGCTGAAAAAAACACAACGATGAGCTAAAACGTCTGGGTGACATAGTTCATTTGATCCATTGTGGAAATAAAAGCATTATTTATTGCATCTTCAAGTTAGATAGCTATACCTTGTCAGAAATAGTCCTGTAGTACATTTATCTTTCAGGTGCGAATAGTAAGCCTGAAGAAGATATCTCAGTTTTTCCGATGGCAGGAACAAACAATGTGAGTCTGGCAAGGCACTGCAGTAACTGTAGCATAAGGAACCGCTGAGATGTGATACTAGAATCAATTGTTCATTTGCATTAAAGTCAATTCGCCAAAAATCCAATGTTCAATGCAACAGAACAGCAGGTTTCCTGTGTTTGGGTGTGCAGACTGGACCTAAGAACTCACACTATTTGATGAGATGCCCCTTCTTAGTCAAAGATTTTCTTTTGGAACATGTCCCTGGCACCCTCCCGTCGGCCTCTGCTGCAGTCCGTTCACCACCCTTCACAGCAAATGAAAAGGAGGCAGCAGCAGCCCCGCCCAGCTCCATATGTTTGCTGTGATTTCAGCAGCGCCTGTCACATCTCCGCACATTTCCACTTTTCTTTTCTGACTAAAGCACTCCCGTAATGTAACTACTCCAGACCAAGCAACAAACACATTTTCACTCTGACCAGTCAGTTCTTAGTAATTGTAGAGGAAGTAAAGATGGCTTCATTGATTTTTGGGTGTGTGCCTTTGAGACAGAGGTGGAATTTCATTTAGCATTTGTTCTTTTTTTTTTTTCAATCTAACATGTGGACTTCATGCCTGGCGTCATATAGACTGGGAGTGGGGATGGGCACCACCTTAATGATGAATAGGTATTTCCACACCTCTCTGCACTCGAGACTCGCTCAGTTTAATGTGCCACGGCAAAGAGATGGAGATTCAGGCAGAGACGAATGGGAGGATAGTTACTACAGTATGATGAAAAAAAAAAAAAAAAAAAACGTGTTTTCACCATGTTCGTACGTAGACACATGGCAGCTTCACCTCCTTTTGTTCACTTTCTGTTGCTCTGTTATTTTTCAGCTCTTCCTGTTCCAGCTGCTGAGAGGCCTGTCCTACATCCACCAGAGGTACATTCTTCACCGCGACCTGAAACCGCAAAACCTGCTCATCAGCGACACTGGAGAGCTCAAACTTGCTGACTTTGGTAAGTAGTCTGGTCACAGATGGTCTTTTTTTTTTTTTTTTTTGGTCAATGTGTCAGCTAGACACCGATCAGCCACAACATTATGACCACTGACAAGAGAAGTGAATAACATCTACCATCTTGTGACAATCCAATGTTCTGCTGGGAAACTTTTGGACCTGGCATTCATTGGTGTGGATGTTACTTAGACATGTAGCACCCACCTAGACCAGACCAGGCACCCCCACCCCATAGCAATGACACTCCTTGATGGCAGCAGCCATCCCCAGCAGGATGCAGCCTGACACAAGCACACACACAAAAACGCTTTAGGAACAACTAAAAAAAAACAAAAACATGAAGAACAGGACAAGGTGTTGACCTGGCCTCCAAATTCATTAGATCCCAAACTGATCAAGTATCTGTGGGATGATCCACAGAGGCCCCTCCCCTCAAAGGCCCTCCACTATCAACATCCTTTTGCCAGATACCACATTCTCTGATGCGTTACAACTGTTTTGGATGCCCAAGGGAGACCTACACAATATTAGGTCATAATGTTATGCCTGATCGGTGTAAGCATGCACTGGAACCCTTGAAGTGATGCTCAGGGAACTAATGCATGAGTTCTCATATGCTGGCCGAGGTGTGATGATGCAGAAATAAATCTTGTGATTTATAATACCAGTTCCAATTGTATGCCAAATGGGCAGCCATTGGTCTGACACTGAGCTAAGAGTCAGCCAGATGGGTTAACCAGAATGTAAGGATCTCATACATTATGGATAACCTCCCGGACTATTTTTAAGAAAAAGCTGTAACGAATGTATTTCATTTACAGAAAGAACTTAAATAGCAAATATCACTGTCCCACGCGCCACTGTGTAAAGCTAAAGAAGAATGTTTTTGGTGCCATTGGGTGGAACCGTAAAGGGAGTCTTGTCACCTTTGTTTTTTTTGGCTAATTGTGAAAGACAGCAAGCTAGACAGATTATGTTGGATCCAACATGTAGGCTGTCTGATTTGGCCCCAACACTGAGGTGGCTTTAGCTGCTCCGTTGATCCATCCATCTGTCCAAGGATTTGGCCAAGCCTATGATGTCTTGACAAGTAGTTGACCAGTTGACCAGTTCTCTTCCCGACCTTTCATTTAGTGCCAAAAAACACATTTTTATGCAAGACATATTTAAATTAAAGAGTTTAAGATCCCCATGAATGTTATTGACAACAGTCGATTCATTGATTCATTTCACTCGAGGCTTGGTGAGTGTGGGTGTTCCTGAAGTGGCACCATATGGTTTGGACCCATGCTCGATAAACACTGCCTTCATGGCCTGTCTGGCACCTTGGGGGGGGGGACACACAAACTGACAGTCAAGTACTGTATATGCTTCGTCCAGTGTCTTTAGTCCAGCAACCCCATTCTGTCCACCCTTGTTTCCTAACACCTCCAAACCCCCTCTCCTCTGCCCTTCCATCCTCTCCATCTCTCTTCCCCGACAGATGGGTGGAGAAGAAGGGTGGCGGCTTCATCAATAATGCAAACCTCGTATTAGTGCAGAAACATTACTGTGGGGGGGGAAAGGAATAATGAACAAAATACCAAATGAGCAAAAATGAAACTCCCTGGCCTATTAGTCTGTTGCTGGGGCTGGATCTCATCAACAAACATGCTCAAAAAAATAAAATAAAAAATAGAATCAGCCTTCGCCCGGGGGATGCCAGATGAGGAAGGTGCAGGCGGTTCAAGTCTGTGTTTGTGCGTATCCGTGTGACTCTGTGTGGCCGCCAGGGCTCCCCATGGTCCCTGGCCTTGGCAGCAGGAATACTAACGGCCGACAGCTGAGGCCCATGGCTCTGGTCGGGATAAACGAGAAAGGAGGTAGTGTCAACAAAGGAGGAGCTGCGAGGTACAATAGGAGGTGGCGGAGCGCTCAGTGGGGTTGAGGCCGGGGAGAGAAGTAGATAAAGGATGGAGGTGATGACAGAAGATGTTTTAAGATGTGGGTCAGAGTTGAGCTGGTAAATATCAGGGATGAATAAAACTTGTCTCCTTTAGTGCCTCATAAACAATAATCTAGGATTGGCCAACAATAATTCTTAACGTAACTCCATTCATGGCTAGATCTTGTCTGAAAATATCGGACTATAGGACTGGGGCTATTATACACATAATAATACTGGCAATACTGCACCATTTCTCTTTAAGGTACCAGGGACCAGTTTTATTTAGATATTTTTTGCACATTATCTCTATATACAATATATATATCATTTTTTTATTATAACTTCATGCATAACTTACATTACATCTTACAACAAAGACTGTCTGGAAAGTTACCACAAATGGAATAAAAATAAAAACCTGTTTCTGAACACGAATGCTTCTTAACTCATACATGTCAGCAGATAACACTTGCCTGTTAACTGTACTTGGATTATAGGAGATGCAGATTTAAAGATACAGTTGTGTAAACTTTTATTTTTTTTAGTTTATTTTGACTATAAAAAGGTCAAAAAATGTCCTTCCGGGAGAGGCGCAAGTTAAATTACCACAATGGCACTGTATTGGCTGTAAAGCACAACATCTCAGCTTTAAAAAAAACACTGAAACTTTTCAGATTTGCGGTAATCCAAAATGCGTTTGTGCAAACGTGCAGCTGACAACACTTCGGTTTTAAATGATTAAGATCAGATCGAGACTCGGATGGGATGATACTAAATATTAAAAGATCGTTATCGGATCACTTGATTAAGACATCCATAATCTACTTATAATATAGCTCATTGTTGTATTCTCCCATATCATCTGCATCTAGCAGTAGCACTTTAAGAAGCAGCCTAAGCAGATTCATGGAGCGATGATTTCTCTTCAGCCACTGTAGCCGCAGCTCCTCATCCCCCGGCTGGTTGTGGAGTTGATCCAGATGCTTCCCTCCGCTCCACCGTGGGTTTACTCACTTTTTAATGAGCTGCGCAAACAACCGCCACACGAATGAGGCTTTGAGGAGCCAACATGTTTCATATCGCGGACACGACTAATTGAGGCCAGCTCAAAGCAGTGTGTGGGTGGGATTTGTATTGTTTGTGTAGAGGAGCTGTGTGGAACATAATGACTTCTTCTTGGTCTGAGCATGCACACAGACCGTTTACCATATAAGAAATAGATTCCATATAATCCTACCATTAAGTGGTATCGTGGCTTAGAGTGTCATTTACAATTTGTCCGAAACCCGATTGTAGGATGTCGCAATTAAGCAGGTAAAGATTCAAGACTGTTTCTAAACATGCTAATGTTGTGGAATCCCTGCCTGTTTTTCATCAGCACATTAGTCCTGCAACTTTAGTGGGTCATTATTTTATGAAACCACCTGAGAAAGGTTTCCCATGTAGGGAAATGAGTTGGCCCTTTCCTGTATTTTGTTAGCATGGACAAAAACAGTTTTGTCCATGCTCAGGGCTAGCCTATTAGCTTAACTTTTTGCTCTCGTTCTGCACCCGTGTAGGTCTGACATTTGCTTTCATAGTGTTGTCGTACTGTGTATTTTACTCTTTCATCTCTTTCAAATGGATGGAAATAATTAATTTATCCACCGTGTCTCACTTACTATCTTGTGTTTCTTTGGTTCTGACCAAATCTTGTTTTGTGTAGAATCTGCAGCGTTCAAGACGCTAGCGTCGCCTACAGTTAA
This sequence comes from Chelon labrosus, assembly GCF_963514085.1. Classification (NCBI taxonomy): domain Eukaryota; kingdom Metazoa; phylum Chordata; class Actinopteri; order Mugiliformes; family Mugilidae; genus Chelon; species Chelon labrosus. The sequence continues at coordinate 26,424,043 of NC_140345.1, forward strand.
AACTAAATAGTACAACACAGTCAAGTGCAACTTCCATGTGTGGGCCATGTTCCAATATATGTTTAGAATTTGCTGTGGGCCAATTAAAAACAGACCACAGGCCACAGTTGGACTACTGGCCCTAGTTTCGACACCTCTGGTCTAAACAAAGATAAAAAGCGCAATAAATAAATTCAGTCCATCAGTGCAGTTGCAAATGGAAAGTGTGTTTTGTGAAAGATTAATGAAGAGTTTGATTCAGTTTGACAGCTGGCTAGCAAGATGTTTGTGTGTGTGGACTGGGGGGGTCAGGGGAAGTGGGCGCAGCCCATTAATCCTTCTGACTGCTTGTGGGAAGGAGAGGGTTCTGTAATGCTTTTACCAATGGTCAGGAGGGAAAACGGGTTGTCGGTTGTGTGGGGAGGGACCCTGATGATTGCCAGTGCAGCGTTAGATAGATAGAATAGATCTCTGAGAGAAAAGGAAGAGGGGTGCAGACGATCCTGCTGTCTGGCCGTGTTCACAATCATGTTGCGCTGGTGGATATCAGAGTCCGTATCGCTGCCGAGCCAAGAGGTGAGGCAGTAGGTCGGCTCCCTCTTCATGGTACCTCTGTGGAAGGTGGCAGGATGGGGAGACCTGCTGCTTTCCTGAGTGTCTGGAGGTGGTGGAGCGCTGCTGGGCTGTCTTGATGATGACTGGTGGCGAGTGGCGAGGTGAACGCCTAGGAACAGGTCTCAGTTTTGTGTTATGTTCGCTACTCTTACTAAAACAATGCGACCCCTAATGGACAAATTAGGATTAGCAGTTACTTTTACTACAGTTAAAGTCTACTTTTTAATTTACGCCCTTTGCAAAGTCATCCCAAGTCCAAATTGGACCCTCTGGCAGGCCAGTTTTGACTCGCGGGGCATAAAAAATATAGTCATAATAAAAATAATAATATATTTTTATTGTTTTTTATCTGCCTTCATGGAGACCTGTCCTTGCAACAAGCACACTTTGTTGTCAGGCACAAAAATCACTTAAGCCCTGAGACAATTTTCTCATGACAAGCCACTAATTATAGAGACGAATGTCACAGCAGATGAACATTGTTCATAGCCCACATGCTTCAGAGCCTCAGGAGACAGTGAATGTGTCCACAGTTGGGGTGAACCTGGCGAAAGACTTGTTGCGTGTGCGCCGAAACGCTGAACAACTGACGTATGCTGCCAGCGCCCACAGCCAAGCCGCAGCACAGGCAGCGGCCAGTGCCCAGAAACCTTATCTGAGGTTCATTCACACATGAAATGACCGTCCTGACAGATCTACTCCATGAGCTTGGGTCTGTGTGTGTGTGTGTGTGTGTGTGTGTGTGTGTGTGTGTTTGAAAACCTGTTCCAGTTTGTGGAGCGAATACATGTTTCTGGCCTGCAACACGAGCAAGGGATGGCAGTGCTTGACTGTTCATGGGTCGGATGATCGGCCGATCTGGTTGGTAGGCTAGGTTGGTTGGTCCACACTTTTAACTCCTATTAATGGATTTGCATGTACCAATATTTATCCTAAGCATGTCTGTGAATGTTCTCAGTCATCAAGGTCATAGTATATCCAAAAAAATGCTGAAGAAAGGAGGGATTAGATATTGCGCCTGGTCTTAGGGTAACCTAGGAAGTGCTGGAGGAAGTAGGTCATCTATGATTTGGGTTGTCTTGATCAAGTACTTTTGCCTCCCGATCCGATATCTATCTTATAACGGATCAAAGTTAATGTACTGTGGAGAGGGCAGCTCGTACCTTGGCTCTCTACTCCATATATGTTCTGGTCAACAGGACACTTTATTCTTCTTTTAAATTCAGCGGTGCGTGTTTGACACCATTGTTTCTTTGCAGCCTCTGCCTGAGTTTACTCTGCATTTTTCTTTTGGGTGGCGAATCAAGTTGGTTTTATTGAATGACGATCAACTACTACCACCTCGCCAAACATCCATATTACGTAGTTTACAAATCACTGTTCTTCCACACGGCAGACATGTTTAGTCACGTGCTTTTGGTTCCTCTTCTTCTTCTTTGTTTGTTTTTTTTGGCTGCTTTGACGCTACGCAACGAAGTGGAAGAAGATGCTACAGGGACGTGGTTTTGGTTTATGGCACCTGCACTGGAATCACGCTATCAACGTAACTCAAGCTCAAGAGCCTCTTTCGTATGAAGTAAACGGTTGCAGCAAAAGTGTGTGCTAGTTTATTTTTTCGTTTCCCTGAGTCAGTTGGTACTGCTATAGGTAGCTAATGTGTACTGATGTGTGTTTATTTTCTGGGGAGCTGGTTTGGCTGCGCTGCAGAGTAACAGCTGCTGGGATAATGATGTGTGAGGAGTGAAGCAATGTGACAATGGAGCTGAGGAATGTCGCAGGCATCCGGAGCAGACTGTTTGCCTCTCCCCAGTGTACTGTTCCACCCAGCGCCTCGCCACAGCTCCGGGACTGGTGGGCTGGTTCACGGGTGTGTGTGTGTGTGTGTGTTTGTGATGCGTTGCAGGGTTTTGAAGGTTGCAGATGGCCTTTTGAAGTCAGTTGGATGAGTTAATGTTACCGATGTGTGTATTTTTCGGTCCAAATGCGAACGCACACAGAGTGTAATGCCGTCTACTATCATGCGGAGCTCATTACGGTCCACTTTGTGTTGGGAAATGAGCTGGGACAATGGCAGGTGGTGCCTGGTGCACCCCTACCCACCCACACAAACGCACAGAAAGAGAGAAAAAGGACATTTGGATTTGGAACAGCCTCACATTTTTCTCATGAAACCCTTTTTCAGTTTGAACAGCTAGCCTCTAATGTATGGAATCTAAAATTCATTTTCGCTTTTAGTGCAACTGCAGCTGAGGCTCTGTCTGACTCTTTCTGGTCAGTTTAAATATTTACTTGTACGTATAGCCTATATGATATGATACGATACGATAATCCTTTTTTTTAATGCCACAGTGGGGAAATTTGCAGTATTGTGGCAGTGCACACAGTAGATAAAAAACATAAAATTAAATAAAATTAAATAAAATACTATGGGTGCTAATTTCCACTGCCAAGCGGATTTACTTGTTGTGGTTACTGATTCATATTTGGTACAGAACATGTGAAAGCAGCATAAACACTTTCAAAAAAGCATTTTTTTCTGTGCTTTGTTTGGCATATCAATACAAACCCAACAAGGCAAGCTAACTTATAGACACTTTTACGGCCTACATCACGACTACGTCGCAGCGGTTAGCTGGAGGCGATCCAGTCAGATTGTCCATCCATTGTGTTATTACCTCCAATCTGGTCTCGTCGATTCATGTTAATGTTTTCAAGTAACACTCATGGTCTTGGAGAGTTAGTGACCATACATATTCAGATAAAAAAAAAATTCTTCCACCATTGTCAAGAACAAGCCTACACAAACCGCTAGTCAGGGTAAGCTAACGTATTCCTGTGGAACGTTTTGCCTCCAGCTAAGCCAAGCCCACTAAAAAAAAAACGTGGTGACTAAGACATTTACATTAATAACTTAATGGAGGAAATGCAAGAACCGAAGAACAAAAAGATGAGGATATGTTGGAGATTTCGACATTTCCCCCAGACATATTAAAACTTTATGCAACTCAGCTATGATTTATGAACTCACCATACACCTCCATCATGTCCGATAATATCAGGAAACACGTCACAGCTCGTGAATTCAAACCTTAGCACAAATGTCCACTTACAAGGTTGTGACTATCACAAAAGACGGCCGCTCCCATGGACCTTTCTCGTGAACACAAACCCGTTTAAAGGCTGCCTGACAGCTGTATATGAAAGAGTCCAGTGCAGATCATGGCTGCATTGCAGTAGCAGTTTGAAGTTATATGCAGATCTGTTGTCTGGAAGTAGGATAATTTTATGCTGTAGATTTACACAGCAACAAATATCTCGTTTTGCTCCTTTTGTGTCTGTGAGGCATCAATCAAAGTTATTTTCCTCTGTGGAATTATCTCACGCGGTATTTGAAGTAGCTGCTGGCAGCGTACATCTACCAATC